>NC_137597.1:2780485-3356683 GCF_963210335.1 Falco punctatus
TTTTCTTTTCTTTTCTTTTCTTTTCTCTTCTCTTCTCTTTTCTTTTTTCTTTTCCATTCCACTGTGTCCTGATTTCCCCCTAAACTACCCAGCAAGCCCACCCCACACTCGCACCAAGCCCAAACCAGTGCTCCCAGCCCACCCCTCCCTCCTGCAGGGACCGTCAGGGTGCCCTGGACCCCAGGAGCAGCCTCGGGAAGGCGCTTAGGGAATGACGGGGTTAAGACTGGACTTTGTGAGCTTCATCTATTTATAATTATATAAAAATGTAGGAGATATTATTCATCTTTTGAATTTTAATTGTTTACAGTATGCATTATATATCCATATTATTCCTGTTATCTCTTTGCTATTTATTATTTTGTAATTTAGATATTTTTTATTTATATTTTTTATTCTTTCGGGGGAGGCTTGGAGGGAGGTTTTGTTCCTGAGGTGGTTTCTGTGGCTCATCCCGCCAGCTTTCCTCATTTCAAATCCAGCTTGAACTCCGGTCTGAGCCCAAACTGGGCTGCACCTTGTTGCCTTTAGGGTGGCCACAGCTCAGCCCCTTCCCACGCCTGCACAAAGCAATCGGGTGATTCTAGCCTGTTCCCTTCTTGCTGCCGAAAAAAAATCACAATTAATTCTTGTTTTACCCCACCACAAGAGCCAGCCCCATCACAGAATCCCACCTTCCCCCCGCAGCAGCGGAGACCATCCTGGTGGCACAGGGATGGAGTAGCTCTGCCCGCAGCATCCTTTCTAAAAAGTGGCAACAATAAAGACCAAAAAACCAGGATCCGCCGGCTTTTCCATGCTGTCGCCAGAGAAACCCAACCGAAACTCTCCTGCCACGATACCAGCAGCTGCCACCAAGTTTTCTGGGGGGCTGGACAAGATGTAGTGGCTTGGGAGATGCTGCTCAAATTAAAGCAGCACACAGTGGGTACCAGGATCCTTATCCTGCATCGTTCAGCATCGCCCCGTGTCCTTCGCCCGCCGCGTCCCTCGTGCTCTCCCCTTCGCACAACGCGCAAGGCCAGCTGATGCCTGGAGCCATTATCGCGGCGGGCGATACCGAGGCGCTCATTAGGAGTTTTAATCCTGTTTTAATGGTCCTCGTATCGCTGGGCAAACCAGATGGAGAGGGGTCAGCCTGCTGCAGGGTCACCTTTCCCACAGCCTGTTTGCATCCCACCGTACTAATTGGTTTTTGCAGATAACGGTGGGTCCCAGAGCACCAAAACGTGCGTATTTTCTTTTTTCTTCTACACACTCCCTGCCGCCCAGCGGGGGCCCCTTCCCGTTCCCAGCTAGGGAGAGACACCCATCAGTTTGGGGTGGGGGTGGGGGGGTCCCACTGCTGCTTGCGATGGCTTTGGATGCCAAAATGATGCCTATGAACAGGCAGCGCCTGGTTGTGATGAAGAATTTGGGGTGCTAAAGGATGGAGGGTCCGGAGGGGGGATAGAGGGAGGGGAGCAGAGGGTTTGGGGTACAGCATCATGGTCAGCACAGTGTGAGTGTCCCCCCCACCTTGCCTGGTGACGTGTTGATACCAGCCGACGTTTGCCATGTCCTTGGGTCCCTGGGTGCCACCTGCCTTGGCTGGGTGCCCGCCAGAGGGTGTGTGTGTGGGGGGGGGGCGGTGGTCCTGGCGGCTCTTGGCACCGCAGGTTGGGGGCGCGGGGGCTGTATAAACCACCCGGCGTTTGCTCCGGCTGCCCCAGCACCATGCGGTTCCTCGTGCTTCTCTGCGCTGCCTCTGCCCTCTCCCAGGGTGTCACCAGGTAAGACACCGCCGCGTCGCTCTCGTGGGCCACCTGAGTCAAAATTAAAGGGGAAAATGAGCAATCGGAGCTTATTTTTGTGGCTTTGGGAATTTTAATGGCTTTGGGAAGCAGAGGTGAAGGCTGAGGCTTGGGGAAGTGGTTCCAGGGGTGCAGAGGAGCTGGGGGTGCCTGGGGTGGGGGTCTGGTTTCTAGAGGTGCTTTGAGGTTTTGCAGGAATCCCCCGACTCAGAGTTTTGGGGGAGCCTGCTGTGCTTCTGCTGTTGGACCAGCACCAGTATGGAAGGTGCCGAACGCTGACAAAATCCTGCCTAACTCTTATTTTTTCCTGGGTGCTTGTGCCAGGCTGCCCTTGGAAAGGGGGAAGAAGCTGAGAGAGGTCCTCAGGGAGAAGGGTTTGCTGCACAGCTTCTTCCAGCGTCACCACTACGACATCGGCACCAAATTCCCACATGCTTTTCCCAACGGGACCAAAGTGGCCACCGAGCCCCTGCTGAACACCCTGGACGTGAGTATTGGCTTCGATGCCAGCAGCGCAGCCCTGGGGTGATTTGTGCGCTGCCCAGCCCCACATCTGTGCTGTGCATGGACCAAATCCAGATCCTTTTACCCCAAAGCCTTCAGCTCGCAACCTTTGCCCCTTTTTGCCCACGCTGGTGGCCCTGGGCAGAGCCAGGACACTGAGATGTCCCCTCAGCAGCTCTCCTAGAATCAGGGTGTCCCCATGAAGAGGGGGACCATGAAAGCTGCAAGCCTGGGGAAGCCCCCGATTTGGTTTCATGCCTTAAAAGCCACCCTTGGTCCTGCTGCCTCACAGGTGGAGTACTACGGGACCATCTCCATCGGCACCCCACTGCAGAACTTCACTGTGGTCTTCGACACCGGTTCCTCCAACCTCTGGGTTCCCTCCATCTCCTGTACCAGCCTGGCTTGCCGTAAGTAGGAGCAGGCGGGGCTCCCCATTCCAGCAGAGCCGGGTCCAGCAGCACACCCTGGGCTTATAACTGTGTGATCAAGCCCCAAGACGGGGTGATATGGCCAGGGGACTGGGGGCCACCCGGCCAGTGCAGCGAGCAGCCCCCGTGGTGCTGGGTCCGTAGCATCTCTGCAATGCACCGGAGAGATGGGTGTTTGGGGTGTAGGGCTTGCTCAGTGTCGTACTCCACAGGGTGATGGGATATGCTTAGTGCTCCGTGCCTCAGTTTCCCCATCTTTCTAAAGGGGGTGGAGTGCTCCGTGCCTCAGTTTCCCCATCTTTCTAAAGGGGGTGGTGGGATTTCCTGCGGGTTGCTGGAGGAGGGGCGGGGATGTACAGCAAATGCTCACAGCTAAATTGTTCTTGAAAGCAAGATAATAAACGGCAGGTCTAACCAGCAATTCAGCAGGGTGCCTCCTCCCACGCTTCCCTTACGGCTTAGCCTCACTGAAAGGCTTCATTTCTGGTTTTCCCACTTACCTTCTAGAAAACCATAAGATGTTTAACCCGTTGCTGTCCTCCACGTACAAAAGCACAGGGCAGAACCTGACTATTCAGTATGGCACTGGCAAGATGGAGGGCATCGTGGGCTCTGACACCGTCAGCGTGAGTGCCACGATGGCATCTTGGGGGGGTCCCTTGTGTCTTCTCCACCTGATTAACGCCAGCACTGCAGTGCCTGATCCAGGTCTCAGGACACCCTCCCTGTGCACCCTCCCTGTCCCTAGGTTGCATCTCTGGTGGACACTGACCAGCTTTTTGGCTTGAGCACCACCGAGCCTGGCCAGTTCTTTGTCCATGTTGCATTTGATGGGATCCTGGGTTTGGGTTACCCAAATCTGGCTGCTGATGAGATCACACCAGTCTTCGATAACATGGTGAATGAGAGGTTGCTGGAGGAGAACGTCTTTTCCGTCTACCTGTCCCGGTAAGCCATGTGAATCTCAAGGGCCAAGGGAGGCAGCAGATGCATCTCGTGCATGTCATTGCGTTGCCTGGTGGCTCCAACTCCTCCGCTGTCACTGCTGCCACTGGGCTCTGGCTCTGTGTTGTGCATGGCATGCAAAGGACAGGGGGCTTGTAGCAGGTGGCCACCAGACTTATGGCTTGCTGGGGAGTCACCATCCCTGGAAGTGTTTAAAAAATGTGTAGATGCAGTGCTTAGGGGCATGGCTTAGTGGTGGGCTTGGCAGTGCTGGCTTAACGGTTGCACTTGATGATCTTCAAGGCCTTTTCCAACCTCAATGACTCTATGGAGCAGCTCTAGTTTCCTGGCACATACTTTCACCATAGCTCCCCTTTTCCTTTTTTCTGGGTCCAAAGGACCTGGCACACACTGTTGTTTGCCGCTGCCTCACTGACGCTCTGTAATGAGGAGGGGAGCAGGTGCAATCATGGCATCGTGAGCAGCATCTCGCCCCGTGGGACACACAGCCCTGCTGTTTTAAGCTGCGTGCACTGAAGACACGTGGCAAACCCTGCACTGTTTTTCCTTTCTGCATCATCCAGCGAGACAACAGGCAGTGTGGTCATCTTCGGGGGAATCGATGAGTCTTATTTCACCGGCTCCATCAACTGGATCTCCGTCTCTTACCAAGGTTACTGGCAGATCTCCATGGACAGGTAACAAACCAGCTCTGCTGGCCTACATTCATTTCTAACCATTGTTTCTAAAGAGACCTTGGACCCAACAACACCAGGGGCTTTCCACCGGCATCTAACACCCCACGGCTGAGTGATGCAGAAGGTTAAGGGGCCAAAATCCATAGTACTTTGGTAACTGCCACCCAACATGGGGACACGTTGTGTCTGCTTCTTCTCTGCACAAAGCTTGTGCTCTTTGGGGACATTCCTGTAGACGAGCCGAGTAAAATCATGGTCCAAACACCACTTTGTTGGGCTCGGTTGGATGCCAGCTTCTGGGTTGTGTTCAGTGCTTCAGTACCCATGTGTGCCATCGGGGCTGTGACACCAGCTGACGTTGCAACCTCCCAGGAGCAAAAAGCTCAAGGGCAGCACCCTGGGTTACCCACCTTCCACTCCTGTCAAAGAAGTTCAATAACATCACCAAGATCCAGCTGGTTATTTAACAGCCCCGTGCTTTGTCTGTCCTCCCAGCATCATCGTCAACAGCCAGGAGGTTGCATGCGGTGGTGGCTGCCAAGCCATCGTTGACACCGGCACTTCCCTGGTGGCTGGGCCACCCTCCGGCATTAGCAACATCCAGAGGGCAGTCGGGGCCAGGCAGGACACGGACGGAGAGGTAAGAGCACCCATGGTTTGCTCTGCTCACCCTGCAGGCAGCCCGGCACTGCTGAGCCCAGTGCTGAGAGCTTCCACGCATGGGGAAACCATACCTCTGCTCATGGCAAATCAGCCCTGCTCTTCTGGTACCTCCAACAGAGACCACCGTGAGACACTCCCAGTCTCTTAATTTATACCGGTGAAATCAAACCCCTTCACTCCTTGGCCTGTGAACATGTTGTTTCTCACCTAAGAGCCTCTTTTCCCTGCTCTCTGCAGTACAACGTGAACTGCAGCTCCATTGCTGCCATGCCTGATGTCATCTTTGTCATCGATGGGGTGCAGTATCCTGTGTCCCCCTTGGCTTACACGGAGCAGGTAAAGGGGAATCGGGTGGTCCAGGTTTCTGGAGCCTTTCTGGAGGTCCTTCTACTTTCTGCAATGGCTCTGGTTGCCTTGGCTTCTCCCGTTCCCGTGGGAGATAGGGGGTGGATGCCCATGGGTCTCCAGAGCAGTGCCAAGAAAAGACACTAGCCCACATTTCTCCGATTTGCCTTTCCTTGCTCAAATGCAGAACGACCAAGGACCTTGCATCAGCAGCTTCCAGAACACCTCCGGGGATCTCTGGATCTTGGGAGATGTCTTCATCAGGGTGTACTACAGCATCTTTGACCGGGACAACAACCGTGTTGGGCTGGCCAAGGCTATTTAGATCCACCACGATGCCAGCGGTACTTTGGTTTTATCACACAACCAAACCAACCATGTTTTTTTGGTCCCTGAGGAATCTCTCACTCATGCATGAATAAAGCGTGGATGATTCAGAGTTGGTGGCTGCCCATTTATTTGTGATAAAACGGCAGGAATTAGGAAGGAGCTGCCCAGCACTTGCTGCTTCGTGGTGGCTCAGGAGCACTTGGTCAACACAGTCTAAGGCTTTTGGGAGTCACAGCCTGCAGGGGCTGAGAGGTGGGTCCCTAGGGAGTCAAGAGCAGCTCTTTTGTCGGGGCTACATCAAGTGAGAGATTCTGGGAAACCCACATTTCCATCCAGGGAGGATGAACTCGCCATCCCAGAGGCAGATCAGGATCAGAGCAGATCCCTGCAGACCCACAATCATGTCCCACTCGTGGGTCACTTAGTAGCTCTCCGTCCCTGGGCCCAAGGTTCACCCTCATGTCCCTTACATGGTGTCTGATAGCCCAAAGACATCTGATGGCGGCGAGTTCCCTGGGAGGATGGGGCTCGGCTGGAGATTTCCCTCGGACCACCCAGGAGAGCAGGGCAGAAGAAGGTGCTCACCCAGCGCGTGCCCTCCCATCACGGGGCTTTTACTGAACGGCATCCACAGCTGCACATGTGCAGAGGTGATGTCTTATTTTAGTTTCCGTCATTTAGAACAATCCAGATAGACTTCTTTGTTTCCCCATAAAGAATCTCAATTAAATGCCCCTTTCCCAATAACCACTCTGTGCTGTGAGATGGTCACCAAGAGCCTGGGAACACCAGCTAGTCCTCAATTATAGTCTTTACTGCTGTTCAAACCCCACCCCCCCACCCCCCCACCCCCCCCCACCTCAAGACCCAACATATTTATTTGATGATCATTTTCCCTCTCAAAGGTCTGGATGGTTTCTTCTGGAAATTACCTTCATCCATATAAAACCCCATTAAAAATGGAGCCTTGTCCTCTCTCCTTTCGAGCAGCTGCAGTGGAAGCTCTCAGCAGGTGGCTGAGAGAGAGATCCAAGAGTCCCTGCTGCTGGTTCATCTCCACTGTGCTCAGGGATAAGGGGCTATTTGCATTATTGATTGATAAATGAGGCTCCATCACCGGTGGGACCCAGAGATTGCTTACCCGATGGGAACAGGAAGCAGAGATCCAAGCAATCGGGGTTGGAAATTAATTTTTCTTTCCTCTCACTGTGCAGAAGTTGCTTTTTGAGCCGCCTAGAAAGGAGCAGATGATATGGGATGGTGGAAATGGGATTTATCCCCCTGCAGCTCCCTGAGATCCCTCAGCCCTGGTGGGTGGAAACCCCCTGTGCCCAGGAGGGACCCAAGCCCGGATTTTGGGCAGATGGGATTCCCTCAGCTCCATCACGGGAATTTTCTCCTTGTTATGAGCAAGAAGAAAGGAGCCTGATGCAGTGGGAACTGTAGCTCTGAGGACCAGCAGCCCATGGACCAGCCCTTGCCAGGATGGACCACCTGGAGCACCCAGGGGCTGTAGCTGTGCTCTGGGTGAGTGGGATGGGAGAAGCCATGTCCTTGCCCCAGGCAGGACCAACAGGCCAAATGCCGTGCCACGATGCTCCTAAACCCTCCTGGCACGGCTATTCTGCACCAGTGCCAAAATTCCTCCCCCCAAACAACCCCCTGCTATGGGCTTCCTCCGTGAGAGCATCCTTGAGGGCCAAAGCATCCCTTCCCGCATCTGTGTTGACACATGCAATAAAGAAATAAACCAGCTAAAAGCTTCCAAGCATGAATTAAGAAAGGATGAAACACATCGCCACCGCCTGCATCCAGGGAAATGTCTGTCCTGGAGTGCCATCTCCTGGCTGTGGTGCCAAAACTGTACCCCTGTGCTTTGGGGAAGCGCGGGAATATCTGGTGGCAAAAAGGATGCTCCAGGGCTTCCTTGGAAATTTCAGCTCCATAGAGGAGGGAGACGCTTCTAGCTGGGAAATATTTCACCCGTGCCCACAGGTTCCAGCTTGCTCCAGGGATAAAAAGCAGCCAGGACATCCTTCTAATAAAGCAAAGAGGTTTCTTGTCTTCTTTTTAGCTTTTTTGGTGGCAGTACAAAATTCCAAGTGGGAATTCAGCCTGTGTGCTAGAGGACATGACAGATTGGCTCATTAGGGCTTGACTCGAGAATAGTACAGTTGGGAAGAGCCTTGTATGGATTTCCTTGAGCTTTGAGCTTTGGGTCTGTGTTTGGGACGGTACTAAGCTGCAAATTGTGCAGGAAAATGGGTTTTCTGGCAGGTTTTCATCAAGCACCAGCTGGGTCTTGGCACTGGGTATTCATAGCTCGTTTTCCTTCGCTTTAGGATGAATCAGAAATAAGCTAATTTATGGAGAGGTTTAAGACCTCTGACCCCGTCCTCCCAGCATAAATCAGGGCCACCCCTCGGACCTGGCCTCCCACAAGGGATGGTGTAAGCCAACCTGCTGGGGAGCCCCCTGGGGAGTTTGTCCTCGGCTCACAAATCTGGAAATCTATAACATCTCATGCCTCAACCCACACACACGATTCTCAGCTGGGCACCGGCTCCCGTGGAGCAGCGCAAAGCCAAGAACAAAAAAAGTTGGATCCAAATAATATTTTCTGCATGCCACACTTTGAAGCATCTATTCTTTTATTCGAGAATAAAGTTTACAAGTTCATAAGAATCAGGTTGTTCATCCTTGCATCTATCTATCCATCCATCCATCCTTCCATCCTTCCATCCATCCTTCCATCCATCCTTCCATCCATCCATCCATCCACCCATCCATTCATCCATCCATCCATCCATCCACCCACCCCAGCACCGTTTCAGTCCCTGTTTTCTGGGAAGCAGGAGCAGCGAAGATGTGCTCACAGCTGATCAGGCTGAAGATTTCCCAGCCCAAATCCTTTTCCCCAGGGTTTCTCGTGGTGACTTCCCAAGGAACAAAGAGCAAAAGGGCTTCAGCTTTGACAGGTTGGGAGTGAAGTTTGGGGAGGGGAGTGCTAAAAAAATAAAAGATTGTAAAAAATTCAAGCGTTCTAGAGGAAAAGGAGAAAGAAGCAGCTATAAAATAAAAATAGTGACATGGCAGAGCTGCTGGAGAGGACTGAGGGGTGAATGGAGAGGGACTGGGGGTGTCTCAGGGTGCTGCGCTCCAGCTGTGCCCAGCTGTGCGCCCTCCAGCCATCCCCACAGACGATGAGAAGTTGAACACGGTGGGAAGGAGATGAAAAAGCTCTCACAGCTCCTTCTCCCATCCGGGATGATGGTCTGGGGTTGCAAGGGACGGGGTGAGGAAGAGGATGGAGGAGGGATGGGAAAAAAGACGGAGAGCAGGGAAAAGGGAATTTGTCCCAGAGGGAAAAAACCTCTCCTGAAGGAGTTGTGCTGGTCACAACCCAGATCCATCTGCCTGGGGTGGAAAAGACCTCATTGCAGTAAGTCTGCAAAAAAAAAAAAAAAAAGACCCCCACAAAACCAAAATAACACCACCACCACCACCCCCCGACCACGACTGCAGGATTTCTGCCACAGGAAAAATCCCAGCAAGCCCAAACTTGCATTTTCCAACAGACCAGGAATGAAAATAATCCATCTTTCATAGCTCCTTTCTGAATGAAATTGCAAACCAGAGATGCTGGCATGTTGCATAATGATCGTGTCGAATCCTTAGGAGATAAGACACGGAGTATAACAGATGTGGGATATAAAAGCGGATGTGTAGACACTGCATGAGAAACTGTGATTTTAATGTAGGCAGAAACATCAAAAAAAAAAAAGAAAAAAAAAGCCAAGTGAAACAGAGAAGTTGGAACAAAATGTTTTTGTCGTCAGAAAACCTGCTGGCATGAGAGAGAACGGCAAAATGATCTGTTGCTGGTTTCTCTCATGAAAAGTGACGGTGGGAATTTGCAGCTTTTAGAAGCCAGAAGTGCCTTTTTACAATGCGAAGCTATGGGGAATCGCCAGCCCTCCTTACTCTGCGCCCCATTTGCAGCAACAGGAGGGACAACCAAATCGGCGAGGTCATGGTGACTCGTCCCCAAGGGCATTTGCACACCAGGTAACCCCCAAGTCAAGCATTTGTTGCAGGGGAAATCCCCGTCCCTCTCTCAGAGCTCGGTTTTTGATCAGAAACCCCAGAGGGCACCGAGCCACAGTGCCCTGGACTTTTCCTGGTGACCGTGCCACCGTGACGGGTCCCCATCCTCCTCCTAATCCCCTCACCTGGTGGCTTGCTTCCATCCATCACTGCCCACCCTACCGTGCCGACAAAGTTTATTAGGCAGGCAGACCAGGGAACTCATCCAGCTAAAAATATTAATATTTTTTTTTTGCCAGCTTATTTTTCAGCCAGAGCAGTCCCGGGTCTGGGAATTGTTCAGATCCCCAGATACTAAGTGGTGGGTGGGGAGGAATGGTTTAAAATGGATGAAGAAAAACAGGGAGCTGGACCCACCTTCGCCTCTGGACAGCTGGGTACCACCGAGCAAAGCATTTCGTGTCACTTTGCCCCTTTTTTCCCCTCCAGTAAATGGGGGAAATCTCTGTGTACGGGGAACCCCGCTCTGACCCCGTGGAGAGAGAAGCTAAACGGCAAGCAGATG
This sequence comes from Falco punctatus, assembly GCF_963210335.1. NCBI lineage: Eukaryota > Metazoa > Chordata > Aves > Falconiformes > Falconidae > Falco > Falco punctatus. The sequence goes on from NC_137597.1 coordinate 2,790,807, forward strand.
AGCATCAAATAAAAAAAAATAAAATAAATAATTAAAAAAAAGCAGACTGATGGGCAGGGCAGAGAGATAAGAAAGATGGTATTTATTTGAACAGCCACAGGAAATCAGAGATTGAAACATGTCTAGGAAAAGAAAAAAAAAAAAAGCAGCAGCACATTTGGTTTAAAAAAAAAAAAACAAAACCACAGCATGCAGATGTCTTATACCTTATCCAGCCAATCCCACCTGGCAGTGCCCAGTCCCGCCACGGCCTCAAACATCACTTTTTGGCCTTGTCTCGAGGGTAACCCCCATTGGTCTTATTGAGCGACTCCATGCTGCCGTTCCCCGTCACCACGCTGGTGAGTATCCGCTCCACCTCCCCAGGCAGGATCTGCTTCTCTTCGTTCTCTGTCTCCCGGTGGTAGAAATAGTTGAAGTTCGAGACGATGACGGGGACGGGCAGCGCAATGGTCAATACCCCTGCAATGGCGCACAGAGTCCCGACGATCTTCCCCCCCAAGGTGGTGGGACACATGTCTCCATAGCCAACGGTCGTCATCGTGACCACGGCCCACCAGAAGCCGTCAGGGATGCTGGAGAAATGGGATTGTGGCTCATCCACTTCGGCGAAGTAGACGGCGCTGGAGAAGAGGATGACGCCGATGAAGAGGAAGAAGATGAGCAAGCCCAGCTCCCGCATGCTGGCCTTGAGGGTCTGCCCCAGGATCTGCAGCCCCTTGGAGTGCCGGGAGAGCTTGAAGATGCGGAAGACCCTGACCAGCCGGATGATCCGCAGGATGGCCAAGGACATGTTCTGCTGCCCGTTGAGTTCGCTCTGCTGGATCAGCTCGGTGGTGAGCGTCACGAAGTAGGGGATGATGGACACAATGTCGATAATGTTCATGATGTTCCTGAAGAACTCGGTCTTGCTGGGGCACACGATGAACCGGACGAACAGCTCGAAGGAGAACCAGATGATGCAGGCAGTCTCTATGACGAAGAAAGGGTCCGTGAAGGTACTGTGGGCCAGCAAGGTGTCTGTCAGGTTCTTAGAAAGCTCCTGGGCGGATTTAAACTCCCTTTCCTCCCTGAACTCTGGCAAGGTCTCCATGCAGAAGATGATGATGGAGATGACAATGACCAGGACAGAGACCAAAGCTACACCCCTGGCCGCACTGGAGCTTTCAGGGTACTCAAAGAGCAGCCAGAATTGCCTATGAAAGTCATTGGTTGGTAAGAGGGTCTCAGGGTCCTTGATGAACCCTTCATCCTCCCTGAACTGGTCCATGGCTTCATCACCCAGCTCGTAGAAAGTGATTTCATCAGCAAAGACGTCAATGGGGACGTTGGCCGGGCGCCGTATTTTCCCACCGGACTGGTAATAGTACAGGATCCCATCAAAACTGGGCCTGTTCCTATCAAAGAAATATTCATTCCTCATGGAGTCGAAGTAACGCATCCTCTTTTCTGGGTCCCCAAGCAAGGTCTCAGGGAACTGGTTGAGGGTCTTGAGCCACGTCTCAAACCTCAGCCCAGCGATGTTGATGATGACTCGTTGGTCCCCCTCATCCATACCCACCCTCTCCCCCACCAGGTGCTCACTGAACTCGGCGGAGAACCTGGAGAAAATGGTCTCATTGTTGGCGTTTTCGCTGTTGATGAGGATTCTCAAGTTGGAGAGGAGGTTGGCGCAGCTGGGATGGCCTTTCCGCGACTGGCTGGTGGGGCTGAGGTCGTTTGAATAACAGGGATCCTCCACGATCTGATCAGCGTTGTCAAAACTGACTAGTGCCACCTCCATCTCCTTCCAACTGGACACGTCCATCATACACTAATCAGATTAGCAGCATAAATCCCCGGGTCGGATGCCGGCAGCTTGCGTCTTTCCCACGCTATGAGGATCTGCAAGTGAATGGACAGGGAGACAGAGCTGAATTGCGCATATCAAGCGTTTGGCTTGACTGAAAAGAATAAAACAAACCTGAGGTTGGAAAACCCGGTTTTTTGTTTTTTTTTTTTTTTTTTCTAATGGAAACATTAATTTCATTGACTGGCAAAAGCCTTATACTTCCAGCAAGTCGTTCATCTCCGGATCCTGCAAGCCCTTTTGGCATGGCTTCATGAGCATCATTAAACCTCCCAATACCGTTTGCAGCACCCAAGGATAAAAGGTCAGGCAGTGGCAGAGGATGGGGGTGATCCCAGGGGTCCCACCCAGCCTTTCCCCAGCATTCCCAGCCCTTTCAGACATTTCCAGGTGCGGGTCCAGAGTCTGGAGCAGGATTTGGAGGTATTAACCATGGGTGTCCTGGTTAGTGGCAGCCCTTGCTTCAGCTGGGAGAGGCATTGGGTCAAACCCCAGGAGGTCCTGGGCATGTTGCAGCTGGGTCAACTGGTGGGCAGAAAGCAATTCCCAAAGTCAGGACCATGCTGGGATTTGGGAAGCACAGCCCAGGAGGAAGGCAGGTCAGGAGAAGAAGGCTATGTCCACCAGCCTTGGAGAACCCCTTTGCATGGCGTGAAAAGGGGTCCCAGCTGAGACCCCTTGCTGGGACCCCTTGCCTTCAGCCAGACTGGGGCAGGCAGTGGCTGAGGCGATGTCCTCCAGAGCTCTCCTAGGTCTCCTTCACAGCAGACATGACATTCCCAGCCATGGGAAGAAGACAAGGGCTAAGCGCTCAGGCCACTGGCCGAGCATCCTTCAGGCCACGGGGTGGATTTTTCCCTAGAGCGGTTCTGTCAGGCGCTCAGCAACAGCCACCACGTCCCCAAAACGCTGCTGGGCACACGGCTCCCCGACACGCCGCTGCTGTCGTGCTGAACTTGGAGGCAAAGTCAAAAAGGCGCCGAGGGACCAGGCCAAGTTACAGAGCTGGGAAATTACCTGTCCCGCCTCGGGGAGAGGCACAAAGAGAAATTAGAGGTTAACGGGGAACAGTTCTGGGGAGATGTGCCAAGTAAATTCCACCTCCTGATTTATTTCCCCTCCAGCTCTTTCCCCCATAAATATATTTTCCGGACATGAGAAACCACAGAAGGACGCGCAGAGCTGCTGTGCGTGACCGCTAATCACCAAGGGCACGCTGGCTTTCTTACCCAGCAAAGTTCAGAGAGAGGGAGCGAAAAAACCCAAATGCCCTCGGCTGCCAATAATAGCATCGCAATTTAGGCCACGTCTGCACGGAGCAGCAGCGGCGCTGGGGCCAGCGCCGCGATGAGGATGCTCTCCACCGCAGGCTTTGCTTTGTACAACCAGGTGCTGGGATGGGACCCATCCTGCCCGCGGGGACTGAGTTGCACCGGCTGCCTCACCCCCCTGCCCAGCTGGAGTCCTGCAGGGCTCTGAATTCTTTCCTTCCCCTTTCCCCAGAAGCGAACTCATCCATCCGTGCTGGTGCACTGCTAGTGGAGTTGGGTAGGACAAGCTAGAAACCCAAATCCATGGCAGAAGTAGATGGTAACATCTTGGCTTGCTACAAATCCTCTCTCTTCTGCTCTCAGCATTATAAATCCCAAATGCAAAACTTCATCTAGGAGCCAGCATCCATATCCCGGATGAGGGCTCAACCTCGGTCTTCCCCCAGCAGAGCCATGAGATTCTGGATTTGGGGACATATCCCACAATTTATCATTAACTACTTGAATATCACGTTTCTTTGCTCAAGAAAAAAGCCACGGAGCGTGGTTGTGCTTAGGCACCCATCTCCATAGAGCTGCTCCTGGCTGGCTGCGTGCCAATTTTCCCACTTGAGGACATGCATGGAGGAGTATTTGGGACAACGGGGCAGGAATGATGCTTGGAGGACACAGCAGCATTGCAGTTCTGCCTCCCAGAGCAAACCAATTGCAGAACTGAGGAGCCCCAGTGACTCCAAACCCGACTCCCCCAGCCCCAGTGACGTCCTGCTGGGACATGCCCAAGGCACCGCAGCTCTCCGTGGGGCCAGGTTCGGCTCAGGCTCGACCTTTCTGTGGCTCTGCTGGAAAGTTGTTGCAGGCAGGAGATGATGGACCGTCAGAGCAATGCTGGGTGCAGAAAATGCAACAGAATCTCTGCGGGGAGACTGCAAGCGAGAGCTGTGGGTGAGCGATGCTCAGCACCCGGGTAGCAGCGGGAGGGGCGTGAAGGGGCACTGCGATGAGCCCAGCCTGAACAAAGCTCTTCTGAATTGTTCAAGGGAGGAACAAGCATCAAAGAATAAAAAGAAAAACAGCACATGTCTTTCCCCTCTTGGTTTCTTACTTTTTCTTGCGATAAACCCCCCAGGAGGATTTTTAAATCAGAAAAAAGTAAAGAAAATCAGTTTGAATGGGGAGAGCGGGAGCATTTAGTGTTCAGCTGAGGGGTGGGGGGGGCGCTGACCTGGCCCAGCACACATCCCACCCATCCATCCTGGTGGGAGAGCCCAGAGGGGAACACGTGCCCAGGAGCTCCTCTCAACAACGGAGCAAAGTTAGAGCAGCTAAAGCCGACCACAAAATTGCATCCTAAGTCAGCGCCGGGAGATGATCTGGGTACGCTGAGCACCGCGGGCAAGAAAATCCCCCAGCCCTTGCCGGGCAGGGTGGCTTTAACCCGAGACTTTTGGTCGCGGTAGAAATTGTGATATATCAAACCCTGGCTTCACTCTGGAGCCTTTGTGCACATCGAACTGAGCCCACCCCACCCCCCCAGCAGCATCCCTCATGGGGAAACTGAGGCACGGAGCTACGACGGGCTGATTCACGTGCGTGGTCAGGTTGAGAGTGGGAAGCTGTGCTCATCCTCCCCGCTGGGACGCAGAAAGGTGCTTTTTAGCTCCGTGTCAAGCCCTCAGAACAGCTGCCCAAGGGTTGCAGGGCTCTGACTTTCCTTTTCTTGCTTTCAAAGCCCCCAGACGTGCTGACGCCTGCCTGTCCGTCACCGGAGAGAGGTGTCCCACCTACCCCCAATCCCCCAGCCCGCCCTGTCTGTCTCATTTTTAATTTAGACCAAAATTCACGGCGCTGCCCAAAGCCACAAAACATCCACCCAAAGCTCTGCAACGCGCCCTCCAGGCTCCAGCGGAGGCTTGAACTAGAAAGTTGCCTCGTTTTTTCCTCCTAAATCACCTAACATCTGCTTCTCAGAATCTGATTAACTAATACCCTTCAGCTGAAATCCCTGGATGTGGAAAATAATAATAATAAAAAAAACATGCAAGGGAGAGAGATGGTGGAAGAGAAAGGTCATTTTGAGGGAGAGAATGTGTTTTGCCCATTACACCCCAGTAAATTGGGGCTGCAACCATCGCCACCTCCCCGTTGGCAATTCCCTGCTGCTTCCCACCCATCGCCCCTTCATCCCCAGCGACCCCTCATGCTCCTGGGGACAACAACAGCCGTTTCCACGGTTTTGCCAGAAAATCAGGGATGCTGAGCCTCTCTGCCCCCCATCCCCTCCCCATCACCCCGGCACTGGGATGAGAAAGGAGGTGGTTCCCCCCATAGCCCCCCTAAGCCATCACCTACAGGGACTTACCCGCACAGGGCATGGAAGTGCCAACGCTCTCTGCATCTGGGAAGAGAGTTATTAAAGACACATAGGGATGTGTAGGGAAAGCGGAGATAAAAAAAAAAAAAAAAGTCCAGCCATACCCTCGGAAGGTCCCTTTGGGATAACGCAGGCAATGTCATTTAAAAGGCTCTTCTCTATTTGATTCACGGTATAATGGGCAGCCCAGCGTGCCGGGGATGGGCTTTGGCAGGCGCGGTGGCAGGATCCGGCACGGTTTGGAGCCTTGGCCCTGCCATCGCCCTGGGAGCCCTAAAAAGAGCCAGGAGTAGCTGGTGGGGTGCAGGGGACACCCTACCCCCATGCCCCTCTCGCCCGGGGAAGGGGGACCCTGCCACCCACCTCCTGCCCCCACCCGCTCGTCGGTGAGCGAGACGGAGGAGGACGTGCCCTTCTGGCGGATGCCACCTTTAATCCCCAATAATGCTCCGGATGGTCCGGCGGGGACAAGTCTTGTCCGTGACGTGGTGAGGTCTGAGCTGGTCCCCAGGAGGGAGGCAGAGAGGGAGGACGGGGACCCGCACGCCGCTGGTACCGGGAGAGAGATTGACAGCAGGTAATAGGGCTCTTTTCATTCTTAATATATAATAATGATATTAAAAAGAGGAGGGGAGGGGAAAGCCCAAGGGTTGGAGCATCCCCCGTTGCCCACCTACCTCCTGCCTGTGGCCGCGGGTGCAGCAGGCTCCTTTCCAGGAGGTGACGGCCACAGTGCCACCGCCACGTGGGACATCTCTGTCCCTCCCCAGGGTGGCTGGGACCAGTTGGAGCAGCGGGTGCAGCCAGCATAGCCCCGCGGAGGGCATCGGTGGGGGACGAGGGAGAGAGGGGACGTGCCCCTGAGTCACGCCTGGCTGCTGGCCGGCCTCTGGCTCGGACCCCAGAGCTGCTGGGCTTATAACCGCCGGGGATAAATAAATAAATAAATGCCCTGGGTGGATGGGACCGGGCAAGCTGGCACGACTCACTGAAATAACTGGATTTTAATATTTTTTTTTCTTTTCTTTCCCCATTTTTTTCTTTTTTTTTTTTTTTTTCCTTTCCAGAGGTTGTTTACACTCGCCGGCATCTTCACCTTGGGTGCCCTCGGGTAGTTTCATCTCTGTTGGGTGGCCTCACACAAGGCTGGGTCCCACCTCTGCCTTCACCCGGGTTACCTTCCCACCCTCCTCCTCTTCACCCTCCTCCATCTCCTCCTCCCCCCAGACCTCCTCATTTAGGGAAAGCAGAGGAGGGGGTGGCACATTTCTGCCCGCGTGCTTCAGCCTGAATTCCTCCGTGGTGACGCTCCTTTGCTCTTGAGGGACCCGGTCACCTCAATTTCCCTCCCTCCAGCATCCTTGTCCGTCCTCTGAGCTATTTCTCCCCCCCCCCCCCCCCCATGACGTTAATGAGCACATTAAACCACCCTGTCCCGGAGGAGATCCTGGGACCTGTTGGCTTGGAGCATCTTATACTCATCTCCAGCCGTCTGTGATGGAAAAGGGACACAACATTAACCAGACCTTTGATCAAGCCCTTCAGGTCTGGTATTACATTTTTTATGCCCCCTTCTGCACCCTTATAGATCCCAGTACTTATATTTATCCACCCTGGTGGGGCGGTTGGAGATCTAACAAAAAGGCATTAAATCCGTATTCCTGGAACCTAAATTCAGCCTCAGCCCGTGCCCGTCTCCCCTCCACACCCAGCTTTGACCACAGGGTGATGGTATTTGTAGGCAAAAGGCTTTCGCTGGGCTTTTTTTCCCCCCAAAAAAATCTCCCTGACACTAACCAGGGTCACGTCCTGCACCGGGGCAAAGAGCATCTGTGGCCGAGGGAAACACGGAGTGGGAAAACCATCTGCAGGAGCCGATTGTCTGGTTCGTGCTGGGAAGTCAGCTCCAGCAAAAACTCGCTGCTGATGGGAATATCCCTGAAGTCAAAGTAGGGTTACGGTCCAGGGGAGACGGATACAGGGGGAGGTGCCCGGAATAACATCGTTGTCTCCAAGAAGCAGGACGGTTACACAACTCTCTTATCTCTGGAGATTTCGTCTACACCCTGGACACCCTCGGGAAAGTTCTGCCTTTGCGTTCAGCCAAGGTGACTTGAAACATCGTTTTCTCCCTAAGGATTTAAATGCCCCCCAAAGCCAGGCTGCCCCAGGCACTCCTCCTGCACTTCTTTCTCTTTAATCCTCCACTCCGTGCTCCTGGCATCACCGGATCTGCTGGGATTTATCCCATGGACCAATTTGGCCCCCAAGGGTTCCCTGCATCCGGGATGGACAGGCACCCAGTAAGCACTGGTACGGGATCGCTGCCCAGCAACTCCGCACGCACAGCTCTGAGACTGGATCAAGCACCCCGCAGGCTGTCCCGCCATGGAGGGGGATTAGTTGGAAAAGGGGGGGTGGGTTGGGGGGGGGGGGGTTGTTGCAGCAGGTCCCTGGGTTACTGCTTGGACCTGGGTTTGCACAGGGAGCTGAATTTCCCCTGTGGGGAATAGGGCAGAGAACTGACCAGCTCATCACACCCCATTTCCCCTTGAGCTGACGGGGGATGAACCACAGCAGGGTGGGAACAAGGAGAAGACAGAAGGGGTCCTGTAGACCCCATCGCCGCTCCCATGTAACGAGGCAGCGGCGCTTAATTTGATTTTTCCCTAATTCTCAAGCAAAACGGTGCCCGCAGAGACTTCTGCAAAGCGGCGCGTCTGCTTTGCACCAGGCACGCGCTTCAGCCCACAGAGCAATTTACCGCAGTAATGAGCCCCTGTTAATTTTCCTCTTTCTTAGCAGAACTAATTAGCTGGGGTTCAGCACTACTATTTCAGCTACAACGCTCTTAGGTGGAGCTGGGTTGGCTCCACAGCACTTCTGCGGCCGCTTGAGATATTGGGGTGAATTTTTCTTATTTCTCAGCCCTGCATGAAGTGCCCCTCAATTAGCAACCCCCCACCCCCGCCCCCAGCATCAGGGAGGGCTGGGTTTGGGGTGGGGGTGCAATATGCAAAAGCACAACCCAAACCCTCCAGCATCCTCAGTTATAGGGATGATGGACTGACTCCAGCCCTGGCACTGGGGTTAATGAAACGAGGGATGGCGAGAATTTTAAGGGAGTATTTGAGCTCTGATTCAGACATGGAGCATCCCTGGGGGCATCTGCCACAGCTGGGAGCAGGGCAGGAACCATCCCTGGAAAAAAAAAAACAACCGAAAAAAAAAAACCCAAACCCCAAAAAAACAGACAAAGAGGTTCTGGGCTTGCTCCCGGGGAAGATCCTGCAAAAGTTTGCAGCTCATCCCCCCTCTCCTTGGGAAAGACATTTGCAAATCAAACTCTTTAAATTTAAGGCAAATGTGTGCAGCTGCAAGGGAATAAACAGGAGGGGAGATGCTGGTAGTTTATGAGCAATAAAAAAAAAAAAAAATGGAAAGAATAATTCAAACCTTTGAGGGGATGATGGGGGTCTGGCAAAAGCTGCCTCTGCTTTCAAGCCCTCCGTGCAGGAACAGCGGGAAAAGGGAAAAGGAGCCAAAATATGCTGAAATAACAGTGGCTCAGAGCGAGCCCAGGGCACCAAAGGAGCCCAGAGCTCAGGAGCAGCCCAGTCTGAGACCCCCTTTCCTTTCGAAAGGAGACGTTCACGTGTGTCCTAGGCAAGGGGTGCAGGATGAGCCCCAACATTTAAAGCCACAAACTGCACCAGCAAAGGAATGATCAGCTTTAACCAGCAGCCACCAGCTCCTATAGGCTACTTCCAGCTCCGTGCCTCAGTTTCCCCAGAACCGGTGACATGCTATACAGCCAAACAGGAGCCCTGTGGGAAAAGATGCACAGGTGGAAGATCCCAGCCTGGATTTCTGGTGCTGGGATGGAGGGATCCCTCACTGCTGACCCCCACAGCAGGCAGAGAAGTGTGCCCAGCCGGACCCCTTTAATCCTCCCTCGTTTGCATACCTCATTCTTTATTTTTCCACCCATATTTCCTTTATATTAAAAAATCAGATTAGCAGAGAACCCAGTACATACAGTACATGCCATGAGACAGATGAAACCTTTCTGATACCCAGCCATAGAGTCCCAAATTAATCAGCTATGGATTAACCGGGTCAGGATGTAATTTAATAACAAGCCAGGGTGAGTTCCTGCTAGGAGGGAGCCAACGTAGTCCTGGTGCACCAGGAAAGCTGCCGCAGCCCAGCACAGGTAGCAGGAAAAGCCAGATGGGGTGAGATGAGCTCTGCGGTGATGCAGGCTGCTCGCCGAAGGATGCTGCTGATGGCCTGGGTCCGAGCCAGGCGTTGCTGCAGCTGAGCCCTCCTTATCTCCCTGGCACTCGGAGTCGGGCTTTTAGCCTGATTCAGGAAAAGATTTGAATGGGGTTTTGCCTATGATGGTGCTGTGGTGGCTTTTAGGGATGCTGAGCAGGCTTTTTTGAAGGCCGGTGGTTTGCTCTCTGTTGGGACCCACCGAGCAACCGCCGCTGCAAAGTGTTTGACTCGCTTTAGGAAGCGGCTGGCGGGTGGACAGGTGGACACAAAGCACTTTTAAAGTGCTTTGATTAACCTGCACCAGAAAAAGATGCAAGAAAGTGCATGGAGTGACCTCGCTCCCCCACCCCCGAGCATCCCGGCTCCGTCAGGGCGCCTGGATGGGGACAGGGGGAGGCAGCCATCCTCCCCGCTCTCACCCTCCTGCTTACTACGGCTGTAACACGATAAAGACAATTCGATCCCGAATCAATGGGAAACTTTTCCAGTCTGCCCAAAAGCATCGGGATAGAGGCAGAGCCCCCCCTCCCCCGCCCCAGCATCCAGAGCTCAGTGCTGTAACCTCAGTCTGCTCCTAGGGACAAATAAATGACTTTGTGCCCCCTCAAAATCCGCACTGGCAGCAAACCCTGCTAGGAGGTTGTCAGCCAGAGCCAAAATTGGATATATGGTATAAATGGAAAGCAATAGGAAGCCACTAATCAGGTCAGACGGATACCTGCATTGATCCCGATTTTTGCAACAGCAGCAGCTAGGAGCCGGTGGCAGAGTCCAGGGTCCTGGTCTCACGGCATCGTGTGCTAAGCCGGAGCCACTGCAGGGATCAGGGCAGCTCTCCCGAGCACATCACAGCAGCCATCACCCCATGTCCCATCCAGGTGAGGACATTATAATTTGGACCCAGCAGCAAAAAGTAATTAAGACTTAAAGTGATTGGGGTGATGCCAGGAGGACCCTCCAGCTCCCGGCAAAGCTGATCAGGAGTGTTTCACCCTCCCTTTTCCTCCAAGGACAAACTAAACTTCTCCCCTGGTCACCATCACCCAAAAAATACTCAAAAAATAGAAGCGCAGCACCAGACTGCCCCAAACCCGCTTGCCAACCCCTCCGCTCCTCCATCCCCAACTTTACCCTGCCGCCAAGGCTGCTGCAAAGAAGGGAGTAACAAACCCGGCTTTTGCATCATCCTCATCATCCTCCTCCAGTGTGCAGGGCGCCTGGTGCCCCTGGCTCCATCCTCCTCCTCCTCCTTCAGCTCCGCTGCCCGGGGGCTGCCCGGAGGTGCTGCCCCTTCGCCTCTTGCGGGCGCATGGCCGTGGCAGCGTGGGGATGCTCGTACCTCTCCTGCACTGGGCGGAAAGGCGATGCCGGTACCCACGTGAGCCCGGTGGGACTCCTTGCCCTCATTCTCCTTGTGCCTGAAATGGGTTTTTGCTCCTTCGCTTGGTCCTTCCCATTAGCAGCAGCAGCAGCCGCCGCCAGGACCCCAACCCACCACTTTTGTGTCCACAAATGCATGCACGGCCTTCGCTGTCTGAGCGAGGGTGAGGAAGGAGCAGCCCGGAGCAGAGGAAGAGGAGGTGATGCTCAGACACGACTGTTTCTGTCCCCTCCACGCAGAGCTGCTCACTGGGATGCTCTGCCGCACGCATCCAGGACAGTGCCAGTTTCACAGGGACCCTGGTCCTTTGCACCTGCTTGAAAGGAGAGAGAGGCTGGGAAAACAGGACCCTCCGACACGGCTGCTGCTGCCGGCACGGCTGCACACTGAGGTACCAGCCGGGCAGAGACATCCAGGGCTCCTCCGGCCACAGGTCCCTTTAGCCATGCATTTCCTCAGCTTCAGAGCATGGGAAAAAATCCATTCCTGGGAGCCTGCGATTGCCGTTTGGGGAGCTCCCAAACTGGCGAAGCTTCAGGAGCAAGAACTGCCCCCCCCCCCCCCCCCCAAGGTGCTTTTTCCATCCCGGTTTTGTATGGCCAGTGTGCCTGTTCCTCCACAAGCCTCTGTGGGGAAGGCTCACACTTGCCCGTACAACACTGGGTCCTGGCCGTACCCCAGCCACGTGCAGAGCAGAGGTTGCTGGATTCAGCCATAACCCCCCTGTTAGTCCAAAGGGCCATCGGACCGTGAGCATCACCTACTGCCTCCAGCAAAGGTATCTGAGCTGCTGTTTCAAGCCTCAGGCTGCTTTGCCGGCAGGATTTGATGAACCCACAGCTATTTCCCTTTCCATTTCTTCCCTCAGCCCCTGCAGAGAGCATTGCTTTCCCTCCCTGCCCCAAAACTTCACAAGCAAAGGCAAAAACAAGAGCATCACCTTGGAAAGGGACCTATCACACAGGAACGGAGCGAGTACCAGCTAGGGTATTTCCCGAGTGACCTCCAAAAGCTGTCCCCAGCCCTCACCCGCATCCCGAATCCTCCTGCCAGCAGCTCAGGATGCTGAGCCTTTCCCTCAAGCTTTATTCCAGCCTGTGTAATTGGGGCAGGTTTCCATGCCGTGCTGTTGAATTGCGAAAGGCAAATATCGAGATCAGCCGGCACTGAGCTCTTTCAGCAGCATCCCAGCAGCGGGGTGTGCGAAGTCGGGGTCTCCCTGAGGTGCTGCTCAAGAAATAAACCAAGGAAATAAAAAGAAAACAACATCTTGGAAAATCAGGTCTGGAAAATCTCCCCCCAGCTGTGGGGAAAGGAGATCTCAAGGCTCAGGCAAATCAAAAAGCTGCCCCTTGGGGTCATCTTCCCCCAGCAGCCCCAGGCTCCTCGTGCAAAGTTGGAGCTGATTTTGCTTTGGAGCTGATTTTGCCTCGGAGAAATTTCCCGATCTCCTTCCCGTGACCTTTGAAAATGGATACAGCCGAGCCCCAGGGCAGCCAAGCCCAGAGGGGTGCAGATCCACTGTGTCCAGGGCAGGGCTCCAGCGACCATGGCAAAGCCACGGTTTCCCTAACCACGTGCCATGAGCTCAGTCTCATCCCGGCATACAACGGGAAACCATTCACGGGGGCGCAGACACACCAGCCACTTCGGGGCTGGGGGAGATGCAAAGGGAACAGCTCAGCTGAGGAAGCCAAACTATATTTCTCTGGGAATCAGCAATGCAATCATATTTCCCCCCATTAAAAGTTAGGCTTTATTTGGTTGAGGCTTTGCTCATGTGGAAACTTTTATGATCTCTGTGGAGACTGCCTGCCCCCTAAGACCCTGAAACTCATCACGCATCAAACGTGAAACAACTTTATGGAGTAACTCTGAGGTGATGCCTGCTTGAACCCAGACCTGATACCAAGGAAAGTCTCTTCGGCCCCTTCTGAGCCCTTCCACCCAACCTTCGCCCCCGGTCACTGGTTTCCATGGGCTTTTTCATTAGTGTTTGGAGGAAAGAAACGTTCATTAGCACCAGAGCTGCAGTGAGCACCGAGGCAGGGCCAGGAGCAGCTCCATCTGCGCTCCTGCACCAACACACAAAACCAGGGAAGACGACCTAAACCAGACTTTCTGAAAACCACGTTATTCTTCACCACTAAATGCAAACCATACTGAATCCGCTGGAACTAGAAGCCGTTTTGACCCAGTATCCCCATTAACCCTCTCCACAGCCTGCTCTGCATCACCGGGGTAAGCTCTGTGCAGTGGGGATTCCCACGCTCAGTCCCTCGGGATCACCTAAAACATCCCTTTCATTTCCAGGCGAAACCAAGCCAACCAAAAAAGAACGATCCCGTTTATTATTACTGCAGTCTGAAGCCGATGTCGTCTGCTTCTGCATCTCATCCCCTCGCCACTTAATTCATCCCCGCAGAACGGATGCTCCCACCACTGTTTTAGGTTTTAAGTGACTATTTGGCAGCCGTAGATTTCAGGCTGTCAGAAATCGTGATGAGTTATTTCACTCCAGCTCCTCACGGTTTAATTCGAGCAGGCTGAAGGCAACTGATCTTACCTTGCGTGTGTTTCAGTGCCTTCGACATGTCTTGCATGTGCTCCAATAAAGCAGATTGCAACGGTTGATGATTTTCTAATGGAAGCCTTGCAAAGCATTCAAACCCATTAAAAAGATCACAGCCAAGAGTAACTACTTTATTTAAGACTTGGAAGAGAAACAAAGGCTGTAAATGCTCAAAGCACGGAGCGTATCTGGGTTCAGGCACAAACCCAAGAGCATCCAGAAATCCTGTATCAGCACAACTTGGTATAAAACCATGAGCCAAGCGCTGTTTTAGCTGGAGATAAATGGAAACCAGGTGATAATTTTCAACCAGGTGATTCTTCTACATCCTAGCAATAATCAAGTAAAATAAAAGGACTGGCTTAATACAGGTGAGAAGTCTCCACGGGTGTTGGGGCCACTTACATTTCTATCACCAATGCTACACAAACTTTTATAAGCACCGTAAATAAAATTAAACCCGGTCACTCACCTGCAGCCCCGTTCGGCCAGGCTAAATTACAGCCCTTCCTCAAGCAATAGGAGTCTCTTGGGTGGGCAGGGACGTGGCCAGCGCCTGCATCTCTCCGGCACGCAGGTAAGGATTAGAAAGAGTTTGTCTCAGGAAAGACTCAGATTCGGAAATTCTATACCCTTGTGAAACCCTACCTCGCCTTGCTGTCCTTGGCTTTAAAGGAAACACGGGGAAGAAACGCGGTGCCGCAAGCAAGGCTGTGGTGCACCTTCATATGTGGGGGTAACAACCCCAAACCCTTTGGCAACCAGCCCTGAGAGCCAGGGTGTACCCCCAAAACTCACCAGCCGAGCTGAACCCCCCCCCCCAGGTGATAGCTTCATTACTTGGGAGCAGATCTGTCCCCAGCATTGCTCCATGGGGACAGATGGGATGTGGGGAGAGGGATGCCCCTTGGTATGAAGAGCTTCCCACCTGGCAGCAACATCTGTTTCAAGAAGCGACGTTCACGTTGCAAGACTAAAAGGCACCAAAGAGCCCAGCAGCTCTGACCTGCCCAGGTGGGGGTCCCACCGAGGGCATCGCTGCCTCTGCAGGAGCTGCATGGCTTCAGCCTTGGATCCTGGCCTCACCGCTCTTCCCCGTGTGATGCCTGAGGGAAACAAAGCCGATATTTTGGGGAACGTTGATGTGTGGTCCTTCCGTGTCCCAGGGAGGCCCTGGGAGCCTTTCAAGGGGGTGGCCAGGAGAGGCTGAGCATCCCAGGCTGTGGGCAAACACCAAGAGCAGCCCTGCATTCAGCTCTGAGCAGCAGCATCAGGTGATGCTGGGGAAGGGGCTTCCCATTAGCAAAGACCCACCTCGTTCCCTGAGCCACCTAGAACCAGCTGTAGAAGGTTGTGGTTGCTCTGATGGGTCCTTCCAAGTCTCTGGTATGGTGTCCTGGTCATCTTTATCCCAAGAATACATGGGATGGATTCAGCCCATCTATCTTCTGCTTGGTGAGGAGGGTGGGAGGAAGGTGCATGCTGGAGGCTGCGGGGTAGCCATGGGTTTGTTGACCAGGATGGATGGGTCTTCTCCACATCTCCTTGCTACGCTGAGCTGATTTGCGTCTTGGTAACAGGTACCACATCCAACCTCGCCGTAACCATGGACAGCAGGTGGTGGAAGGAGAGGTCCATGGCTTGCCCAAGTCATCACCCTGGCCATTCTGCTTTAACCCAGCTCACAAGGAAGCCCCAAAGACTTACCTCCCCCTTCAAGCACCACCCAAAGCCATGCATGCCCAGTATCCCTAGGAGATGGCACTGCCTCGTGGGTATTTCCCAGAGGTTCCTGTTACACTGCAGTAATGGGGAATCTCATTAATTACTCGTTCAGCTGAATGGTGGTAACGAAGGCACGGGACATATCAAGAATCATGTTAGCATGGCAAGTGGCACAGGAACACCCGGAAAGGGTGATGCTCCACAGAAAGGCCTGAAGTTGTTACAAGGACGTCAGGAGACTTGATACAAAAGGCCACCTTATTAATAGCTAATGGGCAAATAAATTATGTACCCACTTGGGTGGATTGTGTTTCCTTCTCCTCACTGCATCCTGCCATCTCCATCACCTCCTTTCTCCCTGGTTTCTGTCCCACTTGGTTTTTCCTTTATTTTCCTACTTTGCTGGACTCGTGTGCTTTTGCTCATCACTGAAAGCTTCCAAGCTGTTGTGTTGAATCCAGCCTCTCCCCAGGGTCCCACCTACCTGCATCCGCCCAGAGCAGGACAAGGGACCACCAGCCACCCTGAGCCCTCTCTGAGCAGGGTCGGATACTCCCCCATCACACCAGTGCTGCTCCCACTCCCAGAGCACCCTCGATGCCCTGGAGATGCTGAACCTGATAGAGAAGCTCCGGGCAGCACAACAAAAGCCTCTCCCCGTGGCTGCGACCTGCCCTGCCTGCCATCTGCCCGGCGCCGGCAGGAGCAGCCGGTGGTGCTGGCAGCCAAGCGCCCGCCACGCTCCAGCAGGTCCCTGGCAGCAGAGAGGGAAGGGGAGAGCTGGGCGATGGCACGGCACGTGGAGAAAGAGGGGGGGTTGCTCTATGCACTCAGGATTCGGGGTCCCCGGCACACCACGAACCCAGAGCAGGAGAAGGGAAAGCTGAGGGTAACTCGGTAAGAGGAGGTTTGGGGATGTCCCTGGTCCAGCCGCTGCTCCCATCCCTGGGAGCGCACAGATCTGCCTGGCAGCGCAGCCCCAGCCGGGATAACGTGCCAGGGGGCTCGAGCAGCCGCTTGGCCAGGGCTGCCACCCGCTCCCATCTCAACAGGAGCGGCAAGTTCCCCTCTCGCCGTCCTGAGCCGCTTTTCCCTTCTGGATTGTGGGCAGGCTCGGTGCCACCCTGAGCTCTACCTGCTGCTCCTGAGCACACACACGGCACCTTTAGAGGAAGCCAAAGTCTGTCGGAACGAGCATTTTGTTAAACATCTTGGAGCCCACCATGCCCCTGTGCTTCAGGGCTGGCCCCCGGCGGCAAGAGGAGCACAGAAAATAAGGG
Source organism: Falco punctatus (assembly GCF_963210335.1). Taxonomy (NCBI): domain Eukaryota; kingdom Metazoa; phylum Chordata; class Aves; order Falconiformes; family Falconidae; genus Falco; species Falco punctatus. The sequence goes on from NC_137597.1 coordinate 2,807,540, forward strand.
ATGCTCCTAAGGGCCAACCCCCCCATATGGCTTTGAGTTGGGGTCTCAGGCAGCGCTGCAGTACAGCCCCATCGCCCACACACAGAGCGGGTGAAGAGCAGTTAGGGCAGAGCCAGGAGCAGCATCCCAGCCCCTGGACCAGATCTTCAGCCCACAGATGATGGCCCCACCATCGCTGTCCCTGCACCCCGAGGCCCCCTTCGCCCAGCAATCCCCCCCTTCTCTAATTGTTCGTTATCGCTTTCACTGCCCACTCTGATTTCACTGGGCAGTGCTATGCTATCCCTCGTGCCTGGGCGGTGCTGGGCAATCTGATCCCCACCCCCTCATCAGGCTGGCTATAACCACCGTCACTAATCACCCCAGACCCCACGCTGACCCCGATGAAGTTCCACCCTGTGGGCCTCCATTGCCCAACGTGATGCTGCCGGCTCCTGTTCCACGCCTGTCACCTTCTTGGCGGGTTTGCATAACCCTAACCCACGTCACGGCAGCTCCTGGTCACCGAAATCAGGCTATTCTGTATCGGTAATAAGAAACTCTCACCACGGCACATCTCTGCTCACACCGTTGCTTCCTCCCTGGGGAGAGCAGCATCTCACCCCAGCATCCATGAAGGATGACAAAGCATCCCTCTCCAGCACTTAACCCCCAGCAGCCTCCGCCAGGAAGGGGCTGTTCCTTGCCCGTTTTCTATCAGCCAAAGGATGGGGAATCGTGGAACAGTTTGGGTTGGAAGGGACCTTTCGAGGCCATCCAGTCCAAGCTCCCTGCCACAGGCAGCGACATCTTCCACCAGATCAGGTTGCTCAAAGCTCCATCCAACCTGTGCTTGAATGGTTCCAGGGATGGGGCACCTACCACCTCTGGGCACCCTGTGCCAGTGCCTTGCCACCCTCATCGTAAAAAATTTCTTCCTTATATCTAGTCTGATTCCCTCTTAGTTTAACACCACGACCCCCTGTCCTATTGCATCAGGTCCTGCTAAAAAGTCCCTCCCCACCTTTCTTGCAAACCCCATTAGGAACTGGGAGGTCTCCCCAGAGTCTACTCTTCTCCAGGCTGGACAACCCCAACTCTTCCAGCCTGTCTTTACAGGTGTCCCAGCTCTCTGAGCATCTTTGTGGCCTCCTCTGGACGTGCTCTGACAAGTCCATGTCCCCCTTATGTTGGTGGCCCCAGAGCTGGGTGCTGTGCTGCAGGGGGGTCTCACCAGAGCAGAGGGGGAGAACCCCCCACCTCAAATCCACAGCGAAGGGAGGAGGAGATGTGCTCCCCCACCTTGTCTCTGCCGCTGGACCGACGCAGGGATGGAGATGTGGCTGTGCCACAGTTTGGGGTGAGCAGTGAAGCAAAGGAGGGGGAGATGGCTTCTTCTCAGGCAAGCAGGGAAAGAGAGAGACACAGATGGAAAATAAAAGGCTGCAGCGGGTGGTAATGAAATGCTTCCTCTTCGGTGCCCCTGAAAACCAGGGAAGAGGGAGGAACAAGGGGGAAAGCCTGGGATTAGGACCTCTGCTAGGTCCTTTCTCCTCCCTGCACACGATGGGGAAGGCGAGGGGACAGCTCCGGTGCCCTGTAACCAGCTCACGGGAGGAGAAGCTCCCTCCTGCGAAAGTGCAGGAGACGAGGATAAGGCAACTCCCATCCCAAGCAGATATCCTGCCTTTACAGAGTCAAAAGGCCGAGCACGGCATCACTTTATTGCCTCAAACCCCTGTGCAACGTGCAGTTATATATGGGGAAACTGAGGCACAGAGCACACAAGAGGGCTGAGATGCCACAACATGCCTTTGCACTGGGTGGTGAGGGGGGTGGGGGGCTGCTCCCCCCACTCCTCTCAGCACCCACAGGGAGCAGCTCTGCCTCTGCGGGTTACTCCATCCCAGTCTCCAAGTGTGGTCCCTGCGGCAGCCAAAGCCTGGTGACATTGGGAACCGCTTGCTGGTGTCTCCAAAGCAGCGGTTTCTGTCTGCTCTGTGGTTACTGGGTCTTGCTGCGTAAGGCTGGCTCTGAAAAAAAAAAAAAAAAAATGACCAAGAAAATTAAAGTTACTGTCAGTAATCTTAAATTTACCTCGCAGGGGAATTTGTGCCCCTCCTGGAGAAGTTCTAGCGGACCATAAACCAAAAAAGATGAAAATAGCTTATACCAGGAAATAAATCCAAGAGTGCCCCTGTCTGGGGGATGGAAATATGGCAGCTTAAAGCAAGGCATTATTTTTTACAGCATGCCACAGCATTTATTTAAACCTCACCAGGATGGGAGACAACCCACCAGTGCACCCCATGGTCTCCAGGACCCCGTGGCTGTGTCCAGCCCCTTCCCTCCCTGCCCAAACCCAGGGCTGTGCTGCTGAAGTCAGCCCCCCACCCCCTCCCCAAGTCCCATCTGGGAGGGATGGCACATGGCAAATTTACCCCCAAAACCCAAACGGTCCTGCAGCGGCTGCGATGTAAGAGCTCCAGCCAGAAGAGGACAGTGGTGCATATGTTTTATTTCAGGATGCGCTACCTATGGGCACACCAGGGGGGGATTTTAAGGGCTCTAGTTGCCCTCTTCGCTATTAAAACCCACCCATTCCGACACACAGAGCAGGGTTTGGGGGGGGGGGGGGGGGGGGGGGGGGGGCGGGCAAGGCTATTCCCAGGGCAAACCCCCATCCAGCCACAGATACGGGTAAAGCCACCGCGCTGAGATGCTGAGTGGGATGTGGGCTGCAGCAGGTCTCAGCTCCAACAGCCTCTTGGGGGCGGGGGCGGGGGGGGGGAGGGGAGGGGGGCAGGGATGTGCTGCAAGAAAGGCTGAGCCTAGGGACTAAAAAAATTGGTCTTTTGGGGGAAAACTTGCACCTCAGATGAAAACAAGACTTACTGGGCCGATTGGGAAGGTGTAGAGCGAGCTGCCTCCACTGGTGCCACTGCTCCCTAGGGAAGGGGATGAAGCACGTGCATATATTCCTCTACCTGCACACCTATAGAGAGAAAAAATATCAATATGCATATGGGTATAATTACATAGGAACAGGTATTCAAGCTGTTTCGTGCATGTCAACGCATATTCCTAACCCCAAGCTGCGGTTACCCGACCCCAAAGGCGAGACCTGCCCACCACAGAGGGGCTGGCGCAGGCTGCCAAGGTAATTTCTTGTCTGTAATTAAAAAGCTGAGGGGTTTAGGTGAAAGTAGAGCTAGGAGCCTGCCAGGCCCCACTCATGCACCAGGCTCCTGGTGATGCTCCTCACTCTGGGGAGGCAGGAATACAGGGAGGGACCCTACCGCTAACAAACGCCACCGTATTTAGGGACCTGGGATCAAAATGCCGCAGGGGTTTAGGCACCAGCTCTCAGGAGCTCCAATAAGAGGTTGGTTCGCAGCTGTTTCATATTCTGGACGTCACATCTACATATATTCCTCTAAAAATCATACATCCCTGGGATGAAAAGCCAGGTTTGTCCCATAGCAAGTGTTTTCTCAGCCCTGCTCCTCCAGGCCAGGGGGAGAGCATGGTGATGGACACCAATGCCTGCATCAGCCAGGATGCTGAAGGTGCTGGAAGGTCCTGTTTCCCCTCTCCCAGCCCCCCCCCGCTTGCTCACCTGCTGCAAAAACCCTCACTTCTCTGCTGGTTCAGAGCTCAGGTGGGCTCATGCCAGAGCTGGGAGAAAGGCAGTCCCTCTCCTTGGTGACAACTACACGTTCGATCATGAAACTTCATTCCTATGATGGAGATGAGATGCTGGACACAAAGGGCAAAGATATGGTTCAGGAACAGTCTGGTGGAGGTGAGGCTTTCCAGCATCCTCCTTAAATGCTGTTTTCTTTCCCCGGGCTCAGCTCTTGCCATCCAAAACCCAGTTCTCAGAGAAATCCCAGAGCTTGGCAAATCGGTGTGATGACCTGTCACATCCCGCTCCGTAAGTCCCCTCCGCAGCTGAGCACAAGTGAGCAGAAGTGATGGGAAAAGACCTGACAGACAGAAGCCCCTTCGCTCCCCTTCGTTCATTCTTTCCTTTATCCATCCCCAATGCGATGTTTAGAAACCTACCGTGGGTCCTCAGCTGCCGTAAGCCTGCCTCGGTGCAGGGATGCTCCTGGAAATTAAGGGGTACAAGGGCTCTCTGCAAAATTTACCCACTTTGGGGTAAAAAAAGGGAAAACCCACCCATTTGGCACCTTCATATAGTCCCTTGAGCAGGGAGAGGTTATGCTTAGACATTCTTAAACACAGATACACTCACCAGGAGCTCTTGGACATCAATATATTCATCAGCCCAATGGCCTTTGTACCCCACAGCCTTCCTGGAGTAAAATACTAAAAATAAGCATTTGAAAAAAATATAAACAAGCTGTTTGCTCCTAACTCCAGGAGGCTCCTGGGGGCTGGTTTCTCACTGCTACCCTAGCAAGGTCCCCTCCATCCCCCCAGCCCTCCTGCTCCGGCCAGCTCAGCAGGCAGCACCGCACCCCCGCTTCCACAGCGTGTGCCCTGAGACAAGTCAGCGAAATTCCCTGGCGTAAAACAAAACAACCCACAGAAACCCACCTCTCCTCATCCTTCCCATCAGCAAAACCTCTTCTCCCTCCCCAGATCCCGCAGGGGAGGACGATGTGAACAGGAGCTGCCAGAAAGCTGTCACAACAGCCACAGCGCTGCTGCATGCGAAACACGGATCCTCACCCTCAAATAGTCTCAACTTGGGTTTTATTTCTGTCTAAATCTCTAAACACAAGCCCTGCTCCCCTCCAAGCTCTGCCTAGCCTTGCTCACCTGCTTTTACCCAAGACCAGCAGCCCCAGCAACAGTCCCAGACTGGTTTGCCTTTGCCAAAGGTCCTTTTGTAACCTCAGGCAGGTGGAGCTGCTCACCAGATTATCAGCCTCAGCCCCCAGGTGCCCAGCCAGCCCACAGCTCTGGGAGGCTGCAGCTCCCCCGATGATGCTAACGAGCAGGTTTTCCTGCTGGTTGGTACCAGATGTGCCGGTTGGGCTGAAAATCTGGATGAAAATCTGGGAATTGGGCAGGGAATAGGAAGGAAAAGGATCTTGGAAGTGATCAGCACCCATGATGTTGGGCACCCACCCTCCCTCCCCGTTCCCCACTGCTTTGCTGAGAGAGTGAAAAGGAGCGATGAAGATGCTGGACCATCGCTGGAAGATGCTGGACCATCGCAGGAAGATGCAGGACCATCGCTGGAAGATGCTGGACCGTAGCTTAGGGTTGGCCCATCCTCTCTGCCCCCCACATCACACGCAGGGACAAATCGACACAGAACCAGGCAGGGCTCTGCAGCGCTGTCCCCAGGGCACGCGTCCCTGGAGATGTGATGTGGGAAATGTCTGGAGATACTGTCCCCTTCCCTATCTTCCACAGGCAGCTGATGTGGATGATCCTGGAGGATCCTGGGGGTAGATGAGCCTCCGTTTGCACCCATAAAACTGCAAGATGTGCTGCACCCCTCGGAGAGCTAAACCTTGGGGAGCCTCCAGAGGCAATTCCCAACAGCTCCCTGCATTGTCCGCTCCCCAGCACTGGCGTTTTTTGCTAGGATTAAGGAGAAACACTCCTTGTCACCCTGACATGACCTGCTGCGATAGCAGCCCACGACCCCGCTCAGCCCTGCAACCTGCCACCGTCCCCCAGAGCCGGGGGGATTCTTGGAAAAGACTTTAAGCAAAATATTAAAGCTGTTCCTCCAGGAAATCCTGGCTGGGACAGAGCTGTGATGTAGCGTGCTGAAAGCCTGAGGAGGGGCTGAAATTTGGGTAGCCAGAGGTTGCCTTTTGCGGGGGGGTGGGGGGTGGGCATTGGGGGAGCCCCATGAAATCCCACCCACATCTCGCTGGAGCTGCCTCTGAATTGGGCACAGGGACAGGGACAGCTCTCGGGCAGCTGCCTGGGCATCCCCCCATTCTCGCTGGCGATGAGAAGGACAAAATAAGAAATATCTTTTTTGGAGCCAACAATGACTAATTCTCCTCCGGGAGCAAGGAAATAATTATGGGTCTTTCCCAGGGAATGGATAGCCCTTAATTACAAGGCTGGGCAAACACTCGGTGTAACCTTCTGAATTTCTCTCCTCCTCGGATGAGCTCCTCACACCTCATTTCTCCATCTACTAAGTGGGAATGATCCCACTCTCCCACCCCATTGGCACAACACAGCCTGTGCTGGGATATCTCCATGGGATTCATTATGCACAATCATTTAATTTTTTATTTTCTTTTTTTTTTTTTAATGGCTGAATAACCTCTTCGGGAAGTGCCAGTGATGGTATGTGCCCACTCAGGGAAATTCAGATTTTCTCACCTGCAAAAACCCCAGGGCATGCTCCATTTGCAGGCTGATGGTGCTGAGTCCCTAACCGCGCATGCAACTGGTGCTGCTCCGTAAGAGCACCCAGGTTTCGGGGTGCGGGCATCCAGGTGCTCCCTTGCCTGGCCCTTAATTCCTCCCTGGGGATGTACACAAGGAAAAACCCTCCCAGGAAAAGCTAAAAATACCCCATGTTGCCATCAGTTCCAAAACTGATCCTCCAGAACTTTCTGTGGTGGTTGTTTCGGGTATGGGGAAACTGAGGCACGGAGGGATTGCTCTGCCGGTGTGGGGCCGTGGGAGCTGAGCCTGGGGGCAAAAGGGTGCAACCCCCCCCCCCCCCCCAGCTGCAGCTGTGGAGTCGAGGGGCCACATCCCCAGCGGGGGGGGGTAACACGGGGTATTCCCAGCAAGTCAGGCTGGCCCCCAGGTCAGGGATGGCTCAGAAGGGAAGTTTTTAGGCTGAAAAATGGGAAAGTGTCATTTAGGAAAAGCCTCCGGTGCTTGACACTGGGCAGACTGGCAGGAGAGACCGGCTGGCAGCCCCACGGGGCCCGATCCTGCTCCCAGCTGCCGCTTGGCCGCCCGCTCCCCTGGTGCCGCTCGGTGAAGGCTTTGCAGCCTCCGCGGGGAGGCAGGAGCTATAAAACCCCATTTTCATTTCGCTCTCGCCGGGGATGGCGAAGGAAAGAGAGCTGCAAACCCACCAGCCTCGCTCCGCACCTCCCGCTGCAGGCAAAGAAAACGCAACAGCCTGGGAAGGTGGAAAAGGCCGGATCCTCCCGCCGTGGGGGTCGGTGGGGTTGAGGGTCAGGGGCGTCCTGGTGCAAAGCAGGTGCTGGCCCCCTCCCCCCGCACAGGGCATCATCCTGCCGCGCTGGGCTGCTGGGTCAGGCGCTGCCATCGCAGGCAGGATGCTCCTGGCTTCTCCTGCATGGCCATACTGGTGAGACTGGTCCGGCGCTGGGCTCAGGCTTATTTGGCTGCAAACAAGATGCCACCAGCTTGAGAAGAAGCCCTGATTCCAGAGGAAGGAGGCACAGGGCTGTGGGTTGGGTTTTTTTCCCCAGTGTGTTTCTCCCCCACTCCTCCCCTCCAAAAACCGACTCCAGTTTACGTCACCTGCTCCCCTTTAGATCCAAAACGGTGTCAAAATTCATCCGCAGGCTGGTGGGAGTCAGTCCTGGTGGGGAGAAGCTGCCAGGGACAAAAAGCAAAGAGGATTTTCCATCCCCCTTGTGCAGCTGAGGTTTTAAACACTTATTTTTGCCTCGAGGGTGTGACTGAAGCCTTTGAGTCCCCAGAAAAAGTGTCTTGCAGGGGGTTGCCTCACGCTTTCAACGAGCATCCTTGGGGTAAATTGCTCAAGCATCCTTGGGGTAAATTGCTCGGGGGTGACCAGGAGTACGGAGGGATTTGCAGCACATTCCTTGCGGATTTGCAGCACATTCCTTGCAGAAACCACTTAGGTGAGCAGTTACCTGCAGAAAACCGCTCCCTTTCGAGCCATGCAGGCTGGGTTACAAAACCGCCTGGTGCCAGGGATGCCCAAAGTGACGGCAGCTCAGTGGGATGCTTCTGACCCCCCACCCCCCACCTTTCTGAGGCACAGGGACACACAAGCTTGGGGACAAGCCTGGAGCCAGGACTTACAGCCGTACCCGGTCCTAGAGTATCTCCCACCCAGGGACCTCCAGCCGGGTGCCAGCGCATCGTCCTGGGGCACCAGCCCCGTGCCACTCCGAGAGATGCGCCAGGAGGAAAAAATACATCTGGCCTTGGTACCAGGTTCATCTCCCTGTGCCCCATATGTGCCCACTTGATCTCCCCCCAGCCACCCCCAGACCCTCCCTCCCTCCCCACTTTCTCAGCCGCGGCCCCTCCCTCCGCCAGAGGAATCCTCCCTGCTAAATACAACGGCCCCTGCCAAGATAAAAGCGAAGCTGTGAATAATTCATGTTTCAATCTTTTTTACCACCGTCTGTTGTAAATATTTAAATAGCACCAAGATGTCTAGAGCTGAACTTCAAGAAGATGAACCCGAGCAGAGCCCTCAGCTTGGGGGTCAGCCCTATGGTGGGGGGCGAGCTGGGGATGGAGCACGGGGAGGGTGGCAGGGGGGGACAGGATGGGGCGCTTGGCTGTGTGTATGCTGGGGCAGGGAGTCCCAAGGGAAAAAAAAAAAAAAAAATTATATCTTGGTAAGGAGCAAATACCCAAGCCTTTCTGCCCTTCCGAAACCAGGGCAGTTCAGAAAGGGAGGTATTTCCACTCTAGGAAAGCAGTGAAGGTTTTATTGAAAGGAGTATCCAAAAGAGATGGTTCAATTGCCGGTGCTCCCCTCCCCTCTCCTCCGCTGCCTTCCCCTGGCTCAAAACCTCAGTGGAATTTCACCTGAATTTATGATTGCCAAAAAAAAACCAAACGATCAGCAAATCCCCTCTGCTCCGGTCTGCAGCTCCCTGCGTTCGGCTTTCCACCTGGAAGACAAGAAAACAATGGCTGGCAGGAAAATCACTTTTGGCCCAGTGCCAGCTCCCGTCTCCCGGTGCAGCATCCAGCCCAGGCATGAGGGGCAGCTACTGGCAATATTCACCTAATCCCAATGGATTGGGAGCATCGGGGAGCCCACTGCAAGAATCAGGGATCCCCTCCAGGGACAAACCCCATGCTGACGCTGGTTTTATTTTCTTTTTATTTGCAACGTGTAGGAGAACAGCACGTCCCTGGGAAGCTGCTGCGTGCCTGAGCGTCTCCTTCAGCTTCAGCATCACTTTGGTATTTTGCATCCCTTCCCGTAGGTAATGGCTCGGAGCAATTATTGCCACTGTGTCTGCAGAGCCCTGGTGCTCCTGCCTCCTCAGCTGACATGTCCCCGGCTGGCCACCTTGTGTCCCCCCCCCCACGCACAGTGAACCTACATCCCCCCAAGGCTCTGCCTCCCGTCCCCTTTGGGGATGCACTCGGCTGCTGAAACTCTTGAGCATTTTCCTCCTGGAGATGTTGTGGGTTTGACCAGGTTTGGGGGTTTCCAGCTTTGCAAGAGCAGTTTTAAACGCGCCGAGTGCCTTTCGCTCTTGCATTTCTCTCTGCACCAGCCCGTGCGGGTGAAGACATGCTCGTCGTGCTGTCGGTCCTCCTCCTGGAGAGGCTCTGGTTGCAAATCCCTTCATCATCCTCTGGTGAAAATGTGGGGGAAAAAAAATCCAGGAGGGTTTTTCCTGCTGGCTCCAGCCCTTGCTCGATGTCCCACCAAGCTGTCACCCAGGCAGGAGGGACCAGCCACCACCAGCGGCTCAGATCTACAGCTCCATCGCCGCAGCGGTGCTGGGACCATCCCTGGACAAAAAACAGCTTCAAGGTACCTCCACAGAGCCTGACCCTGTCATCCTTCTTTTAAAGACAATTTCTGGGCTGGAAACAGCTTCCCCACCTCTGGAGGCTCTTTGTGGGGGTCGGTTGGTTTTCCTCCCCAGAATTAGTGTAAATGAAGAGTTTGGGTCACCAAAAAAAATTTGCAGTTTGAATATTTGAATGAGTGTTGCTCTTAAGCCAAGTGTTTCACTTTTCCCAATCAACTGAACATTTGAAACAAAAGAGTTTTTCTTTTCCCGATGGGATGCTTCGAAAACTCCAAATCTTCTCCCGCATCTACGTTCCCAAGCCAAGATATTAATCAAAACAGTATGTTTCCCACTACAACAACAACAACAAACAACAAAGGCATTCAGTCAATGAGTCATCATTTTTCTGTGAAAAAAAAAATCAACATTCCCCCAGCTCCTGCTCAGGAACGGCTCTAATCTCTGCCCCAGCCCCTGCAGCCAAAGCAGCTGTGGTGGGTCCTGGCCAGATGTGGGGTTTGCTGAGTGTAGGTGCAGGTTCAGATCATCTGGGCAGGGTTTGCTCCTTCCTCTGACATTGATGGCAAGATCTACAACCTCTTTGGCATTGCAGGCTTTGCCTGGTTGGCTTATTCCACCCATCTCCAGAAACTCTGGAGCCTGCAAAGGGTAAGGAGAGCGTGCAGAGGGACTAAACACCGATGTGCAGATCAGCTGAGGATGGTTTCCCAGCTTTTCATTGCTCTCTCCACCTCTGGAAATAAAGAGAGAGGGAAATCTCCGTGCACTGGGGAGATTTTACCAGTCTGTATGGACAGAAGAACCCCATGGGGGAATGTCATCCTCTTTCAGCCCTGGGAGCGCGTCCAGTGCTGTGGAGCCCACAGGCAGCTCAGGAACCAGCTCCATGGGACCTTGGCCACTGAACAGGCTCAAACAGAATCCCAGAACCCCCGGGGTGATGGGGGCAGCCCCCTGAGAACCGGGGCATTGGCTGTGGGGCTTTGTGCTGCTGCACAAGACATGGGAGTAGGATGGAGCCCGCAGGGTGCTGGGTGCTGAGGGCTGCCCAGGTGGCTTCAGGAAAGCAGAGAAAGAGAGAGAAAGGGGGCAAAAAAGGAAAACACCAGGATTAAACCCTTGGCTGATCAATTTTTCGCAGAAGGCTGCTGGAAGGCTGGTGGGTTCACTCTGTACAAAGTGGTTTATAGATTTCCTCTAAATAGGGAGATGCAGCTGCCGGTGTAGCACACCGAGAAGGGTACAAACCTGGCACAGGGAGGCAGGGGACAGAGGTAGGGGCTGTTGGCTTCGCCCCTTCCTCCTTTCTCCCCCAGCAAGCACATTTCGCAACAGGGGAGGGGTTAATGGGGAGAGACAGCCCAGTAATCACTCCCTCTAATCCAGCATAAAACCACCTTGTAGGTAACCAGGGGCAGTGACACGCTGCAGGGGGATGGAGTTTTTAAAGCACCCACAGGACACCAAGCCCTTTGTCTTGGAGGGTCTGTGCCGAAGGGACTTGCCCAAGACCTTGCAGGGGGGAGGAAAGAGGCAGAGCATCCTTCCCTGTGGTGCACGGGGCTGGCTTGTGGCCATGACCCTGCCTCAATGTACCCCCCACCCTGGCCACGACCCATCAGCGGGGACCCCAGAGGGGGCTCATCCATCCCACTAACACCTCCTCTTCACCCCACTCCAGTGGTCTGGAGTGGGACCCCATGGGTGCGTGGGTGAGCAAGGATAAAACCAGCCCTACGTCTAAGCAAGGTGGGGAAAAATGTGAAGGAGAGACTTTTGTGATGCTTAAACACTCCCACCTCATCCCAAGGGGAATGGCGCTCTGGTACCGTCTAGAAGAGTTTGGAGAAGTTTCCATTACAGCCAACAAACGGTCGGGGGTGAGAGGCCTGGAGTCGGAGGGAAGTGACTAATCAATCCACTCATCATTTATTTATAAAAATGGCAGATGCGAGCGTGAGCTGAACCGCTGAAGGCAGCAGCCGGCTACAGTCGTTGCAGAGGGATTTTGGAGGAAAAACGGACAAGCAAGGCAATAGCTGTCAGAGGAAGGTCTTATCTGGAGGGTCTGATCAATAGGGAGAAGAACCATACTAGACTTCTTGTCTCCCCTAAGGCCACCGAAAATCTCCCCATCCTTCCCAATGCTTTTATGAACCAAGAAGGGAGTCACTGAAAAGGAGTGGCTTTGCTCCAGGGTGGAAAAATCAGCAGGACATGCTGAGAAGGACGTTCTCGACTCCCGAGACACTTAGGTTCAGCCTGATGTCCCTGTGGATGCCTCATCAGGTCCACTGCAGTGTCTTTTGCTCCTCTGTTGGGCATGGCAAGCCTCTTGTAGATAGATCTGGTGGAGAGGACACATCTTCTTGGCTTGGGAATGCGTAGCCACGGGGTGGTTCCCATGGGCGTAGCCTTCAGCCAACATTAAGAGAGCAAGGAATAGAGGATACCCTGGAAAAGAACATCTTGTAGCTCCTACTTAGGAGTCTGCACGGCAACACACGCACAATATTCACCTCCAGGCAGAGGTGGGGCTTCTGTGGGATCCGTGGGGATGAGCCTCCCCACTCCCATGGGACTCAGGCACCTACACCCTCGCCGTCCCCCCCTGCAGCGAAATTCCACCCTCAATGAAGTCAGGGAAGCAAGACCAGGATCTCTAGGCATTTTAAGGTCCATTAACTGGCAACGTAAGGCCTGAGCTTCATCAGGCATAAAACTGGAGTAAATCCAGGGACACGTGCAGGGTCAGGGCACTGGAGCGATGGCGGAGGGTTGCTGGGGCACGGGGAACCAGAGGCAGTCTGAGCTGTGCCGTTGGGGGTGAACCCCCTCATAAAATACAGCGCTGAGCTGCCACCAAGCCCTGTCAACCCTTGCATTGCCACGGGACCTTGGTGCTCCTCTGGGTTCCTCTTGCAGCACCAGAAACAGCTGCTACAAGCACTGATGACTCGAGGACATGAGAAGATGACTTGTATTTGGGGGGCTGGGGGGTGGGGGGGGAAAGACAGCACCCACGGGAACCTGGAGCCCCTTGACTCATCTCTTCGTCTCTCACACACGTGGAGGCATCCCCGGGAGAACTTCATGGGGTCTTGCTGCCAAGGGCACCGTCTGGGGATGCCTCTGCGGAGAGAAAGGGGCCCTCCTCCACATCAGTCATCCAGCTTCATTTAGATATTTGTCTTCAGGCCAGTTTAAAGGACCCAGCTCTCTGCATCCACGGTGAAGGGAGGCAGGGAAGCAAGCTCAGATGGACCCCAGCTGCTCAGCAGAGCCAGGGGAGGACCCCCTGCTCTTCTATCACCCCCCAAACCCCTTCAAGCCCCGTGCCGCCGCCGAGGCTGGTGGCACCCAGGGCGCTGTGTTGGCTGGCCATCCGACCCGTCCTCGCTTGGCAAGAGCTCGCCTTGGGAAACCGCTCGGCCAAGGCGTGAGCAGGCATTGTGCCACCGCAGCAGACGGCGGGAGCGCAGGCAGCCGGGAAAGCACATCCCCAGCACGCCAAAGGCAAGCAGCCCAGAAAAGAGCATCCAGAGAGGTCTTCTCTCTTCTCTGTAGGCGTGAAAGGCACCAGCTGAGAGAGCGGGGGGCACGGCCTTATGGCTTCGCTGTGAAAATATGGATGCAGGCATGGAACTGGTGATGGGAAGCAGTTACAGCCATGCGAACCCACGTCTCAGCACGGCTCTGCCTGGGCACGTCTCAAAGCCATCCCATCCCACACAGCTCCCAACAGCTCGGTCTTCATAAGGGTCTTTCAGGCACCAGTGCCTTGGAAATCCAAGTGGCATCCCTTGCACCAGCATCTACCGTCCCCCTGAGCTTGTTTCCCTGACGCCTTTCACCGTGAATGCAGAAAAATGGGTTCTTTTAAGGCATGCCTCTTCTGGCCCCGAGGCAAATGGCTAAATTAAGCCAGATGAATCACGCGGAGGAGTTTCTCTCTGCTGACCCTAACGGGGCTCCCAACACTGAGACCGAACGCAGGGGTCCTCCTGAGGATGCCTCCCTAAGCATGAGACATCCCACCAGGGACCAGCCCCAGGGGGAGCCTGGCTCTAGGGTTCTTCGTTCCCAAAGAGCAGCACCACGGTGACAAATCCTCAGCTCCTGGCCACAGCATCAGGCTCTGGGTCCTCTCTGCCCGGAGGAAGGTGGGGAGCAGGATAAGGACAGGGATCGATAGGACAGTCATCATCCTGTGCATCAGCAACCTCTCAGAATATATTTAATACACTAAAACACATTCCCCCAATTTTCTATTTATGGCAAATGAATGTCTAATCCTTGAGCCGCAACGTTGCAGCTTTGTGCTGAGCCGATGGTTCTGCTGATGCTGGTGGGGAGGGAGAGGACGAGCTCGTGGGAGCCACATTGCGCAGCAGAACCCAGTCGAGCCGCCCCCCAAGCCCCTGCCAAGGAGAAGCCACCCGAGAAAACCTTCCTCCCTCCAGCAGAGCATCCCAGTGCCATCCCATTTATCCTGCACAGCACCAAAGCAAAGCCTGTGTTGTGGTCACATGTGCTTTTGCTTCTCTTTCTGGAGCTGTCAGGGGCTGTTTTCTTCCAGTGACAGCTCCCACCATGGTCAAGGTGCCACCATCCCACCTGGGAACTGCTTGAGCTAAACTCATGAGCTGTTTTCCCCTACAGCATCATCACTAAGGCTGAACCAGGGCACAGAGGGGAAGGGCTCTGAAACCAGTGCTCGCTGGGATTTAATGGGTGTATTGGCACGTCCATGGGGAAGGGAGTGTGTCCACACACACGTCCCATGGTCATGGACCGCTGGGGCACACACCAGCCAGCCAACGCAGCGATTTCTCCAGTGCTAAAGCAGCCAAACAGCAAAGGCAACCAAAACCTGGGGTCCTGCATGTGGTGGGGGGCTACGTGCAGTGGGGAGCCGCTGGCTGAGGCTGAGCCCACTGCAACCCACCCCCCCCCAGACAGTCAGCAGCGCCTGTGTGCTGCCCGATGTCAAACTGGGGCTCCTGGAGCTGCTTCCAGCGCAGGCTGAATGCCAGCAGCACCCAGCAGCGTTCACACGGGTTCAACGCGCACCCAGGGACCCCCAAAATGAGGGACAGCCACCAGCTGCCTTGGGGCTGGGCTTTTGCTGTTTTTAAAGCGATATTTTTCCTGAGCCGGTGTGTGAGGCCAGCTCACCTGCAGCCGCTGCTCCCTGCCCACGGATGCTGCAGGCAGCGTGAAGGCAAGGACGGACCTTCTCGGAGGAGCCTGCTCTGCCCGGTGCTGCCAGGATGGACCTTCCCAGAGGAGCCTGCTCTGCCTGATGCCGCCAGGATGGAGCTACTCCCACTTCAGGGATGGTCCCAGGCACCTGGAGCCCAAGCTCTACCCGCATCTGCAGGGCTATGGTGCAGGGTGGCTAATGTTACCTGCCTGGCCCCCAGCCAGAGAAGGGATGATCGAAGGAGAATCTGCACCGCAGAGCCGTGCCAGGGAGGTCTTGCAATGCCCTTTCTCTCCGTCCTTGCACAGTCTGTGTGGAGAAAAGCCCTCCAGGGTGGCAGACCAAGCCATGGGGATGTGCCCCCCAAGGACCCTGCATCCCTTCCCACCGTGGGAAAGCTGCTGCTCACATAAATCTCCAAATGGCCAAAAATACTGGGATTTTAGCATCAGTCTGCTGCATTCATTGCAGGTGAATGGAAATGTTGTAGGGGTTGTAAGGGATGGGGTTACTCATGGAGAGGGGTGTCCTCCTGGCTCTGCGCTGCTTTGTCAGCACCATGTCCCTGGGCTGTGCAGCACAGGGAGACTTCTAGAAGCCGAATAGTAAATAAACTGCCATTAGGGTGGCTGGGAGCTGGGCAGAAGAGGCCCCTGCAACCAGCAAAACTGCAGTGAGAGCTTCTGCATAAGACCATTGCCTGTGCTCCTCCGCTGAAATCACTGCAGATGGTTGAGACATCAGAATTTCTTCTTTCCTAAAGCACTTTAGAGCTACTAATGAAAAGCACTGTGTAAGACCCACGTAACATCATCATCAGAATAATAATAGTTACTATCAATGCCTGCTTCTTGCCAGCCTTATTGGATGCCACAACCTTCTTTTTTTTTTTTTTTCTGGTGTCTGTCTTCATAAATTTATGCCTTGCTATTCCAAATGCTCTGCTGTTTTTTTTCATCCTGAAGGGTTTCAGGGCATTACAGTAAGCCAAAACCTTTAAAAACATTTGTGAGTAAAGTGCTCTGGGCTGCCTGGCTAGGAGTTGTTATACAAGTGCAGAGCATTCTTCTTGTTTGATGAAGGTCCTTCAGGGTTAAATTCTCCTTCTGCCTTTTAAAGAGTGGAAATAACCAGCACGCCAATGCTCAAGAGCATGGATCGGACTCGTCTGGAAGTGGAAGAAGCTGCAGCCATCTGGACCCCCTGCGCGGCTGCTGGAGGGAGGCCAAGAGCCAAGGGGAACCTTGTCCCTCCAAGGTGCCAGTCTCTCCACGGAGCCCCAGGTGACCCCAGCAGAGCAGACAGCTTGGGTTTAGCTGACGCTGGAGAAAGAGCTTCCAGCCCTGCTCCTTTCCCCTGGGCCTGCCCAGCCCTCCCGTGGAGATGAAACACAAAGCTGGGAGCAGAGCCCCTCCGCCGCGCGGTGGGGCAGGGGGCAGGGAGCGGCCGCAGCAGAACGGGAAGACAAGAGCAGTGGCCCATCTTCCCTCTGCCCTTTCCACCTTCCCAGCCTGGCTTTGTGCTCGCCCAGGACCCATTTCAAAGATCTCACCCAACATCAGGGACCTGGGACCAGCCTCTCTCACCTTCCTCAACAGCAGCTAGAGCGGGGTGATGCCCTTTCCAGATGGGTTCCAGCTGCCTGGAGACATCTCCTTGGGGATGAGAGGACTTGTACCTAGAGCCACCTGCCCAGAGACCTGCAGTCACCTCCATTTGCTCAGACCAGGTTGACCCAAACCATTCCCCACAGCATCCCTGGGGACTGGTGGGACCTCATGCTCACGTCGCCTCGGAGGTCCTCCCCGGGGAGGACTTGGGAGTTTAGTCGGTCCATCCACCTGATCCTTTTGTAAACTCGGACAATACGGGGCTGTATCCGCTGTTGCCTCCTTCTACAACTCAGAAATTTATTATCCCCGCAGCCAAAGCTGGTAAGCTGCAAGATAAAAATGCTATTTCTGCCCAGGATTTCTGCAGCTGCCTCCGAGCATTTGCAGCCACTTTCTAGTTATTAAGGCTCAACTATGAAGAACTGTGTTCCTTCAGCAGCGATTGCCTTTAATTAGCCAAGGATAAAAGGACAGTGGAAGACAACCCCGTGCCTAAGCGGAAAAGGCTACGCTCTCAAACGATGCGCCGTCGGCATTTTTTTGCCAGGCAGGGAGCAGGTGCCTGGCAGAATGGATTTGTTCTGCTTCCCTTGCCTGCCCCCCACTTTCACCTCTCACTGGGTAAAGGAGATGTCCTTGGGGCCGGATCCTGCCCGGTGCCTGCGGGTCAGAGAGGCAATGGGGGGGGGAGGTCTGGGGGCAGGTGGTGGGTCGTGGCTGGCTGGGCGCCGTGCGGATGCGCGGAGCAGGTTGACCTTGGCATCTCTGGCTCCCCAGACCCCGGCGCTGCTCTGGCCAGGAGCTGATTCCAGCTGCATTAAAGTACCGGCAAAACAAACTGCCCAGCTTCTCGCCAGCCCCGGGGTTCCTCTGCTAAGCCCGAGGCTGCAGCGCCCCATGCCCTTGGGTCCCTACGGACTCAGCAAGTCATCCTTCGAACCAAGAACCTCCCAAAGACTCGTCTGCGGAGCATCGTGCAGTTCTGGCTGGGATCAATGCCCCCATCTCCTGTGCCAGCCCAGGGCGGCGGGCAAGCTTTGCCCCAGCGACAGCAACCCCCAGAGAGCAGGAGGGGAGCAAACCTTTTGCTGAGCCTTTGGGAAATCTCCCAGACATGCTGGACCCAGACTCTCTCCCCATTTTTTAGGATACAAAGCTGAGGCAGTCTCCCTGGGGCTCTTTCTGCATTTCCCTAGCACGGAAAGGCACATGGCACCGCGATGCCCGAGCAGGACCCCAGCACGTGGGGCTGAGAAAGGCAGCTGGGTGCTTGCCTTCCCCCTGAAATCAGGGTAACATTGGAGCAAGGGGTCAAAATATTAGGTTTGCTCTAGATATTTGGGTAGAGCTGGCTTTAATCCTCGGCTCACATCTCGTTATTTCGTCTGCCCGATGCTTTGTAGGCGCAGGGCCTCAGCAGACTCACTCCTGCATCTGCAGAAGCACAGATTAATGTTTCTTTAATACACCCAGAGATTGCTCTCATTTGCCTCAAGCTCCCCTTCTCCCACCCCGCGCGTGGTGCCGGGGTGCAGATGAGAGCACTGCTCCCAGGAATAGGTTTTTCAACACCCAGCACAAATGCAAAGGAGGGAGAAGAAGAAGGAGAAAGTGGGAAGGAGAAAGAGGGACCTGGCCTGATTTCCAGAGCTGAGGGATAAATGTGCATCTCGGCGAGAGCTGTGCAAGCGCCAAACCTTTGCCTAGAGGTTACCTAAAGATAGGCAGCGGGGGCCCCGCTTCACACGCCCACCCTTGCAATTTTGTGCACCCAGCCGTTCGGTTAAGGTGACTCTGAACCGACAGCGCTGCAGCAGCGACAGCATTGACCCCCGCCCCCACCCCAGCACCCCGGGGAACCCACAGAGCATCACCGGGAGGGCGGCAGCATCCCGGGTGTGGGATTGTTTTCTCTTCCGCGCTCTCAGCATCTTACTTAATGGCCTCTTCGCAGCTCAGGTCCAGGAGGTGCTTTCAGGATCCAAGTGCCCACTTTGCCAAATGGAATCAGACTCGCTAACAGGCAGCCAGGAGAGCTAAAAATTCCCGCTTGTCCCTGGGGCATGCACAATGGGCTGTAATGGGGTTTGAGCATCCCGAGCTTTCCAGGACAAGGAGCAGAGGTAGTGCTTTCTTGGCACTTGAATCCTTCCTCGATGTAAACAAGCAGGATTTGGGGGGCTTGAGCCCCCCAGCAGGGAGAGGAGCTTTTGCAAAGGTGTGCGGCACGGTGCTCCCCGTGACGAAGAGCATCACTGCGCCACCTTGGAGGTCTCTTTCGTTTATGAACCCCAGCGCGGGTCCACCAAGGGTTCCGTGGGGTTGTGCCTGGCAGAGAGGCAACACTCAGGAAAGAAAGTGGAGGAAAGTAGGTCATTCTGCACAGGCACAACCAGGCAGGCTGTGCTCGGCAGGGATCAGCCGCTTGCCGCAGTTGGGATCACGGGCTGGGAGCCGGGTCGAGGGGCCGCAAGGGCTGCCCAAGCACAGAGGTCTCCATGTCGGGCGGTGTAATCCTTCCATCCCTCTCCTTGTCGCTTTGCACAAGCTGCTTTGCACGGCTGGCAGGAGGATGCAACACCTCTGACGGTATCTCCCGCATCCTTCAAGCACGGCTGGGATGGCGCGTGCTGCTGATAGACTGGCAATTTAAAATAATTACTGTATCTGCCTCGCAGCCGCCTCCTGCCACCTCTTCGGAGAGCCTGTGCAGAGCAGACTCTTCTGCAAACTCCTTGTACCGCTTCGTGTTTGGATATTTTTGAGCCCACAAGCCAAGGGGACATGGATAAGGGAAGGGTTTGGCATCTGCCAAAGCCAGCTGGAGCTTCTCCTGGGCTTGGAAATGGGGCTGAGGAACACAATCTAGTCCAGTTTCAGAATTGCTCCCACTCAGTGTTATAGCAAACACCGTGACATTTCACTCGGGATGCATCGCTGGTAAACACTTACATTGCTTTTTGTGCACTGAAATGGTTTTCCAAACTTAAATGTTCAGAATTGGCTCCTCTTAAATTCCTCCTCCCTCCAGCCACGGGTTCAGCCGCCCATTTACGCATTTTCACTGTCCCAGTATTGAGATAAACTCTGCAATTTGCTGGGGCCTTGGAGCCAGCGTAGCAGGCTGCGATACAGATGGGGAAACTGAGGCACGGTACGGCACACGACATCCCCTGAGTCACCCAGTGGCCTTACTGGCACAAGTGAC
This sequence comes from Falco punctatus, assembly GCF_963210335.1. Lineage (NCBI taxonomy): Eukaryota > Metazoa > Chordata > Aves > Falconiformes > Falconidae > Falco > Falco punctatus. The sequence goes on from NC_137597.1 coordinate 2,827,247, forward strand.
ACTCAAACCCAAGGACTGTGACTCCGAGCCCAAACCAGGGGCTCCTCCACAGCCAAGACGGGGGGATTTGGGGGGCCCGAGGTGGAGGGTGACCACTGTGGGCTGACCCCTGGGTCACAAGGTGGGGTGACCTCCCAGAGCGGAGCAGGACCAGCCCGTGCCGTGGGGGAAGGAGGATCTCCTCCTCTTACCTTTCACTCTCCATCCCACGAGCACGGAGTAGATGGGCTACCCTGGCTCTGCCCTGCAAGAAGAGAAGCCCAGAGCCGCACCGCCGCCTGTCAAAGCCACCAAGCGAAAGGAAAACCCCCGAAACACACATACCCAGTGCCCCCGACGCCCACCCTGCCCCGAGAGACTCGTAGGACAAGACCAAACAGCAAGAGGAAACACGGCCACAGTTCTCCCTGGGGATGGAGCGCCCCAACCGTGGCTCTGCCAGAAGAGCTGAAGCCACCCCGGGGAGCCCGTCCCCGTTCCCTGCTGGGAGGCACCTCTGGGGACACGAGGTTTGCAGCCCCACAGAGGACGGGCTACTAGTGCCGTCCCTGCCCATTTGCCTCTCCCTCTTCCAAGATGCCAGCTGAAGCGGGTACCCAGCGGGTCCTCCCCAGGCTTTCCCAAGAGCAGGTTTGTCCCCCAGCACCTCCCATGCCCGTTACCTGCAGGGATGTAGCCAATATCCAAGCTGGTGGAGTGGAGAACAATGGGGACCGCGTCCTTGACCCCGGCTCCAGCCCCTTCCCCTCGCCTGTGCTGCTGCTGGAGATTTTTTTTGGAGCAAATCCCACAGAGGGGGGTGTCCCATACACACCACGTAGCATGTTTGTCCTCACCAGTGCCCACCACCGAGACCCACCAGCTCCTCCCAGGGGGTTTCCCCCCCCCCCCCAGCAGCCCCCGCCGACTGGCCGTTGGTGGAGCACAAACTGAATTTCCCACAGTTCAGGCTGCTCCTTTTTCTCCCAGCAGGTTGACACGTACAGCAAAAAAATACCCAGACTACCCAAAATATAGCTGCTCGTCTTTTTCTTCCCCACCCGCCACAGAACCGATATCAAAATAACTCCTCAATAATATACATATTTATTTTCTCTTAATTAGTGCTGATATTTACAAAAATCGTGATACTCTGTGAAGAATAAATTATATACACTCATGATAAACCAGACAGCAAATGCTCATTTGGAATACGTATGTACACAGATCTATATACCTATATACAACGGTCAGCCTTATTGACGGGGGTGCCCCTCAGCCCCTTACCCACCCGACCCCCGGGACACCCCCACATCGTCAATAAGAGCAGTCACGTCTATACACACTGTGCAATTCGGATACAGCTGGTGTCTAAATTTGTGTCTAGCAAACGCATGGTTAAATGACTTGAAATTCCCACGAGTCCTCCTTGAACAGTTTATAGGCCTCTCTCCATTCCCGGTCCCATTTCTCCCGTAACCATGGAAACAAAAGGTTCAGTTCCAGCATCCTTAGGATGAGTCCTTCTTGGATTTCCTCTTCCTATCGATTTGCTCAAATTTGGCATCGCACGCGGGGTGGATCCAATACCCATTTTTTTCCCCCCCTTGCGCTTCGGCGTGTGACATTGGAGGACAAGAGCGCAATCTCAAGCAACGAGGGAGCAAGTGCAAATAGATAATTACAGTCTTCTAGGCGGCAGAAAATTAAAAGAAATCAAAGAAATTAATTTTTTTCAAAATAAAACCAAAGTCCAAAAGACTGACTGACCCCCAAGCTCAGGACGGGCAGGGCTGGGGAGGGGAACGCGGTCCCCGCGAGTGTCCACGTGCGTGGACCTTGTGTGGTTACACCATGTCCAGCAGCTCCTACAAGCCAACCCCCCCTCCCACCTCCCCCTCGCCAGAGGAGAAACATGGATAAGGAATTTTCCTCTCATCACGTACAACTGGGCTGGGGGATCTTGCCCCTGGGTGTAAATCAGCGCTGTGCTCCCAGGGATGGTTTACACTACCGGAGGCTGGTTCATCTCCCCCCACGATGGGACGAGGCAGGAGCCCAGCGCCCAGTTCTGAGAAGGGGGGATGATACTGGGGCAGCCAAACGCAGTAACATCACGAGGAGACCGAGGCACGCCGTTCCCCCGGGGGCTGGGGGAGGGCAGTGCTTTGGCCGGGGACAGGATGGTGGCTGGTGCACGGAGGGGACCCTTGTCCCTCCCCCAGGGCTCCTGGCAGAGGGGAGCAGCTGCCCCCCAGGCGGATGGACTGAGGGATGTGCTGGATGCGGAGGAGGTCAAATGCTGCCAGGGGTGCAAGGCGGGAGCCACAGCCTTTTTTTGGGTACAAAACGAAAAGGTTTGGGGCTGACTCCTTCTTTCCTCAGCCTCTTCCACCCTAGCAGCACACTGAGCAGCTCCTACCGACAGGAGAAACCCCTGGGACCCCCCCTTCCAGGCCTTCCATGGATGTAGACCTTGATATAAACCCACCCCGGCTCCAAAACAAGGAGATGCTTCTCACCACCACCCTGGGACCACAAGCCCGCGTGGTTCAAAGGGATCTAAAATCCAACCAGTCGGAAACCCCCGAGTGCAGCACAGCGCCTGCACCGCAAACAAATCCCTTCGGCTTCTGCTGGGCTTTCCCTGCACAGCCACAGCCACCAGCCCGGGGATCTGGGATCGGGAACAGAGATGCTGCAGATCTGCTGGTTTGCAGAGGGGTGCACGGAGCCGAACGCTGCTTGCCCCTCGGGATGCTCCCACTTCCCAGGCCAGATCCGCATCTCCTTGGCTTGGGCCCGTCCCTGAGAGTGTTGCAAGCTCTGGAAAAGCTACAAGACTTTGGCAGCAATTTCAAGGGCTGACCCAGGAATTATCTGATAACAAAGCAAGGCCCTTCCTGAAATACTTCCTCCTCCTCTGTCTTCTTCTCTCCTTCTGTGTATTTACGCATAAATATGTCCATATTTACACACCCACATGCTACACTCTCATAACGCCAATCTAGAGATCCTTTTCGTTGTATAGCTCAGTATTCAAATCTGTAGGACTTGGACACAAAACGTCACCGCAGAGATTAGTTTTCCCAACTAAACACTTTCCCCCACACAGATAATTTTTTCCTAGCAGCCCTAATCGCTTGCTGGCATCCAGCTGGTACACGAGCCTCACCCCATTGCCCTTAGCAGAGATTTTGGAAGATATTAAAGGGCTGATGGGTTGCCTGCAGGCTTGGGCACATGGTTGGGTCCTAGAAGACAACCTGTGCTGTAACCACCACTTTCCATCTCTCCAAAACACGAAGCACAAAGGGTAAAAACAAAATACAGGTGCTGTCCCTTCTGGGTACCAACCCAGGAGCATCTCCACAAACCAGAGAGCTTCAGTCCTCCATCCCCCGCCTGGAGAGAGGCAAACACCTCCATGGGAGGAGGAGAGGAACCAGAGTACCTACGTTAGGTGGCCCGATGAAATCCAACAAGGATGGTAGGACCTTCCCCTTCCTTGGTCCCTGATTTAGCATCCTCAGTCTGAGCCACTTTGCAGCTCATTTTTGCACCTTTCAGAGTCAAGGGGAGTTTGGGATGCTCAGCATCTCCACAGAAAGGGGCCCAGAGTTTCAAACCAAATTCCTCAAGAAAAAAATAAAACCATATCTCTTTTTTCCCCAAAAAAATCACAGTCTCCTCCTGAAAAACTGGTTCAAGATCACATCAGTGAGTCAGAAGCAAAGCTAGAAATAGCACTAGAGCTCCGACCTGCAGGCACAAATCCCATTAAAAGCTTTAGGGGAACCATTTCTCTGTGCAGTGGAGAAACCTGGACCCTTGTGCAGCCTGATGCATCGCTTCCAGCCCACGGCCCCCGTGGACCTTGTTTGCCCCATACTAAACATCTGAGCACTTATCCAGGTTTTCCCTATTTCCCAAACGCGGTGCCAAGGGCAGCCCAGAGACACGCTCCCACCAAGGCTGGTCTTCCCCAGGAACATCTGCCTGGGTCAGTGCGAGAGGTGCAGGGTCTGTCCCGAGGGAGGGAGCGGCCGTGCTGACCCCTGCCATGGGGACAGATGCCAGCTCACATTGGTGACGATGGGAGGAACGTGGCCTTTTACTCCTTGGCCCCGTTTGTCCCTGCGATGCAGCTCTGGGGCTTCCCAAGGCAGCTGGGGCCTGAGCGGGTTTGGATGGGCCTGATCCTGCTCACGGATCTGCTCTCCCCTCCTGTCCAGCCTCAGAAAGCCCAGAGGGACACCGTGCCCAGAACAACACCTCCCAATAAACCCGTCACCGTCCTCCCCCCCAAACCACAACCGTGCTCACGCTCCCAAGATGCGCCCAATACTTTGGTAATCCCCACCACCACCACCAAAATCACCCGAAGCCCATGGGCATTAAACAACCGGACCCTTCACAAAGTCTCATTGCGTGCCAGCATCCCCCCAAAACCCCGCAGCAACCTGCGCTCGGTGCTTCCCACACCCCATGGATGGGACCACTGGTGCCAGGGGCACCCATGGGTGAGCGGGCAGCATCCTGGTGCATCAGCATCCTGGTGCATCAGGCAGCTTCCCCGTGCAAGCTCGCGTCCCCACGGACCCACCGCGAGCCGGATCGATGGAAACTGGCTGACTGCCCTGGGAATGGTGCCCAAGCCGGTGACTCTCTCCAGCCCCATCCCCTTCGACGGGATGAGCTTCAGAAGCAGAAATTTATTGCTTTCAGTTGCGTTGCTTCTTTTTTTTGTGTGTATATAACACATTAACGGGTTTCAGGGGCTCCCATTTCAGAGCTGCAGCAGCAAAGAGGGAGCAGAGGGTTCCTAATATAACGAGATGTAATTAAAGACAGGCCGGGGGCCCCAGGCTGTGTGGTGCTGAGCACCTTTGAGACCCAATGCATTGATGCTGCTGGTCCTCTGCACCAAGCAGAAGCCAGGATTCTCATGCACTAATTGTGGACACTTGGTGTTAATTATAGCTAGGCCTGAATCAATCAATAAAATAAAAGTGAGGAGTGATTCCACCTGGCCGAGTGGAGCCATGTCGGCACAAGAGGTGGATCCGTCCCTAAAGCAGCATTTTAAACCATTGCTGTAGAATACGCTAGCACCGTTTATTTTATTGTTATTAGTGTGGTTCCCCTCTCTGAGCTCAGGACGGGTCTGAGGGATGTCCCTTGGGTGCTCGGCCGTGTGGTTCCCACCACCGCAGCAGTGCAGCGCTGCCCGTGCCCCACGCCAACCCAAATACACCCCAACTCAACCGGCTGCTGAGCCCCATCCTGCACCCCGAGGAGGCTTTGCTTGACCAAGACCTTGGAAGAGGTTTGCATCCCTCTTCCCCCGACCCAGCAGAGGAACGGGGCGTCCATCCCTGGGGATTGTCAGCAATGGTGGGGGAAACACAAGGAAAACCAGACGGGGATGGGGAAAGCGGATGAGATCCCCCTGGACCAACAGGTCCCACCTATCCCCAAATAACACCGGGGATGAAGAAGAAGCAGAGATAACCTCAAGGTCTCTGCACCTTGCCTCACCCCTCCTAAAAATCCTGGAAGAACGCAAAGCAAAGGCTCAGAGGTGCCAGCACGGATCCAGCCCCCCCCTCAGCACGTGCCCTTTCCACCATAAAGGAATAAACCACCAGCCCTGAGCCTCTATGTGGTTGAAAAGGAGGTTTTCAGCCCAAAACGCACCCTGCCCTGGTTGTCCCATGGGTGCTGCGGGCCAGGGCATCCTGCTCCAGCCCATGTCCCACCATCCCGGCACCCCTGAACCGGGACCCCCCCAGTGCTCCAAGCGCTCACATTTGCTGAGGATTCGGCCCTAGTGTCGCTCTCTAAATATCTATACACACACACACGATAATTATACGGGAAACAGCTGAAAATTGCTGAACAAACAAGTCAGGAGAGCTGGTACCTGCTATTCCACCTGCTCCTCGTGCCCTCTCTGACCCACGGTGCTTTCTGCTCATGACACCAAGATTAATGACTAATTACTCGCCCCATAATGAGTGCAGGTGTTTCACTTTCAGCTCACCTTCCCTGGCTTGCATTACTTGGCTCTTGTGTCTGGACGCTCGGACACTCAGGCTTTGCCTTGTTATCTATCAAACTGTTGTCAGCATGTGCCTTCCCCATCCAGTTTTTAAATATAATGGAGATTTTTTAACTCCCATGAATCTCCTTCGAGCCACCGGAGGATCTATAAACACTATAAACATGAATACTGTATAGTCTACTAAGAAAATATATATTTGTGTGTGTATTAAATATTCAGATTCATGCAACAAATATCCATGCAGCTGTACTGTGTATTACTGGTTAAATTTCACTGCAGCATAAATATATTATAGGCCACAGCATAGTTGCTCCAGTTTTATATATAGATATAAAAAAAGATGCTTTTTCCAACTCATTTTCGATGTGTCAGTGGAGGTGTCTTTGGTGATCCTGGAAAATATTAGTGATGGAATTGTCATCTAAATAAATAAATAAAATCCAAGCGCTTGATTTATTTACTCGTCCCTCCCGATGCCTAGCGTAGAAAATTTAAGACTTAATAAATAATGTGCCGTCATACTAATTATCCCTCCCCTGGGCCTCACACTGGCATACTGCAGTGGCTGAAACTATTGCAGCATGCAGCATTTTCAGTTATGAAACATGAGCCTGGGCGATGCGTTCGCACTTGGCATTCCCGGGGCGGAAAGCCGAGCCTTCAGGCAACCGGGACACACAACTGCCTCTTCCCTTCATTCAGTTCTGCCCCACCTTTCCCAGCCGTTCCCCACGCCTGGAATGGACTGTCACCCAGCTCCGCAGGCCGGGGACCAGCCTTCGTGGTACCCCGGGACGCCCGGGAGCTGCCCCCTGCATCCCCATCCTGTTGCTCGAAATGCCCAACCGCTCCGTATCTTTGGAAACCCACAAGCCTGGGATGGGAGAAGGGAAACGAAATGGTTTGGGGCGGGTTGTTTGTTTGGGGTTTTTTTTGCACGAACGCTTATTCGGTGTGGAAATCAAAGGTTAAAAGTCACTTACACAGCTATTGCTTCCCATGCAGAACCAAATATACACCGTAGAAAATACTGTATTAACTACAATGCAGAGCAGCACTCAATATCTGCAATTGTTCCACTTCAGCTTTAAATACGTTACTAGATTTTAGCGACTAGACATCGGTTAGCATTTTGGTGATATTCACATAGTTTGTGTTAGCTAGGGTGCAATTGGCTGTCTTCAAGTTCTCCTCCCTAAAATCCTCATTGCTATTGTTTACGCCTTCCTGAATCTCCATATAATCAGACTTACTAATAGTAGAGGCACTTCTGCTTTTCTTTAGGTCAGGGGAAGAGGGGATCTTTGGGCAGCTGGTTACTTGCAAATATTGAGCCTGCTCCTCTCCCTCCGTCTCCCGGTGGTAGAAGTAATTGAAGTTAGACACTATGACGGGCACTGGTAAGGCAATCGTTAATACGCCAGCGATGGCACACAAGGAACCCACTATTTTCCCCCCGATGGTCGTGGGGACCATGTCTCCGTAGCCAACAGTCGTCATGGAAACCACAGCCCACCAGAAGGCATCGGGGATGCTCGGGAACTGGGACTCGCTCTCATCAGCCTCGGCAAAGTAGACGGCGCTGGAGAAGAGGATGACACCGATGAAGAGGAAAAATATCAAGAGGCCCAGCTCCCGCATGCTGGCCTTGAGAGTCTGCCCCAGGATCTGCAGCCCCTTGGAGTGCCGGGAGAGCTTGAAGATCCTGAAGACCCGCACCAAGCGGATGACTCGGAGGATGGCCAAGGACATGGCTTGCTGGCCTTGCTGACCATCCTCTGGCTTCTCGGCCAGCTCCGTCCCTAAGGTGATGAAATAGGGAATGATGGCCACAATGTCTATAATGTTCATGATGTTGGTAAAAAACCCAGCCTTGCTGGGGCAGGCGAAAAACCTCACCAAGAACTCGAAGGAGAACCAGATGATGCAAAGCGTCTCCACGATGAAGAAGGGGTCTGTGAAAGAGGTGGACTGCTGGTACCCCATGCTGCTGTTGGAGTAGGGGGGGTGGCTCAGCCCGCTGCCGTGCATGTCTTCGTTCTCATCCCGAAAAATGGGCAACGTTTCCAGGCAAAAGCTGACGATAGAGATTAAAATCACCATGACGGAGACAATAGCTATAATCCTGGCAGGTCCTGAGCTCTCGGGGTACTCAAAGAGCAGCCACACTTGTCTCTGAAACTCGTTCTCAGGCAACGGCCGCTCCTCTTCTTTGATGTAGCCTTCATCCTCCCGAAACATCTCCATCGCTTCTTCCCCCAGTTCATAGAAACGAATCTCTTCCGAGAAGATATCTAAGGGCACGTTAACCGGCCTCCGCAACCTCCCACCGGACTGGTAATAGTACAAAATCGCGTCGAAGCTGGGTCTGTTCCGATCAAAAAAATACTCATTCCGGAGCGGGTCAAAATACCTCATCCTCTTTTTAGGATCCCCTAGCAAGGTCTCGGGAAACTGGGCTAGCGTCTTGAGCTGCGTCTCAAAGCGTAGACCCGAAATATTAATGACCACCCTCTCGCAGCATTCATGGTCGGTCTCAGGGTTATACGTGTCCTGCGGGTGACCGGGAAGAGCTGCAGCTTCGTCTGCAGGATCTCCAGTAGCAACTGTCATATTGGGGTTTAAAAGAAATCCTTAGGCTAAACTCTTCCCAGGGCCCAGTGGTGGTGGGATCGGATTCAGGGCAGGGCTACTATCCTGCAGAAGGACAGGTACGTAGGTTTGGAAGTGTCTCATGAAAAGGCGAAGGGATGAGATAAAAGAAAAAAGAGAAAATAAAAAAAAAAATTAAAAAAAAAAAAAAAAAAAGGAAAGAAAATCGCCCCTGCTGAGAAAGAGAGAGATGAAATAAAGTTGGGGGGAGGAGAGCAGGTCTCTTCGCTAGCGTGTCTATCCCCTTCCTGGGGGGGGGGGGAATTTGCCTTCCTTGGGACAGAGTTCAACAACTCCCATCTAAACCCATGAGGTGGAAGAGAGAAAACACCTGAGGAACCGTCCCCTAGGGCAAACCAGCGTGGAAAAACTGGCCCGGGCAAAGCGGGACTTGCGCTTTTTTTTTTTTTTTTTTTTTTTTTTTTTTTGGCTAAACATAAAAATCCCGATTTAAAAAACAAGAAGAAAAGAGGGGGAAGGGAAGAGAAAGGAAGGATGAAAAATCCCCCCCTCCGGCCCTAGCGTGGCGAGGGGAGAGGCAGAGCAGGCTCAGCTCAGTTCCAGGCATGCAGCTAAGGGTTAACATTTAACCGTGCGATCTCAGGCAATCTACCCTCTAGGAAAGCTCTGACTCTGGATTTCAGTTCCACACCTTCCCCATCCTCTCTTCCCCGGCCAGAAAGTGGCCAGGCCACACGCTGCCCTCCCTGCCTGCCGAATCCGAAGCCAGAGCCGCGGGTGCGAGCTGCCCCGCAGACCACCGCAGTCCCCCTCCTCGCTGGTGTCCCGGCTCCTGTCATCCTCTGCAAACCACCATGGCACACAGAAAACAAATCACATTACCTGGAGAAGCCAAATCTTAGTGTCTCTTAGTAACACCGATTATCTGACCCTGGGGAAATCCTAGAGAGAAATACAGGCTTCCAAGATCCCCATAATTTCCTCTCTCTTCAAAGTTAAAAATAATGGTGAGTCATCGTAGAAAAAGGAGAAGGGACATAAAAGGGCTTAGATTCCCAGATGGTGGAAGTCAGGTCTTGTAATGGTTTGGACTGGAGAGAGAGAAAGAGAGACAGAGAGACAGAGAGACAGGGTCTTCTCGGTAGCTGTTGCAGATCTGCACTTCAGGGCAGACGAGCGTCTGTCTGATGCCTTCGGTACGCCGGCGAAAAGATGCTAAGCTCAGCAAAACCCGATGTCCCCAGTGTCCTCGGGAGGTGTGGCATCGCCTGGAAAAAACACTGAGAAGGTAACAAGCTGCTGGGGGCTCGAAAGGAGCATCTGCAAAGCCCCAGCACCCCCCGGCACCCCCCTTTTCTTTTTTTTTCCTCCCCGCGAGCTGGTTGCCCGCTGCCTGGCCAACCTGCACTGCAACAGAGAGGAGGGCGAGAGCGCGCTAGCGGCACGGCGGAAAAAAACAGAGCCCCATCTCCCTCTGCTCTCGCTCAGCGCCACGGGGCCGTGCTGCCCGTGGGAGCCGGTGCCAGGCAAAGGGGAGGGGGGGAACGACGCAGCCCCCCCCCCGCCCGGGCCGTTGAGGTTCTGCAAAGCTGTGGTGGGTTCCCACCAGCGCCGAGCAGCCGGTGGTACCCAGTGGGCGCAGCGCCCACGCCATCGCATCGTCTTCCGGGGGGATTCAGGAGGCTCTGGCTGCAGCCACGAGACTGAACCCCCCCGCCGGTCCCCTCTCTGCCCTCCCCCCATCCCCACCCCCTCCTCTGCAAGGCCACCTGCCCCCCCAGATGGCTCCGAGGAGCCCCCCGAGCATTGTGGGCCCAACCGTGGGACCCACGCGACCTGCATCCACCCTCCCCATCCTCCCAAAAGCCGCCCCCACCTCCCCCCCATCCGACCCACCCTGTGGGGATTCCACTCCGGTGGGCAAAATCTCTCATGGGGATGTTGAGGTTCTGGTCCCCAGTCGGTGCCGGGTCGTCAGCATCCCCGCTCCTAACGAGTGCTCATTTACATCATCCTGCATTGCCTCACACCATGGAGATGCTCAACCCAGAGAGGTCCAACCAACCTCTCATTTTTTTCCTTTTTTTTTTTTTTCCCTCCCAAAGAGAAAAAAAAAAACCAACCAAAAAACCCCTCTAACCTCCCTTCTTCAGCTCCAACTCGACTTGTCTACTTTGAGCCAGGATTACAGAACCGGGTAGGGGAGGCAGGTGGAAAATAACCCCGCGGTCCCAATCTCCTCGGCAAAGATTTCAGCCGTCTCCAGGCCATTTATGCCTGTTGGTTCCTCTCTTCATCCCCCGAGGTGCAGATATTGCCGCAGATCCCTCTTTTCTTGGAAATTTCCCTTTTCCGTGCAACCCTCCTCTCCCTTCTCCTTATGCACTAGAAAAAATAGTACAACCCTGACAAGGCTTGCAGCATTCAACCGCTTCGCTTAACCCTTTTCTGCCAGGCCCACAGGAGAGGAGGTTGCATTTGTCCCAGTTTTTCTCCTTTTCCTGCATTTTCCCCCCCACCGCTTGCTCCCCAGCGACCCGCTGAGGAGTTCAGCTGGATTTGACCTTCCCTGGCTCCTCTGAGCATCACACTAAACCACCACAAACACCATCTTTCTGCTGCTGCAAAAAAATATGTGGCAGCCACAGACCCCCATTTCACCAAAAATCAACCAACCTTCAATATTATTTTTTTTTTCCTAAATAAAGTTTTTCTCCTGCCCATACACTCTCTCCTCCCCTTTCTCCCTTCCCAAAACACCCCAGGTTTGTTTAACAGCGCAGAGATTTACTTTTTTATTAATTTTAATTTTTTTTTTAACATGTTGATTTGTATTTGGTTGAGCTCTAGGCTCCTTCCTCCCAGCCCCAACCCAAGCGGTGATGCTCGGTGCTTCTCGGAGATGGTTACAGCATCAGCCCAGTTGACATCACACATCCCAGCACTCAGTTTCTCCTACTTGCTTCCCATCGCACACACACCCACCCCAAGCATCTTGGGGGTTAATTCATGCAGATTGGGGGGCTGGGGAGGGACCATAAAGGAGGGGGGTTGCCTAAAGACCCTCAGTTTTCCCCCTGCCTGCACAGAGGGCTGCAGGCAGGAGCCGTGCCTGCATTTCGGAGGGGTGTCAAGGACAAGGTCGCGTTTGCCACTCAACCAGGGACCCCCCCCGTTTGCAGGGTGTATGGCCAGGCTGTGTTGAAGCAGGGCAGCAGGGGGGAGAGCAGGGGTGGGTGGGGGGGAAGGATGCAAGGCAGGGGGGGGAAGAGAAAAAGGCACCAACTCACAATTGGCTCTGCAGTCAGGCATGCGGCGAATGCACAAGCAGCCGCTCCGCTCCGTGCCGCCGCCAGCACCTCGCACCTACGGCCCCCAAAACTCGTACCCCCGGAGTCAACCCCTCCGAAGGCAGCAGAGCTTCCCCATGAATATTCATAAGACTAATATGAGCATCTTCCCCCCCCACCCCACCCCTCCTGCCTCCCTCCTCCCAAGCAAGAGACCTAGATTTCAACCACTGGGAAATAATCATATCCCTGGATACGTGATGCTGCTTTACCATGCGGCTCCGATCCATACCATATTCTCGGTAATAGCCTGGATCTGCTCAGGGAGATCTGGAGGATGGGGAGCCACCAGCTCCATGCAGCTTTGGGGAAGGAAATGGGGCAGGATCGGACTCGCAGGGACCATGCTGCTCTGCTCTTGCCTGGGATGAGGATGTAAATCACAATAATTTTATATCACTTCACGCTTACTGACCTCTCCCCGTAAGGAGGGCTCTCCCATGCCCAGAGGAGGGAGATGGCCAAGCTCCTACAAACTTGCCATACAAAACCCGTGGATCAATCCCTGTCTTAGGCCACAAGGGAGATGCTTTGGCTTGGACTGCTCTGCAATTACCCTGTGGCCCCACAAAAAGCATCGGGGCAGCAACAAGTCCTGCAAGGCGCCTGGCACCCAGCAGACACGAGGGCTGGAGGAGGCAATGGGAAATATTCCTGTTCCCAGGGGTCAAATTTGCAAGGAGCTGCCGGTGCTGACAGCGGTCGCCCCAGGGACAAGAACCCGAGGTGGGATGGGAGGGCATGGACCACGCTGAATACCCAAGAAAATCAGCGCTAAGTGGAACGCCCAGGCATCCAGGGCGACGTGGGGACACGGTAGATCTAAACCGTGTGACCCGAGCTCCCTGAGGTGCCAGGAGCAGCGGGATGCACAGAGCCGGAGAGTGGGAGCAGCACTGGGGGGGGTGAGGGGGATGCTCTTGCCCACTGCTCCTCCCAACACACCTCTCCATCTTGAAACACAAAGCCATTTCCTCGAGCCCCAGCTCGATCCCAAGATTGAAAATGAATTTCAAACCCCACAGGAAAATTGGGAATCCTTGGCTCCCTGCTGTGAACGGGCTTCCTTACCGCTCGCATCCAGCCGGACAGGAGGCTGCCCTGGGTGAAGGGGGGGTGATCTCATCCGCATCGTTTCTGCCTTTTCTGAAGGCAGATCTGCCATAGCAGGGTAGGTTGAATCCAGCAAATTATTTCCCCAAGGCAAATTCTTATGCAATATGCAGAAACTAAGGCCGGGCAGGGAACAATTCGAGTGAAGCTGAATTTCCAACTTGTTATTCCTGCTGCCGCCTTGCGAAGGTTTTGCAAAACCGGGGGGATTTTTCATAGAAACAGCACCAGCTCCTTACAAAGAGCCAAAACCCCGTCTCTAGCAAATCAGGGGAATTTCTCTGAATTGAGTGACACTCTCCTGATTTACTATCCTAATTGTGGAGCTATTATTATAGTCTGTGTGTCTGCACTCGCCTCCCTCAGCCACGCTGACAACTCCAGACGTAACCCAGCCTTTCCGAGAACTAGACGAGCTGATGCACTGCACCCACTTGTCTGTTTTACACGGATTTCACCAGCCGATGTCTTTGCATCAATATCAGCATTAAAAAATAAGTCCCTTCTGGATTATTTCTCTTCTCAAAATGGACTTTATAATCACCCAAACTGGAAACCTTACCCCGTCTGCATGCGTGTGGCCCTGGGAAAGCCACCCGGAGTGAGGATATCCCAGGCACCAGGAGAGCCAGTGGCCAGGTCCCACCAGGAAGCAGAAGAGCTCCCCTTGCTTTACTGCTTTTATTTCCCAGGAAGCCCCCAAAGGCTGTTCAGACCCTCTGTTTGTGGCCTTGCAGCCAACCATCCAACCAAAAATCAAAAACGTGCACTTTTTTCCCTTTCCCCCCTCCCCGTAGCCTGCCGGTGGTGGGTTTGGGAGATGCTCCGTGACGTGGTGCTGCAGGGACATGGATGAAACCCACAGGGCAGGGTTGTCCCCCAGACTGGCCTCATCCAGGACAGCTGGACTCAAGTCGCTGTGTCACATTGCAAAGCAGGACCCACAGCCAGCCCCACACCACATTGCTCAGGACACCCCGGACGGGCACTTGTGTAAACCCAGCTGCTCCTCACTCCCTCCCAGGGAGGACAGACCCTGTCCCACCACCTTCACACATCCTGCACAGCCTCAGGTGATGGCATCTCCCTGTAGCGACCCTCCTGGGGACCCTGTGCCACCTTCTGCAAAGCCAGAGGGACTTTGAAGGCTGGAGCAGACACTAGCAGCTGTGCCAGGAGGAAGAGCCAAGTTGGACCATGGTTTTGGCCATGGTGCCAAGCAGAGAGGGCGTGGATGGGGCAGGGTGCTGAGCCCTCATCTCCATCCAAGCCATGGTTTTCCAGCTGAAGGGGTTGAAATAACTGGGCTCCCTGTCATTTGAGGAGCTGTGAAAGCTGTAAGTGAGTTCCCAGGGCTGTGAGTCACCCTCCAGTGAAAGCACCCGACCTCCCACCCGCTGCCTACATCAGAGGACCGAGCTCCTGGCCCCCCAGCACCCATGTCTCAGTGCCTGGTGGCAAAAGGAGGGGACGCTAAGATATGTAGGTGACCCTGATGCAGTGTCATGGCATCTAAAAATGAAGACAGCTGGGGAACAAAATGACACAGACTCACAGAGCAGGACTTGCTCTTCCATAGCAGATGCTGCTGGTGAATCCCAAAATACCGTGGTGAGACAGGTCAGAGCAGCTCCCCCCACCTGGGGAGACAGGGGAGGGTTCGTGGCTTTGCCCAGGGTGACACGGGAAAGGAGCACAAAGCGATGCTGGGGTTTCTCCTGGTCCCTTGGGAAAGCCAAAGGGAAACCAGCAAACGTCGCCTGCCTGCAAAGTTAAGATTAAATACATTCTGCCTCTCTATTTCTCCAAGGTGGTATTCATAATAAAATATCTGATGATTTTTAAAATAGCTCCTTTGGGTACCAATCTGAATTCTCATTCGGTCAAGACTGCTGAGTTGCAACATCTTTGCCTCCAAAGATTCTCCACCAGCCTGGACAGGCGGTCTGGAGAGGAGCTGGACACCATTCATTGAAAATAAAAGTAATTTACCTCGACTGAAAGACAGTAAAGAACTTCAGTTCTTTGGAGCTCGGCGAGATGATTGCCAGTTATTTCATGCCAGGCTGCTGCTCGCTCCAGGACGGCTAATGGACCCAGTGCCGGGCTGGCGCAGGGGGAGCACCGGCCCTGGAAAGCTGCCTCCTGCCTGGGCTGCTCCAGCCGCGCCGGTTAAAAGGCTCTCAAAGCCGCTTTATTTC
This sequence comes from Falco punctatus, assembly GCF_963210335.1. Classification (NCBI taxonomy): domain Eukaryota; kingdom Metazoa; phylum Chordata; class Aves; order Falconiformes; family Falconidae; genus Falco; species Falco punctatus. Next base: position 2,842,570 of record NC_137597.1, read on the forward strand.
ACTTGCACAAACAAAAAAAGACAGGACAAGCCAAATTAACAAACAGAAAAGGAATCAATAGCCTCCTTCCAGCCAGGCGCGAGTGCTTTCAGCTCTGGAAAGAAAGCCCACCAGCTCGCAAGCCTGTGCATCACCCGTGGATAAAGCCCCCCCAATCCCTCCGCGGGGCTGGGGCTGTATCGAAGGGGTCAGCCGAGCCCCTGTGTCCCCCTCCTCACCGAGGGGACCCAGCCGTGCCCCTCTGTCCTTCCAGTCCTCCTGGCCCAAAGGGACCGAGCGAGCAGAGTCGCTCCGGGGGTCCAAAAGCGCCTTTATTCAAGACGCCGACCCAACACCCGCTTTGCCCAGCCAGGGCTGCTCCCGTGACGCCCAAGGAGAGGAGAGGCGAGGAGCACCTCGTTTGGTTGATGATGATTCACCTTCCTCTGCTCTGCCCCACTCCCTGCCCATCTGCCCCATGGAGCATCCCTCCTCCTCCAGCTCCAGGAGGGTGATGCTCACCAACAAGCAGGGAAATAGGGCCAAGAGCTGAAAGCTTCTTGTTGTTGAGCTTAGGAAGGAGAAGAATAAGGGGAGAAGCCTCCAGTGGGGACAGCCAGTACCTGTGGGCAGATTGCCTTTGCCTTGGGGGAGCATTTAGGTGACCTCAGGGTCCCCTCTGCGCTGCCCTAACGGGGCACAACTGCTTTTAGCCATCAGTTTTGGGGCTGGTTCCCCGTGCAGGTGATGACCAGGGTAACAGCATCTCCCACCACGGCACAAATGGGACAAGCGGCCCCGCAGAGGCTCTTTTTAGACCCCCTGGGTCTCAGCCCAAGTGTCTGCTGGTGCTGGGTGGGGGTTAAGAGCTGCTGACAGTCAGAGCTGAGCCACGGAGTGGGCTGAGATGTTCCCACCACCCCAGATGTTCATCCCTCCCCGGGGAGCAGGAGGACTGCAAACATGCCAGGAGGAACAGGGGTTTGAGAGGGTGATTTGTCTCTTCTCTTCCTCCCATGCGGAGATTCTGCAGGGGGGAGATGCAGCCAGTGGGGATGCTTGGGCCAGGGAGTGCCTTCCCCACGGCTCGGTGGCATGGGCACCAGGGCAGTTTTGGGCACGGTGGCACTGTGGGCATGGTGGCATCGTGGTGGCTTCAGCCACGAGATGGCACTGCATGGCACAGCACAAACCGCCGCTGAGCTCAGCCCACTGGGCCAAATCCTGAGCTGGGCCAGGTTATGGGGCACGCCAGCCCCACGGCCGGGCCAGGTTGTGAACCATGCCAAGTCATGAGCTGCACTAAACTGTGGATTGTGCCAGACTCGGAGTCGTGCCAAATGGCATGCCGTGCCGGGCCACTCCGGCTTGGCCCCCAACCGTGCCATAAACCCCCTCACTCACTGGCCAAGACCCCCATGTCTCTGCTGCCCATCCCAGCTCCTTTCCCTGCAGGGTCTGTCCGTGCCACGGTGGAAAATTTCCTAAAAGAAAAAAGAAACCCCAGATTTTGTGCACTTTCTCAAAGTTTTTTGGAGGAAATTCATTATTTTACCACTGCTGCCCAGCTGCCAGGAGCGGCTGGAGATGTCCCATTGTGGTGACACTGATCTGGCCCTACAAGCATCTCCCTGGGCTCACTGTTCCTTCTGGTGACTCGGGCAGGTGACAGCCGCAGGGCTGCAGGTGGCAGGGGGGAGGACAGCAGGTGACATGCCCAAGGCTACACGGACAGGCAGTTGTCAGAGCTCCCTGCGGGACCCAGGCATGCTGAGACCCCACAGCCCCCTCCCCTCAATCCGTGGGGGACACCACCAACTTGCAGCATCCTCTTCCCCGTCATTTCTCTACCGTATTTACTATTTCTTCATCTCCCACCCCCTCTTTTGGGAAAAGACAGACTTCCCCGTTTCCATGGAAACCCTCCCCCTCTCCCCTCACTTCTTCAAAGAGGTTTTCATCCGCTTCGTTCAAAAATAGCTATTTTTAGCTCCGGCTTCCCCTTCTCCCCCTCCCCACCCTCTGCTCCCAGCTCATGCTTTCCCAGACAAGCAGCACCCACCGGCGCTGTCACCGCCACCGAGCACCCATGGGAGTGGTGGCACCACCCATGTGGCTGGTGACTTGGTTCAGCTTCATCCCTGCTCGGGTCGGTGGTCCACATCCTGGTGGTTCCCTTAATTTGTACTTAATTCCTCTGGGACTGTGGAAATGTTGGTGTATAAAGGAAATGCTTCTGTTCTGCAGGAAGGTCCTGGGAGCATCCGAAATCCCCACCGCTCTGCGAGCTGTGTCCTCGGGAATGACCATCCTTGCAGCATCCTATGGGATTCCATGACCCCGTGAAGCCAGGGGGATATTTCCTTCCCTGCAACCACAGAGGGCACAGAGCCCCATGTAGCCCCTTGGCTCCTGTTCAGCCCTCAGCTGGGACAAACACAGGTTGCCCAAATGCAGCCAAGCAAGCCACACCGTGATGGCCATCATCTGGGACAGACAAGGAGAGCGTGGTCCCCTCTGCACCCCCTCCCCAAAGCCAAGCACCTGCCACCCCCATAACGACGTTTGTCGGTTGGTGTCTCCATCCCATCTACGTTGCGGGTACACATCATGTTCACGCCGATGGATAAATCAAGAGGTGGCTCAGACGGGGACACCCAGGAGAGCAGGAGGTGACACCTGCTTCCACCCTTCCCAAGCGCAGGCAGGGCAGGAACGGCGCCTGCGGCCCTGGGGTCAGCGCTGCCTGCAGCCCAGCATGGCGAGGTGCTGACAACGAAGCACGGGTAGCAGAAATTCAAGGCTATATCAATAAATTTGATAGGAACCAACTTCCAGGATCAGGTGGTGGTAAGCAAAGGAGATTTCCACGTGGGAAACGATAGCCATCCCATGGATGAATATGGCAGCAGAGGGACAGCCAACCACCCTTGCAGAAGGATGCAGCCTCACTGGTTGGAAAAGAAAGGAAGATCCTTTTGGGTACCAAGAGCTGTTCAAAAGATAGGAAGCGAAATATCTAATGCGAGGTGTGCTTAGCAAGGCAGGTCTGGGGAGAGAGGAAATACCCAGAACCCTGACTCCGAGCTGGAACAGCCCCTCCGCAGCATCCTGGAAAAGTCACAGTTGGATGAGCTGAATGCTCTGGGATATGACACAGGCCATTAAAATCCTGCGTAGTGGTGAGATGGTGAGTAGGGAATGATTAATCAATATTGCTTCATAACACAAGAAGGAAATGGCACCCAGGGAAATTTCCAAGCAGCAAATTTCCAGGCACCAAGCGAAGGATTTATGGCACGTGTCACACTGGTGCGCAGGGATGCCACCACGGCATCCCTGCTGCGGGGATGTCTATGCTTGGGTGAGGAGGTGAGCCAAATATCAGCCTAAAGAAGAGCAGAAACCAGCCCTTCCGCAGCCAGGCTCCTCCAGACCCTTATTTTAAGATTAATTTATACCTCACAAACCCGGGCAGCACCAGTGTTTGCCCCATGTGTGGCTCCAAACACCCAGCACTGTTACGGCCATTTACCTGCTGCTGTTTGTAACCACTGGAGATGAAGCGTGAGACACCCACCCTGCTGTCACACTGTGCCAGCCCCGGGGTCTGCGAGCCTCTCAGCTCCTCCCTCCAAAAAAACCAACAGGTTGCTAAATAAAAGGCGGCTTGGGGGTGATTTGCTGTCGTCACCACGTCCAGTCCCTCTGCAGCTCTTCGGTGCAATGTCTCCATGCGTTTATCACCCCAAGTATGGGCTGGAAACCCCGCAAGACCCATGGGGTCTGGGTGTGGACCCCAAATCAAGGTTCACTCCTGGGTCCCAGTGATGGGTTGGGTATGGGAACATCACCCCCACCCATCACTGGGGCTGCAGAAAGTGTCTCCTGCTTGCTTCAAGCAAAGCCAGGTGGCCTGTGCCACACACGGTCCCTGTGCCCGTCCGTCCCCTGCTATTCGTGCCACTGTCTGCATCTCAAACGTTGCAACATCCTGTTTTTGACGGATGCTGAAGTACCTCCCCTGTTAACCACACACCAACCGAAACCTGCAGCGGAAGGCACCACCACCCTTGGGGGAGTTGATACAGAAATCAAGGTCACGGCAGAGAGAGAAGCACCAAGAGCTGCTAAACCCAACCCCCCTGTGAGCATCCCTGAACCAGAGAGGCTCCCTCCTCCCAGCCTTTAAGCTGCCCCTGACACCAACACAGCCTGGGGTCTAGTTTGGTCCCACCCAGTACAGCTACTTGGAGATAACTGGGAAATAATCACACTGAAGCTGATTTTGCTCATCGTGGGTCATCCACCATCCAGCTCAACCTCGCCAGCAGACCTGGTGCTCACAGCAAACCTAGAGAGCAAAGAGAGACAAAGCCACCCCAACCAGTCCCAGCACTCAGTGCTGCTTTTCTAGGAACTCCTGTGGCCCTGTCAGACTTCCCGAGGCCAACGGGGGTCAAACAAGGGGGTTTGTAAAATTCACAGAATCACAGAATGGTTTGGGGTTGGAAGGGACCTTATAGAGCATCTCATTCCAACCCCCTGCCACGGCCAGGGACACCTTCCACTAGACCAGGTTGCTCAAAGCTCCATCCAATCTTGGGTTTTTAGCACCTTCTCTAATAATTTGTCATTATCCCCTTTGATCCTGAACCAGCTCCAGCCCCCACTGCTCAGGCGGCTCATCCCAAATCTCAGCTGGGCTTTGGGCTGAGCCACGGCTTTGCTCTCTTCACTGTCTCCAGCTGTTTTCCCCCAACCAGGAATGTGCACCTTGCTTTTTTAAATTAAATCTGCAAATACCAGAAACAGGTGATTTAAAAGCAAAAGGAACCAGAAAAGTCTCCAGTTTTCAGCTGCTCTTGGAGATCCTCTCCTCGAAGGTTGTGGGTGTGCAGGAGTGAGACCGATCACAGCTGCTACCGATTAAAGGTGGTGTGTAAAATCCTAACTTTTTCCATTCTCACTATTCAATTCAATATTTTTAAGACACCTGGTCATCTAAAAAAAAACCCAAAACAAAACAAGCTCTGACATTATTTGGCCACGTTCACTTCTGGGTGAAGCTCAAAGACGTGGGACGAAGCCAAGAGCAAGGTTTTCAAATGAGCTTCGAACCTCGTTTCGCAAGATCCCCGCCTGCGATGAGGACAAAGGAGCGAGCGTCTCCACTTGTGTTTCCTTTGCCAAAGCATCACCAGTGACATCCCTTTTTATGACATGCCACCAAAATCTCAAGGGTTCACCTGGAATTTTTGAGTCCATAAAGAGAGCACAGCTCTCCAGACGGCTGGTTGGGATGCTGGCAATGTGTAGAGCTTCCCCCAAGGTTTTATTTCTCTAAAGAAATAAAACATTTTACTCCTGAGAATGGTATTAAATTGAAGATTATTTCATTCTGAAACATTATTTCACCCAGAGGATGCATCTCAAACCTCATCCTTGCACCACCCTTTGCATCCCCAACATCTCCCCTCCGCCCCACTGCAGTTTCAAACACCAAGCGCTGCATGTTTCAGCCATTTTATTGAACTTTGCGTATGAAATAACAGTTTCAAGTTCTAATGAAAAAAAAAACATTAAAAAAATAAATTCAACGTCAGGTAAAAAAATCACGCAACAACAACAACAGAAAAAATCAATCACTTTTTTTACCGGTAACTGAACACAAGGTCCACACCGCGGTGGAGGTCACCAGGATGACGGGATGCAGCAGCTTTTTTTAGCATCAGACTGGTATCAAAAGAACAAGTTTAAACAATTGCAACACAGCTCACTGGCAAAACCAGAGTTGAAAATGAACTCGGAGTAACAAGACTGCGCTTTACATCTCCAGTCCAAAACTGCATCATTTCTATGGCACCTAATTAGTCAAGATTTCGCCTTCTTGCAGAGAAGGCTTTAGTTTTTCAGCCTGATGCACTGAATTTCACAAGGCAATATTTCGCTGTCACATATACCCAACGTGTGTTCCAGTTGAGACAGTCATGGAAACGTTTCAGCCTTACCCAGATGCGCACACGAACGAGGGAAAGCAAAGACAAAAATTATATCCAGCTGTCTCGGTCCCAGGAAGATGCTGTGAAGGTAAGTTGCATAGTAAAGGATGGGAAATTAAGAAACATGAGCTGCTCCTGTGTTGGAGGTTGATGGTTGATGCAACGCCCCCCACTTGCAATGTTTTGAGACCTCAGGTGATGAATTAAGAGCCCGTTCTCCTTGCAAGATGCTAAATTCAGCCATGGGAACGGCTGACCTTCAGCAGTGCAGGCAATTTTCCTGCAAGACCTGAGCAATTTGAATAATCAAGTCCCATTTCCAGTAGCCTAATGGCAGCACGAGGGACGTGGCAGCAAACACATCGTTCTGCATTCAGACTGCCCTATTTCAGGCACTGGTTTACCATTTCCCAGCTACGTTTCCCCTTAATACCATTCGACTTGCAACTCCAGCTCTATCAATGACTTGTGTAATGCCAGATAAATTGTCCTGCTCTGAAATCATCCTCAGGGATGGGAGCGATGCATTTAAACCACAGCATCAGCATCCCAGCCTTGTGATGGTCAGCAAGATGATGTGTAAGGGAAAACACCAGTTGGGGACAGTGGTTCCTCAGACCATCCCCTTTATAGATGCACTGATGTCATCTTGGAGAAAGCAGAAGAAATGCGAAAAAGAAACGTATTAATTGACCTGTGTCAGAGGCTGGTGGACAAAAATGTGGGGATTACAGAGCTATGTCATTTAATTCACCCAAGGCTGCTACTTGGTGTTCACCTGATCCTGAGGGACAACTTTCCAGCTGGCTGTGCAACGGAAAGGAAAGGAAAAGACTGGGGAGCACGCCGCTCCCCACGTTTTTCAGGGGAGAAAAATGCTATCCCACAAATTCCGTAATTTTACAAGGATTCAGCAGCAGTAACAGCATTTGATACACCTGGCTCAGAAAACATCCAAGCGTGCGCGTCAGTTGAAGCCTCCAGGGTGCTCAAAGGCTGGTTTCTGAGCCATTAATCCTGCAGGAGTTTTTGCCAGCACCTGCGGAAAGAGGCTGGAGGCCAGGATGGGATCACAGGAATCCTGACTTTTCCCCAAAATCTCGTGGGGCAAGCACAGCAGCCTCACGGATCTTCATACGTCGGCTCTGGGAGCCTTCTCCAGCCGCTGAGCCCCATCCCGTGGGGTTGAGGCTGAGCCTTCCTTAGTGCCCTTAAACACCTTCGGAGATATTTTGCTTTCTAATCTTGCTGCCTTCTCAAAACAATCTTCAAACCTGTTCTTAAAACAAGTGGCTTTACGTGACCCTATACCAGCCCAGCTCGGATTCTCCTGCCGATCCACCAGGATGGACCCAACGGCAGAGCTCTCATCACTTCAATTGCACCCTAAAATTCACAGGGGGAAGGGACGGCGCAGAGGAGGAACGTCGGTGTGCTCAGCTCCTCTGCGTGCTCAGCGTCTGAAGAGCACGTCTAACGCATGGCATGGCAGAGATGCTCTCAGCATCACAGAGCACGGCTCGGAAGGGCTATGAATAAAGATGAGCAGCCTGTCTTCGGATGATTATGGGAATCAATGCATGCTATTTTTTGGCTCTTCTCTTGATGTCAGCCATCATTAAATCGCTCCCTTTTTTGGTTTTTTTTAATCAACTGGATACATTTTTAATTTGTCTTCCCTTGCCAAATCCAGCCCTCCGCTCCAAATGACATTTCAACACGGCTGTCCCGATACGATGGTTATCTTTAAAATGCACAAGGCTGGAGTCAGAGTCGTGGCAACACAGATTAATATACTGGACTGACAGTTAAAGACTATCAAACTCTCAATTATTTTGAAAAAGCACATTAACAATTAGCTGGCTCAGCGACCAAGCAAAAGAAACCCAACAGCGTGGAGCAACGTCATCAATGCCAGTATGTACAATATTGAGAAGAGGTTGAAATTTGGCAAGACTGTCACTGGTGTGAGATGTCCTCGGGGTGGGTTCGGTGCTGGCCGGGAGGAGCGGAGCAGCTGGCGGCCACGGGCTCAGCTCTGCTCCGGGAACGGGGCATTTCTGCTGCCGGGAGCAGGACTGCTGGGATCCACCAACCCAAACGGGTGGTGGGATCTGTTTTTCCCATCACTTTGCTCATCAAAATACATTTTTGAACCATAACAGAGAGACGCTTTAACAAAGTGGCTCTTGAAAACAGACGAGGTATAATTACGTTACATACACACGTGCCATAAAAAAGCTCTCTGTAACACTGTGAAAAATAAAAATAACTTTAGTACTGATACATTCTATCCCCCATTTTAAGGGCTACTAGATCATGTTCCAAAAGAAACTAAATTTTACACCTTTGGGACCAGGGCTTCCCAACATCCAGGTCTGTGTTGCAATCCAGAAAATCAATTCTCCTCCTGTTAATGTGCACGCTACAAACCCGGCACACTGCAGGGAAGGCTGCAAACAAATATCTTTGGCAGCTCCTTAGTGGTTTTGGAGGTGAGAGCGCCCAAAAAAAAGCCCAGTCTCACCTACCCCAGCCTGCCAGCAGCTCCATCCATAGCAATGGGGAAGAGACCAGACCACCACTCGGTTATTTGGGGTTTCCAGTGATGGAAATAACTCAGCCCCCACTCTCCAAACACTGGAGACTTTTTCTTGTCTTTTTTAGGGTGTTTTTTTTAAGATCTTAGGCTTTTTATCGTGTGAATATTAATTAATTTTGGTGCTAGGGAGCTGCAGGATGGGACAGCCTGGGGGGGCACAGCCAGGGGATGGATGCCTGGGAGGTGGTTTTGGTTATCCGTGTTAAGATGCCGTCGGCTGAGCTCTGCAAGCCCATCCTCAAACCGCTCCGGCTGCGGCAGCACTGCAGTTACTGCCAGATCCCCAGGGATCTGCCAGCAGAGCAATTAGCTGGAGGATCCCATGGAGGAGCTCCCTCTGCCTACCCCCCCGCAGGCTGCCCTCAGGGCAGGGCACGGCCAAACCCCAAGTTAAGGAGAACCATCACTCCAATTAGCTTTAATTTGTGCAGAGGGCTTTTACACCGGATTGATGTCACACCACAGGGTGCTTCACCTCCGTGCCTCTCCAGCATCCCTCTGCCGAGCCTTGGCGCCCCCAGCTCATCTCTGTGGGCTTGGAGATCTGCTCCTCAGGCTCCTCCAGCACTCCAGATCCCCATCCCAGCTCCCTCTGCACCTTGTGCTGCAAAAGCTGTGCTAAAACCAGGTGCCAGCAGCACCAGGCCCTTCAAATTCATTTATCCACAGCTCCAGGGACCACAGGGTTTCTACCATGCTGGGAATAAATGCAAACAAGCCCCAGCTGCAATGTCCCACTAAGGGCCAGATCCATATTTGCTCTTCATTCCCCAAGGCCAGCGATGCAGCTTTGACTAAAACCGCTGGGTTTTTAATTTTTAATTCTTTTCTCACCATCTCAGCCTGTTCTCCACAGCCTGCACCCACGCAGAGCCCCAGAGGCATCTGTCTTTGGGACCCCCCAAGCTGTGCTCCCATGAACAAGGTCTTCATCACCAATGATGCATATGCCATGACAGGAGGAGGAATTCAAGCCAAGAAATTATCAGTGTTTAAAAACCAACAAAACAAAACTTGACCTCACCAAAGTCAATGCACTCCTTTAAGAACCACATTATTTCCCCACCATTAAGGGAATTTCTCAATCCTAATTTCGGCTGAAGTTTGTGTGCGGGGCTTAGACAGCCAGAAAGGAGGATGCTGAACCACAGGCAGGTCCAGAGCAATCCCAGCCCTGAACCATCATTCAGGAACAGCTCAAGGAACCCACTTGGGCCTCATTCATCTTCAAAGCTCTCTGCAAGGAGAGATGCGTGGTGCAGAAAGCCAGTTGCTTTGCCACAAGTATTCCCCTGAGTTTTCCTGTTTCCCAGCCTTTCTTCCAGGTAGGGTGTTTATTTTTAGGTGCATCCTCCTTTGGGTTGTGACTTGAAGCATCCCACATGTGTCTCCTGTGTATCTTCCCCATCTCCTCCTGCCCAGGATCTGGTTTGAAATGCAGGTAAATAGCTTTGCTCAGGGAAGGATCCAGGTTTTGGTGGCAGGGTGGTCCTTGCTCTACTTTCCAGGTACCCAGTGGGGACCCCAAGGCTTGTCTTTGAACACGGACCCAAAGCAGTCAGTGGCATGAATTCAAGAGTTTGTTTCACATGCCTAAAGATTTTGCCTCCTGTCACTTCCCTGTGAGCACCCTCTGCTTTAGAGCAAGCTCCAGCTTGCTTTGTTTGGTCCAGTCCGAATTAACGTTCCCTGAACCATCCCCGGTGAATTATTGCAATGCAGACACAGAAGTTCCCATTCTTGCTCAGTCCCACCGACATTATTTTTGCCCAGAACTCCAATGCTGTTGCGAGTATTGCCTTGCTCCTCCAACCCAGTATGTGCTGGGGGGGGGGGGGGGGGGTTAGTCTCAAAACTGGGACAGAGGCAGCGTGCAGAGGTGGATGAGGCTGGGGCGAGAGCGGGGAGCCTGAAGCAGGAGAGACCATGGACCCCTTTGCCGTTTGGCATTTACACCTTTGCAGACCATTTATCCCTTTGCATTGGGAGAATATTTAGCCATAGGGTCCTAGGAAATGCAGTGAGGTCAGGGAAATCCCAGTTTTAACAGCTTTGCAGCTGAGTGCAGGCAACCCACAGCTCTTAACCTGCCACAAAAAATAACTCAGCGTGCAAAATGAAACAGCGATGGGCAGAGGAGTGATGGACTTCCCATTTATTATAGTATTAGCAAAACAATACTATAATATTCCCTCAGGACTGACAGTGGAACAGCAGAGAAGGGCGCACAGGCTTTTGTGAAATGAAGCAGGGGCACAACCAGCCAGGACTGGGGGTTTGTACCTTTTCCACCTCTAGAAATTCGATTTTTCCGTAGTTTTTCATGGAGCGATCCTGAAAAGAAGGCACAATTTGTCGACTGTGTGACACAATTTTCCTCACCATCAGTGGAGATGTTACTTTCTTAATAAGGACTTAAAATAAATCACAGCCTTTGGTACAGTACATACCTACTTATAAAGAGCATTTGCAGGAAAGTCAGAAAGAGGGAACAGAAATTTCACATCCCAGCACTGAAAACAGCCCGTGGCCTTTGACAGGGAACAGTGAAAGCAACTGAATTTCCCCCATCTCCCTCCCACCTCGAGGAAAACACTTGGACTGCTTATGAGCAGCTCCGGTTAACGTTTCCTTTCCGGTTGCTTAATCTTTCAAGAGATTTTTTTTAAATTTAAAAAAAAAAAAAAAAAGACTGAAATAACGTCCAACTGATATCCACATCCCCTCCTCCATTTTTCTGGCTGTGTTCAGTCTCGTTATATTGCACATGATTGGAAGATAATCTTCTGGCTGCAAAGATGTTCCCTTCTACATAATGCACTTGTTAGAAAACACAGATAACGTGGCAAATATTTCATATATATATATATATATGAAATATGAAATGGATTTAACTGGGGAGGACAGACCCTCTGTCAGTCGGGTCCACAGCAGCATCAGTCACCGTGTCCGTGATGTTTGCCATTTTCTTGGAGACGTTTTATTTCTCAACACAGTCCTGAAGGTCTTAATTTTGAAACTTCTTCTGTTATCTGTTGGGCAGAGCAAAGAACCACTTTTATGCACAGCCTGGTTTGGAAAACAAGCAACAGGTTATTATTTTTTTTCAAGGTAAAGTGGAAGAGATGTTGCACATTGGTCCCCTCCGACCTCACATCCCCGTTCCCCACAAATGTAAAGTGAAAATTTGCTGATTAAAATTCTTTAACAGGCTAAATGCAATGCAGCCTAAAGCGAGCTAAAGATAGAAAAAAGATTCATTAAATATATTCTAGTTATTAACTATTATCTCACGTTAATGACAAGTTCCAAATCCAGAATGATTAGCACAAAGTGGGGTTTTCTCATCATATTTTTATCTTAATCAAGCTGGGTTTGTTCTGACCCGGTATGATTCACATGATATTAAGCAACTGGTGGATCTAATAAATCTGATGCAAGGGACGGCAGGAGCCGGGGTGGATCCCGCACCCAGCCCTCGGACCGCAGAGTCGCTCCCGCAGAGCTCAAACCTGAGACTCCATTTTGATGTCAGGATGGAGATGTCTAGCAAAGGACAAAAAAAAAAATCCCCCAATCTCTGCGGTGCCAGAGCTGCCGAGCCTTGGGAATGCGTGAACCCAGCTGGCATTGCAACAGGTCGGCTTTGAAGCCTAATAACTCTACAGCGCAAAGGAACGCATCCTGACTCCTATTTGAATACAGTGAGATGCTCTGCTCTGTCTTGAAGACGCTGAAATTCTTAGAAACTTCACGCAACTACTTATATTCCTCTCATTTTCCCAAAAATGTATGCTCTGCCTTTAGTTCACACCGCAGCAATCGGAGCATCCCACCTCCTGCTGTACTGTGTCCCGGCTCTGCACCCGCATGGGGACAGGCACGGCCAAATTTCCTGAGGATTTCAGCCCTGTGTAAGTCAGCAGGAGTCACCACACCCCCCCCCCCCCCCCCCAAATTCTGGCCCTTTCATGGTGATTTTTCAAGTGGGAATTAGTAAAGCTTCCTATAGCAAGGTTCATTAACTATAATAAAACCTGTGTGTGGTGCACACTAATAAGATGAGCGCTACCACCACATCACATCACGTGAGCCGGATGCTTCATTAGCAGCCGGTGATGAGCCAAGCGTAGGAAGGTTCTTGGTCCTGAGCTGCCTGGTCCCAGCTCACCCCCCAAAATGAGCCTATTTTCCCCAAAGGGAGAGTCAGGATGAAGCTATGCGAGACGGGATAGCATCCCTGCACTGAGGAGGGTGAGCCCCACGCTCTGGGCGTTGCAGGGATGCTAAAGGCAGGCAGGGAAAGGAGAGAGGTGGGATTTCCCACAAGGAGCAAAGAGCCCCTTGCAAGGCAGCGCAGCACTCGGGGGGGAAATAAGCTACCAGAGGGGCTTAGTGCTCCTTGCAAGGGTCTCAGACCAGCCAGTTATTCAAGCACCAGCTTATCTGGGAGTGCCAGAAGGACTACTCATGGGCTTAAAGCTAACTGGGGTTTATGCTTTATTGGACTGGGCTTGCTGGGGGGGATTAAGCCCCCCTCCCACCTGCCAGCAAGGAAGGGCTCCTGCTTTTTTGCAAAGCAATGGTCAAACTGCCAGGATCCTCCAGCATTGCTGGAGTATTACACAAATAAAACCCAAATAGCACCTTCCACCCAGCCCGGCCCGGGGGACACCATTGCTTTGTCTGAGGAGACGGCAGAGCTGGGGCTCTGCAGATTAAGCGGTAAATAACGATGTTCTCAAACCTGGCAAATAATCCTTGTGCTTTGGGGTACCCTGGTGCCTTCTCAGGCTGTGTCCTTGCCCTTGTAGAAAGAAACCCCACATCCTCAGCCTAACGGTGACGTTATCTCACTGAATTCCGCAAGAACAGCAGTGGGAGTGAGAAGTCAGGAGCATTCAGGAGATAGTGCTGCTCCAGCTCCTCTGAAGGGATCCAGATGTCTTCCCATCATATGCGGGTGACGAAATCCTCTCCTCTCCAAGAGACACAGAGGATATTAAAGAGCAGTCACAAAAATTAAATGTTTTTAAACCAGCCGAGCCAAACGACTTGTATCCAAGCATTCAGAGGTGGTGAAGCAGTTCATGAGACTGCAAGTACTGAGTATCTCTTGAGCCCTGGACCTAGTGAAAATCCCGAGGACTGGGACATGGCTCCTGTTAGGCCAATTTTTTAAGGGATAAACAAAGCAACCTGCAAAAATCATGGGTCTGGCCATCTGTCGCTGATCCCAAACACTATGCTGGAATGGCTGGGAGTCTTAATACAGAATTAAAGAGGAAGCTATAATCGATGCCAATCAACGCAGGGTTAGGGAAAATGGATCTTATCATATTAATTTGATATCTCTTCTTACTGAGTTCTATGTCTGGCTGATAGAGGTAAGCGCTTGTGCAATGCTCTCCTCTAAGGGGGCTGCCTGGCAGCTTGGTTAAGAGAACGGAGCAATAAAGCCAAACTCCCAGAGTCAACGGTCGGAAAAGCAGCTGAACCCAGGTTGCTTTCATTGGTTCACTTCTCCTTGTGCATGCTTTGCTTTCTCAGGGCATTTTTCAACCAGGATGGGAGAGACATTGCTGAAAGGTTTCGTGCCCCAGGAGAAAACAGCCCAGGCTTGTTTCAGATGCTGCAGAAAGATTTCCTCCTTTAATTCGGGGATGCACACAGAGAGGCAGAAAACCCCTCTAGCCTGCAATGCTACACCCTGCTCAGAGCAAACTCCTTTTGCATCCCTCCTCCAAGCTCAAATTTGCAGCAGGCAGGTTCCTTTTAAGCCCAAACTTCTTACATCTCATTTCTCACCTGCTGCAACAGCTTGAGGTTCAAATCATTATGGAGCTGCTGTGGCAGCTCCAAGCAGAGACCAGCAAGGAAGGAGAAGAAGGATTTAAACTATACATGCACAGAGATTCCAGGAGAAATGAGCCATAAGGATGGAAAAGCAAGTGCCAAGATGCAGAGTGAAGAAATCACAGGAGAGGAGGGAGGATGGTTTGGGGAAGGGAGCTGAGCAGAGCCGAGCCGGCATCCCCAGGAGGCTGGGTGAAACCCGGGGCTTTCCCCCAGGTGGGAGAAATAACTGCAGTTAGTGGGGTATCAGGGGGAGGGTCTGCAGGCTTTGCAAGCTTCAAGGAAGCTGAACTCCACAAAGCCTTCTTCACTTCTTGTCCTGTGTTTCAAAACTGCCTCTTCCTTCCACAGCGTGTCTCACTGCAAGCACTTAATGAAGCTGCTCCGTGTCATTTACAGATGAGGAAACCGAGGTCCGGAGGAGCTGGCCTGCCCAAAGCCACCCAGCAGGCCAACAGCAAACACCACAGTGATCCCACCCTGCAGGTCAGGGGTGCAGGGACACACATTTTCATGGACTAACAACCGCAATCTCTCCGAGCAGCACAGCATCGCCCACCACCCTGCACTGCACTCAGCTCCTCGACTGCAACCGAGGCGCACAGCGAACACATCTCTCTGCAAACGCAAAAAAAACCACTTTGCAAAGTGTGTGCTCATCTTCTCCACACCCCGCTGCGATCTCCAGCTTCCCGTGAGAGCAAGACCCCCAGCACAGACCCTGCTGCCAGCAGCCCCACTACCCCCGTGGGGGCTGAGCCCTCGGTGCTTCCGCTGCCGATTGAACCATGACACAACCCCAAAGGATTTTCCGTATCTATTCATGACAGTGCTTCAGAGGAAGCAAAGCAAAGCAGCTGGTGCTGGTCAACGTGAAAATAAACCTGATTGCACTCTGCATCCCTTGCCAGCAAGAGCAGAGAGCCACTCGCTAATCTAGGCGTGCGAGCCACGCATCCAAACCAAGTCTTCACCCAGTATGCGTTAAAGATGCTAAAAATGAAGTGCAACAACTGTAGAAAAGCAACAGACATGACAGAGCTTAAACATGCTCAGAAAAGCATCTGAATAACAAGTCTTAAGGAAATGAATCATTCTTAAACAAACCCAGCAGCGTGTGCTGCTGTCTGCAACGCTGAGCGGGGGTCTTGTATTAGTGTGCAGCGCGGTTAGGTAAGGACTGTTCCTGTTACGAGGAGGGGAAGAGCAGCGATCGGGAAGTATTTTAGCTGCTCCTAACTCGAGTGACAAGCTGAACGAGACAGGAGACAGGTTTTAATTTACTTGAGCATGTCTTGGTTCATAAGAAGGAGAAAACTGACAGTGGCCTGCGGGGAGGTTCATGCGTGAAGGTTTCCCTGCCCTGCTGCAGAGCATCCTCAGCACCAAAAATTCAGGCTCTGAGTGGTGATGAGCCACAGACAAACCCCAGAATTTGTGAGTCTCATAAAGCAGCGCTTTTTTTGTGGATAAAAAAAGCACATGGGGGCTCGGGGGGGGGGTGGGGGGGGGTGGTGGTGTCTCAGAACATTTGTGGCTGAGTTTTGCTAGCAAGAGGGGTAGAAGGGCTCCAGCTACAAGGGTGGTGTGGGACCCCACATGCATCCCTCTTCCACACAGAGGACAGTTTTCATGAGCAAAACATGGGATTCACCGGGTGACAAAGAGCAGGAGCCCTGACGCCTTCCCAGCAAAGCAGCAAACACGCGTCCTGTCAGGTGGGATGAATATCGCTTTGACAGAGACACCATTACTCATTTTCCATTTGGGAAGCCAAGCACAGGAGTAAAAAGTCTTGATTGTATCCCAGGCTCAACCACAGCTGAGCTGGGAGAGCCAGATGCTGCGGAGATGGGGCTGGGGCTGCTCTGCAGGGCTCCTCTGGCAGCGAACGTGCCCCCCACCATGGGATGGCTCTGCCCTCCAGCAGGGCTGTACTCCCCTCCTCATGCCAGTCCTACTTCTGCCCGAAGAAAACCCTCTATCACCACCCCCCAAAATGAAGCACAACCCCTCCCCACTGCTGGAGAAGCGATTCCCAGCCAGGACGAGGCAGCTCGGGGCACCCACCCTGAAACACCCCCAAAATGTCCCTGTCAGAGCATCGACAGCCAGAGTCCCATGACTGTTTCCAAGGAAACCCTCCTGCCAGAGCATCACACGGCTCCAGCCCTCCCGCTCACTCCCGACTCCCACCACCGGCACCGGGAGAGGGCTCCCACCACCCTGCACCCACAGCACGGCAACCATCGGGCTCGCCCAGCCCCAGTGGGTGCTCTGTTCCTGCAGCCTCTGCCGGGTAAACAGCACTGGGAGAAACGGGAAAAAGCAGCAGCATCCCGTCCTCAACACATCCTCCAGCTATGCAACACCCCCCCCAAAGCTGAGCCAAGCACCCCGTTCAGACTGGGGGTGCAGAGCCATAGCAGGGAAGGGTGCCGAAGAGCAGTACCAGCTCTGTAGCAGTGAAGGCAACATTTTATAGGATATTGCCCTGCCCACAGCACCCTCTGATGTTTAGAAAGTCCCTATTTCCCCACATCCATTGCCCACACAACTGCCTTTGCACAATGATGCTGGTGCACTGAGCTCTTCTTCCCGGTACATAGAGCAATTAAGACTGAAGGGCAAAATAAGTTGCATTTAAATCCTATTTGGCTGCTTGCAGCCTACCCAGACATCACTTGTTAAAGCATTTTAAAAGGGAAAACAAAAAAAGGCCCTGCCAGGCTGTGATGGGAGCTGCCATGTGCTCTCACCAAGATACGCATACTTTAAAAGCTTGGCAGGAAGAGGGCTCCAAACTACACAATTAAACAGATTTCAAGAAGAAAACTCTCCGAACACAGCAACCGCTGCCAGAGACCCTTTCCCTGCCCTAGAGCTCTGCCAGGAGAGACCCCTTCCATGATGCCTCTGGATGCCTCCTTCCCTCCTGCTGGGGAAGCTGCTTGTCTGCCCTTTGTCTCCGCTTAACTGTCCATAAACTGGGGATTAAAAACAAAACCCAACTCCTTTTGTCAAGTGATGGAGCAGGAACAATTGCCTGGGAAGAAATCTAACCCTCCTGGAGGAAAGAGATATCTCTAGCCCTTGTGTGTGTCCACACGTGGGGTGGGATGGATACTGTTCTGCTCCTCTGGCCGCCCCAAGCACCTGAAGGTCACCTATTGTGCTGGAGAACAACAGTCTTTTTAGAAGAGTTCAGGCCTGAAAACACACACGAAAAAGGGCAAATAAGCAAGAGTAAAAGGTGATAGTGTCAAAGTACCAAGTGAAGAGGCCAGGGTTAGGGTTGCTGCATGTCCCCTGTCTCGCTGTACCAAGGATGTGTTTCACGGTGGCATCCAGGGCTGAAAACAGGGGAAGGGAACAGGTCCTAAAATATAAGCAAAAGGAAAGGGAAAGGAGCCTGCAAAAAGAGGTAGGAAAGGCTCTATACCACCCAGTGCCCCTATATAAACTGAACACAGAAAGCAGCCAGGGAGGCAGCTACAGCCTCCCAGGGCTGCACCCCTGGGGCAGAGGCAGCCGGCTCCCATCCTTGCTCCCATCCTCCGGTGCCAGCAGTGTCACTTTGCCACTCAGATGACAGGTACAAAGGACAGGGGAGGAGGAGAATATTTCAGAGAGCATCCCTGCCACGCCGTGCATGCAGACAACAAGGTCTGGAGTCTATGCCGGGGACTACCACGCGTTTCAGGGACCCCGCCTCACCCCTGCTTATTTTCTGTGCGATCTTAAATGTCAGCCAGCAGCTTTCAGTAATGCACTTTCCTCCTTCTAATGTAATAAACCGAGTCTAGGCAAGCCCTTCGCCTTGCAGACAGCAGGCAGGCAGCTCCGCTAATACTAATCTCCTAATGCTGCCCCCTCTAAGCACATTAGAACCAGTCAAGTCCAACACGCTGCACAGGCTGAGGCTCATCTTTAACTCCCCAGTGACTGTCAAAACAGTCTGAAGTCCTAATAGGAGGCACATTGCAGGAGAGCAAAGGAAGTTAAACTAGCAGCTGGCTGCAAAGAGGGCAATCTTCCCGCGATCTCTCCAATTCCTGGTACAACACACACAGCAACCACTTTTAAGAGCAGCCGTCAGCCCGTGCTGGAACAGAGCAGTTCTCTCGCTGAACAGCACCTAACCAGACAGCGCAGAGGGAAGCAGCAGACAGAAATGGGGCAGACCATCAAAAAGATATCCCTGTTTTTCTGCATCCAGTTGTTTGGGTGTATCTGACAGACAGAGCAGTGGTGCTTTTATATTTTTCAGCGATACCACTGGGTACTGGAGCAAAACTGCCTTTTACTCCAGAGGACGAAGTGGTTTTCTTGACACCTCTCCCATACAGCATCTTCTACCATCAACAAAATCCATTTGAAATTATTCTGCCCCTACTAAATAAGGCAGGGAGTAGTCAGGAAAGCAAACTAACAACCTGTACGGTTTCTGCTTATTTTAGATGACAGAGAAACTGAAAATGGTACTGTGCCATTTACAGGAGAACACGTGGTTTCCGTACCCTGTGCAGCTGCCACGGGGAAAATGCAGACACAAAACTCATCTGCAAACTCTCCAGAGTGGGACTGTTCCACTGCTGTTAAACTCAAATCCTCCTTTTAGGAACAGGTGTGTGGAAAAGCTTTAACAACAATAAAAAGTGAGAGCTTGTAGGCAGAAATTACTTTACAGCCTGCTGGCAGCCTGGGGAAAAGACACATTGGGGTATTCCCAGTTACCCCAGCTAAGGGATCCCAGTTATCCTGGACAAGGGATCCCAGTTACCTTCTGCAATGCTCCAGATCATCTTCCTAATAAAGATCATTTGTTAGATCCTCAGCTGGTGAAAACTACAGTAGCTCCAATAGAGCTGTTGCATACCATTAGCCAAGAAGCTGCTCTGATGGGTATTTTGGTTGTAAGGGTTTATTAACTGGGGCTAAGGCAAGTCTAAGGGAGAGTGTTACAAATTGTCCCAATCCTTTTAAGTCTGGGTAAAATCCTAGCCAAACTCCAATTTCGGCATGGCTGGCATCTCTCAGGAAAAATCCCCCTTTCCACATGCTGGAGCGTGATGTGACTTGCACAGGTTGGGGTCAAATCTCTCTTTGCTGTAGGAGGCTTTTAAGAGCAGCCCTGTGCAGTACCCTACCTTGAATGAATCTGGTTTTATTTAACCCAAAACCTAGTGAAACAGAGCAGAGCTGAAGCCAAGGCACTCGAAGCTGAGCAGCCAGGCCCTGCCTTCAGCCTCCTTTGGTGGCAGGGGCCGGACCAAAGCATTAAACTGCTGCAAATGACCTTCCTAGCAAAGAACTGAAGAAATCCAGCTGCAGAAAAGCAGCAGGGTTTACCTTCTACGCATAGCACTAAAAAGCAAAGTGAAAAGCAAATATAATCAGAGGAGTTATAGGATGTTATCCCACTTTACCTAACGTGCATAAAAAGACCCGAGAGCAGCAGGGTAAGCTGAAAAAAACAACTAATCAGTGGAAAACATGAGGTTTGTCCCCCAAAAAAGCAACGTTACTTTATGATGCTATTAAACTCTACCCCGTGCAAAGCTCACCTGATCCCATCAGATGTCCCGTGGCCTCTGGTGCACATGTGAAGAAGAAGCGGGTCTATTTTCCCCGGCAGAATTTTGGTTACTTTTCAATCCTGCTCTTTATAGATCTGTCCCCCTTGTTTCAAAAATCTGCCGAGGTTTCTCAGCCGAGCTCTCCCGCTGGCTGCCCAGTGCCATTTCACACTGGGATTGGGGAAACCACCGGGTTTCCTGTGGCGCAGGGGGAGTGCAGGGTCACTGTCGGCGCAGTGGGAACTCGTGTTTGCAGGAGACTCCATCCCCCAATTTCACCAGCAAGGTGTGAGCTCCTTTGCGAGGGAGAGGTGAGTTCGTGGTGTGCTTATTGCCTACGGGTGCTTTATTCGGCACAGGGGAAGCTGCAGCCAGGACGTGGCCCAGGAAGGGGGTGCCAGGATGGGGTCACATTGCGGGGCAGAGCCACGGTGTCCTGTGGAATGACAGGGCTGGAACCATCTGGAAAGGTTTTTGTGGGAAGAGCGAGGACCAAGGGGGATGGGAGAAGGGATGCCATGACAACCTTTAGGGGTTTCCCAGGAAACCATGGTCACCATGGCAACTGCATCACTCCGGTCCGAATTAGTGACTTCCGCTGGAAGGCGTGTTCGCCACTTTAATCTTCTTGCGATAAGCAGCTGCATCTCTCCCAAACGCATTGCAAAAAAAGGGAGGAAATATCCCTTTGTCTCCAGCTGGGTGGGTTTGAAGCTGCACAGCCACAGCGAGGAGCCCGTCGCGGATCCTGCATCCCCCGGTCCGTGCTGGCATCGCTCCCTGCACCCTGTCGGCTCCTGAAACCATTCCATTTTGCCTTTTGCCTCCCTCCTCCCCGCACACAGACCTGCTGCACGGCCACAAATTTGGCGTTGGATGAAATAATACCATAGGGTTACAGGGGAAGGGAATTAAGAACACAAAACAAGGGCTTTTTCTTTCTTTTTTTCTTTTTTCTATTTAAATCAGCATTGATTGCACTCGGGTCTCTGACCAGATTAGAATTTCAGAAATCATCTAACAGGGGAGAGAAGGGAATCTGTGATGTGCCTGTGATGGCACACCACACGTTTCAATTTAAGCGTCATTTAACAATGTGGTAACAGAGACTCTCTGCAAAATTAAATGGTTATTACCTCCCAACCCCCTTGCAGTAGGCTCTGCAACATGTTTTCCTCCTCTCCCCACTCAATCCAGGGTTGTTAATCCAACAAGTGAGCTTATGTGATGGAAGGGAAATCGGCTACACGCTGCCTTTAGGGAAGGGGAGGGAGAAAATTCAGGAGCAAAACGAGAGGTCCCCAAAACCGAGAAAACAAAGCAGCCCTGCAACACGTTGCAGAACAAACACCTGTTTCGACAGTGAGTGTGTTTTGTCTTCATCTTCCTTCTCTTTACCCTTTAGCTGTCCTCTTCTTCGGAGAATTTTTAATCCTTTTTTTTTTTTTTTTATCTTTAGAAAGGAAGGATCTAAAAAAATAAACGTATAAAAACGAGGGCACACACAGACCGACGATGGTGCATGTTCCACACAATACCGAGTACACAGTCACTTTGCATTATTATTGTTATTATTTTTTTATCGCATCCTTAGATTTTGTTGCTGTTTTTTTGGTGTGGGTTTTTTAAACATCCGTAAAGATCTTTTTGATATTCACACAGTTGGGATTGTTTGTGGTTGTGCAGTTGCCTGTCTTAAAGGCAGCCTGTTTGAATGCACTGTGGTTGATTCCCCCTTCCTCGATCACCATGTACTCAGATTTGCTGAGGGTGGAATTGCTGCGAGCCTTCCGCATCTCCTCGCTGGACGAGAGATGCTGGCAGCTCCCGACGTGCATGTACTGGGCTTGCTCCTCACCTTCTGTTTCCCGGTGGTAGAAATAGTTGAAATTGGAGACTATCACAGGCACGGGGAGAGCGATAGTTAGCACCCCTGCGATGGCACAGAGAGACCCCACGATCTTGCCCCCAATGGTGATGGGGTGCATGTCCCCATAGCCCACTGTGGTCATGGTCACCACCGCCCACCAGAAGGCATCGGGGATGCTACTGAAACCTGAACTGGGGTCATCGGCTTCTGCGAAGTAGACGGCGCTCGAGAAGAGGATGACACCGATGAAGAGGAAGAAGATGAGCAAGCCCAGCTCCCGCATGCTGGCCTTGAGGGTCTGCCCCAGGATCTGCAGCCCCTTGGAGTGCCGGGAGAGCTTGAAGATACGGAAGACCCTGACCAGCCGGATGACTCTGAGGATGGCTAAGGACATGGCTTGCTGGCCGTTGCCTTGCCTCTCAGCCAGCTCGGTGCCCAGCGTGATGAAGTAGGGAATGATGGCCACAATGTCAATGATGTTCATGATGTTCTTGGAGAAGGTGGCCTTGCTGGGGCAGGCAAAGAAGCGGACCAGCAGCTCGAAGGAGAACCAGATGATGCACAAAGTCTCTACCACAAAGAAAGGGTCGGTGAAGGACGACACCATGGAAGTAGCTGAGGATGAGGAGTTGGTGAAGACATCAGGTGGGAGAGGGCCGCCGCCTGTCCCGAAGGTCCCTCCAGTTCCCTCATAGTCGTGGTCATCCCTGAATTCAGGCAGGGTCTCCAGACAGAAGATGACAATAGAGATAAGAATGACCAGGACAGAGACGATGGCAATGCCTCGGGCTGGCCCAGAGCTCTCAGGGTACTCAAAGAGGAGCCACACTTGGCGCTGAAACTCCTTGTCGGGAAGCGGCCGCTGCTCCTCCCTAATGAAACCCTCGTCCTCCCGAAACTTCTCCATGGCCTCCTCCCCTAGCTGGTAGAAGCGGATCTCCTCAGAGAAGATATCGATGGGGACGTTGACGGGTCGCCGGATGCGTCCACCCGACTGGTAGTAGTAGAGGATAGCGTCAAAGCTGGGACGGTTACGGTCAAAAAAATACTCATTGCGGAGGGGGTCGAAGTAGCGCATCCTCTTACGTGGGTCCCCCAGCAGCGTCTCGGGGAACTGTGCCAGCGTCTTCAGCTGGGTCTCAAACCGCAACCCCGAGATGTTGATCACCACCCGCTCGCAGCACTCGTGCTCCCCACCGCCCGCGGGCTGGCCGGCGGGGACCATGGCCGGAGTCGGGGGGTGATCGTAGCGGTCCCCCCCCAGCAAAGGATGAGGATGCTGTGGTTCTTCCAGCAAAGGGTCTCCGCCGCCGCCTCCCACCACGGTCATGCTGCCTTCTTCCCCTTCTTCCCCCTCTTCCTCCTCTTGGTCGGGGGGCGGCTGGGGGGCGGCGGGGGGCAGCTGCTCGGTGTAGCCCAGGTTGTGGTGGCTGGTCGAGCCGCCCCGCGGATGCCGGCTGGCGGAGGAGGCAGCCGGAGAGTAGAGCAAGCTCCGGCGCTCGTCCATAAAGGTGTGGGGCGGAAGGGGAAGGGGGGAGGGAGGATCGGAGAGGCGGCAGCCGAAGCCTCTTCTTCCTCCTCTTCCTCCTCCTCCGGGCGGAGAGGGAGAAACAGCCGCGCAACTCCTCCAGCGGCTGCCGCTGCTCTGAGGCGCTGAGGCTCTTCTCAAAAAATCCGCCCCCAGCCCTGGCACCGCCTCGCTCAGTCACTGCTCCCGGAGACACCCACAGCACCCCGGCCCTGCCCCGCGGCCCCCGGCGAGCTGCAGGCACCCCCTCCCCTGCCCGGGGGCTGCCGAGCCGGACCCCCACCCCGCCACGCACCGAGGGGCTTTGGTCCCCTCCGGGGGAGCATCCTTTGATGCTCAGCGGGTTGCAAGCAGGGAGAGGGTTTTTTTTCCTGGCAGAACCGCTGCCTAGAAAGAGTTTTTCTGTCCCTCCCCCGGGAAGGTGAAATGTAATTTTGATTATTAATTTGGGGGGTTGCCTGTTGGTTTCACCATTTCGAGCCGCGGCGGGGCTGTGGGTAATGGAAAGCAGACAGCAGCGGCCGGAGCCACCAACAGTTGTTTTGAATCAGCGTCTGGGCTAGTGCTGGGGATTTTTTTTTTTTTTTTTTTTTGCTGTCTAGAGAAGAGAGCATGTGCCTGTGTGTGTGCACGCCTGTGTCTGTGTGTGCATGTGTGTTTGCACACACGTGTGCATGTGCATCCCCCCAGCAAAATAAATGGAGAAGCGAAGCTGATCCAGCCCTCAGCCAGCTTCAGTCTGACCCCAAATTGCATTTCAGACTTTCCTGCAAGAAAGCCAAAAGGCTTTTTTTTTTTCCCCCCCTTCTCCATTCAATTCATCTTCTTATGCAGATAGTTCGTATTTGGTCAAAAGGGATTTTTATTTTTTTTTTTTTTTAAGGCAAAAGCCTTCTCTGCAGGAGCCCAGCGTTGGAAAATGCTCCGTTCCCAGGAGATGTGCATCAGGGACAACCTCTGATCCCTGCACCCGCTGTGCCCCCCAGCCCCCACAGTGGGTCCCCATTTTCCCAACACCCCCTACCTCCCCAGACAGCAGAAGCACTTCAATCCCCAGCCACGTGCCAAGCGGGGTTTAGGCAATTCAGGGAGTTCCCAGCTTGGGAAAGAGCCTGACCATGAGGGTTGGGGAGAGGCTCGGAGGGCAACCACGCTGCCATTCCAATGCCAGCCGGATGGTCCTGCCATGACGGAGGTTAAAACCCCTCCACCAGCCCCGCTTTAGCTCATCGCCGCAGTTATTTTTAACCAGCACAGCCTCCAGAAGGTAGGGAGAAAAACAGATGAAAGGATCAAACTTATTTATACTTTAAATTAGAAACAAGATGTACAAAATATGCAAACCTAAGGGAGGAGAACAACAATAAATAGTGGTGTAAGAGCTGACTCCAGACTCTAACTGGCAGATTAACAGCATGGACGAGGTCTGAGCGAGCCGAGCCCACCTTCCCCTTTGCTGACAGAGGGGAAAAAACCCTCTGCCACTAGAAATGAGGGAGGTTTCCTCAGGAATGAGCCTCAGCAAGGTCCTGCAGATGAAAATGTGGACCGGGGTGTGGGACCTAACCCAACTCACCTTTCAGTGAGCTGCCTGCTCTGTCTTCATCTCCACCAACCTCCTGGCGCTGCCATGGCCAGCGCTGGGTTTTTCCACATCAGCATCAGTTCAGCATGGCTGTTGGAAGAGATTCACCCACAATCACATGCAGGGACACTTGTCTCCACGCCATGTCACCTTGCCCCAGACT
Organism: Falco punctatus; assembly: GCF_963210335.1. Taxonomy (NCBI): domain Eukaryota; kingdom Metazoa; phylum Chordata; class Aves; order Falconiformes; family Falconidae; genus Falco; species Falco punctatus. The sequence goes on from NC_137597.1 coordinate 2,867,734, forward strand.
TGGACACATGCCGCTTGTTGCCACCTCCCTCCTTGGCTTGAAGCCACACTTTTGAGTCCCAATTTGCTTGAGGCTCCAGATCTCCTGGGAGGAGGGAGTTGGGGCAACAGGTCTCCAGTCTTGCTCCCCCATCATTCCTACAGCAATTAATAGTGCTCATCAGCAACATGCTCCTGGCAAGAGTGTCCACTCCTTCTTTCCAACACACAGCATCTCCCAGCCATCCCAAAGCCCAGATAAAGCAGGAAGCAAAGCCCTGGAGCTTCATTAACCTTTGAGCTGCTCATGTTGCTTGTAGATTGAAAAAAATTCCTGGAAACAACAGTTCATATCCAGGTTTGAGGCTCTATTTTCCATAGGTTTCATGATTATTAAATAACCATCATCTCCTCTGTACATACATATATATATCAGTTAAAAACTTGTCTGGCTCATCTCTTTGCTAGGATTTCTGCCAATAAATCACTGTCATCTGGTCTAAGGCAAACAAACAAGGCTGCTTTAAACTATAAACATTTATTGATGACAAAAGGTATTGATGGCAACAAGGCGTAACTTCCATAATTGCAACAGTTTACTCCAGATCTCAGTCAGGGGCAAACTCTTCAGAAATTATTGAGAGCCACAGACCTTTGAGATGCTGCTAGGAAAAGCCCTTCCCTTAAACCCAGGAGGAGGATTAAGTCCTTACACCCCATCAGCTGCAACACAGCAGCAGACATTAACCCCTGAGCTCCAGGCAGCTGTGGTCCAGCATCAAACTGGCTCAAAGGATTCCTCCAGGGGCTACAGCCGGGCAGCCCCAGGCACTGTGTAGCCTCCTGGCCCTGTTTACTCCTCCACTGCTTCCCCGTAATCCTATCAAAGCCAATTAAGCTGTGCCAGGCGAGCAGCCATCGCTGCAGGCAAAGAGCAGCCAGAGGGGCAGATCACCTCCTCCACTGCAAAGCATCCTCAGCTCCTTCCTCTTTGGGAGGTCCCCAGCCAAAGTTTGGTTCAGCATCGGGGATGCAGCAATAGCATCACCTCCTGCTTTGCATCAGCTGCTGCCTCCCCCACATGTGTTCCCCACACTGGTTTGCATACAGGCACTGCATCAAGCCCCACATTTGTCAAGCAGCAACAGAGGTGGCCCAGGTCACGTCCCAAACCCAGGAGGTCTGAGCACAAGGGCAGAGGCAAGGGAACAAAAGCCCAGGGGAAGGGACATCTCTGCAATGTCCAGCCCAGCCAGTGCTTCCTTGCAAGCTGGGAACTTGCTGTACGAGGTGCAGCATCAAACCTGTTCCTCAAGCCTGTGGCTTTTCTGTCTAATGCGAGATGTCCCAGTCCTCCCTCTGCAACTTTCCCTCTGCTTTCTCATCCAGCTCTTCTGCTGCATCTGGTCTCAACAAATTTAATTTTATTCCTGATGGCTATTTAAGAAATCCCCCTGTGCAATGATCTACAGGCTGACCTATAAGATCAGATGCAGTTTCTACAAAGAAGCAGAGCAAGCATCACACTTTCCCTCCTTTAATGGCCTTCTTAGGGTGGATTTCCAAGCAAAGGGGACACACAACTTTCCTCTTCCCGCAGCCAGACCCGGACCATGAGGGGAACCCCCCTAGCATCCCCCCAGAGGGACATGGGCTGCACAAAACATCTCAGGACCTTCACCCTGACCGTCAGCTACTCCCAGGCATGGAGCTGCCTTAGCACCACGCTTCCACTTTGAAATCTTGCCTCCTTCTCGCTGAACCCCATCACCTCTCAAGCAGCCTTCTGGGGTTGTTCTTCCACCAATCCCCGCTTCTCCCATGTTAGCACCAGGCAGCTGGGCAGAGCAGTCTGGCATCCAGCCTGGCTGCTGCAGCGAGCAGGATCTCACTCGCTCTCCCCTCCCTTGTGTTTGAATGGGAACCCTGCCTCCATTGATAAATCTGGGGCAAATCTGCTATTCTTTATTTCTGAGGATCAGAAACCTTTCAGTGCAAACGTTGTTACAGTAATACCTTAATGCACTGTAAATGTATTGTCTCTCCTCCCACAGCGGGGAACGCACGAAGCCCCAACTGCTATATCAAGGCAGCACGGCATTAACTCACTGGCAAGGTTTCTCATGTCATCTCGGAAACATGAGCTCTACCTCTGCTGCTCATAACGTGGACAAACGTTACGGTGAAAGGCTCAGGGGTGTCACCAGGGTCACTCATCACTGCCTGAAACCTTTGCAGACAGGACTGCAGAGGACTGTTGGCGTCAGACAGGCAGTTCAGCATCAACCCAACTTTTCAAGAGTAACTTGGAGCAATCCATACATCACACAGCTAAAAGAGATGAATGGATGCTCTAACCCTGCTCTGCTTAGCTTGCTTCAGCCAGGTTTGGCTGCTTGCCCTCCCTGTCGCCTTCGTCTGGCTCTTCCCCATCAGATTATCCCTGATTTAATTATTATTATTTGCTCAGTAATTGGGGAATGAGTTGAACAATGGGACCTCTGGCTCCAGACCGACCGACCAGTCCTGCCACCCTCACCTTCTCCCTTGCAGACAGGTGAGGTGGGAGCATCCCCCCAGGCCCCGAAGCACACACCCTTCCAGGAGAGCCATGATGTTATCTCAACATACACTAAGATGGGGTCACCGACCCCATTCCCAGAAATCAGGCATCCTGTCTCATCTCCTCAAGCCACAGAAGCATCCGATGAGGGCTGCTCCTCTGGGGTAACACCTGGGGTCAGACAAATTCTCCGACAGCGCCACGCAGGGAGGTACCAGGAGGGATGGGAACCAAATCTTGAATTCCCAGGGTGAATCTAATGCTCTAACTCTGGAGCACACAGTCCCTATTCCTGTCCCCCTCTTAGTCAGACTCCGCGTGTAACTCAGTCATGGAGTGAATCCTCCAGTCTCTCTGTGCCTCAGTTTCTCATCTGTACATTAAGAGAATATTTCTCGCCTCCCACCTAGAGTCTATTTAAATCCTATGCCAGAAGCCTTTTGCTGTGCTCATGGTTGCAGAAAATGAGAAGATACTGAAATTTGGAAGGGAGAGGAAAATTCAGTGCTGTCAAAATACTGTGGCTTGCTTAGCCCTCAGCGCAGGTGAAGAGCATCGCTGTGAGCTCCGCAGAGATAACCGATTCCTCTCTTTAACAGGGCATTTAGCACCAAGCACAACAGGACCCAAACGCCCTGGGATCCTCTCCAACTGCTGCAGTCCAGCTACCAAAGGCAGCACGTTTTTAGAGAACAGTCATTACTGTTAATAGAAAGGGGAAGTGAAAATTGAACTGCTAACCCAAAATAACTGAGCATGGACAGGAGCTATTTTTCATATTTTTTTCCACGGTGCTGTGGATTTAGCAAGAGTGTTGCCTGGCCAGCAAAGTACAAGGTTTGGTGACTAAAAAAGGTCACCCAAGTTACTCTGCATCTCTCGGTTATTTCACTTGGTGACTCCATCAGCTTTAACAGAGCTGCCTGAGTTAAATCCCATCCAACCCTTTGGATATCTAGGGGTTACAACTCAGGATGTAGTGAGACCTATTTTAATATCCTAAAAATGTGATTAACTGGGTGGGATTATGGTGGCCAAGCAATGTTAATGCAAATTCCACTATAATGGGGATCATGTTCCAAGGCCTTCACAATGACAGCAAAATGATACCCAGTGACTTCTTATGCAGATCCTGTTGCATGCCATTATTTGGTCATTACGATATAAAATTACATTGACAAAGCAATTTAACCACAAATCCAGTGAGATAACAGGGCAACATTACTGTGTTTTCATTACAAAGGTAAAAATGTCTGCAGGAGTGGAAGATGACCTGCATTTCAGCAACACGGAGGAGGAAAGCCAAGGGACTCCTCGAGAGCTCAAGGTGACGCTGGGAGAGCGTCAGTGCTGAGTCAGATGCAGCCTCGGATAAAGATGTGAAAGCCCCTAATTCTGGCAGCAAAAAGCATTGTGTGGGTGAGGGGTGACTACTCGCCCCCTGAATAATTTATTTCACGGATGTCACTTGGTGAAAGTCACCCAGCGAGGTGGCACGAGGCACAGCCTTCGCAGCCTCCTTGAACCGAGCAAGCTGCAACGCAATCCCATGGCAGCAAAAACTCTCAGCCCCTACAAACAAACCCAGCAACCGCTCTCCATCTAAAGGAATGTGGTCGGAGCAGTGTGCCCTAGAATATGGGATCAGTCTCTTCACAATAATATTTTCAGGGGATGCTCAAGATATTCAGGGTGAATTGGTACCTAACTCCCTTTGGCTGCACAAACAACTCTGGTTTTAAGTAATACGATTTTGCTTTGCATAGAAATACTGGAGAGCCTATAAGTCACCGTTGTGCCACAAAGCATCCCTTGTATGGGCTCAAATGTTTATTTTTAAAACAAGCACTCTCCACCTTTTTCCCACTCGTTAGCCAGTTCTATTCCGAAAAATAAATTACATCAGAGAAACCAAGTTATTTTTCTTGTGTTGGGTAGTGGGGATGGAGCCTGCCTTAACCCTTCTCTGCCCTGGCACCAGGCACGGGGCCCTGCCAGCATTTAGATCAGTAGGCGCTGGGCAAGGAGGAGATGTATCGAGGGCACTGAGCTGTCTCACTCGAGCACAGGATCCCTGTGACAGCCACTGCACTGCCTGGAAAGCAGGCAAGGACTTTCAAACCACGTTTTGTCTCTTGGATTTCTCTGCCTTTCCCCAATCCTCCCAATTTTTCTGTGACTTTTCATTTGCTACTTCAGTGAACATCATGTTAGAGAGGAAAGAGATGAAATCTGAGCTTGCAGGAGTCTGATCGACACAGCCCAGGAGCAAATAATAAGGAATAAGGCACTGCCATCACATTGTATTCAAGTGGGATATGACTTCCATCAACCACACATCTCTGGCATCCCTGGGGAAGAGCCATCCTTTAGTAAATGTGGTGTCAGTAAGGAGCTAGCAGGAGGAACGCCGCTTAATGCAAGCATCAATACATTCAGCTTGGGGACAAGCCAGCTCTGGGAGAGCCAGACTTGTCCCCCAGAGCATCCCAGTCCCCTAAGCGCTAGCAGGATCTGGGGAGACCCACCCAGTTCTGGGTACCCACAGCCCCCACGTAACTATGCTAACCCCAAAAACAACCTGAGGAAGCTCTCTGTCTTCCACTGAAATCACACGACCAGTTTTGCCCAATGTGAAACTGCTGATGGTTAAAATGGGGAATACGCAGGGTAGGGGAGAGCCAAGAGAGGACAAACACCCTTTCGCACTTCATTGCTTTATGCCTTGTAACAAACACAGGAGCAAATTCGCTGTGGCAGAATTATTCTGAAGCCATCAAACTTCCATTAGAGTTTGATAAAGTCATGGCAAGAAACAGGGTGACTGCTGCCCAGCTGCAACAAGAGAGCTGCGTTACAATGACAAGGACGCTCCAGAGGGCTGGATCCCCCAGTGACACAGTCCTCAGGCTTTCAGTCTCAGAGGAAATGGCTAAATAGAAAATTAAAACTTGCACAGGTCACCAGGCAAAACACATTACCGCAGCCCGGGCTTCCTGGCTTAAGTTAATTAGTTGATGTTTGTACAATGCTTTGAAACAAACAAAAAAAAACAACCCACCCTGCATTAAGCGCCAACATTGTCATCATTCACTTTCTAGCTGGTAGTCCAGGGGAAATTCTCTTCTGCTTGAAGGCCCTTCTGTCTGTCCTCCTCACCTTCGGTGAGTTTAACCCTCAGTCACCAGTGCTGGGGACCGGTTTGCTATAAAAAGCACCCCCTCAGAAGTAACAATCTTGTTACGGGGGTCGTTTTCTGTGGGGAAGATGCATTTGCACATCATGCAGTTTTCAAGCACCGGCAGTGAGTTTGTTTGGGTTTAGCTGTAACATCTGGGTGCTGGCAGATCTGCAAAGCCTGCAGGTAACACTGGAGCTCTTTAACGCTTCCCAGCCAGGAGGCAAAGGGCTTTGTTTCTAACTGGGAAACCCAAACGAGCAAAAATTTGGAGCAAAGGAATTTGTGCAGCATCGCAGGGAGTCTGCAGGAGAGCTCAAAGACCTGAGCTCTGCAGCTCAATCCTGTGATTTATTTTTAAGCAGATTTTCTGTTTTGCAGCCTCAGCATTTCTTCTCTGGGATCCCCCTTCTTGCACAGCTCATTTCTGAGAAACCCTGAAAACCTGCTCAGAAATCCCCTTGTATCACGGGGTGTTTGCAAGAAGGAATGCACCAAAAACAGGGTGAGGGGTAGCAGATGAGTTGCTTTTTTGTCTTCTTAAGCCATCTTGTCAGGATGAGGGGCTGTGATGCTGGGTGATGGGTGACACAGTCCTGCCAGGAGATCACTCGTGGGTGCCGCAGGCGCCAGGTTCATTTTGCTGACTGACATCCTTTTTGGCAAGAGCTAGTAATAACAAACGAGACTTGCTAAGAATTAACACAAGATTCTCTCAAATGACTTTTCTTATGCAACCTCCACAGGAAAAGTAAAAGCCACCACGTTCCTCTTTCCCATATCTGTAAGGCCACGATGACAATTTAACTGATTTGGGGATTTTTCTTTGGAGGGTGGGAGCCTTCTTCCTGTAGCCTGGCTTTTTTTTTTCTTTTTGTTTTTCTTTTTTCTGACATATTAGGCAAAACAGGTCCTTGCTCAGCCTGGGGACACCAGGAAGGCAGATCCGCTCTGTCACCTGTAACAGTAACCCCAGCAACAGCTCGGCTGCCAGCAGAGGCAGGAGAGGATGCTGACTCACTGCCTGCTTCGCTTTTGCAGCTCACCCTTCATAAAAAGCATTGCTGGAGGAGTCTTGCTATTCCTTTCCTCTAACCCTCCCCTTAAAAAAAAAAATCACGAAGAAGCCTCAATTATAAATGAACACATGAAAAAAAGTATCAGTGAATATCAAGGAAAAGTTTAATTCCACAAAGGAATTCATTCTGGTTCAAAAGGCAGTGCCCACCATTAATTCGCTGAAGTCATTACAAACAGAAATGACTCCAGAGATGGAAGGTTTTGCTGCAAATATAAATCACTGAATTATTAACAGCCTGGAGACAGCAAGAAAGGGGAGGAAAATTGAGAAGACCTTCTAAAAAGAAGAATTCTCGCCAAAATGATTGAAAGTCTTTTCTCTCCTTTCCTTTGACCTTATTTCTTTGTCTGCTGCTTGCTTTCTTTTTTAATTCAAATCTTGTGCTTCCTCCACTACTTTGTTCCCTTCTTCTCTTGGGGAAGCACAAAATGACATCCACAACAGAGGAGAGAGAGGAAATCAGTTGACTTTGGCTTTTTCTCACAGCTTTTCCTCCTGGTAAAGTCATTTTGGCTGGAAAGCAATGGGAACACAGTGCAGGCAGACATGGAGATGCTGGCAGGAGCAGGACCTAAGGGTGGCTTCCAGCATCTCGGGGAGGGAGGGAGCAGGGAGGGAGCCGAGATGTCACAGGGGTCCCCAGCAGGACATGCTTCTGCAGCTGCCCCCTTGGGAGCAAAGCTGTGTGACACCCCTCCTAATAAACAGCAAATTTGGCGATGGTTTTTTAATTGCCAGGATTTGTTTCTGCTTTTGATTCATTTGGTCCATCATGAGAAGTCTGTCCAGGTACCCCTGACACACTGTAAAGCTGCCCAGACGTGATCATGTCTGTGCTGATTCCCTCTCCTGCTGACTCCAGCTCCTGCCACCCAGCAGTGATGGAAGATCCTCGCCTTTCCCTCAAAGGGTGAGTTTTTAGCCCTCACGCAGAGCAGAGCCAGCAAAAATGCTGCACAAGGCATTATTATTGTTATTATCTTCCCAAACCCTCATGAGATGCCTGATGATTTCAAGGAGGGGGAAAGGCAGAGGATGAGATGTGACTCACGGCTGGGAAACGCACGAGGGTGGCAGAGCTTGTTAGAGAAAAATCAACCCAAAAGATTCCTCCTAGCTCAACAGTTATCATAAGCCAGAATTCAACAGGGAAATCCTGCTAAATCCTCCAATTTCTGCAACATATACAACTGTGTTCAGTGCTGCAGGAACCCAACGATGCCAGAGCCCAGGGCATGTGGATAATGTGGTTCTGGGGATATGATGGGATATTGAAGAAGCTCTGCTATCCGCATAGATTGTACATACCCTCTGCACACATCTTTCTTCCCAACTCACCCACATTCAGGTGACAACCATCACCTATAGATAAGCCTCCCTAGGAGCCCCTATGCCATAAGGCCACGTTCCTCCATCCCCAGCAAGCAGCTGTGCCACGGAGGTGCTGCCGGCAGATCCAGCCTCCTCCTCGTGATCCTGGCATGGAAAATGGGTGAGAAAATGTGCTTTTTATCCTGTGCCCTCTGCAATGGGGTTTCAGGCTCTACCCGCCTGTATCTATTGTCTGTTGCCTGCCTTACATGGAAGCTTTTAATAGCTCCATTATGGCAGCAAAGATGATGAGAGGCATCTCTGCAAAGCTGAACTGGAAATGCTTTTTTAATAAGGATGATTCACGGTAGCTCCCCACCCCGGTGTCAGCCACGGCTCTGCGGACAGAGTGCTGCCTTCCACTGACATTTCATCACGACGGAGCCTGGAAGAAAAGCTTATGGCTACCAGAATCTCCTGGCTTTTTGCAGCGTGGAGGAGAGACTAAGGTTTGGACCTGAGGCTGATCTCTGCTCATCTGAATCTCCAAATTAAAGAGGTGAAAGGATTTGTTTGAGCTCTGAAGAAGTTTGCAGAAATGCCCCAAAATTCGATGTGACCAATACTGCAACCACCTCCTCCACCAGCCTGACTCGAGGACAGGGAAAAAGCCACAGAGCAGGGACAGGAGGAGGCCCTGGTCCTGTATTTTGGAGGCTGCTTTGCCATTTAAAGATACCTGAGCTGCAAATCAGGGTCAGGGAAAAGCCAGGAGGCCTGGCCCAGTGCCCACATCTGGGTCTGGTTTAGCCCATTATTCATTAGTCCATTGAACAGATGACTTCGGGAGTATTTCCCTAGGTGACGCACAAAATTTTTGGGGAAAAGGACTAAACTGTCCCCTCATCCCTGTCACTGAGGCTCTGCAATGCCCTCAGGAAATGGTGCCTCAGTCTCCCCATCTGTAAAGTGGGTTGCAGGTATCGACCTTCCTTCGTGGAGTGCCCTGAAATCTAGGGAGGACGTGATTAGGGCGGCGATTATAATTATTTACACCACCCTAATGGTATTTTAGAGCCTGTCATGGTTGTGGCTGGATTTCTAACATTTGTTAGAAAGAGATAAAAGCTTTTTCCGCTGTTCGGTCTGAAGACTTTCTTTGATGTGCTGTGGCTAATAGCTCCTTCATTTGATTAATTTTCATTTCTGCCGTTGGTCTTTAAGAGCTTCCACACAGACTTTGTGAATGGATTGGAAGAGACGGAGCAGCTATCCCCCCTGAAAGCCGCTCCAATTCTCATTAATACAAATCCCTGTAGGGCGAACTCCCAGCCCCATGCTCGTGTCTGAGGAAGCCAAAAATAGCAACATTTATAATAATAATAAATAACAGGGCGGGTGCTAGAAACCATGAAGTGCCTCCAACGGATTTTGTGTGTGTGTGTATATGTGCGGGAAGGTCCCAAAACGCAAGTGACAACAATAATCGAGGCTTTTGTCAGAGCGTGAGTGTTAGGAATAATTGAATCGCTGCCTTGTTACATACAGACCGATTTAGACCCTCATTATGCATTTGGCAAGTACTTAGCATAACGAATCAATTTAAAATGGCACATGAGACTCAAGTAATTCATAATGAAACTCCAAATCAAGATTACAAGGCAAGACTAAGCCTCCCCAGCTCAAATTAACTGGATGGAGAGGCAGCCTGTGATGAAGATGAGCTGAGGATAGGGAATAGGTTGGAGGAATCCTCGAAGCCTCTGTCACCGCCTCCCACATGGCCTTGGGTCAGGCATTTAAGTCTCCTGGAGCTCTGGACCCTCATACCAAAATTGCACGTGTAGCATTTCTATTTCAGAGAGTATTCCGTGTCTGGCTCCTCTCACAAATGAAAGAGGCAAGGTCTGGTCTGCGGTTGCTGCTGGGTGTCCCTGGCTGTATCAGATCTTCGTCGCTCTGGCTACTCAAGGAACAGCCCCAAATCTGACTAGTTTCTTCTCCTGAATTTACCCCCATAAAAAGCCCCCTGGACACCATGGCATATGAGCTTACTGCAGCTCTGTCATCCCTCTCTGCTGAGCCACAAAACTTCCCTGCCTCCCAAACATCATGCAGTTTAACGGGCTTAAACCAGTAAGATGTGGGGAGAGGCATCAGATGAGTCGCATGGGTGAAACGGGGTATCCACAGCAGGATTGAAGTGGAAAAGAAGCATATAAATCCAGAAAGGCTTCACAAACATCCCTACACAGGTGTATGCCACAAATCCAGCACAGAATGGTAAAACATAGCAGAAAGGACTCAGTTGCTGCCCCAGAGGTATAGGGCAAGGCAGAGCCTGGCATAAGCTGCGCTCAAGTCAGGCTTTACACACCCAAGGCAGCAGAAGAATATAACAGCATGTTCTCATGGCAGCTGTCTGCTACAGCTTTACCTCTGTGCATTTTAGGAATTAACCAGCTGGGATTAAAAATGCCTCCCACCCCTTCATATTTAAATATAGGTTTTCAGCCTAACAAACAAACAAACAACGGGGGAAAAAAAAGACAGAGACAAGGCTTTGCTCAACCAGAGCTGAATAATTAGGGATGACTAATACGATATACTGTGGGAAAGCACAGAAGAAACTCTTGCCAGGATGCAGACCCTGGCTGATAAAGCCTACTACATCCACGGGACAGGTCATCTGGGGTTTCTGGGATACTATTGTTTCAATTTAAAGCCTCTCTTTCTTCTGAGTCTCCAAACAGGCTGCTTTGCTCTAACATCAGGGGTAAGAGATGAGTCTACAAGGAGTTTGCTGGGCTGGGACCGCCCATTTCCTCCTGTTCCTTTGGAGAGGTCCCAAATCCACACCAGACCCAAGCGGGTGCTCTGTGGGATACAGGCACAGCTGGGAGGGCTGGAAACTCCAACTTGGCTGGAGCACTTGGGTTACTTGGGGAAAAGAAAAAAAGCCTAACCAAGTAAATTTACATCCAAGCGGAAGCCTGGGACTCTCTGGTGCAGGGGCTGCCGCTCAGCAGCGGAAGGATGATGCTCCTGCAGAATCCCTTTGCTCCAGGTGGTCCCCAGCTAACCTCTGTTCTCCCCCTAGAAAGATTAGGAGGGGAATTTTTCTCAGGTAATTCCAATTCTCTGTTCCTTGTGCTCAGCCTGACATCTCATCCCAACTTCTGGCTTAACAGCATAGGTCAGCTAAAAGTTACTTTCCAACCTTGCTGCTCCATATAGTAATTCCCAGTTATATAGAGCTGCGGCTACAGGGGGACAAAAGGAAGATACTAGGCTCCTGAAAGGCAGATACAATCCTTAATCTTTGCATTATAATGTAAATCATACTATGAAAAATATTTGGGATCCTCTGCTACTTCCAGTGCTGCTGAAGTTACTACCCAGTGCTACGAATATAGCTATCAGGTATGTGCAAAAGCAGCTCCAATGTGTTTGGGTTTTTTTAAGCTCTCAGAAAAAAACTGAGATCTGTGTGTGCATGAACATTTAATGAAAGAGATTTAAAAGAACAGCATCCTATCCAGTATCACGGTGGAATAATTTTGGCTGAAAGGCATCTCTGGAAGGATGCTGTGCAAGTGCATGGGAACCCTTAAAGCAGTCAAGCATTGTACAAAAAATATTCATGGAGACTTGCATGTTGTGACAAATCAAGTTGCTGCATTAAGTTTCCCCAGATATGTATATTTTTTTAATTAATGTTTAAGTTCTTGGAGGTTGAGGATTTATCCTGCACTGCATGGATGAAGTTACATGGTCCTTTATAAGGCTATTTAGTCTATTTTTCAACATACAGCACCTAAACATTCTCTTCTTAGTACTACAACAACAATGCAATAGCCTATACCGGTCTTGTTTTGTACAATATTCTTCTCAAACCTTCTCTGTGCTATGCTGCATGTTACAGTTAAGACAGAACAATAAATGTTATATGAGGAATATAAAGTTTTGCTGGGAAATGGCCTCATCATCTCCGAAAAGCTGCCCCCGAAGTCACAGCAACTTTCCAAAGTTTTAGCAAAATTAAGGTTCCTGCTGCCCAGGTTTTTGCTCATATCTTCCCTTAGGGCAGCTGAATCCATAAGGAACTTTACGTCAAATGCCTAGAAGCAAGCCTTTCCTGCCTCCACATTTTCCCAAAATGATTCTTTTTGGCTGAAAACCCTTAGGTACGTTTCTTTGCTAAAGGCAGTTTTTTTCTGCTTCTAAAATCTGATACAACTCAATAGAAGATGAGAGAAGTTAATTCCCCAAAATCTGTTCACAATATTGCTACTTAAAATACTTCACAGGAGTCAAAGCCAGAATGAAATATTCTGATTTCATCCAAGTTTGCCCATCCTTATAAATTTATTTAGAAAACCACAATTCCTAGGAAATCCCCAGAAAAGCTGGAGAGGAAAAAAATCCAAGGGGGAAATCATGGGAAACAGAAAACTTGGTTCACATCCAGTTCTAAGGGATGTACTGCAAACACAGAGACTGTCTCCAGTGAAAACATGGGACACAGAGCATCTCTGGTGAGATCAGAGTTTGGATAGAAATTGGTGAACTTGGTTACCTAAGGCAGCGAGGGAGTGTGTGTGTGTGTATGCACACACGTGTTCACAGGGGATTACTGGGACACGTGAAGTGTGGACATTTTATTAGAAATCAATGTGTTCCAGTGGCGGTTCTTCATTAATATTTTGTAGACAGCATGCAGAGGGGACTGCTTTCCCTAGGACCTAAGGAGCTGGGTTCTCCACAGGCATGCCCAGCTGGTTTCAGGGTCATGATGCTTTTCCCAGTTGAAAACCAAGCCCAGACAGTGCAGGACTGGTGCATCTTTTGTGGTTCCAGCAAGTCGCCCCGTGTCACCCAAAATGACAGCAGGTTTGTAGGTTGTCACGTAACCTCCTCCTGCCATTTTGCAGCTATGTAGGACACGCAGCCTCCAGGGAGGCTCCAACGCTGATAAAGCGTTCTTGATTTACTGAGGTTTGGGCTGCAACATGTTCATTGGCAGATGGATTATCTGGGCCAAATCCTGCACTCAGGGATACCCAACACACCTCTTGATGACTTCATTAAGCCTCCTGATCTTGCTGAGCCACACAGGCAGCATGACCCTGGAGTCTGTGTGCAGCCACTGGAAGAGACTCCCATGTGTCCCATGCGTCCCCAGCAAGCTGTCCTGGCACACGGCCACAGGGAACGGCATGGGGATGGCAGGGCAGGGGGGAACATAGCCACCCACAGTGGGGATGTCCCTCTTGGCATGACAAAGAGTGTGGGCTCACCCCAGGCACTCGGAACAGCAGAAGGAAAAGAATAGACAGCGGGGTGTTCATTAGCTCCCCAGCATGCAGGTTTGGGGTTTTTTTAAGTTAAAGGTCAAGACAGATTTCAGGTCCTGCTTGTTGCACTGAACATTCAACCTGAACCCTCCCCAAATCCCAGATCCTGAGAGAAGCCAAGTCCCAGCTGCATGTGTTCAGCCTGTAAGTGCAAATGATTATAAACTGCTTTCTAAGAACCTGCCCTTCCATCCCCCCACCACTCACACAAATCGATGTCCTCTCCCTTGCTGAGGAAAGGAGTTGACCTTATTTCCAGCTGTCCCTCCTCCAGAGCAACAAGGGAAGGTGACACAGTTTGGAGATCCAGCTGTGGCATGCACTGTACGAGCCGGTGCCTTGGGCTTCATTAGACCATCCTGAAAGGTGCTCTGAACTAGGAAGGGTGACGCTTCTGGCACCCACTTGTCTTCCACACTGAGCTCTTCTAAAAAGCTGACTTGTTAGTAAAGAAACCAAAAAGAGCTTCATGCTACCAAAAATTCTTGCCCCTGGGAAAAGACTGCTCTGAAACACGAAGAGCCTCCGCTTAGCCATTTCTTGGGAAATGCTCCCCAAACTGTGTCCCCAAAGAACAGGCTAAACCCATTCTTGTTTGACAAACAGTTTAAGACAATGATCTGGGCTTTTCCACATCTGGTTCGATGTTAGTACAAAATGCAGATTTAAAGGCAAGCAGGAAGGCTTTTCGTTGTGTTTAATATAAAACAACTTCTTGCCCTGTAATTCCCACATCAAGCCTGGTGTGCAGCAGAGCTGGAGGAGATCTTTAACGTTACACCTCATCTCAGTGCAAAATTTCCACTACTTTTTCCATTCCCTCTTTATTCCACAGCTGAGTTTGTTTAGCTACATCCTACAGACACTCCCATAAAGAGCCCCTTAACTGCTGCGGGAGATACTCTTTGAACTGCAAATCTTAGGGCCTCAGCTCCAAACACGATTGCAATTTAGCCACCATTTAAAAGAAGGAGACAAGAGAAGAAGCAACTCCCTGCCAAGGATTTTAGCACTTGAGCCTACCGTTTACATACACATGGCTTAGCCCAGCTTCTTATTAATTCTTTTTGAGATGCAGAGTTTGAATGGAAAATGCAATTTTGCTTAGGAAGAAAACTTAATCTCCATGAGCCAGCCAAGGCAGAGACTGCACCACTGCCCTCAGCACCATCCTGGAGCAAACACAGCAACCAATCTCGGCCATCTGAGGTCAAGGAGTTTGTTTCTGATCCTATTTTAACACCGGCTGGGTCCAGGTGGCAGAAAGACAAAACAAATGCAGTTGGCCAAAGCTGTTGATTTAATTTCTTTGTCTCCTTCAATTTTGTTTGATGCCGAACCTATTACTTTTGATACATCCCACAAAGACGCTGCACAGCTCTTCTTGGGAAGAGCTTCTGTGCATTATCCAAGAAAGCTCAGCAGCGACCAAATCCTTTCTGGTTCTTCCATTAATCCCCACTCTCTCCATTTTACCTAATAATCTCTGCGTTGCACTATTTATACTGCTCTGCTGACCTCCAACTATACAGGCTCTCCTGCACCCCCAGTCTAGGAAAGCCAGGGATTACATTTGTGAATTTTTCAGTCAAGCAGGCCTATACCCAGGTGATGTGTTAAAAATCCTGGCTTCAGATTCACAATCACTTCTTTACCTTCCCCCCACCCCCCCTCTGGTTTTGGAGACTGAAAATAGTGTGAGCTATGGGGTTTGGGGGAAACTGCCACACCAGCTCCCAGCCCCATCAGCAAAGTGAGCACTCAGGAGCGATGCTGGGGACAAAGAGCCCCCCTGGGCAGCCTTTTCACTCCTCATCTCAGACTGACCCAACCATAAATATATGCAGAGAAAATAAGAGGAAAAAAGACTATTTTTAGCCATCACTGGATGGATGGGAACATTCACTTCCAAGGCTCAAAGATGGACCTTTGTAGGTCCAGGGACTGGAGCTCAGCCGAGCGTAACAAGTTCATCCAGAAAACCTGCTGCCTGTGGTTATTAGCTCTGCTTTAATACAAAGGCTACATGACTTGGCTCTCTGCCTGGCTAGTCAGGAAGTCTGTCCTCGGGGAGGCTGTGAAGACACCCAGACACCCAGCCTGGTCCCTTCACCTGCACGTTCAGAGGGCTCCCTACACACACGCACTACCCCTGTCTCTGAGGCAGCACACAGAGCCCCAGTGCCTCTCAGCTTCTGCTCATGCGCCCGGGGTGTGTGTGTGACAAGCATGGAGATGTTTTCCAGAAAGCAGAAAACCTCACAGACTTCCCCAAGTCTTCCCCCAGACGCCTTCAGCTCCCAACCAGGCTCTCTTACAGAGCCACGTGCATTAAAATCAGATGCAAATCTCTCCACTGCAGAAATACCCAACTGATACAAGCCTTTGTTCCTTCCCAGGCATAATTGCAATTTGAAGAATGCTCTCATCTAAGAGAAATGTCTATTTAACCTCTATGTTATCTAGAGGTGGTTAAACTCCATATGTCCATCTGCAGCAGCTGATAGGGAAACACTGAAGGAAGCTGATACCATCTTTCATTTCTCATCAGTAACCCCACGGCTAGCCTGCTGCCAGCCAGCTTATTTTCCATCGTACAAAGCACCAGCTGCATCCTTCCAGGTCCTAACAGCCCACTTTTATATCTATTTAAAGCCTGCCATTTCTACCAACATCATTAATGACAAGATTTGGGACAAAATGTTTTGCACCTTGGTTTTTTGTTTGTTTTATAGTTACAGCTGGCAGAAGGAGGTTTGTTTTTTTGCTTTGCAAAGGAAGCTTCTAGGAGAATGACAAGCCTTTGTTCTTCCTAGGGTGCTCAGAGAATTGGTACTTCCAGAATTCAAGTCCTTAGGAGGCCATTCAGACCCAAGACTGTTAAGAAAATTGATTATAAATTCCATTAAGCAAGCTGAGATGAACCGAAGCTGGCACCATTGATTGCCAGCCCTGCTTGCCTCGAACCAACAGGCACAAAAGCCTGAGAGATCCAGGCAGTGGCTTTGAGAAAAACCCTTTCTGAAAAGTTCAGCAACATAGCTGAGCAGCCCCAACACAGAAACCCAGGGCCAAGCCTGAGATTTGGTCCCTGCATCTACAATACGTCTATGATAGTCACGCAGTATCGGGAAGCCTGGCTGTGGCAAAGCCCCCACCCAAACCCATTAATCCCTCCCCAGATTAACAAAACACCTTGCAAACTCTCTAGCAAGAGCCAGAAATAAAGGGTAGCAAAAGCAAACCCACCACCCATGTCTTCAGTAGTGAGTCTGGCACTGGGATGAAGATGGGGCACTGAACGGCACAAAGTGACTTCAGCAAATGCCCCAAACTCCTGCCATGGACCCCATGCCACAGAGAGGTTGTCCCTCCTTGCCACAGGTCCTGGCTGACCACAAGCTGTGCCTATAACTCCTGGAGAGCTTTCCTGGAAAGCACTGTATCCCCACCAGCATCCAACATGCATCCCTAGCACGGTAAGGAGACACCTCTGGGTGTTTTTATCAGTCTGCGTACAATGGGTCAATCTCTTCTGTGGGCTGATGCTGGGAACATCAGCAACCCCGCCACATTTACAGCAGTGTATCCACCTGTAGTCCAGAACGATAAAATGATTTGGGTTGGAAGGGACCTTAGAGACCATCCAGTTCCCACCCCGCTGCCATGGGCAGGGACACCTTCCACTAGGCCAGGTTGCTCCAAGCCCCATCCAACCTGTCCTTGAACACTTCCAGGGGATAGGGCACCCACAGCTTCTCTGGGCAAGTTGTGTCGGTGTCTCGTCACCCTCACAGTAAAGAATTTCTTCCTAATATCCAATCTAAAGCTACCCTCTTTCAGTTTAAAGCAATACCCCAAATCCCTCCACCAGGCTTTGCTGCCCACTGTGTCAAGTCTTGCCTACACACCTACTGAGAGACCACTTTTGATTCAAAAAGCTACAGTTGAAAGTGCCAGCCTCGCTTCAGAGATAGGAAACTGAGGCATAACGTTTCCTCCAGCAGCCTCATCTCAGGAGCTACATCTCAGGATCTCTCACATTTGACCTCAGCGTCCCCGCCACAGAACCACAGGCACCTCTCAGCCCAGCAAGGCTGCTTACAGCTGCTGGGGGAGCTGAACAGCAGCTCATTTCAGTTGCCTTTGCACAAGGACAGCTGAATTCTCCCTGTTTTCATTGCTCATGCTGCGGCAGGATCTAGTTCTAACCCAAGTGCCTGGACAACACCATCTTACCAGGTGAGATGTGATGAACCAGCACGCCTCTATTTTAAGGTGCTGCTGTGCAACTGCTGGAGGTGTTTCTCCAAATCTTCAGCGGTGTGAACACAGTGTCAGGGAGAAGGTGGAGACAGCCACCCCATCAGAGTGCAGTCACGGGTTTAGTTGTGCAATGGGAACAATGCTCACATTTTCAACTTGAGTCATCATAGATACATGGAGAAAGCAGCCTTCCCATCCTATCCCATCCCATCCCTTCCCATCCCATCCCATCCTGCCTGGGATGTGGAGGAGAGCTTGGGATGGGAGTGCTGACAATTTCTCAAGTGTGAAAGAATTGAGTGCCCGGTAACATGCAAACCTCCATCACCTCTCAGTGTCACCGGTGCCAGATGACAGCACCTTCAACCACCTCTATCTGGCCACCTAGAGACCACACACACCCCAAACCAATTGATTTGCAAGTGCAAATCTTAGCAGCCAGTTTAGAGGTGGCTGCTCCCGTCCCCATTCCAGCGGCTCTGTTTGTCTTTCTACCCACCTCACCAACCTGCACACCCAGGCGCGCAGCTGAACTCACGGAGGGGAAAGGTATGGGCCCCACCAGCCCTGCCATGAGAAGACACATTGTGCTGAGCTCCCTCCTGGCTGGGAGTTATTTGTCTTCTGGCGTTTGGGAGGGTTATTAACACAGAAGCAAAACTAAGCAGACAATAAACCCACAGTGCTAGAGCAGAAGCACATGTTGTTTCAGGAAACTTAAAAATCCTGTCAACAGGGACTTCAGCCCAGTTAAGCGGGGTTGTATTTATTTTTAATACTAATTCTTCTATGAAATCTGCAGTGATTGGAAGCTGCAGAGACAGGAAAGTTAAAAAAGGGGATATTGAACCTGGGAGCCCAGGCAGGGACCTCCACTGTTTTTCTTACCCTCATCAAAATAATCCTAAAAACAAGAAAAAGCTTGTCTCCCCAGCAGCCTGTCCTTTCATTTGTGGGAGGGATCCACAAACCCTTTGGCAGACCTGGTACAGCAAAGGAGAAAGCCCTATATGCTGACCTGCCTCTGATAACCAAGTAAAACTACATTTATGGGATTAGCTCAGCTAATCCCTGGTAAATGCAGTTTTATTGCACCATGTTTGGATTCAGAAAGCAACCAAGCATAAAAGCCAGGACAAAAAGCAGAGGTGTGGATATTCTGATCCCGACAGGGAGAGGCTGTGAGGGCAGGTGATGGTAAACACTAAAATCCAGCAATCAACTAAAAATTGAGCCTAGGGGATAATTTATGGTAGATGAAAGTAGTTGAGGGAAGGTTTCAGGGTTGCTGCCTTTACACTTGGCTGTGCATTTAATGCTCAGCTCTGTGACAGCCTCATAAAGCAAGAGAAATGGGACTGAGGACTTCATTTGAGCTTGTATTGGACCCAAAGCCTACCAGAAACACATTCAGATGGGGCTGCTTCACATAACAAGATGCTTCCCCACCTCTTCATGGCAAACTTCAATGTGAAAACCCAGCAATGCTCAGTACCCTCAGTGCAGCACTGCTGCTACTGAGAATGAATTTCATAACTTGGCTGATGGACCAGACACCCCAGGGATGTCTCCAGTCCCCTTCTATGTGCTCCAACACCTCCTGCTCTCTGCCGTACCCCAACCCGTGCTTTCCCTGTAAGGAAACCCACAGCAAGGGATGCTCCTTCCCCATCTCAACCCCAAGGCTCTCAAAATGGAAAGACTGTGCCACTATCCAGCGCGCCTGCAGCCACATGAAGAATGCAAATCCATTCTGCAGGCATGGCTGGATGTGTTTCAAACCCCATGAGACCTCACCCCAGACAGTGCTTTCCTTTCAGGCCTGCAGCAACTGATTCTGTTGCTTTAACGTGATTTGACATGATTGTTTTTTTTTCCCAGGTACACTGTCTGTCTTTTCCTCTCTCTTTCTGGTTTTTGATCACTGCAAAGCTGTCAGCCCCATCCCGCTCTGCGGCAGGGGCTGGCCCAGCTCTTTGGAGAGGGCAGAACTCTGCAATATGTGGGTGTCTTTCATAAGAGAGAGAGCTACGAGATGCTCCTTTCTTCCCTTTCATTACAAGAGGGGGGTCAGCCTCTGCACCCATCTTTCTCATAGGGCCAGCTCTTCATGGGGACTAGGTATTTCCACAGCACTTTGCACAGGGGTGCCGCAAATCACAGCTAAGTCCCCAAAAAACTCCAGACCCTAGAGATTTTGATGCAAAATAGGGTGCTGAACAGCTGGAGAGACCCTGTGATACTCTGCTGTTGCAGCTGCAGAGGTGCAGGGTTACACACAGCACCCCAAGATTTATGACCTGTACGGCTTGAGATTTACTTTGAAGACAAACAACTCTCCCGGCTCCCATCCCCTTTGCCACGTCCCTTCTCAGCAGCAACAGCCTAGTGAGCTCAGACTCAGCGTGCCAGATGGAGGACCTTCAGGCGAGCAAGCATGGTTGGATTTAATGTGCTGAACAATCCCATAGAAATCCTGAGCCCAGATCCTACATCTGCTCTGGTAGCCCCACGGCACCTGCAGCCAGCCTCCGCGGGGTTCCCTGCGTGTAGGGAATCCCAGCACAACACCAATACCAAGGGTGGTGGGAGCAAACGGGGCTCAGCTGGGGAAATCAAGCTATTCCTGTAAAAACAACACCTCGGGAACATATTATGGTAGCCTTGGGGCAGATTTAAATGACACTTGGGGCCACCAGTCAGCATCAAGGCCATAAAACAGGGCTGTGTTGCTGTTCTCTGGCAGAGGCTGCATATCAGTGCTGTGACACAGGTGACGGGCTGGGCTCGGATAAGGCTGAAACAGCCCTGTGCTCTGCACCCCGCTTTATGGTAGCATGCCACCGACCCTCCAAACTACACCTGCAGTGCCAGCGGCCAGCCAGCACCTGAGCCACCACCACCGCCTGCGTTTTCCTGCTCTATGTATACGTTTTCTAGTCCACTGCAGCAGGGTAGAAAAGTCCCAGGAACTCCAGGTCTGGCATCCTTCCAGCATGCCGGGAGACCCGTCATGAAGGGAGGGCGATGGAGTTGCTGTGGATGCCGAGTGTGGCAGGATCCTTGATGCAAGCTACAGCGTGCTATCTTTAGAAGTAACACATGCTATGCTCAATTCCTTCTGCTCTATTTCCTACATGAAACCCTTCACGGTGCACGCTCACAGGGGCGCGGAGGGAGGAGGGGGTTCTCCATATCTCACAGCTAGTGCTAACAAGACTAGTCAATGAGCACCAAGCAGGCTGCCATTTAAGCTATGACACCATAACGCATCTCCTCCTGCTGAGGACTTTGTTGTCACTTTAGCAAAAGCGACAGGACCATGTCACTCACTCCAGTGGGGCATGGAACAGAGTCACCTTCTGCACAGCCACCCTCACCACCCATGGCTGGCTCCAGGGGCAGGAAGGCTGGTGCAAGCCCTGGTGCAAAGAGTATATAGGATCCACCTTCAAATTTGAAGTCCAGCATCCAGACTCATCCAAGTCTAGGAGCCAGCGACTTCCATTCTTCTATATACTCACAAATGTCAACCTTTTAGTAGCACCTATGCAAACATCCCCTATAGAAGTCTATAAGGCTAGTAGGTCTCTGCGTGAAAGAACTACCCAGGAAATCATATCATCTGCTTGGGGTGGGTGCTGTTTAAGTGAGGTCCTTCCAGGTTTCTCCATCCTTGGCAGGGATGAATTTCAACACCCTTGGGCTGGGGTCCAACCTCTGCTTCCTGGCGGAGTGTTTTCACTGTTAGATTCAGCTATAAATGGGACAAAAGGGTATTGCCTGCCTTGCAGAGTCTGCAGGAAAAGTGCTGATGGTTTTTGTGGGATTTGGGTGTGATCTCAGCCTTTTACCTCATGGTCCTCCTGAGACTTAGTCATACAGTGCCCTGGTTTGCAAACCCCAAAGAGGTCAATGCAATGGAGAAGCTCTGAGCTCAGACCAGCCAAGACAGCTTCACCATTTCCTCTAGATTTCAGGTGCTTCCACGTTTTATGGGAATCTGTCCCCAAAACCCATGTCAGGAGAAAACGGCAAGCATTTGCACCAGCTGGGCAGGGGAACAGGAGAAAAATTGCCCTCTGGGGGACAAATTAACCCCTAGTACAGCCCTGAAAAAGAAACAGGAGTGAAGAGACACCCAGACTGCCCCTTCCTGCGGACTCCTGTCTCTGAAAGTCTTCTCAGTCTGCCTCCACCTCTGGGGGTTACAATCCAGCCAAACCATGTGAAGACGCAAGAAAAATGCTTGGCAAGGAGTCAGAGGCTGCTCTTCTGGACTGCCAAACCTCATCAGAGCTGCCTGTGGGCAAAGCAGAGCTCTGCCACCTCCATGCAGCATTGCACACAGCCACCCACCAGCTCCACCACAGCAGGAAAATAAGCTGCCAGCCAAGGTGATATACACAGCTGGCTGCCGATGGACTCAAGGCAGGATTTTTAACATCAAGACCATTCTCTCTATTAAAAAAACTAAATAGAGAGATGGGTCATTTATTGTCTTCAGTGAATTTAACCACAATCAATACTGCACTGGTGTGTGATTTATCAGAGGGGTGACAAGGCTGTCACCCGTAATAACCTCGCCTGTTGTGTGCTGACAGTCACCCAAGGCGGGAGCGAGTGTGCAGCCCCTGCTCAGGCAGGGCTGGTGGACGCAAGGCTGACTGGCGAGACAGCTCGGATGACTTCTGGGCCATTGCATCAGCAGAGGGGATGCAATCAGGAGCTTATTGCAGTGAGAGCTGCTCAGCAGAGTTTAAATTCCTCTTCTGCAAGATGTTGCTCAGTGTGAGGTGCCAGCCTCTGTCTACTCCACAGGAGTTAAGCAAGGGAGAAAAGGGAATCCTGCACATGGATCCAAACTGCCCCAGTCTGGGGAGGCAGCAGCACCCATCCTCAGTCCTGGCAAAGAGGGAATTTATCTCCTCTACTCCCCAAAGTTCTGCACATAGGGGTGCTTAGTGGTTGTCCTGCTCAGAGGGCATCTGGAGCACAACTCAAATACACCCCATCTCCCACTGAACCCTGGGGGGATGAGGAAAAGCACAAGGCTCCTTGCAGATATTTATTTTGCCTTCCTAAGAGGAACAAAAACAAAAAAGCCCCAGCAGTCTCCCACAGCAAGCAGCCCAGCAGACCCGCTGGCCAGGCAAGCAATTAACACATTGTCAAGGAAGCAGGAGCACAGCCCTAATGACTTCAACTATAAAGCAGCCTCTGGCTTCTTCCCTTTTGTTATGGAGCCAAAGGAAAACAGAGGAAGGAGTTGCTTGCCCTGTTGGCCAAAGGTCCAATTCAACTTGATTGCATCAACACAAAGCAGCCCTACACACCGCAGCACCAAGCTGAAATGGAAGTAAGGTGGCCGTGGCCAGGCAGCCAGGGGCTAGGGGCAAGATGAGGAGCTCTCCTCTGCCTCTGCTTTGCCAGGGGACATCAGAAAAGGCCACTTTGTCATCCCAAACTGTTCAGCTATGCCTCCAGCCAAGTGGGGTTGCCCTGACATTTCTTGCAGCTTCCTCCACCCACCACCAGAACTCCAAAGGGATAAAAACAAGGTCTAGAGGTAGAAGGAGAGGAACAATTTCTTGAGACATTTCTACTGAAAATTACTTCGGGAGTTCTGGCTTCAAATCGTTTCTGGCATTGAGGAAAGCAGACAGCAGACCTGTTCTCCTAGGAGACACCCCGCATTGACTGAACCTCTTGTAGAAAGCATCTCAACCCACTTTGTTGCTGACCTTAATGCCACGGTCCTGCTCCAACTGATACGGAAACTCAGGCTGGGAATGGGATTTCAAACTGTGATTTTCAATCTCTGCAGGAATAAAGAGATTTTGCACAGCCTTGCAGTGCCTGGGCACCACTCGCAGGCAATGTCAGGAGCAGGATGGGGGGAATGTTCACATCAGACTGTGTGCTCTGACCCTCCGCACATTGGCAATAAGAAAAATCAAAAAATTACAGAGCCCAAAGAGAGATGTTAAGCCCCTGAGACAGGGGAGGTCACAACCCAGGGCTGGCTTTTTAGATGCCACAGCAACATGTTTGGCTCCTTCTTCCCAGGAACACACTTGAACTTGGCTGAAACGAGGAAAAATTAAACAGGGGGGAGGGGGGTGCTTCGTTAAATATTCATATGAAAAAGCATTACTCTCCTTCATAAATAACAAAAATGTGTTCCTCCTCAATTAATATGCATCACTACTAATTTCTCTAATGAAGCCAAGCTCTATCCCAGGAACTGAACACTAATGCTTTCTGTCAGCAACATGCAGCAGCACTCTGAGATTATAATTTGGTCTTTTTTTTTTTCCTGATTTTCCTCCCAAGGTGGTAGTTCTCAGCTTGTGTCTGTCCTGAACAGCACAAGCTAAGGACCCAGAGCCACAATACCTAAGAAAGAGCATCATGCTAGAAATACAGGAGCAATCACACTGTGCCAGGCATGCTACCCACCCCTGGTGGGTGGGGTTTTTTTACTTTAACTAGAAGTATAAGCAATCCCTCTTGCTGGCCTATATTTGGACTAAGATATTTAAAGGCATGAAAATAGGAACACAGGGAAATCCCCCTGGGGGAGGCTGATATCAGAAAAGATTAAAGGGGAGAGGCAATATGTACCTCGTTATTTCCCATTTTGCCAGCCCACGGGTAGATGATTAGATGATGATGATGCTGAAGTCCATACCCAGACACAGTGTAAAGCACCGCAAGGCAGAGCTGAGCTCCACCTTACACCACTCAAGACCCTTGCAGAGGGATCTTGGGCTACGTCTGGGGCAGCTGTGGGCCTGTACCTGAATGCAGATGGATTATGGTTCAGCGGAGACTGCTGCATGCCTCACTACAGGTCCTTCAGGAAGATCCTTGACCAGTTTCTTTGCTTGAATCCTTGCTCTGCATCTTCCACATCAGGTAGCCTCCCCCAGAGTCCTTTCTGATTGCCTGGATCTGTGTTTTCACAAAAGGCCGGTACGCTGCACTCGCTACCTCCAGCAGCATTCTGCCCCCACCACGTAACACAGCCACCACCACCGTCTCTCACCTCCCCAACTGCCGTATGTCACTGCCTGACTTCAATCACTGTCACTTGCAGCTTGTGCTAACAGGGCTGGCTGTGAACCATGGCAGCGGGATGCAGACACGTGTGAGCACCAAGCTGTCCCTCCTGCAGGGACAGTCACCTCCAGGCAGTCAGAAAGGTAGCTCCTTCCAGAGCACCATCAAGATTCACCAAAGCTGGGCTGTCAAAGTCTTTATGCCCTGGAGATCACAGCTGCTCCACATAGGTTCATTGATGTCTCCTTAAACCACCCTGAAACCTCCATGAGTGCAACTTGCAGGGAAAAAGGCAGCAACTGTCCTGCTGGTCACAAATTCCCTTTGCTTTGGCTGCAGTGAGTTGACTTTGACAGACATCAAGCTGGTAGGCCATGCCCAACAGCACATCACCATGGATCACTGCTCTCCACATCCATAGCTGCTCTGTCCACACTCTCCAGCAGCCCCCAAAATGGCTGAGATGTGATTTTAATGACACCTTGCTGGCCACCCTCTGTGTTCCACGGCAGGCATGAGGCAGAGATCCAAATGCCAGCACTAGCAGTTCTTCCAGAGGGGAAATCTGGGGTCTTTGTAGTCAAAGAGCAGATGACAGACCTTGTGCAGCCTGAAACCCACGAGCAACTTCCAAAACTGCTGCGCTGGTAATATCCTCCTGCTCTCTCAACTCCAGACCCAGGGAAGAAAGCTGCAAAGATGGAGCAGACAGGAGTGAAGGAGCCAGACCCACTCACAGCACCTTTGGAGACGAGTTTTTTTGAGTGAGACTCATCATTTAACCCCTCAAAATCAGGCTTGCACAGCCAAGAGTGAGGCATACATCTAATTCCTACTGACAGTTCATACTGCACAGTGCTTACACCACCACAGTGCCAGAGGTTGTACAAATAAATAAAAAAATAGTCCCTGGTTTAAAACCTCCTTACACAGGTCCCATTTAGGAGGACCTGGAATTGATGGATCCCAATATTTCTTTCACCAGACTGGCCAAAACCTTGTATCTGCTTGAGGAAACATGCGATATTACACAGTAGGAGAGCCAAGAGCAATACTTCTAATCCTGCATTAACAAACATGACTCACCCATTTATTTTCACTGGTATGTTCATGGTTATTTTAAGCTTTGTCTAAAGAATGCCAGCTACTGTATAATGACTGGAATGAAAGATGGCAGTGTTTTTATTTTGCTTTACAACTAAAGATTTATTTTTAGTTCCTTAAAAAAAAGGACAACTGAAAAGTGAAACTGGCCTGTAAATTATTTTAAACACTTTGGCACTGATTCCCTAAAGTAGATCTATGTGACCAAGTCCCAACTCCATGCCAGAGTCACCACTAAGGAAAACTGGTGGCCCAGGTGCCACCAGCCCTGGATCTGGCTCTGGGTTCCCCTGGGAGTCAGCCTGACTGCCAGGACATCCCAGGCAAATCCTCCCTCACAGATGAGGGTTTAAGAGATAAGACTTAGCTTTGCAGGATGTTTAATTCAAGCCCAGGCCCAAACAGCCCTACTGCATTTCCCCAACCTCTTCCCAGCACTTCAGCAGTGTAGAATTAATTCTTGGCATGCTGGATCCATCCTTGCAGCGCTCCCCATTGTGCTAGCTCGCAACCCCGCACATTCCCCACCCAAGGGCTGCCCTGCGCTGCCATGCAGGGTTACACTGTAAGCTCATTTCAGGCAGCCGTCTGCTTTGCGCCATTTACCATCTGCTCCCACGGTGAGTGGGTGGGTGTTGTCTAGGGGTTACAGGCGGTGGGGAGGATGCGAGCCAGGACTCCGAGGCTCTGTTCCTATCGACAAATCAACAGAGGGGAGCATAAATATCCAGCACCCAAGGTTGCCCTCTCTGCTTCAGAAGTAGTGAGAGAAGGAAAATAACACGCAACACCCATCCCAGCCCTGGAGAAACTTGTTGCTGAGTAGTCAGAGCCCAGGGTTCAAGGAGCTTGTTAGGAAAAGAACAGGAGTGAAAAATCAGCACTCCAAGCTTCCTTCTTGTCGAGATTCAAAGATGCTCATTTGACCCCTGGCACTGGGAGAAGGGCTGCCTGGGGTTCAGCTGAAGCCTGTAGGAAAGGACAAACTGGGACTGCTGGCTGCTTCTCCCTCTGGTGCCAGACACATGGCATGTTTCAAAATACCCTGGATACCCTGATAGGAGCTGGAAAAGCAGAGGTTAGGCTGTTCGTATGGGCAATCACTTTAGTTTTGCACATGCAAATTCCTCTTACGGCTTCCTTGATGCTGGCAAACACAGAGCTCCCAAGGGCCAAGGCTGGTTGCTCCAACCTGGCCACAACAGGGTTATCCCTAGGCCAAGATCTAAGGAAACCAAAGAGCAGCCTCCCCAAGAGCCGGCATGCAGCTTGAGGTTATGGGTGTCCCTGGACACTCCACCATGCACCTCTGGTGATGGTTGGCAGATAGCATACACCAGGGAGAACATACATCTTCTCCCTCTATCACAGCAATTTCCAGGCCAGTGCACTGGTGTAAACTACAATTCCTGTTTAGAAACTGCTGGAAAAAGGAAAAGCAGCGTGTCTGGGACAAGAGAAGCTGAGCAAGGAAACAACTAGCCACACAACCATGTCAACCATTCCTTGTCCAGCCTCCCACAACCCTGAGTAAACACACACACACACACCCCCCATCTCCTCCCATAGCTACATTTGTCCTTCCCACTTTGCCCATATTTATATCTGGAATAAATCCCCTTTGCCCTCCCCAGCAGACAGAAGGATGAGGATAGATGTGACTGCTCATATGAAATGCACAACTGTTCACACAGGGTGCTCACGGCAGGGATGCTTCTCTCGTTTTTGCTTTCTGCTACATGTTTATGCCAGCTTTCCTGGCAAATCCACAATACGCTTCTGCCTCCGAGCAGACCAGAGCGTCCCTAAGAATTTTCCATCAGAAAGTCACTGTCAGGCTCCCAGAGCCACATACTTTATCGCAGCTGTTTTCTGCCCTCTTGTGAAGCTCTGCAGAAATCCACAACTAGAGCTCTGCAAACCCATGCTCCCACGCTACCTCGATTCCCAGGCAGAGACACCAAGAGCTGGTGACTGTCCCCAACTTGCATCACTAAAGACCGCCTGAGCACAAATGAAGGGCTTTAAAAACCATCACCTCTCCAAAAAAAAAACAACAAACACATCACTACCAGTTCTGCAAAAACCCCCACTGGGCTCAAACCTTTTTCATCCTGCAACTGATCACTTTTTAAAGCCCTGAGCCAATTCTCCCTTGCACTGCTGGCCTTGGCTGAGACAAAGCTCTCACTCTCTCCATCCAGCCTACTCCAGGGCTTCCCCAGCATCCCCTGGGAGTAAAGGCTGTTCAGTCTATCGATTAGCCTGAGCATGTCTGTATGCTCTTCCTACCAACAGCTCCCCAGGTGCACCAGCCAGCATGTTACAGGGTTCATCCCTCCCTCCCTCCCCTTTTCATGACCTTGTTTTGGGTATTGCCTCCATGGAACACCAGGAATTGGTGGTTTATCCCAGGGGATATGGCCAGGAAAGGGCAGGGATGCAGTAAGCAGCCTGGGGCTCAGCATGTTCCTCCCTGCCGAAGACGAAGTTATTTGTCCAGAAGGAGCAGGAACCTTTGGCTCTAATCGACTCTTGGTGCCAGCGTGAACTGTACCAGCATGGCCCAAATTTCCACTTCAATCCTATCTCCTGTTGGCCGCATGTAGGGACAGACGGGATGTGACTCATCCAGAAACAGAGACAGACGGGGAGGTCTGCTGCCTTGCTGTGCACACTGCCCTCCAAGCACATCCCCCTCCACCTGAAACCCCACCGCTCCACCATCTGATCAACAAGTCATTTTCTTGTTCAGAGAAAATGGTACATCTTGCACCAACCCAGCCCAGGCAGATGGGTCCCTCTATAAATCCATCACTGCAACTCCCCCTGTGCCTACAACCTGTAGTGCCTCTCCTTTAAAACAGTAAAATTGAGGCACAAAACAGGCTGTGAGTCGAAAACAGCTAGCCCTTTTAGAGACCAGAATATTCACGCACACACCCTGCCTACAAAAGCCACCCCAGGTCAAACTCTGCACAGCAATCGGTCTTCTCCTCCTTCTCGAAAGTGCCAGTGACAGATGCCAACGGCTCCCTGGGGTCCCTTTCATCTTCCCAAGGCATTTAATGCTCTCACATAGCTTGTCACTGGCCCCATCAATTACTTGACTTTGGCATGATGACGCAATGCAAAATACATGCTCCACAGCCCACTGCCTTTTAAATGCTATGGACATAAGGAGAACAAACTCCTCCAGTCATTTGTCATGGCCATTGCAGGACTGTTCCTTAAAATGTAGGGCTTTTTTCTAGATTGCATGATTGCATCCAACAGCACACCACCACCACACCGAGCCTTTTTCCATCCAAGAGCTGCTTTTCATTACTTGGCTCTGAACCACACAGGTGCTGCCAGGGAGCTGCTTGTATTGACGCCGGATCCATCCCAAAAGCTGACAATCAGTGCGATCCAGTGCGTCCAGAGCCACAGACCAGATGGCACGGCCACCTCGCTCCGCTCCCAGACAAACCCTCAGCGACTCACAGCCCAACCTGCTCTGACAAGTAAGACAGGAGGAAGGTCAAGCCATCTGTTTGCCGGGAGCTCAGCACCACATTTCAGTGCAAAGCATTTAAAGACTGCAAAGATGATCTTAGACTTCTCCATTATACAGTTGCTTTAGTCTTGCTTCTACCTAGTCTCCATGAGCTTGCAGTCACTTTGGGTGCTAAAGCTGAACAGTCAGAACAAAAATAGGAAAGCACCCAACACCCACAAGGAGCAGCAGGACAGTTGTCCTTCTCAACCGATGCTCCCTCAGTGAAGCATTGTGCCACAAGACAGAGCCAGGCCCAACATACAGGGGAAAAAAACCAAAAAAACAAACTTAGTTGTTCTTTACTATTGAAGTCTCTGAAGCCCTTATTGCTAAAATATTTTGAGTTCTCCTTACAGTTTCCATCCCTTCCCAGCACAAAGCAGCTGGTGCCTTGTCATTGCAAGCAGCTGGATTTCATGAGGCTGTAACTACTGCCAAGTGTCTGAAGGAGCCCTCAGACACATGGGCCCATCTACTCAGGCTTATTAATTCCTCCTGCAAAGAAGGAGACTTTTTTTGAAACCTAGCTCTCCTACACACCTCAGTCTTGGGTCCCCTGGTTTGAACTCCTACCTCACACCACTTTGAAAAGGAGAGCTGGACTACATAACCTTTTAATCTCTCTCAAACCAAGTTTTCAAGCTGTTATTTCTAGCTTTAAATAGGAAAAACCCTAAAAAGCTGTTTCAGATCAGTTCATCCATTTTCTCATATGCCTTCCAGGGCAGCAGCTGTCTACAGGCAGCAGCTGCAGGCAGAGGGGGCTCAGGGGGCTCCCTACACTCCCCCAGGCCCCTCCAAGGTCTGCTAAGGAGCCCTAGCCTGCAGCCTGCCCTGCCAGCACCTGCTGTAAGGTACTTACACTTAAAATTTCACCACAGCTACAATATATACAGACACAGAGCAGCCTAAAAGTGCAACATAAGATTTAAAAAATAAATAAATAAAAAAAACCCCACACAACAGAAAAGGACAAGAACAGGCTCACCAACATAGGCACCCACCACGGCCCCTCACCTCAGTGAGGCACAGCTCCCCCCTTCCCGCCCAGCCTTTTATAGTCCCGCGGGGGGGGGGGGGGGGGGGGGGGGGCTCCGCCCTCACTCGTGCCCTTCTTCAACATGGCGGACCCGGCACGTGCCGGCCGTGCGCATGCGCTCGCCGGCAGGCTTTAAAAACGCGAGGGGCAGGCCTGCTTCAGTCCGGATGGCTCCTTTTGCTGTTATATTTCATTATTTCTGTAGGCTGAAGTGGAGCTGTGAGGGGGAAAAGGAGGGAGGGGAGGGGAGGGGAGGGGAGGGGAGGGGAGGGGAGGTGAGGTGAGGTGAGGTGAGGTGAGGTGAGGTGGGGGGGTGCAGGTGGCCCAGCCCCACTGCTGCCTGCCCCAGACTGCGTTGGGGGTGCTGAGGTGGGGCCCCCTGGGCTCCCCTCCCCCACCCCACCCAGGGGTCCTCTCGGCCCTTCTGGGGGCTCAGCTCACCCCCTGGTTCTGGGCTGGTGGCTCTGGGGTGCCTGCTGGTGCTGGGCCCTTCCTAGGCTGTGTCTGAGGCAGGTGCTAAAGCAAAGGGCTGGGCCTGTGGTGGGGGAGGGCTGTGTCCCACATGGAGTTCTGGTGTCCTGATTTTTTTGGCTGCTATTGTTGCAAGGAAATGCTAAATGCCCCTGTGAAGATTAGGAGGGTGTTCTGCAAGTTGTGGTTTTTCTCTTCAGCATGTGATAGCCCTTTTTGTTAAACTGTCTGTGTGAGGTATCCCAATTCTTCCTCAGGGCCTGCAGGTTTCTACATGGTCATACTGATCTTAAAGCCTTAAAACTTTTAAGAGGCCAAATTTACCTTTTCCCTGGGCTTTTCTTTTTGTAGAATGGGTTATGTGGCTGCTGACTTGCTGACCTCGGTGGCAATTGCAATCCCAAAAGCAGCCAAGAGCACTGAAGAGCTGAGCAGTGTGGCCATAAGCGCTGATGATGAATGATCAGAAGGGTCCAGTGTGGCTCTGGCTGCCTTTTGTTGTAGAAGCAGCTCTGCCCAGGTCTCCCCTACCTAAAAAGAGGGGACGATGGAACTTTGCTCCGCTATCCTGTAGTATCTACTGCTAAGGTATCTTACTAGTGTAACAGGGTGCTCTTAAGGGTCTGGTAAGGCTAAAGAATCTCTACTAGCATGAAGAAGTAGTGCCTTTCTTCAGACTGGAGGTGGGGATCTGCTTCAGACTTTTCCTTGTCCTCAAAGCCCCATGTGTGCAGCTATTAGCAGGAAAACATCTACAGGAGAGGGGCTCGGTCTTGCTGCAGCGGGTCTGTTTGTCTGCAAGCACTGTAAAGCACTGTACCCTACTTCCTTGCCTGCAGCCGTAGGACACCTGTGAAGTCAGTGGCTTTCATCACCATTAGGACAATTCATCTGGCTGCTGTAGACAGTGACATCATGTCATGTGCCTGGGTGAGATACTTGTCATATGAGGAGGGGAAGGGTTTCTTTAATGGTAAACAAGTCTGGAAGCTTACACATCATATTCCCATTATAAAGTGAAAAAAATGTATATTGGGGCACATTCTGGGAGCTGCCAAAGTCAGAAATACCGATTTATAATGCAAGGTCTAGGATGGATCATTAATCCCCTCCCCCCTTTTTTTTTCTTTCCTAATTACAATAAAGGTTGTCAGTGAAATCAGCGGCCCAAGTGTTGATCATGTCAGCTCTGTTAAAATCAGTGTTTTGGAAGGAGGACAGGCAGATAGGAGCATGCTCTCTGAGACCAGTGACAGCCTTTCCTGGTGAGGAGGCAGCGGGGGATTTGTGATATAACACATGAGCTGGCTAAGAGGTAGGCAAGGTGCACGGGTTGAGCACAGCACGCACTGCCAAGCTCAGAGAAGCAGCATTTCCCGCAGCATGGGCAAGTTCAGACCCCTGTCAACAGCCACACCTTTACTCATGCTCCTGTTTCAGTGCACTAAGCTGGGGAGGTGCCAAGGAAACTCCTTGATTAATCACTTTCAGACACAGATAAACAAAAAAATGTTCAGCTTCCATGAAAGTGAAAGACAAACTGATTTTTGCTGAGATTAGACTCTTACACAAGAAGATTTCAGCCCAAAATAAAACTGTTATCTTGGATTTCTACAGCAATTTCTTTCTTCCGCTGCCCCAGTCCTTTACTTTTTTTCTCCTGCTGTCACTGTAGGGAAAGCCCAGTTTCCCTGTTTTGGACCCTGCAGCACAATAGCTTGCTTCCTCTTATTCACAGAAGCAGCAAGGCAATGAGGCTAGGCTGATATGTGCTGTACATAGGCTATAGGCAAGGTTGATGAATCTTTTGGTTGGTGTTGAGATGGTCTTGCTAATTTAAATGTGAAGCTGAAGCCAGAATTTGCACCCTTTTGTTCCAGGATGTGTGACAGAGGATACAGTTTGGGCTAATCCCTGCTCACCTTGAGAGAGAGGAAACAGACTCCTAACATTTCCTATTCTGGAAATCTCACAGGTGCTTTGCTCTTCTGTTCAAGCCATGAGCCCTCTCCAGCTCAACATCTTGCAGTCACTAATTTTTTTTCAAGTGTCTTTTGCATCAGCAGCTTCAGAGTTCAAAATTCTTCCTGGTCCGGCACAGTTTGTCCGTGCCAGGGACCTTCCAACTGTCACGGGGCTTTTAGATCAGTGTTGGGTACTGCACAAGTATAGTTGGGTTAGAAAATTTTGGGAGGTGACTCAGCACATAGCTTGGATGAGTTCAACACCTCCTGACCTCTGCCTCTTGCCCTGAACACCCTGCCTAGCTAAAAGGTTCCTCATCCAGGGCGATGCATTTTGAGTAGCCAGACATTACTGTCTGAGGGGAATGAATTTGTATTATACGTGGCTGAGTGAAAAAACATTGAGGACATGGCTTTTCCTTTTTTCTCAGTCACAGGATATGATATTTCTGGACATCCAGCGGTCTGCATGGGAAGCAATGCACCTGCAGCTCACAGCCAGTTAAATCCCACAAAACACAACAGTACCGGCTCATCCGCTGCACGTTTCATGTACTTGTTGAGGTATGTGTTAGTGCTTGAAGTCTGACAAACTTCACATCTGATTCAGAGTGGTGAGGTGATTCATTGTCCCACAGAAATGAATTCCTCAAAGCCATTTCTCTTGAAATGACTTGCACATCAGAAGTCGTACGTGGGTTAGG
Source organism: Falco punctatus (assembly GCF_963210335.1). NCBI lineage: Eukaryota > Metazoa > Chordata > Aves > Falconiformes > Falconidae > Falco > Falco punctatus. The sequence goes on from NC_137597.1 coordinate 2,901,356, forward strand.
AACACCACTGGATTCCCAGAGCAGTGCAGCCCTGAGGTCACAGTTTTGTCATTGCAGAAGATCTGTGAAAGAAAAATGTTTTGGTTTGGCATCAGCTCAACACTAAAATATGCCACACTGGGGAGTCAAGATAACCTCTTGGCATCTGTCAGCCTGTTCCCTGCTGTGTCCTGACTAGGCTGCTAGGTCGGCTTCTGGTTCATTTTAATACCACAGGAGGAAAAGCCTATTTTGGGTGTTGCCCTGTCTTGTCAGTTTGTTTGTGAATGCACGTGTATTCCTTTGTTTCATTTAACTACCCGAAGTGGTGCTCCAGACTGGCCCACCCTGGATGGTCAGTTTGCTCAAAGCCAGATTTGGCTTTGTCCCCAAAGCTGGCATGAAGAACGAGAGAGAAACCAGCAGGGTCCCCCTGCTAGCAGCTGTTTCTGACCCGGTGATGGAGACACAGCACACGCCAAAGATCATGAAGGCATTTGGCCTAGTAAAACAACAGACCTGAAACTCAGGGCATCACAGAATCACAGCCTGATCAGGGTTGGAAGGGACCTCTGCACATCAGCTAGTCCAACCCCCTGCTGGAACAGGTTCACCTAGAGCAGGTGGCACAGAATCCTGTCCAGGTGGATTTGGAATGTCTCCAGAGAAGACTCTACAACCTCTCTGGGTGGCCTGTTCCAGTACATCATCACCCTCAAGCCAAAGAAGTTTTTCCTCCTATTCAGATGGAACTTCTTGTGTTGCAGGGAACTACTGAAAAAAGTCTGGCCTCACCCTCTTGACACTTGCCCTTAGGGTATTTGTAGACCTTGATAAGATCCCCTTTCCATCTTCTCCAGGCTGAACAGGCCCAGGGGTCTCAGCCTTTCCTCATAAGGGAGAGGCTTCAGCCCCCTGATCACACAGGGTTGCACACTATCTGTGTCCCATCCTGGTGCAGGGCAGAGAGGGGCCAAGAAGCAGCTTCTGCATTTCCACAGCAGGGTGTCTCAACTACTGTTTATGCCACCTGGGTCACTCTAATTCAGATCGCCTGGATTTCTTCTAGATTACAAGCCCCACTGTTGAGGTCTGGGTACCTCTCTCCGACGCAAAGCCCACCAAGGGCTGTATAAACAGGTTTGCAGTTTTGTTTCTGTTTGGGTTTTTTTTTTTTCACTCCTTACTCATTTTGAAGGACACCAAGGACAATCCGTGGGTTTGAAAGACAGGGTGAGATGGCAGTACCTGCTAATGGTGGAGTAAGCAGGTAGAGACTTGGCTTCCCTCTACTTTCCCCCTATAAACACTATTTACTTCTTGGTGCTGCAAGACTGGGTAAGAAGTTAAAACAAATGGATTTACAAACTATCTCAGTAATACAGAGATGCAATTAAGAGTAAAACATGGCCTGTTCCGTGGGTTTGGTTTGTGGTTTGAGTAATTCAGTTGTCCAGCTGTGTTTGGAAAGCAGTGCAACGATGTGTCACAACTCTAGCTCCCTGCCTGTGCTGCTGACTTAGGGGAGGAGGGCTTGAACCCAAGGCTTGAAGCAGTGGCAATGTTGTTGCTTCTGCAAGGCTGGTTCTATTTTTCTGCCCTTCTCCCAGAGTTAAGCATCAAAGTTTTCTTCAAAGAGCATCCTTTGTGTGGCTCACCAGAGGGTTTCAAACGCCACATCCCTCTTGCACCCAATAAATAGCGCAGAGCAGCTTCTGGAATTAACTCTTCTCGTTGCAGTTAATTTGTAGGGTTCCTTAGGCTAGAGAGTAGACGGAAAATCATTTCCAGTGCATTTGTTCTCTTGACTAGGCATGGAATATTTTTATTCCTCTTTTCTTGAGTCTTCAGTTTTTCTTTTCTCTTTTTCCTTTGCAGTTCTGTGGTGGGATCTGCAATGCTCATGGAATCACAGGACCCAGCTTTCGGTACTGCTTTCCCCCGTAGCACTTTTTCAGTGTCTCACCTAGCTGCAAGGCTGAGAAGGCTTTGCATTTCTGGATGAATAATCAATAGATTACTGTGTTTGTCAGACTTTTTTTTCCCCCTCTTTACTAATTTATTGACCTGTTACTCTACTGAAACCTCAGCCATTTAGGAGTTAGATTAAGCCACAAGTTGTTACCTGGACTCCCTGTTTTTAGCCTTTTGTAAGCAAACTCAAACCTTGAAATTGTGAAACTAGGAGAACAACGTGGCTTATGATTTCTTTAATAATCCAGTCACCTTCTCCAACTTCTCCACTCCCTGGCTTGAGCTTTGGTAACCTGTTACAAATGGGGCAAGACAGTTTTGAGCAGCACCTTTCAACACTCTTGTGTACCACGGAATATTTGCCGATTCCCACCTCCCAAGATGGTGGAAAATTAGGCTGGGACCCCAGGGTACCATTAAAGCAGCTTGGGGGAAGCAGCTTTTCTCTCTGGAGGGCTCCCTGCTGAGGCCCTGCTGACCTCCCCTGGGCTGCTTCGTGACACTGATGGCCCTCCATGGTGCCTGGGGCTTTTACCCAGCAGCTTAGTGCACACCTTAAAAACATACTGCAATGTAATGATTTTATTTTAATGAGTGGCCTTAGGTATTAAGACATCACGTCATCTGCTTCTGCCCACTGCTATTGTTTCATTGTGCATTTGGCTTAGAGATCTATGTCCAACAGATATAAGACAGCAAGAGCGTGGTCAGAAACAGAAGCAGGTTGGAAACAGCCACAGCTGTAGAAAAAAAACCTCCAAACCTGTTCTGAGCAGCTGCTTTCGTGTGGCCTGAGTGCTTCTTGTTAGCAGAGGTGATGAAGATAAATGGGAACGAGGGAAGACCTTTCTCTGTACTTTTTAGAGGCTGCAGTTTCTTGATAATATATGAGCTTGGAGTGTCAGTTGCTTTGCAGAATTTGTCACCAGACATACTGAAATCTGCATCCAGGATCTATGGGGCATCTTCAGGATCGATTATAGCTACACTTGTGTTGTGTGACTGCGATCTAGGTAAGGGCTGTGCACTTTCATTTATTCTGTGTCTAAAGAGATTGAATGTCTGGAAATTTTGGAGTTGCAAAAGGTAATTCTTTTTATTTGTCATTCATCAGTGGTTAATTCCTCCGAATTTTACTTTATTGACCTCTTTAGGAGTGGAAAACATGGGTAAATTAACCAGCACAGAGAAAATAGACTAGATATAGTTATTAAATAAGTCATTGCACCTTATTAATTTGAATTAATTCTAAGTATATCTAACATAAGACACAGAAGTGCCCTTCCTAATAAGGCATTTGGGGTTGTTGATTCCCAAAACACAGAGGAGAAAGGGGGCAGAGATGCAGAACCAACAAGAGGAAACTTTATGCAAAGGCTTCCTGTCAATTTCCTCCCATATCTCCAAAAATTTTTAAGATGAAGATGGAGAGACATGGGGAAAGAAAACAAAATACTTCTGCTTCCTGCAGTATTGAAGGTCCTTGGAAAATCTGGGTCCTCTCATGAGACCTTCAGTCCTAATGAAAATAATGGCTCTTTATGAGCGTTTACCAGCATGGTAAAATGCTCCTTTACTAGGTGGAAGTGCAGCCCAGAAAGTGTGTAAATAAGAATATAAGGGATGTGGAATGATCACTTTGCTTTGCTTTAGAGGAGATTAAGCTGTCCTTCTTCAACACTGTGCAATTCTCTTCACTGGGGCACTTTCCTGGAGGAAAAGTCCTTAAAATCTTAAGGGATAGCTTAAACAAATACCTGCCTACGAATGCCCACGAGCTGGTATCTGGAAAGCTGCATGTTATCCTCACCCGTGTGCACGACTGGAGAAGCGTGGCCGTTTCAGAGTTTGCCTCGAAGGAGGACCTCATTCAGGTGAGAGCAGCCACAGCCATCCCGCGAGGGGAAGAGCGGTGTGGGATTTACTGCCTGTCCATGCCATGATTTCTGTCTTTGTCACCCTCTGAAGCCAGAGTGGCAAGCAGACAGGGTCACAAGCTGAAACTAATAAGAAAATCAGCCCTTCTGATTGCTGGCTGAATTATCTAATGGGCCTGAGTACGCATGGAGAAAAATGAGGCATTTCACAGGTTGCTTTCTTACTTCTCCAGCCCTGGCTGTGGATGTCAGGCATGGTCTGGTCCACCATACTCAGTGGTGCCCAATAGCCCAGCCGCGGGTCCCTATTCTGGCATTCAGATGAGCCACCATTCCCAAAGACAACAGGTTTTCTTGGCTCTTTGCTCACCTCCGTGCTTCCCATCTCACCCACAGGCCATAACGTGCAGCTGCTTCATTCCTCTGTATTTTGGATTTTTCCCTCCTACGTACCATGGGGTGGTGAGTAGCCTTGTGGTCTGGAGATCCTATCCCGGCTCAGGCCAAGGGCCCATCTAGCCTGAGCCCTTTCTCCAGTGGTGGCATTAAGCATGTTTATAGCTGTGTTTGCCACCACAGTCACTTGGTGCTGTGATCACACAGCATCTGCAGTATGAAGAACTGAAGCCAAGTGCCCCGCAATTTGACCTCACTGCAGACAGAACTGACCTTCTTACAAAAGTGTCCATCCTCACCCTGGCCGTGGGATTAGTTCAACTCCTTTCTGTTGCATTTTCCTCCGGTTTCATTCAAGAGTAATTTTTTGGCTGGAAGGGAGGAGGCGGTGGGTGTAGACCTGGAGCACATGGGACAGCAGGCAGGGCTGTTCCCCAGCAGGAGATCTGTGTAGCCGCAGTAACTCAGTCTGGTTTGGGCCTGGGTGGGGAAGAAACCCCTAATGCATGCATATGTGGTGCAGCACTCTCCTCTCTGAAAAGAGGAAGGCTCAGCGTTCCTTGTTTTCCCTCCTAGCGTTATGTTGATGGGGAACTCGGCATGTGGCGAGCCAACTTCACGTCCCGGACCACAATCACTGTGTCTGCTTTTGCCGGCGAATACGACATCTGTCCCAAAGATAGCCCAGCTGCCTTCTTCAATTTCCAACTCTCTGACTGTATTTTACAGATATCAAAAAGAAACATCTGCCGCTTGCAGTATATTTTTCAGCTTCCCACATATCAGGTGAGCTGCTTCTACAGGTACCCAGAGCCATGAGACCCCTCCCTATAGCTGGCCCATCTGCCCTGACCACCACCTCCCCCCTGCAGGTTCTGGACCAGTTTTATATCCACGGCTACCAGGACACAGTCTCCTTCTTAAAAAGACTGAGTAAGTGATTGGGAGTGAGGAGCAGGTAGGTCAGGTGCTTCTCTTACAATGCTGATTTGCTGATAGAAGGTAAGAGATGCTGCCAGTGCACCTAGAGTGACCAGGGCAGAGAGATCCCTGCATCCCTGGCATTGCCAGGATTACTTGAGTCCCACCTTCTCTGTGGCCTCTCCTAGAGCTCCCTGGTCACCCCTTCCCCCCAATGATGTCAGCTCCCCTCTTCTCTGCCACACTGGGCATGGTAGAGCTTCCCATGGAACACAGGTCCCCAGGACCTGGACAGGAGAAGCGTAGGCTTGGGTGCCATGTGTGGTGTTAGACTGATAACCCACTGATGCACAAAGCAATGATGTTTGGTGATCGCCGACCCAGAAACCCAACTCGGATTAGCCATGCACTGTGGTTATCAGCATCCCTATTTTCCAGTTAACCCTGGTCACGCCTCACACTGCTGGAGACCTGGTAGTTGAGCAACAAGAAGTGAGAACTGGATTCTCTTCCCACCAGGTGACTTTGGCGTAAATTACCTTGATGAGGACTTTATGCTTTCGTTGGGCAATGAATCATGTCAGAAAGGTGAAAGGACCCTGCACTGGAAGCCAGAAACAAGACTACTTTGCTCCAGAGCCACAGACCTTGAGGATGTCACTGAAGAGAATCCAGGGACCATCCGGGCAGCAGATGAAGTGGAAGAGGAAGTCCCACACCACCTTCTCCACCATCAGAAAGGTAGAGGACCAGCACTTCCTTTACCCCATCACTTTTCATGAGCTAAGTGACGCTTGCTCAGGGCTCTCGCTGCCAAAAGAGGCTGTGTGGGTTTTTTGCAGGCTCCAGTAGAACATCAGGACTGGGAGAAAGTCCCCTCTTGGGTCAGTGGTTATTAGCGAGGCCTCATGCTGAACTTGTGGGTGAGGGATGAGGACTTAGGCTGTGGCCAGGTCAGAAGGACTCTTTAGAGAAGGAGCTCTTTCTGTGAAGCAAGCCATTTCCTCACCTTGCCAGGTAATAACGGGTTCTGTTCACACATCATTTCATTAAAGGTGGGGGAAGGAGCTGTGTCTCAATGGTTTGTGTCTCAACTTTGCTGTGCCAGACAAATCAAAATTTCTACTAAGTAACTCTGGTGTGCAGACGTGTAAATACTTGAGCTGAGAAAAGCTTATTAGAGCTGCAGGTAAACCTCTAGCAGTATCATTTCTAAGCAACGTAAGGCAGGTTTACATCTAAAAATTATAGTTTTCTGCAATGCTATGCAAAACAATGCCCTCTCCCATTTCACTTTTGACATGGGAAGCTGGAGAACCCTCAGTGTTTCAGATTCCAGTTTGTCTTATTGTTACTAGCAGAATATGAAGAACCACATGCCGGAGTGCAACATTTCTTTCATTTTTATTATTTATTTTCTTTTTCTTTCCCGGTCTTTTGACATTTCAGAGATTGTCAGCTTAGGGAAAACTACACAGCTTTTCCAACATGGTGATGGTTTAAAACGTTGCCACATAAATAACAATATTTCGGGTTTTTTTCACTTTTTCTGCTGTATCTAGGAGGACCATGCCAAATGAGGAACATAAAGGGGAAAGAACAGGGCTGTAACCATTCCGGCTCTAAAAATAAAAGCTTGAAAAACATAAAATGAAAGCAAAGGTGACATTTCTATTGAGAACAAGACAACTCTACCTATGGAAAGAGACTCACTGTAGAAATTCAGGACACAGTTAGGCTGTACAGTTTACTTCCATGCTTGCTTTTCTAAAGGCTTCATCAGTCTGAACTACATGGAGTTTTTTGAAAACAGCACAGTAGGAACCAGGTTCCTTTGGAGGTTGGGCAGGCTCTGGTCTATTGGGGGTCTCAGTCTCTGGTTTGCAGCTAGGCAACAATAGTCACCTGTGGAAAGAGTTAAGACCCATTTGTTAGGCCAGAAAGCAGCCAAGAAGGCAGTCAGGACTCGGTCTCCAGAGAAGTGCATCAGGTTTTTCAGTTCTGGGAAGGAAAAGCCCTGATGACCTAAGCCAGGAAAAGGCTATTTTGCTGTTTATCTGCACCATACTATAATATCATTGATGTTACCAAACAAGCAAGGGTATAAACCTGTGAACAACTCGCACCCATTTTCCTGAATAAGTGAGAATATCCCCAAAGGACTACTGCTGCGGTAGAGCCTGCACATGGGCCAGGCTCAGGCTGGATTAGCAGGTTAGCCACAAGGATTTGCCCCTGTAACCATGTGCCCACCAGGACACAAGCTGCACCCTCTTTTGGATCTAGACTAGAAGTAGAGCTTGGCATAAAGCACCTGCAGCCAGAGCCACAAGCAGGACTAGACACATGTTTGTTTCCATTTGCTCAGTTGCATGGATCAGGCCCCCAGACTCCCCTCTGGATCCGCAGAGCGATCCGGCTTTAGAGAGTGCTCCTGACTTGGGTTGTCTCCAAACTCTCATCTCACCTACCTCAGGCTTCACATCTCTGCTGAGTTCAATGCAGACCAGGGCAAGCAACAGCATAGTGGTACAAGAGCAATATTTTAAGGACATTAAAACCTACTACCCTCTAGACCACAGGAAGGAGAGCAGCAGCCCTGGTCAGGTATTTGGATCCAGTTTGTCTCATAAGAACTGCCAGAAGCATCCATCAGATTGACCAACGTGGTTTTATTCCCTTCAGGGCCATGCCAGCTGCAGAAGAGCATTTCTGACCCTGCTGCTCCCTTTGACCCCAGTTCCTTTTTTAAAGAGAAAAAGAGCATCTGGCAGCCCAGCCTGCAGACAGACACCAAGCTGCACTGAAAAGCCACAACCCCACTTCCATCCCACCCCAGGTGCCTCCCGTGACCCACCTTTAAAGGAGGCATTTTAGGCTGAAGACAGGATCTGTTGCAGCTGGTTTGAACTGGGTTCAGCTGGGTTTCCCAGCTTGCTTCCCTAGGGGTGAAACAAACTCCTGCACAAGATGATTGTCTTAGTTTGGGCTGGGATAGAATTAATTTTCTCAGTAGCTGGTGCAGTGCTATGTTTTGGATTTGGTGTGAGAACAATGTTGATAACACAGTGATGCTTTGATTTGTTGCTAAGTGATGTTTATACTGTCAAGGACTTTTCGGTTTTTACACCCTGCCAGCAGGAAGGCTGGAGGGGCACAAGAAATTGGGAGGAGATGCGGCCAGGACAGCTGCCCCGAACTAGCCAAAGAGAAATCTATACCATAGAATGTCATGTCCAGTACATAAACTGGGGCGAGTTGGCTGGGGCCAGCTGATTGCTGCTCAGGGACTGGCTGGGTGTCCATCAGTGGGTGGTGAGCAATTGTATTGAGCATCACTTGGGGTTTTTTCCCCATCTCTTTGGATTTTATTCCTCTCCCCTTCATTATTATTATATTTTATTTCAATTATTAAATTTTTCTTATCTCAGCCTTTGAGTTGTAGCTTTTTTCCCCCTGATTCTCCTTCCCATCCTGCTGCAGGGGGGGTGAGTGCACAGCTACGTGGTACTTGGTTGCCAGCTGGGGTTAAACCACGACAGTGATTCAGAGATGACAAATTTTGCCTCTATCCCTTGCCTCTGGCAAAGCCTCCTTTTACTGTTAGCTCCAGGCTGATGCAGAGGAGACAGCACCAGGTGTGCTTGCTTGAAAAGATGGGGGATTAATAAAACAAAAGGCAGCTGATTTAAATGGCAAGTCATTAAAGACTAATATCTTGGCACATTGCTGCAGGTTTGGAGCAGGGGGGCTCTGTGCTATGACTGGGTTTTTTTTGGGTGTTCTTTGTAGGCTGTTTTTTGTTGAAGTTCTCAAAGTTTTGCTAACTTTTTATGATCAAGCACTATGTTGTGTAGGGACAGGTAGGATGCACCGGGTAGTTCAAACTGTGCTCCTGTTTGTGGCTAAGATTTGCAGGCAAGTGTAGTGGATTTGGAGGTCCAATTCCTATAGGAGAATTTTCTTTTGGGGATTTTAATTCCCATTTGAATAGGGCTAGTGGAACTGCCTGAGGCTGACTGAAATAGTTATATCCTGCCTGGAGGTGGTGGTGCTTGCTCGGAAGACCAGGAGCCTGGCACAAGGGCTGTTGCAGAAGTGGGGCTGTCTGCCTGGGGGGAGAAAGCAGAAGTGTAATATGAGCAAAAGCAGATGATGGGCTGGCTGGCCCCGCTCCTGCCTGGGGAGTAGTGGGTGTCTCTGTGCCCTCTCCACTTTGATCTGTGGCAGGAACATAGTCACAGTTTGCAAGCTGGTTTTGAGCAGCCCAGCTTTGGCTGCAGGGGTTGAGAGATGTGAATCTGTCCAGGATGGAAGGAAGACAGGAGTAGGTTTTGATGGATCCAAAGCAAATAAGTATCCAAGTTGCTTTTAGCAAGCTCATTGCAGAGAAAATATCTCCAGGTCATCGATTTCAACCAGAAGCAGCAGAACGTATTCATCTTTCACTGAGCATTCATAGTTAATTTTGGATCTGTTTACATTGATGCAGCCTTCCACTGTCCCCCAGTTTGTGTCTGCAGTCTCCAGGGCACTTTGGATGAAACCTCCTTCTTTACCATTTCCCTTTGTGCGATTGAATGAGCTGTTCATTCAAATAAATAGCTTGGGCTAACGTTGTGATCAGTCTGTTGCCCGTTGGGAACCAAAAAACAGGGGAGACTCAGTTAGGGTAAAGCCAGTCCGTCAGCTTCTGATGTTAAAATGTGTTTGGGATGATTAAGTGTGCTGCTAATTCATTCTGCATGCAGGCCAGCTACGTGAGGCATGTTTGCCTGGACCATACAGCTGTTTGTAGCAGCGAGTTACAGAAAACTGCATGAAAAAAACGAATGTATTTGTGACATGTCAGCTCTCCTGCTGCAATAAGAGATGCAGTCTGCAAGAAGTGGTATTTCGAAGTAGGGGAAGGTAAATCTTTAGGTTTCTTCATCTTTCATCTTTCTCCACAGCTGCAAATTCAGAGGGGTCCAAATGTGCACCTAGCTCTGCTGGCAGGAGAAGCAGGCCTCCGAGAGTGTGTGAAGCTCAAGAATATGTAATTGGTAAAATAACTTCAGGGAACTGAACAATAATTAGTTCCTGCCCAGTGTGATGCTCCCTAAGGCTTCTCCCTCTCTCTCTGTTTGATGAATCTCTCTGAAAGTTTCTGAGTGGGAGGAAAACAGCTGAAATGTGACATTTGCTGGCAAATGCATGCCCTGTAATCTGCGTTAAAGCAGGGGGAGGGATGCTGCTGGCGATCAGCAAGTGGAGTGGCTGGGCTGTGCATGCACGCAAGTACAGCTGCCCTGTCTCCCCTGTGCAGGCTGCTGTTTGATCGCAGGTGCAGCACCGCAGTTAAACGCCTTGGCTGGCATCTGGAAGCAGCTCAGGCCTGTGCAGGGAGACTGCGGCAGCACTACCGGGAACAAAACCAGCTAGTTTCCTCAAGTGGAAAAAAAAACCAAAACCACCCCCAAAACACTCCATCAAAACCCAGCAGCCGTGCTGGTGTGTGAAATGAGCTCTGATGTTGCCCACCACTTCCCAGGGCAGCAGAACCATGTGGTGGCGGAGACCCCCAGGGCCCATCCAGGGTGGTTACAGGAGAGAACAAGCTGGCAGTTAGTTGAGCCAGGGTGGATGAATCAACAGGGACAAGAAGCCCCAGGGAGGTTTGATACTGAAGGGCTTGTTCACAGCTGAGGAGCTGTGTAGCTGCCTGCAGTGTGAAACCGTTCCGTGCAGGTCTCTTCACCAGCTGCATGTGAAGTAACTTGCCAGTAGGTTTTGGGGAGTTACGGCTTAAAAGCTGTCTGTGTGACAAGTTAAATGCCTTGAACCCTTGAGATTTTAGTGCCAAAACATCTCTCAGGATCTTGTTGGATGCGTCTGATGTCCTGCTAGGACAGAGCCCAGCAGATAATGCTCTGGAACAGGAACATGTTGCTGTGGGGAAGCAGCACTAGGCTGGTTCATAGCTCCTTTCAGATGTCACTAAATAAATAATATCACAGGGAAAAAAACCAGCTACTTTTAATGTGGGGTACCCCAGGTTTGGAGGTTTTAGCCATGCTCAGCCCATGGGTGAGGTCCTTCAGGGTTTCCCTGCTCTGTACCCTGCTCTTCCTCCGCTGAGGGTTTGCATTCTCCAAGCACCTCACGTCCTGGCCATGGCTCTCTTAGGCAAACCAGGTACCGCGGTTTGGAGGAGCTTCTGGAACCAGTTTACCATGGAGCTGATACCTCCCAGCAGGCGCCACATCTTCTGCAACCTGCAAAACCAAAATAAACAGGCTGACTTTATTGTCATTGTCACATATTAATGTCACATATTAAGTGACCAGTAAATGCAGCAAAAGGGAGAGGGTGTGAATGAAGAATGCATGCTGTAATATTCTTTCATAACCAAGCTATCCTATGGTTTTCCTGCTAGCCATGCCCACTCTTCTGGGGCTTGCCTTCAGAGAATACCCAGCTCCCCTGCAGAGGAGGGATGCCGCTAAGCCTGCTTATGCAGTCAATGTGCATCAGCTTCCTCTGGTCCATAGAAAAGGAGGGACTTGCCACCAGCCTCCACCGCCCCGGAGAGTGTCCCGTGCATTCCCCACAGAGCTGCCATCTGAGGGACACTGCAGCCCCCACTGCTGGGCTCGCAGGGATGCCTGCACGCCTCATGCTAAGCTTGCACCATGTCCCTTCAGCTGTCTCACCACTGCTGAAGGCACAACCACTGATTTCTGTATCCCTCTCAGCTTCAACGGCTCTGCCAGGATGCTCTTACCCCTTCCTGAAAAAAGCTGGCAGCCTGTATGGCTGCAACAGGACTTTTGACAGTGGATCCTGCAGTCCGGTTATCTGCTCTTTCTTCCACAGAGCCAAGCCTGTGCTCGTGAATGACAACACAGAAATAAATCAAGATCAGTAGTTAGAAATAATCCCCTAAATGCAATAATTCCTCTTGTCCAGCAACTCTTGCTGCAGCTCAGCCTGCAGGTCCTGAAGCCCAGGCCAGAAATCCATCTGGAGCCTCTCTTACAAAGCCCCTCCGTGAACAGCTACCGCAGATCTAGAAATATTTACTAGAACAGATAATGATATCTTAAATTTAATACTGCTCCTCTCAAAGACTGCAGCAGCCCTCAGTGGCCCCAGCCACCCCCAAACCCCCAGGTCAGTACCCCAAATCCTCTACCTGGCAGGAAGCAAGGGAGCGGGTACTGCAGTACCCTTTTGCGGAGGCCAGTGCGTGTCCTGTTGGATTGCGCGAAGTCGTTCTTCCCACACATGCTGGCGAAGCAGAAATTGCTATTGAAGTAGTTAAAGCCAAAGGCATCTGTGAGACATGGAAAGAAAAAGGGCTGATGCTTGCGCGTGCGTCGCATTTCTTCGCTGCCCTTCAGGTCTTAGGGTGACACTTACTGTTCCTGTACAGGAAAAGGGCAGTGTCCTGGTACCCCTGCGAGAAAATGTCGTTCAAGACCTGCAAGGAGAAACACCTGAGGTCACTAAAGAGCCCCCCAACCAGGCAGTGGCAGGACCTAACCAAGGCTTTTTGACCGTGGAGGGTTGGGATGGTCCATTTGGGAAGGCAGCTAGCATGGGTTGGTTTCCAGCCACCAAAGCACTGGTCCTTTGCAGGTTGTCAAACCAGGGCGGACCCCGTCACAGGTACCCATCAGCAGTGTCCACCAAAAAAATGCACTGCAGAAACAGTGGGTACTGCTCCCTCCCTTTGAAATCTGATTAATTAATAACGGAGGTTGAGCTGAACCTTAAAGCTTGGGAAGGCAGGACCAGCATTAATTTGGTTAAACCAAAACAAAAGCTGGGAAGATCTGGTGGGCTTACCATGGTGCTAGGTGGGAAGAGGGCGTAGCTAATCCTGCAGAGGTTTTCTATCGAGATCTGAATGCTGCCATTGAAGATCTGGAAACAGAAGAAGATAGCGGGGCAATCCCGCGGACAGATGTCGAGCTCTCCCGTGAAGGGGGACACGGTGATCACGGCTTCCTCCAAGCTGGAGACGGGCTGCAGGCCGGTGAATCCTCCATCAACGTATCGCTGCGGGTGAAGAGCAGAGGGAGGGTTGGCTCTGAGGATTGCTACAGCCTGTGTGCAAGGTCAGCGTCACCGAGAGGAAAGCAAGCAGCTGCAAAGGCGACATCTCCTGCCGTGAACCAGTCCCAGCACGTCCTCTCTTCCCACTTGCGACAGCCACTCTTCCCCCCCCCTCGCTCTTTCTCCTGCCTTTTGCCAACTCCTGCTGCCCTGCCTACGGCACCCAGCCGGCTCCTCGATAAGGTGCTGTAATCCACCGCAGTTATTAAACTAGAAATGTAATTATTTTAATTCGCAAAGCTTTGTCAAGTTGTTTTGGCAGTCATTAGCCAATTCAAACATCGCTGAATTTACAGTGTCGCATAAATTTCAAGTCCTGAGCTCCAGCAGTAGGGCTCCCGCATTTAATAACTGCCTGCAAAGCCCTGGAGGATTACTCACTGGGCAAGGAAAATGTCATTTGCTGTATTCCAAAAGGAATCTGAATTTGCCACCCACCTCGGTGGGATCTGAGGTTGCAAGGACTGCAGCTGGTCCCATTAAATGCTCTTGAAATTACAGTGCAGAGGAGCCTCAAGCAGCAACGCCACTGAGCTCTGGGTCCTGCAAATTTTAGGCACTTGGTGGGCAAACCCTGCAGCCCCGGGTAGGCTGGAGATCTGACCTGACAGCCCGGGACTAAATAGGCTCAATCAGTGCAGACGGACAATCCAATGAAAGATCCCAGCTCGATCCCAGCTGCAAACTTGGAATCGTGGCTTTGTGGGCTGCGACACACAGGCAGGTCCCCACGCCTCGCCGCCACGCTGCTGCGCTCCTCCTTCACTGAGGGTTAGCAAGAAGCCAGCCCAAATCCATTGGCTTCGCTGGGGTGTTTCTCAGAGTAGGAATATGCACGTGGTTGGGGGAGGATCCATCCTCCCACGGACTCGGGCTATTTCAGCCATGCAAGTCTGCACCTGAGCTAATGGAGCCATCTGCACCGAGACAGATCCTGCCTGGGATAACTGGCTTGGGTGACAAAGTCCGGTGTGGGCGTCCTCTCCTCTCGCTTTGGAGATCTGCGAGGCGAGAATCACTCATCCAAGCTCTGTCCGTAGGCAGCTCCGCCCAACTATCATGTTAGGATGGGAGGAAGAACAAACTCACAGACTTCATCATCCTCCGTGAACTAAAGAAGCCTCGACATGTATAGCCCTCTCCGCTCAAGGGAACGTAAAGTTCCAACCCCAGAACATGCTGCTGGGAACGTATGTTTTATTGGAAATATCACTCACCACACCCCGGTAGGATGGAGGGATGAATCCACAGTAGATAGGAAGAAAGCAGCTGCAGAGGAGAGCCTGGGGGAGGAGAGGGATTGCAGAAGTCAATGTTCCTGTCCAAGTTCTCCTGGACAAAAGCCGTTGACTGGTTGCCTGCAAATCCAAGCTGGAGAAATCACCTGGAGCCAGGCTGGCAGCACCACCTGTGCTTGGCACTTGGCTGTGTCAGGAAGAAAGGTTTCAAGAAGAGGAAAACATCTCATTTCAATACAGTTGAAACACTTCTCTTGAGAAGGCCACAGCACCTCATTTCTCATTTTTATAGCTGCCAGCAGTATTACAGTTGTATAGCTGTATATCACTGTCCGAACGCTGCCCTTTGACAGTAACAAGGTGAAGCTTTGGGGTTATTTTCTTTATTTGTGGGTTTTGGGACAAAACCAAGACATCCTCACAAGGCGTTTTCATTCTGCTGGGATTTGTCAATGACAAAGCCACTGCTGGGCCGTTTGCAACTATTTGCCACCAACCTCATCAGCTGGGAAGGAGCATCCCAGGCTCCTGGGGGGACCTGGCCAGCACCGCGGGGGGAACACCAATGTCTTTGTGGAGCTGCCATCCTCTGCTCCCTCCCCGGGACAAGCAAGCCCACAGGGTCCCATGGCCAGTTACCCTGGGATTCTCTCTAATGTACTGGTCCGTCAGCTGCTTGTTGGGCAGCACAGGGGCTTTGTCCAGCTCTTTCCCCCCAGGAAAGTGCTGAGGCAATGAGGAGAGTCACTGCCAATGGGACTTGGCCGAGGAGAGACTTGTCCAGGCTGAAAGGTCATGTTAGCATTAACACAGCTCTTTGTAGAGGGTCATTAGCACTTATTAGAGCTGGCCAACCTGTCAGCATCAGCTTTTTGAGGCTGGAAAACTTCTTGCTTTTTTAGCATGATTTATTCCTGCCTGATTCTGGACCCAACAAAGTTTTCTTCCCTCCCGCCAAGCCTCATGGAGCTCCCTGGTGTGGGACCATGGCTCTGGCAGAGCTTCCCGACACTCTCCCCACCATGGGCAGGAAAACCGTGCAGTTAAAGTCGTCAGCGCTTAGGTACCTCCATCCCAAGCGGTAGGCAGGGTTCTTCCTACGGCATCCTACCTGAATGAGCTCCTCTTTCGAGCTGAACTCCGAGGCTATGACGTTTTGGCCATCTGCCACCCGCGTGAGTGAGATGTGCAGCCGCCCCGAAGCCAGCTGGTACGAGTCCTCCGGCAGCATCCGCTCCAGAACAGTCTTGATATTTGCCATCAAGCTGCACTTGGGAGAGAGAGGACCCAGGATGGTTCTCCTGGCTTCCTTTGCCATGGCAAAGAAGAATTCCTTTAGGTCATCTGACAGAGAGGGAAGGGGAAAGACAGAAAGTCAGTATCGCCGCTGCCCTAACAGTTATATTTTTTATCCTGTTTTTAATGCTCCTTTACAAATAAAGCCTCTTGCTGCCCCCATGCCTGACCCCAGGATGATGATGCTGCTACGGCAGGGGACATTGTGGCAGGACGAAAGCAGGAGATCACCCCTGTGACATCCTTAAAGGACAACGTATGGCTGAGCACAGCTCCACGGGTGAAATCCTCGCCTGCGCCGCCGGAGACGGGTGCTCGAGACATGCATGGCCGGGGATTAGGGAAAGGCTCCGAAGAGCCCCGGGAATGGGGACGCAGGTGCAGACACTGAGTTATCGGTGCCAATGTGACTTGCACAACACGTTCCTGCTTTCCACCTCTGATTTTGCACGTGGGCAGCCCCAGCGTCCCAGGGGAGCTGGAACAGCTCAAAGGTGAGGATAAGGAGCAGATCCCCACCTCCTCTCCTTTGGGCTTTCCTGCAAGCCAGGCACCCTGGCTCCATCGTGCTGGGATTCCCCACTCATCCAAGCTCCCCAAGTGACCTCCCAGCTGGTGTTAATAGTCATTACATGTGTCTTGCACATCCCAAAAGCTGGATTAAAGGGGCAGAGCTGCTGAGCCCCAGCCGAGGCTCAGGAGACGCCAGGCTGTGCAGGATGGGGGGAATAGGGGTGCAGCAAACCCACGGTCAGCCTGATCCCGAGGAGCGAGCTTGGTCCCTTTGCTGAAATGGGGAGCACGCTTGGGGGAAAACCGCACCTTGGGGGGTTAAACTCTCACAGCAGAAGGCTTGTCCAGCTCCTCAGCGCTGCAAAGAGCCATCCTTGCACCCAGGTGGGCTCCCTGCGACCCTGTGCTGGCACAAAGCCCCAGGTTTGCCTTAGCACCGTAGATTCGTAGGGGCAAAGGTTTCCAGGCTGTCTCGTGAGGTTGCTTTAAAAGCAGGGACAGACATGGATTAGATGGAGTGTCCCGAAGGCAACTGCAGCAACGTAGGTATTAAGAGGGGTTATAAAAGTTTAGGCTGATGTTCAGGCCATGTGGCGTGATGATTAATGCTCAGCAGGTTTACACAGAGTCCTCAGGGATGCTGAAAAAGCCAGAGGTGCCCCAGGGAGGTGATGCACCCGCTGGGTCCTGCCTGGCTGCTCGGTGTCCTGGCAGTGGGGGAAAAACATGGAAAAACTGCCGGTAACCTGCCAGGCAGGAGGTGAGAGCCGAGCCCAGCTCTGGGGCTTTGGCTCTGGATGGGACTTTGGCTCAGGACGAGGAGGGGTGACCCTGGCACGCAGTGCCATGACCGTCCCCAGCTGCACCAGCTTGCTGGTCACACAGTGTGCCCGGGTGACTTGTGGAGGAGCTCAGAGCTCCACACACAGCCTGGGTCAGGGCAGGGGCCGGGTACACGACCACAGCCCCCCCATGGGACCCCCCCCATCAGGAGCCAAGCGCACCTTTAACTCTCTTTTTGCCCCAGTCCTCCCCGATGTGAATTGGACAGTTTGTGCCACATTTGTTTTCCTCATTAGAAACCCACCAGAGTCATCACTACCCAAAAGGTCTTTTCTTCCCCTGGAGAAGATGCTTTTGGGCACAAGCTCATGTCAGCACCTCTAAGTGGATGGTGCCTACCACCCCCAGTGAAGGAGACCCCCATTTCAGCCCTGCTTCCCACAGCAAGACCAGTTACCAGAGGGATTTATACCTGCTGGACAGCCCCAGCTCCATCCAGTTACATCGGCCTGAGAAATCCGAGGGGAAAATTTAGGGGGCCTTGCTGATTTGTAGGGGAATTCATCCCCTTTGGGGCAGAAAGGTTCCTTTTTCTTTGGTCTAAATATATTTGCCAAAGTATTGAATTATTTTTAGCTCTAGGAGAATGGTTCTAGCAACCACCAGAGGTTTCAGGAACTGCCTCCATCATTATTTGGACCCTAAAACCCCCGCCCCCCTCAATGTCCCATCGCTCGAAGCGAGGCTTGGATCAGCCTTTGAAGACTTAAGTCTTGTGTACACTTGTTTACCCACAGACACTAATTGGAAATATGTGAGGATGTGATTATTAAAAGTGGATTAACTGCTCTGAATTAATTCTACACATAGATGATCTTATTGCTGGGGGCGCCTTGTCTAAAGATGTTCAGAGTAAAACCTCTTTTGTGGCAATAAGAGAAACCCCAGCCCTGGGCTGGGGCGGGGGCTGCTGTTCCCTGGGCACATCCCACTGATGAGCCCTCGGGCTTTTGCCGAAGGGAAAGATGCTCTGCTATGGGGAAACAGGAATCCTGCCACATCTCCCCTTGTGCTGGGAAGGTTGAGTGGGATCACCCAAAGCAACGTGAAAACACATCTCAGCTCCCCTTAGAGCTCATAGCAGGAAGAGAAGGAGATCTGCTCCTTCAGCAAGAGCAGGAAAATGAGCCAACAAAATACAGGTACATCCAGATTTACCCAGGCGGTATCTACCCCACGATCTGAGATAACATTCGGGCAGCAACAACCGGCTTTTTCAACTTACACCACCCCAAATTGCTCCGGGGTGGCTGCCACCAGTGGCACCATCTGCAAGTCTGTGCCTTGTGAGGTGACACCAGTATCGCGGCCGCACCAGTGCTGTAAAGCATGAGCCCCTCCATTTCTATTTTGAAATCAAAAACCTACAGTAAGGAAATCCATGACTTGTCTTACCGATGTCGATGCCGCACACGACGGCGGCGGCGATGAGCGAGCCGGCGGACGACCCGTAGACCTTGCAGGCGGACTTGAGGAGTTCGGGAGCCAGTTCCAGCAGGGACTGCACCACCCCGACCTGGTACAGGGCAAGGAAGCCACTTCCCGAGAAGGAGAGCGAGAAGGGGGTGCTTGAACCCCGGAGACCCTCCTCAGCCATCTGGAGATCAAATTGGCGTGTCTGGCTCGATGGCTCGGCTTGTCCTTTTTCACCAGGTGACCCTCAAGCTCTCTTCTCCTCTTCTTTCTCCAGGCACATGTCTGGCTGCAGAGGAGTGCAGAAGATGGATTTTCTACCTCCTTTTATGACAGCTCCCCAAGGCGTTTAGATTCACGAGCTATTTTAATTGCTGCCTGTGCTAAAAACAGAATTTCTCCCCTGATCAAAACAGCTCTTGTAATCCTCAACCACAGCCAGCTCAGATGCTCGGGGCTGAATGAAGGCTCTCCTTTTGTACCAAGTGATCCCAAGCGCCCCAGGAGCCCTCCCGGAGATGGTCCCCGCGTTACAGTGCCCGTCACACTTGGAAAGATCCATGCAAAATTTCCTCTTTGCTTCGTGCTTTCTTCATCAAGGGTGTTTTCCTAAATAGGATTCTCCGTCAATCCCAGCTTAGGCACAGCTCAGCAGTGAGCGAGTGAAGGCTTGTAAAGACACTTAAAGCCAGAGGGTGTTACACAAGGGGTGGATGCAGGGCGTTACATTGGGCTTGGTTTGGGAATACTGTTTGTATTTCCTTCCTATTGGAAGGGGTTTGTCCATGCCTGACTCTTGGATATCCTTTGCTGGGGGAGGGAACAAGGAGCTGGGTGTGCTTCCCTCTTTTCCCCCAGCACGGTGCTCTATAAGCCCCCAGAAGGATGCCCACAGCGGCACTGCCTTCCCCAAATCCGGAGTTACCGAGCCAAAATCAAACTGCCTTTGGGCTGCCTGCATTGGCTGGATGATAGTTTAAAAATAGGGAGAAATTCCATTGATTAGAGCCTTTTTTAGCCTCGATAACCTAATTCTGCTGCCAACACACAGAATAAAAATTGCCATTTCAAACAGATGGATTTATTAAATATTACTAAATACTCTGCCGCTTATGTTGTCCAAATACATACAGTGTGCACACTATATAGTGAAGGTGACGTACGTTACCTCCGAGGGTGTGTACATACACATCACCCAGGTGCGTGTGTTACAGTGGGGTGCAGACTGGGGGTCTCGTTCCATGTTGGTGGAGCAGCCTGGCCAGGACGGGGCGCGAGAAGGTTCCAGGGGGATCCTGCTGCCTTCCAGGACTTAGAGGGGCTTATAGGAAAGATGGGGACAGACTTTTAGCAGGGCCTGGACGAGTAGGACAAGGGGTAACGGTCTTAAACTGAAAAAGGGGAGATTCAGACTAGATATAAAGAAGATATTTACAATGAGGGTGGCGAGGTGCTGGCACAGGGTGCCCAGAGCAGCTGTGGATGCCCCATCCCTGGAACCATTCAGGGTTGGGTTAGACGGGGCTTGGAGCAACCTGGGCTGGTTGAAGGTGTCCCTGCCCATGGAGGGGGTTGGACTAGATGGCCTTGAAAGGTCCCTTCCAACCCAACCCATCCTATGAAAATAAGAAAACAGAGGATGGTCCCAGCACCCTGGTACAGCCTTTGCAATGCTGTTTCACCCCAAATTGTCACGTTTTCCCTTGGCCTCTCCAGCCATCACCAGGTCCCCACGATGAGAGCTGTGTCCTCTGCAACACCTGGGGGCAGAGACCCCCACGGCGACATGCAGATGTCACTGGGCTGAAGTTTCACCGGTGGCTGCCCATCAGCGGGTGAACGTTGCCTGCAAACTCCGCCGGAGAAGTGTCACTCGGCACAGCATGGGCTGTCCTCGACGGCTGCTGCATGGGCGGCAGGACAAGCAGGAGTGACTTGGCAGCTCAGAGACAGATAGAAATGTTATCTGGACTATCCTGGAGGTGATCAACTGCTTGAATTAGGGCATGGGCGTGCGCCCACGTCCTGCTCTGGATACACAGCCTTACTGGATTTGGTCTTCTCATTTCTTGTATTTCAATGGTTGATGGCGTTTTTACATTATCCCCTCGTTGGGCGAGTCTCCCACATGTCCCAGCCTTTCTACCAGCCTTCTGGTGGTACCTGAGCTTTGATCTGTGTGATTCACGCCACTGTCCCCTCCAGCCCTTGGGAAAGCAAACTCCTCCATGTAAAGGACTTTTTTCCAGCACTGGCAAACACCTGCAGGCAGAAGGGCCAAACGGATCTGCTCTCACTGCAACTGATCCGAACAGGCAAGTACACGAGTGCACCCAGACAGGCAAGGACAGGAGTGCACGCTGGAAGAAATTGTTTCCATGTTCTCTGTGCATTAACTCCACCAATTAAGTGCATCAGGCCCCGAGGGAACTCAACAGGCACCGCACGGAAGAGGTGCAGGATGCTCCTGCTTCACTCAGCACTTGCACCTCCTCGGTGGAGCCCAGCTCCAGCTGCCAGGCTTTGGGAATAGCGTAAATGATCCTACGGGACGTGCAGGAACACGCTTCTCCATCCAGTGCACGGTATGAGGATGGTTTCCTCATAGGACTCGCTACAAAATGTGGTGCTCCGGGAACACTTTGTCAGTGCAAATCCCAACCAAGCTGAGCCGGCAGATGTTCCCCCAGTTCCCCCAGGCTCTCCTTCGGGCTCCTTGCCTTAGTTTCTTTCCTTACAGAAGTAATGTATTAAATGGGATTTTCCATTCCCAGAGCCAGATGATGAAGGACAGTGCAGTGGCTACGAAAAAGCCATTATCCCTGCAGGAGAACAAGTGAGTAGCTCCGTGGGGAGGTGCTTGGTGGATGCCAGGATGTCTCTAACAAGGAGAAAGCCCAGCAGGGAGCACAGCCCCACACCAGGGCAGGGCCAGCCCCAGGAGAGGGGCAGGGGAGGCAAGGCAGGATGGGCAAGAGGATCAGTGTCCGTGCACAGAGGACAGGAGTCATCTGGGCTGGCAAGGGGAGAGCAGCACCCTGAACTTGGGCAGCTCAGACCTGCAAGGACTTCGCAGCATGCTGAGATACCCTGGGGTCCCCTTGGGACCCTGAAAGCCCGAGGGGAGCTGGGCTTTGGGGACACACCTCGGGGGTCTGCTGGCTGAGGGGGTGCACAGCCACATCACGGCGTTCCCCACAAATTGCCTTATCCTGCAGTGAGTTACGGGGGGGGCTTCTCAAGGCGGGGGGGATGCAAAATCCACCCTGCACCCTCACCCACCACAGACATCAAGGCCCCGGAACAGCATCCCAGGAGACAGCATCCTCCCTGGCCTGGTGCCACGCTCCCGTGAGATGAAACCTTGTCATCATCCTCTTAGTGACAGCGAATTTTGCATTAATTGGCTCATAAGTGCCAGGCTGATTTTCTAAGCCACCCTCCCCCACCTGGCACCCGGCAAAGCAGGATTAGCGGGGACTAACGGCTTCGGAGACGCAAGATCATAGGAGCAGCCTGAGATGCTTTCAGGAGAAGGGCCCCCAGCTTGCACTGAGCACCAGGCAGGCAGGGGGCTGTGCAGGGTGCGAGGCTGCTCTTTGTCCAGGCAGGATCAGTGCCCAGATGGCCAGTGTCCATGATCCCAGGGATTTTCAGGCGAGGCGATTGTCTTAGCTGTTTGAAGCCAGAGCAGGGCGTTTAAGGAAGGATGAAGGTAATACCGAGAGTTGGAACCTAATCAAAACTCTGGGGCTAATAACTTGCCCTTCTTTAATACTGTCTTAATATCTTCAGTGGCCACAGACACTCAGGTTCTCGATTTTATAACCCAGACATTAAGCCAAGGTGCTGGAGTGGCTCATGAGAAGGGACCAGCGCTCCGAGAGCTGCCAGCCCTGGGGTGCTGCACTGCTGGCCCTTCCCAACCTCATCCCGCCGTGCTGGGCTGGAGCAGCATCCTTGCTTTGGGTTGGGTTATTTGGGACCGGGAGCCCTTTGTGCAATGGGCTGTGCAGATTCTGCTCCTTGTTTCCCCAGCACCGCTGCCCCGAGGGGTGGGAAATGTCCAGTGATCACAGGAGGGTATTTGGTTCAGCCGTCAGGAAAAGCACAGGAGAAGGGGATGAGAGTGGTGAGTCGTTCTTCTCCCTGGTGTTTTCCCTGGCAGGTGTGTCCCATGTGCCGAGGGAAGATGATGTCCTCCGGTAAGTCAGCGAGGAGACAAACGCCTTTTCTGCTCCATGCAAATCCCAGCCCACACTCGGCACCGCATGAGCTCGGATGCAAAACAATCGCATGATCCTCCCACCAGTCCCCACCGTGTCCCAGACACCAGCTCGCCCTGTCCCGGTCACAGCCCGGCTCAGTCCCCAGGGTTCCGGGCAGGTACAGGGATGTCGTGCCAGTGGCAAACAGGTGAGAGAGGTTTCGGTTTCTCCTGCAATAAAAATCTCCCAGCTTGGTTCCCAGCCAAAAGGAAACGCGGTGCTGGTGCTGTGCTTGTTGCTGGTATCAGTGGGCAGGACCCAGGAGTGGGATCGGGTGTTTTTCACTGTCCTAATTAAGCTGGGCTAAAATAGACAGAGCCCCTGCGAGGGATGCGTTCACCCTGGGGCTTCTCGGCAGCCGGTGACCCAGCCCTCTGCATCTCCGTCAGTTGCTCTGCGTGGGGAAGGGCTGCTTCCTTCCTGCGAGGACTCTGCTTCCCCATTTTATTTTATTTCGGTTTTTAAAAGGATTGAAAAGATCAGATCCTGCAGGAGAGGCGGTGCCGGGCAGACCCAGGCTGTCACCGGTGGCCTGAGAGGGACTGTCACCCCACGCGTGGTGCCAACCCAGACCCGCAGGTTTGTTTGCCACCATCATCACCTTCACCCCGCTGGATCATTCCACCTCTTGCACACTGCAAACCCCAAAATTCTGCCTCCTTCACCCCAGGCTGGCTCTGACCCTGGCAAGGGAGATGCTCCTGAGCACTGGCAATCCCCCCCAGCCCCAAGCTGCCTTAATCCATGGCCCTACTTAGGGGTCTGGGCACAGATTAGCTGGGAACGTGAGGGTTTAATCGCTTTGGCATTTCTCGTCGTCTTAGACCTCATAGGTGGGACCCCAGTCACCGTAAATCCCCTCCGTCCCCAAAGGAGTGACGGCAGCTCATGCACCACCCGGGTCCAAGCTTTACCCAGTTCTTGGTGTCAGATCGAGCTGCTTCAGCTAATAAATCTCCTTCTGCTGGAAAGGGAATGGCTATAAATAGTAAAAAATGGCAGGACCGCCCCGTGTATCTGCTGTAAGACTCTCTGTGCCCCTTTGCATCTGGCTCGAAAGGAGCAGCCCACCACAGCTGTAGCAAGGCAAGCGTTACTCCGTGTGTAATGGCCACACACATCACCCATCAGACAAGCCTGGCTGTCATTTAGGGACCAATTTATTTGAGTTTTAGGGTTGTTTTTTTTCCTGAACTGGATGCTTGGCTGACAACAGAAGTACAAAAACGATGCTGTACATTCACAGATAGGTAGAGAAACACCGGTAAATAAATACACACACGTGAATACAAACAAACCGTGAGGTTCAGCACATGCACTCGGTGAGAGCTAAAATGCAAATACAGGGTGAAATTTGGGCTGCGTTTGATTTACAGCCTCCTCGCCCCCAGCCACGTGGGTTTTAAGCATTTCATCCTGCTGTGGCTATCGCTGTGGGGTTTTCTTAGAAAATTTTAAAGCCACGGCTCAGAAAATCACCCCCCATCCAGGTCGCCAAGAGGAACCGTGCCCCACATCAGGAAATCTGCATCCTTGGGTTCCCGGGTACCGCAGGTCTTTGGGAGCAGCCCATGTCAGTCTGGGCTCTCGCAGTTGTCTGTGCTGAATTTTTCTCTGTTCTGCTGAGACAGAAGGAAATGTTCGTGAGGTCCCTTCCCCAACCGAGCCGGTGCTATTGGTCATCTAGATGGGTTCAGGAGGAAATTATCCCTGAGGAAAGCTGCGGTTACACCAGGTTGTAGCAATGCTGTGTACTGTGGGGCATCTCCTGGCTGCACTGCCGCAGGTAAAGCAAGTCCTGCTCCTTGTGTGTGCCATGCTCACACTGGAGGAAGGCAAAGGCAGCCCAGACAGCACCCAGCCACCCCCCCAGTACAAACCAGCAGGACTGCTACCCACCCAGGTCTGCCCATCACCCTAAAATGACACCACCTGCCCTAACTCGCCGCTGGAAGCTCAGCCCCAGCCTTGGTCCTCCTCCCTACCTGGAGAATTTTGCTGTAGGACAAGGGTGCGAATGAATCTTCCAGGTAGCGGGTGCCGAAGCCCATGATCCTGTTCACCGCCTGGTTGCAGATGCCGGCTACCTTGGCGGTGAGGTGCACCGTGAAGGCAAACTGGATCTCCTGGGGGTTGATGTCGGGTCTGCTGGCTGTCATTTCCTTACGGACGTAGGCATCGGCCAGGTTCTTGAAGGAGCTGTAGGACATGTCTCTGAAGAACATCCGTAGCCGTGCGTCTTCCTTCACCTGGTTAAGGAGCAAGCAGATACACGTTACGAGCGAATAACTTGGTGTGTCATCCTTGTGTCGACGCCTTCACTCCATGCTAGGATGGCGCTTGAGGGAGGACACACAGCTGTGATCACACCCCGTCGGGGAATTAAAAGTTGCCATTTCCTTGATTTTATGGAGCCTTTCCCTGCATCGGGGAAACCGACGGTGCTGCTGTGTGTTACGGCAGTGCAGAGCTTGGCCCACATTCCCTCAACCCCTTCCAGTTGACCACGCTCTCCACTCACCTGCCTGTCCAGCTCATCTCCTGCACTCTGGAGCAGGGCGACGATTCTCCTGATGGCTTCATCTACAGAGACAGATCCCACGTTACCTTCAGCCCTTTCTCCAAGCCTCACACCCAGACCCTCTGTTTAGTCCCCAGGAAAAAATTCATCATCCACCTCCATCCCTCCAAAGCCCGTTTCAGCCTATTGCCAAGTGCCGCCACCCCCTCAGGCAGCAAAACCACCCTCCTGCCCTTGACCTTCTCAAATCAAAGCCCTGATGCTGAAAATCTCACCCAAGGTCTTCATGGACCGTTTGGGTCACGTAAACCCCTGGGTGGGGGTTGCAGCAGGATTTGGGTCCCGTGCAGGCTCTGCATGGGGACAAGCTTTGTGCACATATATTTTCTATATGTGCCGGCGACGAAGAGCTTGCCAGGGTGACACTCACCGACCCCATCGGTGCTGGCCAGCCGGGGGGGCTCCTCGCAGCCGCGTACTCTGCTCCCTTGGCTCTCGCTGCCCTGCACGATCAGACCGATCTCTTCCGAGACTTGTGCATAGTAACCATCAGGCTGCTCCACCTCTGCTGGAAGCAAAACACATCCGCAGAAGCGAGGATTATTTTTTTGCCGGCTGCTGACTGAAAGCCAAAAGCAGCGGCGGGGGTGACCGCACCCGCGTGGTGCTGGTGCCCAGCCTGGATTAGTGCGAACGGCCGGTGACCGGTGGGGCTGTGCTCCCTGATGGTAACCCAGCGGCTGCAGCTTGCCCTGAATCCACCAAAGCTCCACAAAAATCCCTTCACCAGCATTTTGGCAGGGGAAGGGGTTGGGTGGTGACGGGAGTGTCCCACGGGCTGCCCGCACCCTTCCCCGCACCCAGTGGAAAGCAGCTTCACGTGGGCCCGGGAGCGGTTGGGGATTTAATCTCAAGTCTTGGACGCAGGTTTAAGCTAAACCACCGTGTTCCTCATTTGCCAGAGGAGGAAACCCTGGGCTTGGGTGGTTCCTGCCCAGCCACTGGCCTGGGGTAACTCGCTGCGCCCCTGAGTTGGAGCCCATCTGCTCGAAGCACGGGGGCGTCAACACTTCCCGAAGCAGCCGGTTGAGATTGGAGCCCCCCAAACCGATCCCAAACCCCAGAAAGCACCGGGAGGGTGACGCTGCAGTTAGAAGCCAGCACTGGACTCTATAGGTTTCCCCACAGAGGTCCCCCCACGGTGGGTGGGTTGGGGTCAGGGGTGGGGGTGGTCGGGGTCCCACCTGCGGTGGCCGGCGCCTGGATGTGCCGCAGGGGAAGGCAGCTGGGGCGCTTGGCCCTCGCCCCCGCCGCTGCCTCTCCCCGCTCCTCCTCCACGTGCTTCTTGAAGGAGAAAACCTTCTTGAGGCTGGGTCTCTTCTTCAGGGCTCTGCCCAGCGGCGGGGACGTGCTCCAGTCCCCTCCGGATCTTTTAGCCCCTTCTGTTTTGGAGCTGTGAGGAGTTTTGGCATCTTTCTGCTTTGCTTTTTGTCCTGCACTTTCCTTCTGGTCTTCAGGGCTCTTCTTGAAGATTACGTTTAAGAAACTTTTGAACCAGGTGCGTTGGGTTTTGCCCTGGGAAGAGTTTTTTGTGGTTTTCCTCTTGGGCTCCAACTCCTCTTTAGGGACCTCCCCAGGAGCTTTGCTGTTCTCATCCAGAGCCTCATCCAGGTCTGGTGCTTTGGGTTGCTCCTCCTGGTCCTTCCTGGGACCATGTTTGGCACACGCATACTTGCAGAAGTCACTTTTCGACCGTTGCAGCCCACCTGCCTTCCTCCCCCGCCCTCCAGCTCTCTCCTGAAACTTTTTTTTGGCCATCAGTGAGTTTTCGCAGCAGCTCAGCGAGCGCTTGACGTAGATCTCCAGCACTTTCTTGGCCCCTTGCCTGTCCAGAGAGAGGATCTTGCCCGACGGCTGCCTCCCCATGTCCTGCCAAGGCTTCTCCCCCGCCAGAGCCTGCATGTTGCTGCAGAGAAAAACAATATTTTCAGCCTGATTTTTGCTTTCCCTGTGCAGTCAGGTGGCGCGTGATGGAAATCATCCCCACTTTGGCACCCAAGGGCGCTTTGGGTGTCTGAGACTGTTTCTGTTTCTAGTAAATGATCAACTCCTTGTACAGCTGTTATCTCGGTGCTCCTTACACAGGCGGTACACGTAGGGTTTTATGATGGGTTGTAGACACTGCTGATAATGGAAGTGAAACTGCGGGAAGTGGGGAGGTGAGCTGGGCTCGCCTCGGAGGGAGAGCCTGGTTATCGTCCAGAGGGTTTAATCCAGCAAAGGCATCATCCAGATACCGTGGTACTGTACCTTTCTATTGCGATGTGTTCCCAGGCTATGACGAAAACCTACCCACCGGGAGCACCATCCCCGTGATGAATCGCACAACCCAGATGTTTTTTCGTATCTTTCCTTAAAGCCTTGGCTGCTAAAAAAAACAGCATTCCCCAGCAAGGCTGGGTGCTTCCAGCCCTTGGAGAGGCCAAAGGCAGCATGGGGTCTTACAAATATCCTCAGTCACTGCCGATATTGGCCGAGCACCTTGCTATGGTGCAGCCCCCCTGTGAGCTCTCACCAGCGTTTGGCTGTGAATGGAGCTTGGAGCACCTGAGCCCTGCCTTTCCCATCGCCCTTTTTACTCTGTTTATGAGCAAAATTAAATAGAAGGATGCTGTATGGAAAAACCAGAGAACTGTGCCTGTGCCTTGTGCTGGCTCTACTTCCCAAAGCAATTTCACCCTCCAGAGAACCAGCCCCAAACCAGACTTTCTCCACCGCGGAGCACCACTTGGAAGCCAACACGGAAATCCGGCACGCTCGGCTGTACAAACCGCCCTGGAGCCAGCCATCAGCCTCCGCTGGGTCTAGATGAGCATCACCACCACGCACGAGTGCACCCACCCACGCCAACTTGGCCGTTTTTTGGATCAAGAAGGCAAGTTTCCTCCATCTGAGCCAACCTCAAAGCCACCCGATACTAATAAATCATTCCACTAGATTTAATCACAGCAAAGCAACAGCCCCCATCCTACTTCGATTGATTCCAGTACATTGGCCACATCATTCTTTATTTGCTCTTTTGGTATTTACCTTTCCATCAGTGTTTCAGCCCTTCTGGACTTATGTCGAGACAAGCTCTCCGGCCACAGGCACGAAGGGTTGTCAGGCTCCCCTGGGAGGTGGCTCTTTTATACCCGGGCAGATGGCTGGCTGAGTTAAGTCCTATTTTTATCAGCCATTCAGGTAGGAGAGCGGCCAATGCTTCCGCCTGGGATCCCCGCTATCACCTCCCTCGTGGCGGAAAACCAGTGGGTGTGAGTTTCGCTGGAGGAGAAAACGATTTCCTTGTGACAAAGAGCAGCAAAACAGCATCACCATCACCTGGCTCCTGGTGCAGGTGCTGGCCTTTGAAACCAGCTATCTCTGCCAGCTGTCTGGCGGGTGGGTTTGGTTTCTTTGGGATTATTTTTTTTTTTTTTTCAGTGGGTGTGATGCCATATACGGGCTTCTCTGGGTTGTTTTTGTAAGGAGAGGTCATAACTTTCTCCAATAAACAAGGTTTCAATGCGGCAAGCCGATTGCCCTGCTCACATCCCAGCAGCTTCCAGGGAAGTGGATACTGGGAGCTGCTGTGGGACCGGAGGCACTCCGGGGCACGGTGCTATCAGGTTGATGCCTTACACCAGGCATGGCTGGGCTGCAGCATCTTTGAAACCCACCCCGGGGTCCTTCAATCAGCCCGTGCGCCCACCCTAAACCATGACACAGGACCGGCTCCAGCACCCGAATCCTCTGCACCCCATCAGCCCCCTCACCCTGCCCCAGGGGCAGAGCATCTCCAGGGCCGAACCCGCCAGGCTGATCCGCGCATCCCAACATCCACAGTCTGCCCCTGGGCCGAACAAATCTTACACCTTTCATACGCCGAAGAGCCAGATGGTCCCACAGCCATCCCCGTGCATCTCTGGGCCTGGTACAGGCTCCCGCAGGCTGCTCCCGCCATCCTCATTGCTATTTTGCCATCTGATGGCAATATTCCGCACTGCACCTCGCAGGGATGCGCCGGGATGCGGATGCATTTGCTGGCTGCCACGCGGTCCTCGGAAAAAAAAACCCTGAGCAAGAGCTCCACGTGAGCAGCGATGCATTTTCTCTAAGTTTCAGCTGGGATGATGTGCTGCCCAGGTGCCTCCTGGATATTTTCCTGATAACGGCTTCAGCTTGCAATTGAAACGGTCCAGGATTATTTTACTTTTATTTCCACAAACTTTCCGTGCCATCATTTCCTATAACTGGGAGGGATCCGGCCCATTTCCCTCTGTTTGTCCCGAGCCTACACTGATGAATCAGTCTGGTATTGATCAGGAATTACCTGCCTTTGTTTTTCAGCATCCCCATCTATTCTGATACATAATTAAACCATCCACGAGGAGCTCCACGCTGCTAACTAGCATGTGTCACGTCCTTTCATAAGGAGGTCGATTCCACCGGGTGAGAAGGAGCTTCATAATCCATTTTGTTTTTTTTTTTTTTCCTCTGCAACATCCATAAACCAAAAAGGCACCTCCACTCTGGTGGTGGGGCACAGCTTGGCCATCTCCAGTTTGGAGATCCTGCTGCTGGAGATTGTGGGATGTGTCCAAACACCGTCACTGCTCGTGGAGGATTAAACTGGGAATCGGCACTGACTTACAGCCTCTTGCAGGTTTTTCCTCCTTGTAGCAGCATTTCTGGACACAGCCTGAAGATGGGATACCCAAAGTGACTCCAGGAAAAATCTTACCTGAATCGTGATTCTGGATCCAGACCTTTATCCAAGTTCAGATCTCTTCTGGGATTTGGGACGTGCTCAAACCTAATGGGAGAGAGGTGTAAGAAAAAGATGTTTGCAAGAGACCTGAGACAAACCAAAAGCCCGTTACCAGAGCTGGGGGAGGGGGTCGGGGTGCAAATGTGTCCGCTTTTCTCATCAGCACCGAGACAGAATGAGGAAGCTGCCTGGAAACACAGTCACGTGGAGGGAGCAGGCAGCACTGAGGCTGGTGTCTTCAGGCCGGTGACACTGGAGGGAATAGCAGAACTAAAAGCACAGGGACACTGCAGGGGGTAACTGGCTTATTTACAGGAACTTACTCCAAAAGGTGGGAAAAAAACCCCAAGGGAGAGGTATTCCCGGCACGGAGCTGTGAGGAGGGGGGGTTACAACGGACTCAGGAGAAGGCAAATCCCCCAGGTCTCCTGGGAACAGGACGGAGAGGCCACAGGCTGATGGATATCACGAAAAGCCTCCTCTGCAGGAGGGTGGGATGACCTCGAATGAGTGTCCAGAGGGGCTGGGGACCACCAGCCTTGAAGATCTTTGGCTAGCCAAGGCCACGGTCAGCCCTGCGGCGTGCCGGAGGCACTTTTGGGTGGACCACAAAAGCCACCTGCACCAGCCACCTGGGCACAAACATCGCTGCAGGTGGAGAGCGGAACCACAACGGGGTGTTGAGGGCAGCAGCACCAGGCAGCAGCGGGCACGCGTGGCACACAGCCCCCCACCCCGGCCACCACCCGACCTGGGTGCTGGGTGTCCCCCCGAGGGAACAAAACCCCTGCAGACCTTGGGGGATGCCTGCGTGGAGACGTGCCTGTGTGCCACCTTCAGCCGGGGCCAAAACCACCGGCTGCCGTGTGCTCCCCCTCCCCACACACCTGCACCGAACACCCCAGCGCCAGCAGCGCTGTTTACTGGGAGGACTGGGTCCCCATTCCAGGAAAGATTCACACTCCTTCCGCCTCTGTTTACTTCAAGGAAGAGGCGTGTTGCTCCGGGAAGGGCACGAGGGCTTCCTGGGAGCATGGAAAAAGGTTGTCATCGCAGCCCATCCTTGCCAAAGTGCCCTTTGATTTTCACCCTCCAAGATCGCTCGGCAGCCGGCACGGCACGGCGTGACACAAGGAGGTTCCAGCATTTTTTGGCAGCTTCCCAACAGGGAGAGGAATTCCCCGGCTGAGTGCAGCGGGATCCTTAGTCATCGTGGGAAAAACAGGTGAAGAGCGTGCATCCCGCACGGTCCCCGTGAGCGCGGCACAAGCCCCGGGGTCACTGACTGTCACCAGCTCCACCAGAACAACCCACACCGGCTGGAGAAGCGGTGGGATGCTCGGGAGCCGTCAGGCCTGGTCCCACAACCAGAAAGCTGGGGGAATATCTTGTCGGGAGGTCGGGAAAAATGCACCCACGGGTGTGTATGCCAACAGTGGCGCAGGGCCAGGATGGGACAATTGCTGAGACAGAAGGTCTGCTCGCCCGCCAAAGCTGTCCCTCAGGGCTGGGCAGGACTTCCACTGACCCCCTGCTGGATTTCACCCCAAGAAAGTCCTGGCTTTAGTCTTCTCTGGGACAAAAAGCACCTTTTGTGGAAGGAAGGATGAGGTCTGGGTGTTCCACTGCGCCTCGCTGGTGTGGTGCATCCCCAGGCTGCAGCTTGGCTGGGTGCTGGGTAGCCTCCAGCCCCCTCTCCTAGCAGAGATTTTGGCCTCCCTTCCTAGCTGGGACCTCCCCAAGGCTGTGACACGATGCTCATTTACCCCACTAGAGCTTTTCTTTTCCTCCGTCACTTGACTTGGCAAACACTTGCGCTTTGACAACGGGCTGGTGATTTTTTTCTGGAAGTGAAACTTCTCGGCCAGGGTTTCCCGAGCTGCTGTACCGTTGACGTTTTGCCAACCGGCTGCTACATGTCCCTCCTCCACCTCTCACTGGCTACAGCCCACCAGCATCTCCAGGCTCCAGTTAATGGTTATGAAGTAGCTTTGGAGGAGCAACACCAGTTACAGGGAAAGGGACTGTAGTTTCAGGTTGACAACAGCTGGTTTTGGTGAAAGCCTCGGTCACCAACCATTGCCAAAGTTTTTCACGAGACTGACAGTTCCCAGACCCTTTCATGGCATTGCTGCCCCGAAAGCGGCGCCGACGCAGCTCTGAGACGGCACCTTGGGCTTGGGGAAGGGTCCAGAGCAAAGGCGGGGGGCAGAAGGATAATTTCTGCCACGGTGCAAAACTGAGGCTGGAAGGAATTCACCTTTCCCCATCAGGCATGAAAACACAACGCCGCTTCACGGCATATTCATGACCGGCTGTGTTTCTTTTCACGTTATTTAATCAGCTAATTATAAAAAGCATTGCATGGAGGGGAAAGGAGTTAAAAGGAGACCCAGCTTAGGGCATCCATGCAGCCTGGAGCTCCAGCCACACCTGATCCAGGTGGATACGGCAGCACGCTCCCACCCTTAATCGCTGGAGCAACCCCATGGGAGCCGGGGAGATTACAGTGCACGGCGCATCCGCAAGGTGAGTCCGTCCTCGTACCGGGGACACGGCTCAGACGCGGAGCAGCGGGTTCATTCCTGGGGCCACTGCCAGCTGCAAAAGCACTTCAGGAGCTGCCCGACCTGGAGCACGTGCTCCAGCGCTCTCTGCTCAGCACAGCCCGCTGTAAGAACAGGGCAGTCTTTACCAGCAAGTCTGAACCTTAAAGACAAGCAGCAAAGTTTACAGAGCAAAAATATCCCATGGGCAGCAGAGGAGCAAGCAGGCCAGCCCACACGCTCAGTGTGCTTTCAGTGCTGGGGGACAGTTTCTGGGTGTGTTTTGCTAAGGAAGCCCCAGAGATGTCACAGCTTTGGCTCAGGGCAGGTTCTGAAATCCAGGACCAGTTCTGTGGCCTTGTATCCACCAGACACCAGAGCCACCGGCACTTCCCAGCAGAGCCTGAGTCTCTCTGTGATGCGCTGCAAGTGCCACCTTCAAAGATTTCCTATGGCGAAAGCTCCAGTGCATCTTCTTGCAAGTCTTCCTGGTCCTCGCTCTCCAGCTGCTCCAGTTTGCTGGATTTCTCATGGATGATCTCCCCAGGAGTCTTCAAAAACCTGGAATACATTTTTTTAATGTCTTTAAGGGCGTGTCCAAAAGCAGCCCCAAACCAGGCTGTAGATGCCGGAGCTCTTGCCCTCATCAGCTGAGCTCTGGAGCTCACCAGAGGGTATCTCCAGCCCTGGGCTTTGCTGAGGACCCCAGCTCGTGCTTTGCACCCAGGATACACCAAGCGTGGGGAGACAAAGCTCAGCGCTCACCAGCCCAGAGCTGGCATTTGAAGTCCAAGCTGGTCCCAGGGGAGCAGCCAGCACTGGGAACAGGAGGCTCCTGACTTATTTCCAGTCTGGCTGGCTCCTCCGTCTGGAGGTGGACTTCAGACCTGCTGGCAATGGGGGAAAGGAGGGACCCTCCAGCTTGGGGGAGCCTGGGGAGTCCCTCCAGCACCAGCAGGACTCCAAGCACAGAGCAGATGGATGCGGACCCCAGGGCGGGTTGCTGGCCCGCAGCCCTGGAAGGGGCATCGGACGGACCTGGAGCCCAGGCAGCCCAGCTCCTGGCTCACACAGGACAGCCTGGGTGCAAAACCACCAGGCTGTTGCGTTTTCAGGGGAGGATCTTGCTGGATGAAGCCGCTGCCAACTTCTGGAGCCCACCGCCTTCCCGTGCCCCATCTGCACCGTCCCAGGCAGCTCGTTTCTCTGATCTGCTTCATCTCACCTGAACAACAGCTTCTGCCCTGGCTCCTTTTTGATGATGTTGAGTTTGTAGTAATGTCTCAGCGCTCGTGACATTTTCTCATATGTCATATTCATCCGGTTCTGGAAGGAGGAAAGAATTGGCGTGGGTTCAGGAAAAACAAGGACCTACACCTGGTTTGGGTCATCAAGGGGGACATTCGAGGTGGGTCCTGGGCTCTGCAGGCTACAGTGTGGGTCTCTAACCCAGGGTTGCTTCTGGGTCCACAGCCAGCATGGTTTGCTTTCCAGGGGATGGGAAAACCTCCCTCTTTAACCACTGGGAGGGTGATATCTCTCACCGGCCCTGCGCCCACTCTGTCTCACCCTTCCCAGTCCCTGTTCCATCAGCTTGGAGGAACAGGATGAAGATGCCATGTAGAAGCCCAGGAACGATGGAATTGTTCTCAGCTGTGTTTACCTTGTGGTTCCCCCAGAGCTGGGCAAGTCCGTTTGGGTTAACAACCCTGAACACCTTGGCTTCCTTGTCCGCCCACTTGATGTAAGGCTCATAGCGGCTGTCGGAGAGGAGCTGGTACATGTAATCCCACAGCAACCTGCAGTCTGAGCACCGGGCAAGAATAAATAGTCACCAAGCTCCCACCAAGGCACCTGTGCTCCAGCGAGGGTCCGATCAGCAACAGGATTGCACGTGTTAGCAATGATCATAAATATAAGAAGAGTGCAAAGTTCATGCACAGCACTTTTAGTGCTCGATCTCAAAAGGCAGGCAGGAACTACAGTTTTTCAGGTGGGGAAACCAAGGCAGGGAAGCACACACCGATGCATGGAATAAACGGGAGACAGATGGGCAGCCAGGACAAAGCACATCTCCCCAAGGAACCAGGCTCTAAATTCATATTTACCTGCAATTTTCCCATCCACTGGGGACGACAGGGTTGTAGAAGAGCAGATGGTGTCTGCCATGCACCTGCCCTCCGAGCTGTGACAGGAGAGGTTCAGTGGCTCCGCGTGTCTGCGGGACACAGGCTGTTCCGCACGATCCAGGCAGGAGAAACCAGCACCTGCCTCAGCGCTCCGGGCTGGCCCTGGGAAAAACAGCCCAAACCAATGCTGCGGTGCATTGTGGCAGGTCCCAGCTCTTCCAAAACCCTGAAGCAGGTGGGGAGGGACAGCCCGGGGTGGTTATCAGCCCAGTACCAGCCCAGGGAGCTGCTATGGAAAGCCTGGGGCATTCCTAAGGCTGGGTCAGCAGAAGGGCTGGGGGAGACGCTGAGTAGGGCGAGGGTGAGATACAGAGCTAAAGCCGGGATAGGAGAATGCACCGGAGCACAGGCATTCCTTTGTAAATTCTTGTGGAAGCTGAAGGTCTTCATCACCTTACACCTCAGCCAGCAAAAGAGCTCAGAAGAGCCCCCCCCAGAGCCCCTGAATGCCAAGCCAGCCACTGACCCCAGCCCACCCCCACCCCAGCTCCTACCTAGCCCCCCCGGGGGCACTAATAAGCCTGGCTGGCCCGACCAGCCTCTCCCCACCCAGTGGCCCAGAAGCTCTGTTTAAGCTCAGCCCTGGCTCCTCAGCCACAGGAGGGCTGGTCCCCAGCCAGGGCTATGCCTCTGCCTGGGCACTGACCCCCCTGACCCCCCCGTGATCTGCTGACAGACCCCCCAGTGCAGCCGTAGCCCTGCCTGGCCACCACAGACCCGCCTGGCCACCACAGACCCGCTTGGCCACCACAGACCCACCTGGCCACCACAGACCCGCCTGGCCACCACAGACCCGCTTGGCCACCACAGACCCACCTGGCCACCACAGACCCGCCTGGCCACCGCACACACACCCCACCACACACCCACCCACCACAGACCCACCTGGCGCTACCTAGTTCTGATTCTGCCCAGACCTGCTTCATCCCTACAAAATTCCTCCGTGACCTGGGCTTGGTTGGACCTGGCTGCATCTCCAGGAGTGTCCTGCTTGCCTTGCTCAGGCCGTGTGGGTTGGCTTCACACCCCAGATGTGAGCCACCCGCTGTAGCTGAGGGCAGGCGCCGTGTGATGGACAGCTGCCACTCATCATACCTTCCTCTGTGCTCCTGGCCTCCCTGAAGGGTGAGTTCAGCAAAGGGCTGCGCACCAGAGCTCTTCTTTGCGTCTTAATGTACTGGAGTATTTCATACAACACATCACCTGCGGGGAAGGAAAGCCTGCTCAGATCTGTATTATATCATCTCAGCTGATGGTGTTGCTTATGTTTCTCTGCTACGGAGTTATTCCCTATCCCAAAGCATTTGCAGTCCGGATGGACTAAAGGAAGGAAGAACGTTGTCCTTGCCTCCAGCACCCAACTGGCCAGAGCTAACGCCTGGTCTGCTGGGACCCACGCAGCCCCTCTCAGCAGACCACAGCTGGAGCTGTACTTGGAGGGTCCTCAGAAACACCCTTGCGCTCGGTCTAACCTGAGCTTGGAGCTCGGTGTCTGAAGTCATCCTTGGTGAGGATGCACAGGGCTTTGCCGTTCATTTCAAACTTGCTTTCATCAGTTTGCCGAAGGGAATACTCCTTCTCAGCCCATCTTAGCCAGTGGATCACGTCGTCCTTGCTCCACAGTGAGGGCTGGATTCCTGAAACCAGGGGCAGCCTCTGAAACAACTCAGTCTCCAGCTTCAGAACTGCTGAGGGGCAGGGTGGGACACTGGTCTCCTCCATCACCGAAATTTCCCTCTACATTAAGCACTCACAGGTCCAAAATGCCCCAAAGAGAAAAAAAGAACCATGATGCCTAGTCCATCTTGTCCCCCTTGACAGCAGGGGATGGTCCCTGACTGGGACACCATGGCTGGACCCACCATGTCCCACCCTGTGGGAACTCCTTGTTTAAGTAGTGTTGACTTGCTCAACATCTACTCACTCAGCCTGCCTGGAAGCCTGAAGATCTCCCCCTCGCTGGTGGGTGTGTGGCTGGCCTGGGATGGGGATGGTAACAAAGCTGCAGCAATGGGTCTGGAAGAACTGACTGCCATGTTACCCTGGGGAAAAGAGATCAAATAGATCAGTGGGGGGAAATTCCCAGCTCTGGTCCTGCCTTTGCTTTGGAGATGCCTCCACTGCAGTAAACACCGCTCCAGTGTTTTCTAACCAGTTTCATAGCAGCATGATGTGCTGTCTGCAGCTCTTCCACACTGGCTCTAGGACCTTTACTAGCCCCAGGATGAATCTCTGGCTGCCCAACACAGCGTTAGTAGCCAGAGATCCCCCTCTTTCTCCAGCTCTTCTCTTTAGCAGAGGTACCTGTCCTTACCCAAACTCTGGATGCGGGTTTATCCATCCCCACTGCCCCATGGCTGCAGGGAGGTAGAAGATGGAGCCAAGACCCACAGACCCTGCAGTACTCGTGCTGGCTCCTGCTTCCTGCAGCATCTTCAGATGCTCATTGGAAGCCCAGGGTTTTAGGACAGTGCTTCAGTTCTTTAGAGTTGTGGAAATAAAGCTGGTAATAGCACTTAGATTTTGTCTTAAAAACACTGTATGAAGAGTTCTCTCTAACTTTTTCCCCAGTAATCACTTGGACATAACTGGAAATAGCCATCCCACAGTTCAGGGAGACGCCAACCCATCTTGCTCACCTGCCATTAAGTCTCAGCTCCTCAAGAATTAGCCCTCCCTCTCGGTTGCTCATTAAGGAGCCCCTCCAGCCTCACTGAACTGGTGAGATGGGTCGTGCTGGGAGAGGCAGCCCCAGCACCTCTGCTGGGCTGAGGGTCAGCATCGCCCCTAACTCTGCCCCCAGGCTCCCACCCAGAGCATGTGAGCCAGAAGGCAGCTGGGATCCTGCTTGCAGCCCCATCTAGGTCTTGAAATATTACTGGCAGCCAAGCAGATAATGTTGCCTTTAAAAAATCTATTAACATGAATCCCAGCAATTTCTCACTTTCATTCTCTGGAAAATTAACAATTTTGCCTGCAAATAGTATTTTCTGAAGCGGTTAACAACCCTGGGCACTTCAGTACACTCTCAGGCAGATTTTTGGAGGTGGTTAGAGCAGCTAGCACTCCTTGACTCAGAGCCCGGGGTGCAGAAGAGCTGAGCCCCCGCTGAAAATCAGGGGTGAAGAAACTCAGTGTGCACTGACGGAGCAGGTGATGATCGGACACATCTTAAATGCAAAGCTGGCATCCCCAAAACCAGGGGTATGGGAGGCAGGAGCAAAGCACCCCATCCCGCTTGGGGAAAACGCTTCCTTGCGACCTGGGGGGTTATGGCAGGAGAAGGCAGCAGCTTGGGGGGAGGTGAGGGGTCCTTCAGCAGAAGGTCGAGGGTTAACAATCTGCCTGCAGGGACTGCTGGCTGTCCCTGGGTTGATGGGTTTAGCAAAGCAGTTGCATGAGGAAAGCAGAGAAACTCCAGTATAAACCCTGAACAGGCCTGATAGCAATGGGAACTGTCTTTCGGATTCGTTCTAAACAGCAAACTACAGGAAGAATAAAAGTGAAAGAAATTAGCGGTGTGTTTTGCCTAGAACTCCTCTTAAAAGATACTTGATTTTTCTCCCATCGGTGTGACTCTCTTACGACAACTTTTACAGCAAAACCAACACGTTTAATATTTTTCTTGCTCCTCAAGATTTCTAGGGCGTGAGACACATTCTGAATTTTTATTGCTTTATACCGATTTTATGTTCTTGCTTTTTTTCCTGCTTAGCTGCTTCGACGCGTTTCTGAGATGGCACTTCCTTGCTTCAAGAGGAAATATTGTCCTCGGAGGGGATCAAGTGGGAGAGCAGGAAAAGGATGGTGCAGACAGAGGTGTGGGAGCAGCTTTTGGCTCAGCCCCGGACTTGGGGGCCGAAGCCCCCCACCTGCTCCCGGCTCCGTGGGGCCGGTGGGAGGCGGGTGGGGGGTCACCCCCCACACACACACCGGGGCAAAAACTTGCAGCTTTTAATAGAGGGAGGAAAGCGGGGAGGGGGGGACACAGGACGGGGCTGGGGGCGGGCAGCTCTTACCTGCATCCCCGGTGGCGGTGGGCGGCCGCTGCCCGCAGCGCTGCGTCCCGGTGCTGGCGC
This sequence comes from Falco punctatus, assembly GCF_963210335.1. Taxonomy (NCBI): domain Eukaryota; kingdom Metazoa; phylum Chordata; class Aves; order Falconiformes; family Falconidae; genus Falco; species Falco punctatus. The sequence goes on from NC_137597.1 coordinate 2,940,322, forward strand.
TGCCCCGGTGGCCGGCGGTGCCCCGGCGCCCAGGCCTGCGGCCGTCGCGGCTTCAGCGCGATCCTTCCGGGAAACGAAATCGAAACGAGCCGGAGCCCCGGGAGGCTGGAGAGTGGCGGGGGGCAGCGCCCGGGGCCGTGTCGTGTGTGTCCGTCCCCTCCCTCCCGCCCGTGCCGTGGCCCCACGGATCCCCCCGCCCGGGAACCCCAGCCCACCCGGCCGGTGTGGCCGCCGGCACCAGCACAGCACCGGGGGACGCCGTTATCCCGGAGGTGCCATCCCGCCGCGGACTGGGGCACGGCCCCGCGGGCAGGCGCGGTGCCGGGGGAGGGAGGGCTGCCGGGGCACACCGGGGGCGGGGAGGGCAGTGCGACCCGTCCTTCCTCTCCGACCGGTGGGGCCGGGCCGGGGGGGCAGGGGGCGGCGGGGGATGCGGGGGGCGGGAGATGCAGGTGGAGATGCGGGGAGGGGGATGGTGGGGGGATGCAGGGGGGATGCGGCGGGCGCGCACCGCCTGTAGCACCGCTGGTCCCGCCGCGCCCCGCAGCGCGCCCCGGCACGCCCCGCCCCTGCCGCTCCCTCGGTCCCCATTGGCCAGCCGGCCCCGTGTGCGGAGCCAATCGGATCGCCGTGCGCAGGGGGCGGGGCTCAACGGCGGGATCCCGCCCTTCGCCCGCCTGAGGGAGCGGCCTCGGCGCGGACGCGGTGAGTGAGGCCGACGCGCGGGGGGGCGGCAGCGGCCCTTGCCGGCCCTCCATGGGGCCTGGGGGGCCTCCTCCGGCATTCCGTGGGCCTTGGGGGGGCTTTCGGGGCCTGCCAGGCCCTCCCTCTGCTTTGAGGGCGCCTTACGGGCCGGGGGGCTCCGGCTGTGCGGGCCGGGGAAGGGGCGCACTCGGGGCTCGGGGGGCCTTCCCTGCCCCCCGCGGGCACTGAGGAGGGCGTCTGGGGCGTCGCAGTGCGCTCCGCTGTTTTGTCTGGGCTTTGAAGGGGCCTGCGGGGCCGGGGAGCTGCCTTTCCCCTGTGGGCGTTTGGGGAGGTGCGTCTGGGCCGCCTTTGTGTGCGCGAAGGGGGGAGGGCCGTCGGGGGGGGGCGGGGAGCTCGCCTGGGGAGGGGGCCTCGGGGGCCTCTCCTGCGTTCTGCCCGTTTGGGAGGGGCCTGGGGCTGTTGTCCCTTGAGTCAGTGCTTCATCCCTGCGTCTTTGCTACCTTACCCCTTTCCCTGTGCTGTGCGGGAGGCCTCGGGGCCTGGGCAGTGACTCTGGTAGAGGCTGCGGCCTGTGGCCACCAGCCCCGCAGCAGGACCATCCCCTTCTTGGGGGGCTGAGTGGTCACGCTGCCCTCCTACGCGTGCTGTGATGGCTTTAGGTTTGAGGTCACCTTCCCTTCCCTCCCTCCTTTCAGGCTGCACGGTGCTTTGAAAAGGAGCAGGAGTTCTAAGGGGTTCCCATTAAACGGGTGCCATAGGTGAGACCTCAGCCTGCCGCTGCTCACAGGCATCTTTGTGTCGTGACTTTCCCTGTCTCTGACCCTCTTTGCACTTTCTCTGTACTGCTTTCTCAGTGACTTTAGGCTTTTCAGGGAAGGAGCAATAATACGCTAGCAATCTTGGGTATAAACCTGGGAGGATTGGTAGGGAGAGTGTTTTGAATTATTCTACCAAATCCTGTTGTAGTGTAGGTTATGGCTGGCTTTAAGGCAGAAAATTCACCTGTGCCTCCCTGTGCCTGCCTTATCCTCACTACAGAGTCACAATCCTTCCTGCTGGCGTTAGCAGCAATCACAAACTGTTAATGGGAAGGAGGCTGCATCTCAGGAATCCATGGAAAGGCCCAGTTCTCCCTTCTGGGGTGTGTCATCATTTACCCCAGTGTCTGGGCTGGGAGTCTGCACTGCTGACCATCACCTGGGTTTAAGCATTGTAAGTGCTTCTGCCCTCAGTTCACAGAAGCATTTTCAATGTTGTAAGCACCAACACAGTGAATTATTTGGCTCAGAAAACTCTGGGTTAGTCTGTTGTCGAAGCTGCTTGTAAGAGTTGTTATTAGTCTTCAGGCTGGCTTTACACGTCTTTATTGCAGTGGAGCAATTTTATTTAGGGAAGCAGTCACCTTTTGCTAAAATAAATAGACTGATAATGTTTACAACCTCCGTGTGCTTGTTGGTGTAACTGTCTATTTTACATATTAAAATCCACTTTAGAGGGTCTTCTGTGATCTGATCTTGTGGTTGAAATGGAGCAGTTTATGTAGACTAATCCTAAGTTAGATCTGTGCAGAGGACTGCGTCCAGACTTACTTCAGTTTATCTTAAAGCAAGTAAGAACACGTTAAAGTAAATTGTGCTGTCTCAGAAATAGGTGTGTGCTGAGTTGGCTAACTTGGCGTTTGTTTCAAGACAGATGTATTTGCAGCACGTGAAATGCTTTTTGACCTCTTTCAGTACAGTTTTTTGCTGCTAGAGTTGGAAAGGTTGAGTTTTGTTTGATTTGGGCTTAAAAGGAGTGCTTTTCTGGTAGGAGTTCATCACAACTTTATTTTTGGGGGAGCTTTCTGTTCTGTAGTTATTCTGTGTAAAGTTGAGTGAACTTCAGCAAGCCCGGTCAAGCTGCAGGTGTGTACCTGGAAGAAACTGTAGTCAAAAGGACCAAATGGGCTATTTATATACTGCTCAACGGTGGTGAGAAACAAGTTACAGCAAAGGCATTTGAGTTGTTTGATGTAGATCGCATGTACCTACAGGCAGAGAAAGCGATTGGGGTTTTGTTGGGTTAGGTTTTTTTTTTTTTCTGGAAAGGTTTTGTGACAGCTCTTTGAGTGGAAGGTAAGGTAGTAATTCCAGAGTCTCAGAAATAGGAAGCCTCCTCACTGGTCATAAACTTGCCAACAGAAATTTATCATCCAAGGCCCAAATAAATGTGGCCAGGTTTGTTGGATGTGTCCAGTATAAAATTACTCAACGTTGCATTTTTTTCTGCACTCCAGAGCTAGCCTTAATTGAGCTCTACACAGCAGTAGCCTTTGTTTCCTTCCCCAAAGTATTTTTAACCATCAGAATTGAGGAACCCTCTTACTTCAGGTGATTTGATCATAAATCTGATCTCACCTCAGTCTTTATGAAGTGCCTTCATGTCTTAGCATGCTCAGTCTTGCCTTCTTGGAATCCAAGAGGTTTCATAACTCCCTGCTTGGAGTTTTCTGTTCAGGATATTGTAACATTTTTCGTGTGGTGATTCAGTCTGTCTTTACAGGTCATGAGAAGCAAGAATCATGTCTGGTTTTATTAGTTGATGCTTTCAGCACAAAGTTTGGGGCATGCTAGGATGTGTTTGACCTCATCTTGAACTTATTCCATGTGCCCATGACAGGAAGCCAAGTGTTTTGTTCAGTGTAACAGCATAGTCAAAGGAAGCAGAGTATAATACTGTTTAAAAGTAATGCTATGAATGCCACTTTAAATATCTGAAAACCCGTAAGTAGAAAATTTGGGTGTAGAGAAAGGTAAATAATACTTCACCCTTTGTAATGAATTTGTTGTAAGACTACAGTGCTGTGTAGCAATTAACACCGCCTTTGTCCCCTTTTGCCAAAAGCTGTGATCATAAAGGAATATTGGCCAAGCATTAGGTAGTAGTGGTACTGTATTAATAATCGCATCACAAAGTTGCAGTCCTGTTATGAAAGTCTCTGCATGATGACAGGCTGACTCAGCAGTCAAATAACTTGTGAAAGGAGACTTGCAGAGCTACCTGAAATAGCACGTACCTGTGCAGTCTCTCCTAGTTACATGTTCTTGCCAAAGCCAGTGTCAGAAACTCTTCTTCCTACTAGAAAGTAAAATCCTGTTTAATAATGCAAAATGAGCCTCTGGAACTGCAGCATTCTGCTTAGAGGTCCCGGAGGAGGGTGTGGATAATGAGCTCTTTCTTTACAGGAAAAATGCTGAATTGGTGCCTCCTGATAAAGGCCACTTCAGCTGTCTAAAGGATCTCCTGATTTTTAAAAGAATTGCTTAATAGAAAGTAAATTTAGCTAGAGGATTGGTTCATTACTGGCTAATTTAACCCATATCCAGACAAGCAGCATAATACATACTTTTTCTGTGGGGAAATATAAAGGGATAGGGAGGCACCAATATATATTTTCTTCTACTTTCCTCATAAATAGCATAACCAGAGCTAATGATGAGTTCATAAATTACTAGTTTGGTAAAATTAACCTTTTCTGTAGAAGTAACGTGTTTACAATATCTGTTTTTGGGGGGGAACTTGGCCAGACTGCTGATGAAAGCCCCTCTGATCTTAGGTTTCTGATCCTAACATCCCCTCTCATTCCAACGTGACAGTCAGCTAGCACTTGTGGACCATCTTTTGTCAAGGTTAGTACAATTTTGGGTCCTTGGCTTTTGGATGGCCTTGCCATGTGAATTGTTGCCTATTGAATACTGAAAAATTCCCAGATTTCATCTTCGGTCCCGTAGCCTAGACTGATCCTATCTGTATTCTGAGGAGCTGAATTGCCTTCCAGTGCTTGTTTCTTACCAGTATCTGCATAGAGGAGCTGGGACTTGTAATCTAGACAGCTCAGGTGAGATGAATCCAACCCCGTGTGCTCCAGGGTAAATAGGGGGTGCTTAAGCACGCAGCCCCACTTTGTCCTGGAGAAAAAGCAGGCAACCACTGCTGCATGGCAGGGATGATACCTACAGGAGGGACTCGTCCAGCCTGCAGCATGGAGAAAGGCAGATCAGCAGCGTGAAAATCAGCACTGCAGTTTTGTGAGACAAGAACGGCTAGCAGCTGATCCCTGCTACAGCGCCTGACATCCTGATTTTGCTACCACACATTCCCCAGAGAGGCTCGGGCAGCTCACAGCTACGATGGAGCCCTGGATGTGTCTGTGCGTGGTGGGAGGAGAGGCCAAGGAGCAGTGGTTTTGAGGGTCGAAGGATATCCAGCTTTCTGGAGAAAGGGGTTATAACAGAAGAGCAGAGATGAGGAATACATCCTGTAGTCTCAGGTCTAGAAGTAATGGGGAGATTTTTTTTATCAAGACCTTGCTAGCCCGCACCCACAGAAATGGTGACTGGAATTCCTTTGCAGCAGACTGGTGACCAAACTAGGCTGGGCTGTAACACAGCAGAACCACAAAGGCAGAGCAGAGTGGGCTTTCACATGGGCGTGTTTCAGGAGTCTGTTACAGGGAGATAATTACAGGTGGTGTAAGTAACTGCAGTCCTGGGACTTGCCTATGTCTCATTTCATCACCTTTCGTGGCCGTTTACTCCTCCTGTGCCTTGTTCCAGTTCTGCTTTGTGGTCACGATGTGTCCTCTGGCCCAAGCAGAGACGGCGTGCTGGCCTGCTTATTTTTTGGCTCCACTTGTCAGAGCAGTCTTCTGCAGAGGGCTAGGACATTTCAAGGGCAGCTGTTTCATGAGCACAGGCCTGAAATTGAGAAGTAAAGTAAATGACTGTTAGTCTTAGAAGAAGCATCGAATATGGTCTTATTGCTGAAGTTCAGCATTTTTGTCTGTGATGGCCAGGGTTCTTTTTTCCCTGGCTTTTGCCCACAGAACAGCCTGAAATGTGCAGCTGTTAAAAATGATGTTAATCCACTGATTGCTCCTCAGCGTGGGAATGTTCAGTCATTGCATCAGTTTTGCTACTGAACACGCAAATATAGTAATACCCTTGTGGACTATAAACTGGAACAGGTCATATGTATCCCAGTGTCAGAGTGACTAGAGAGCTAGTCAGCAATTTACTGTGAGGATAGAAAACTACCTGGGATCCGATGCTGAAATAGCCAAAAGAAGCAACTAAAAGGGTGAAGAAAATGGAATAAAGGTAGAGAAATGAGAGCACAGCTCTGTGTGAATCGTCTCTGCCTTTGCAAATAATACAGATGAAAATTTATTAGTCATACTTTCAGTGGCAAAAGCGTGTATTACAAGAACTGGGAAATGAATGCAGCAACCAACTAGCTCTCACAAAATAGCACTGTGTCCCTGACCCGTGTGTTGGGACGTAGTAGTTTGCTCCATGAAATCAAAGTTTTCAGAAGGAAGTAGAGCTCAGCAGCCATAAAAATAGCAGAACTGAACCTCGTGCCTAATGCTCATCGCAACCAAGTAGCGCGAGAACAACGTGCAAGTCTGGTGGCAGGCTGCTTTTGTGACAGCAGTAAGAAACTGTATAATTAGTGATTGCTGCTACCAGATAATGCTTCTTGTATGTAAAGTTTTGTCAGCGTAGCTTTGAAAAACAGATGAGGCAGGCCAAAATAGCAAGGCCATATTTAATAAAAAGAAGGGTTTCCTCAATAAATGTAGTTGTGGGTTTAGAAGGTGTAGGTGGAGCCCAGCACTGTGGCTCACTGCTGGTCACATTTCCTGAAATTAACCTGTGACTCGACATGATGCTGTAGGATGTCCTGTTAACTGTCTTGATTAAGCACGTACTCCAACTTTAGCAATGTTTCTCAGTTTAATAATCATTGACGTTGTTTTTCTCTAAGTGCTATCTGGTTTTATAACTTGAATGACTGCAGTTCCCACTCAGGGTGTTCTGATAACTTCGAGAAACTGGAGTGAAAGGTCCACAAAGGAGGCGATTAGGGAAAAGGCAGGAAGAGAGAAACTTTGCAGGCAGCGGCTGCAGCAGCAGAGTTTCTAGTAGGACTGGAAATTTAGCTGGGTGGATTTTACAAGTCTCCCAGTTCATGTGCAGTTAGTATCATCTGCTAATTCAACATAACTGGAACAAAAAATAGGGGGGGAAAACAGAATAAGGAAGCTTTAACCTATGTGAAAGCTAGTTAATTTCTTCTTCCTCTGCGTGAGTGGATTAAAAATCATGGCGTTGCATAATCTCTAGCCATGGAAAAGGTTACGTCTGCCTGGAATGTTATCTGCTGTAGCAGTTGGTAGTTATGAATGAGTTCCCTAATCCATTGACATAAATGTTCTGGCAGGCGCTTGCAAACCTCCTTGTTGTCTAATGCTTTTCAAGAAGACTGCCCTTCGTCAGGTGTTAGTGACTGATACACGCTTGGGAGATGGAACTTCACGATAGCAGAGGCCTTTTATACAGATACAGTTTTTAGGAAAAGACTCTGTGTGTTGGGAAAGGAGTCTTTGGAGGTTTTAAAAAAGTTTGTCGTCTTGTAACTTTGTTCAGGAGGCCAACTAATGCATATCAAACAAATGTACGTTATTTAAATTTCAGTAAGTGCTGATTTGCTGTTACAGTTTGATTTGTTAAATCTATAGAGTCTCTCTACTACATATGGACATAATCTTTTTTCTTCTACGGGCTGTTTTCTGTAGGATCTACTTGTTCTTTCTCCTTTCAGACTGACAAGTTGCAAATATGAAAAAATCATAAGATTATTCAGTGATCTTCAAATCAGATGATTCAGGTATATTTGTGAAATGGGGTTAACTTTAATGTAAAGCACCTCAAAACCTCAAGTTTTTGCCCATATCCACATTTTCTATGAGATCCATTCTTATGGTGTGTAGATTTGCTAATGCTTGAGTCATTTTGGACTAGACAGGTTTTAGCTTTTACTCCTAATGCTGCTTATCTCTGAACCAAGCTGTACTGCACAGCCATTTAAAACCTTCTTTTTGAGTATGATCAATATTTTTCTCCACTAGTGCAGCATCCAAATTAATGGCTTTCGATCATGTGCGTTTCTTGGACATGTGCGAGCAGCAAGTGGGAGAGGAGGTGGTAAACAGCTGGTTTTGAGATGGTTAGCTCTGAACGTCCTGCACAAGATACTGAAGTGAAACCAGTCTAATTATGTCTGTTACCTAGTGTTGGCTGAGCAAGGGGGAAGCTGGATTTCTGTTTACTGGTAATTATAAAGCTGTGGAGAGCTTAGTGCATTAGAGCTGTGCTATATTTAAATGGTACCCTGTCTGTCAAATGTCCCTATTACAAAATGTTCTTTGCCAAGATCATGGGGTGGGCCTCTCCTAAAAGCTCAATTGTTTTCAGAAAATTGGTTAATATGCCATGGCTGTGGCATCTGTACGTGTCTTCACTTTGTGCTGTTAAGTCATTCCAAGACCATTTTAAAGGTTTTGTGGACAGCTACATGAAATGTCATTTCACCACTTGTAGAGTGGAATTACTGCATTTCTGAAAGATGAAACTATTATTAATGCAAAAAATAGTCTCTTCTCCAGTCTCTCACCCTGTCTGCTGCAGACACTTAGTGCTATCTTTAATTAGGAGACTGTCACGGCTGAATTAAAAATAACAATTCAAAACCTTCTGTGAACTCGGGCCAGCCAGATTGACAGCCATGAGACTTAAAGGCTTTACTTATCCCCGGAGCAGCTGGAGCCCTGACAAACAGCACACCAGCAGCCTCGTGCTGCTCCCGCAGTGTCCCACGGAGGGGGCTGGAAGAAGCATTCACCCAGTGGTGCTAAGCGTGCTGAGACTTCTGCTGGTTTGAGGTTTGGTCTGCGTTTACCACCGAGAGGTTCACTTGGTGATGGTGGTTTTGTGTCAGTGTCTTGTCTGGTTGACAGCCGGCTTGACAATGGCAAACTCGTTTCATGCAGTCCACGTTTAGAGCACGAAAATGTCACAGTTTTGGTCATGTGTGATGGGGATTGAGTTGAAATCCTAGGGTTAGAGCGAGCTGCTTTGTACGTTAATAGACACTTTAATTAGCAAGCTCTGCAATAAGACCCATCTTGTTCAAGATTTATTAAAATTATGCATAAGCTCTGCTACTGGCATATGCTAATTTATTTGTGAATCTCTTGGATTATTCAGTAGCAGAGTTGAATATTCTTCATAAGGGTAGCCTTTGAAGACTGTTTCCTTGAAATAAATAGGTTTTTAAAAATCCTGCCTTTTCTTTTGCTTGTCGTCTTTGAGATAAACACTTATGAAACCAGCTGCAGTTTTGGCTAGAATATTGATGGGTTGCTTGCTTGTCAGATTAAAAATGAGCCGGAGTGGACTGTTCTGGAATACATTTCAATTTTAGAACTTTCCACTTTCAAGCGCAACCTTATTGAGGGCGCAAATGGGCACCTTTCCTCTGCACGAACACCTCATTATGTGTGTTGAAATAGGCATCATCTCTGCTTTTTCAGTTTTGTATTTTTTTTAGTGGTATTTTCCCTTTTTTAAACTCCCACAAAATACAGCTACGGTTCCTGGCTAATTTTGCTGAAACGTGACACTAGTCAAATATTTTTGTGAAAGAATTATTAGTCACATAAGAAAGAATGTAATGGAATATTCTTAGAAAGTGTTATAACTGTGCTTGACATGTAAAATATTTATCCAGGCATGTAAACAAAGCAAGAAGTGTCTGCCAATGTACCACCATAAACCGTAGTTATTTTGAAATCTTGAGCAAGATGTTTTTCAGTTCTTGAAAATAAGGTACCGAGTTCTCTACTGACATAAGTTGACAGAGTGCTAATGGTTGGCTTTACCTAGCTGAAATTTTAGCCTCCGCTCTTGCTGCCCTAAAAATAAGATGTGTTTTCCCAAAGAGCTGTAATTGTGCTAAATAAAACCCTTCTATTTTGGTTTCGGATTACTGTAGTATTACTTGCAGAGTTTACTCATGTGACTGCACTCTAAAAGGTAGGCCTTATGTTTGTTTTGCTTTTTGTTATTGTCTGTATCTTAATGTGAATCACGCAATTTGCTTGATTCTGAGAACTCCATCGCTTCGACACTTAGAGTCTTTGCTTTGCTTATGCCTCTGCTTGTACGGAGTATCTCAGCCCTTCGGCTCGACGGTACAGCTGTAGCTTCGGTGGCTTTATCTGAGCTGGCTTCCAGCCACTTGCTCTGCTGTCGTGGTGAGATACGGCAATGCCTCCTGCTGATGCAGGGTAATCACCCTGGCCGGGATCCCCTACCAGCCTGCCTCGTACCAAAGTTAGGTAAAGATCTCCTGTGCTGTAGTGTGACACTTGAGTTTTGCAAAGCTTACTTCTGCTCTTCCACGCTGGACACAAACTGCTGCTGAACCTTTAATCAGTGTAGCACTGCCCGGCCCTGCAGGTCGAGGGGCTGGCTTGCTATGCTGTGCCCCCTCCCCATTCCCATTCTCTCTTCCCATTCCCGTCCCCCTCGCACAGCCCTCCCTTGGGCCCTGAAACAGAGGTGTATAGGTGGATCAGAGCTTATTCCAGTACATCAATAAGCACTGAGCTCCTCCTGACTGTAGTACAGGTGAACCGCTCTTTCAAGACTGGAATATTTACTTTCAAATTTAATTGCATTCATTAAACAGTGTGCAGCTTCCCTGTCTTGGGTGGTGGTGGGTTTTTTTGTTTTGTTTTTTTTATGTGGTATGCTGTGTTATTCTGAAATCTCTTTGGTGAATAGCTACTGTAACTGCCTTCAACTTTCAAAAATCTGCCATCTATTGTTAGTTTTTCAAGCCGCTGCCATGTAATTGGTTAAAAATGAATGGCAGTTGGAGTTGTAGCAGATGAGCTGGGAATGAGTGAGCAGTTACTTGTTGGGATTCCTTCCAGAGAAGGAAGGTGGAGTTTTAAGCTGCTCACAGCCTTTCTAAATAAGAGTCAGAGCAAGTAGGTGCTTTTTGCTCTGGGTGAAATACCAACAAACGTTTTGTAGGAAACTAAAAGCTCAGTAAGTGAGGAGAGGATATTTCTTTTTAGTCTGGATATTCTCTCTACTGATGTTCTGCTGTAAAATAATCCACTCATATTAAAACTGTTGTGTATTTCAAAATACACTGATTAATAAACTGATCCTCCTCTCAAGAGGATCCACACCGGACAGTTGCTATGCTAATATAATAAGTAGGGTAGTTTATTTAGCCTTTATGGTGCTGCAGGCTGGGTGTTGGTGTGAGGGCCCTGTGTTGCAGGCCGAAATCGCAGGTGATGGTGGCAGCAGCTCTGGGTACTGGGCTTCAGGCACTGTCTGCAGGTTCTGGCTCTCCTAAGGCCACTGGTGGAGGAGATGGGGAGGGGTTTACGGTGGGTTCAGCCCCTCAAGTGTGAGCTGAACTGTTAACTTATACCCTGCTGTCTCCTCCTTGCTGATTTTTGGGGTGAATGCTCTACTGCATGCTTTCAAAGTGCAACAAGCTGCCTCGATGTTGAGCACTGTGTGCTCTCGGGGGGGATTTTCATAGTCCTGAATGATGGAACCTGCCTGTTGTGGTTTAACCCCAGCCGGCAGCTAAGCTCGCTTACTCTCCCCCAGTCGGATGGGGCGCAGAATCAGGGAAAAAGGTAAAACTCAAAGGTTGAGGTAAGAACAATTTAGCACTTGAAATAGAATAAAATCAATTAGAAGGGGGGGGACAAAAATCCAAAGGGAATGGAACAAAGTGATGCTCAGCACCTGCTGACAGATGCTCAGCCAGGCCCCAAGCAGCAATCGCCCAGCTGCAGCTAACTGCCCCCGGTTTATATACTGAGCTTGATGTTATGTGGTATGGAATATCCCTTTGGCTAGTTTGGGGCAGCTGTCCTGGCTGCGTCCCCTCCCCATTTCTTGTGCCCGTCCAGCCTTCCTGCTGGCAGGGCCTGAGAAACGGAAAAGTCCTTGACTTAGCGTCAACTAAAACCATCGGTGTGTTATCGTGAGTCTCACACCAAATCCAAAACACAGCACTGCACCAGCCGCCGAGAAGAACAAGTGACTGTCCCCACTGCATGTCCCTCACCCTGTGTAGACATGCCCCTTAGTGACGAGAGCCTGTTGCTCTTCCTTTACGTTCTCCACAACCTCTTCCACAGGCTACAGGTGCGTTGTTGCACCTCTTTCTGTATGGACTACATAATCGGGCGTTAAAAGATTAAAAGCTTGCCCCCAAACCAAAAGTAGTAAGTGCTTGTGATATAGTGTATATATGTACAGTACAAACATGAGATGGTAAATTAGTGACAACTTGGTTTTACTATGTTGGATTGCTTGGATTGGTTTTAAGGCATTTTTTTCATTAATATGTTCAGGTGCAATGTACTGTTCAGACTTTTAAAACTTGTCGCTACACACACATGCTTTATCACTAGCATGAGTCAGGATGAAAATGGTTTCCTACTTCAGGCTCTATTTGCATTTAAAATAATATATTATTGATGATATGTGATATATTTAATTCTGTTGATCTGTGAAACTGTGTTTGGAGCAATCTCTGAGCAATCCAGATATATCTTAGGGGAGAGTGTCAAGAACAACAGAATAGACTGATTTAATATTTGAATTCGTAGAGGGTAACATTTCCAGGTGACATAAATGTGTAATGCCTCTGCAATGCTGTGCATAGGCACCTGAGCGCCGAGAGGAGGTGGTACTTCCCTTTGGGACTCATTAGCAATGTATCTTGCAGGCACTGACATGGCAAAATAACTTATTTTATCCTCAGTTGATGTAAATTTGTTTGTCTGAGGTCTTCTGGACTTGGGAATCTGTACGCAGGTGGTTATGCACATATTCGGAAATTCTGCTGGTTGATGCCTTTCTGCCTGCGTGAGGGGATGTGCGGCAGATGAGTGGCAGGAGCATATTTATTCATCTGCCATCAAAGGTTTAGTAGCACACTGCCTTTTCTGCCACGCAATTCCTGCAAAAACAGGCTGAACTGGGAATCTGAGGGGAGAGAGATTTGGGGGGGGGCTTTTTCTGAAAAGAGGAGGCTTGAAACAAAGCTGTTTGTTAACAGTATAGATTTTTATATTCAAATGTTTCATGAATCAGCTGGGGGGGTGGGGACTTTTAAACTGAAATATTTATATGAATCAGACATCTGGGCTTTGGGGGAGTGACCATTACTGCACAAACAGTTTAAACTCTGAAGCTTTGCTGTGACTTAGTGCTTCCCTCTATGAAAGGAGGATTTCAGGATATTGGTGCTGGTAGCACTGAGAACATATGAGCCGCCAGTAAGTAAGGAGCTGTGTTGTCTGAGAAGGGGGTGCTTGGCAGGGGGTTTGCTCTAGAGTTACGCTAGGAACTGTGGGTGATTATTTCTGTTCAGAAGTTGTGATGGGTGCAGGTATATCGGACTTGGGGTTAGAGCTTTCTCAGAAATGCTGTTGTCCTTGTGCTTTTTTTTTTTTTTTTTTTGTATAGCCTATAATTGAAAAGCTTGACTTCTTGTAGTGTAGGTACAGGAACTGACACTGTGTGAAGTTGAAACCAAGTTAGATTTAACTGCCTAAGAAGAAAAAATTGAAAAAAGTAAATAGCATTTTAAAATCTAAAGGGAGAAGGTAGGTCTTGCTTTTATGCTTTGTTAAAACTTTTTATTTTCTGAAAGCTTTGTAAGTAGTTTTGCAGAAAATGGTGGAACAGGCAATGCAAACCAAAACTTAGTTGTCTGCTGCTATTGCTCCTGCTGGCAGATTTTTACAGAAGTATTTGTAGCTTAATCTAACACAGGTGAAGACAAAGTGTAGCTCAGGTGTCACCTGGCTTAAAACTTTATTTAGCTTAGAATTCTGTATTTTAGTAGGGAACATTTGTTTTTCCTGTCTCTAGAGGAAAATATCCTGCTCATATTTGCAACAGCTCATCTTTTACCAGTTTTTCACCAGTTTTACCCTGATCAGATCTGCATACTCCATCCTTCTGCCTAGAAAGGAGGTATATATTATATGTGGGCATGGCCAGCTTTATTTAAATTGCTGACTGAATTTAATCAGATAGCACTAGCAAAACTGCCATTACTGTAGTGTTAAGAAGCTCTTTATGAGGATCGAATAGAAGAACTATCATTTTTCAGATGACTGTCTCCAACCCAATAGTGGAGACAGTGGAAATAGCCTTTATAGGTTACTTGGTTGTGGTCTTTAGTACCTTGAGCCTCGCAGGGAGGGAAATAGCCCTAGCAAAACATTAACCTGTTGCCTTATTCAGAAATTTTGTTCCCTTTTGAGACACCCAGTGATAGGACATTATGTGATGCACTTCATCTAGCTAGTTGATGAGGCTGCCACAGTGTAACCTTCCTATTTTGGAAAAGCCTGTAATAAGTTACTTCAAGTTAATAAATGGCAACAATTTTTCTGCATATATTAGTCTTGGTGATTGTAAGTTGGCAAAAGAAATGATGCTGTCAGTGTGGGCTGATGGAAAAAGAACGATGTGAGCTTGCAGCGCATAAACCTAGCACTGGCAGTTACCGGAGGACCCGGTGAACCATGGGTCTTAAATCAAGGTGTAGATGTACAGCGTTAAACCATTAAAACCATATTGCAAACTGTAGCTTTGAATTGCATTTGTAGAAACAGTGGATTTTTGTTAAGACTCAAGTAAACGAGTAAGTCTGTAAACTTTGCTAACAGTGAAGCACTATGCACAGAATAGGAGAAAACAATCAAGCATTTCATCAGCCTTCTTGCTGTCTCTTGCCAGAATTTGCAGGCTGTCCTGCATTGCATCAGTCCTGCGGGACATTATTTTCCATCCATAACTTGAAGCCAGATGGAAGATGAATCCTCTGTATATTGATAGACTTATTTCATAGCAAGGGAAAAGCCTTCTGTAATGTGCCTGTGCTAGTTCAACCTATAAATCACCCTTTTATTGTCTGGTTATGTTTGTGTTCAGAAAATGAAACAAGGATCATTAGTAGGTATGAGAAGAGCATGTTACTGGCTCTGGGTAGATTTTCTATCTGATGCAGGGTGAGTGCACTTTTATGGTGTTCTCCTGTGGTACAGGCTTATCTACAGGTGCCAGCGAGTGGCCAGCCTCTGACCTGCCAAGTCTCACGTTGCCTTGAGCATCTCGTTTGATTCAGCTGCAAAGGGCAGTGCCTGGGGCTCAGACCCCTGTCCTAGAGGGGACGCTGGTCCAGGGCAGCCTGATGACACCAGCTTCCCTGCTTAGGTGAAGCTTCACATGTGGCCCCTCACCTCTGGAAGAGGGTAAAAACTGATCTCCTAGGGGAGTCTTATGCTTAAAAGAGAATAGTAAGTGGGGGAACCCCGTCTGTACTTGCCAACTGGAAAAATGCTTTTAAAAAAATGAAAACCAAAGCACCTACTAATGAATGAGGCCTTCTCAATCTTAAAATGTTTTAAGACTGTAGCATTTGGCTGAAAGCAGGGGGTAAGATTTAAATGCAGGATGTGTCATTGCTGTGGAAGTGCCTTTCTTCTTACGTAAACTGTGCAGTACTGACAATGGGAGCCCATTGCTCACTTTTATTTTTGACTAGATAAAGGACAGATAGGCTTGGGTTTACTCCAAGGAACTTGTGAAAGGCAGCTTCTTGCATTTTGAACTCTAGGGGAGTTTGATATAATTTTTACAGAAGATGTGTTTTAATAGGCAGTTTTTACACTGTGTCTCTTCCAGTTTGCTAATGGTGCTGTGTTTCTCTCTTACTGGGAAAGCAGAAGGGAACAAAGCAGAGCACTTATTAGACTAATACAGGAGGCTTTGTCTAGACCAGAGCAGGCGCAGCCTGGCAGGTATTTTTGCAGTGCCCTTCTACGCCGTTTCCTTTTCATGCTTTCTCCATTTTAGGTTTTAAAATCCTCAGGGACTTCCAAGTTACAGGTGTGGGATTGAACAGAAGCTGGGGCCAAAATTCCTAGGGCGTGACTCCAGTCTCATTCATGCAAATTCAAACCTGCTGTTTTCAGTGGATTACCTTCATATTTACAGGAGGAGACCCCAGATCTGTTTTCAGTCATTATTAAAGCACACTTTACTTTTTGCCTTTCTTTCTAACGGTTGGGTTACTCTCGTTCTGCACAGCCCTCTGGAATGCTTCCCTGCAACTGGGGAATTTTTATTGCCACTGAACTGAGCTGACAAGCAGTATGGTGGGTTTTTTTTCTCTTCCTCCCTCTCTCCAGGAAAGTATGCATCTGATGATCAAAAGCAAATAGTTTTAATGAAAATTAGAAAGTTGGATTGCTGCTTACTTGCCAATGTGATATTTTTTCATAGCCAGTTTGATCACTGCCTTTTTATTTCACCAAATTTCAAAATTGTGTAGGCTGCGCAAGAGCAGCCCAGTTGAGGAGATGGACGTAGTGGTGAGTACTACACGAGAGAGGCCAGGTTTACTCGCTCAGCGTGGTGCAGGACTGATACAGCTCAAAATCCGCAGGTCATGTACAGCACAGCGCAGCCTGGGCCAGCACATCTCTCCTGGCTTGGGTATCTCTGTGGTTTAGATGTACCCTATAGTGGTTCACTAACCCTTACGCACAGGAAAGGCTTCTCGTTATTTATCTTAGGACTGTGAGATTTCCCTTTGTCTCTCCAGAGGACGAATTGAATCATTGCAAATTTGTTTTTCTGCTTTTATGTTTATAGAAACTTTTGGCATGTTCCAAGGATAGCTTTTAAGAAATTGTGGTGGATTGGTCTGGGATAGAGTTAATTTTCTTCATTGTAGCTAACACGGGGCTATGTTTTGGTCTTGTGCTAGAAACAGTGTTGATAATACCGGTATGTTTTAGTTATTGCAGAACAGTGCTTACCAGAGCAAAGGCCTCTTCTGCTTCTCACCTCACCCCACCAGCAAGCAGGCTGGGGGTGCACCAGAAGTTAGGAGGGGACAGATGACTCCAGCTGACCCAGGGGATATTCCATACCGTATGACATCATGCTCAGCATATAAAGTAGGGGGAAGAAAAAAGCAGAGGAGGGATGTTCAGAGCAATGGCACTTGTCTTCCCAAGTAACTGCTAGGTGTGGTGGAGCCCTGCTTTCCTGGAGGTGGCTGAACACCAGCCTGTCAATTGGAAATGGTGAATGAATTCCTTGTTTTGCTTTTCTGGCATGCCCAACTTTTGCTTTAGCTATTAAAGTGTCTTTATCTTGACCCATGAGTTTTCTCATTTTTACTCTTCTGATTCTATCCCCCATCCCATCTAGGGGGAGTGAGCAAGCAGCTGTGTGCGGCTCAGTTGCCAGCTAGGGTTAAACCACAACAAAAATTAAAGCGTGGCTAAACTTTTTGAAAGGCATGCAATTATATTAGAAATACATCTTGTTCTAAAGTAGTAGACTGTAGAATTAGGTCAGGCACACCCTGCATATGCATGTTTCCTGCTTGCTCATATTTCTGAGAATAATTGTACATGAGAATGTTTTTGTAGATTTATAGGAGTGTTGTCACCTTAAAAATGAGTTGTTTGGAGTTTTATTTTTAGTCATTGTGGTTATGCTGTGGTTTAGGAAGAGGGGAAGATTGCTAACCATCTGATTCACTTGCTCAGTGTGCTGGTCGTTCTTCACAATTCACAAACCAAATGGTGAAATAAGGTTACTCGCTTCTGCTCCCTTACGACTTGCTTCTTGTCGTGCCAGATGACAGTCAAGCAGTGCATAAGCTGTCCAATGTTACAGTAAAGGGCTTTACTCTTCAACAGATTTTGACAGCTCAGCTTTTCATGATTTTTCTTTGAAGTTTCTGTGAAGTTCTGCAACCTTGATACCTAAAATATTTTGTAATGGCTCTTTAAAAAAAAAATAATCCCAAGGATAAGGAACAAGTAATATAATAAAAAGTTAGAAACCTGCAAGTCTGTACTGATGCTTTTGATATCTTTTGCTTAATAAAATATCTGACATCTAAATGGATTTTCTCTGCTGGACATGTATTTGAGTTTCTTTTCTTTGCACACATCACCGATGTACTGTTTATGGTGGCCTCTACAAGTTAAGCCATTCGGCGCTTTCCAGTAGCTGGATGAGAACTGTATACCTTGGGAAGTGGGTTTGGACATGCCACATATTCATTAGGGTGGGGAAGGATAACGTGCTGAAGATCATCCCAGCCTTTTTATATTCCAGTACACTTCCTTCTTTCTTAAGAATTATGTAGAACAAGGATTAGCCTCTTTATCTCTGCAAAAGGTTTGTAGCATCAATTGTTTGTGCCAAAGATGCAATGCAAACTGTTCCCACTTTGTGTTTAAAAAAAAATATTTTTTTTAATGTCCTTCCCATGTTTTTCTCTCAACAAAAGTGTTGGCTCTAAACAACTTCAAATAAAGATGACTTCACCGTGACCATCAGCACATGGTTTGGAGAACAGAGATGCTTGTTCAGTTGCATAGCTCATTTTTAACATTGTTGATGTTCTGGAGGGAGGAGGGACTTAAATGCTCCAAGTTAGGCAAAACCAACAGCCAGAGTCAGATGTGAATTTTTATTTTTGACTGTAATACTTCCTTTAAAAAAAAAAAAAATCAACCAACCAACCATAGCCTGTTTAGGAGCTCTTTCTGTGATTTTTAGTGCTGAACATGACACTAGGCTCTTGATATTCACAAGTTCCCAGCTCCCAAAATACAGCTGTCCACAGGCTGTGGGTTTTCCAAGTTCTCTGCAGACTGGTCCCTACCTGGTCCTTCAGGATCTGAGCATGCCAGCAAGTCACGGTGTTCATTTACTGCTCGTGATCGGTTCTGTGGTACCAGCCAATTCATGCTTACCAGAGGGTAGAAACATGCATGGAAACAGACCTCAAAAGATTGTAACCTGCTAGTATTTGTCCTGCTAACTGCAGGGTAATTGCTGGTGCACAGCCAGGGAGCTTGAGCAGCAAACGTGCGAAAAGTCAGCGTAACACCTCGTTAGTTAGTGGCCCTGATGCTCTGGCTGGTGCAGAAGATGGTGTCTCTTCTTCTGTGTCCCTGTTTTCTCTCATAAAAGACTTCCCTGCAGTGCTTCCCAGGGCTGTTAGGAGGAATGAGCCGTTCATATTTGTAAAAAGCTTTGAAGATGAATAGTGCTAATTATTATTTATAGGTATTCATTCTCACCACAGGTAGTTCACCTTGATCCTGGGCATGAAAGAAACCAGGACATTTGTAAGCTGGTCAGGCGTGAGTATGGCCTTCTGAAGTCTTTATGTACTAGCTTTCCTACTGGGTTGTATGTGTGATTGCAATGTATTTGTCATGTTAAATGACTGGTTTGGACTTTTATTCTCCCGGCCAGATGTGCTAAAGGAATCCTTACTCATTTACCTCAATTCTGCTGACACATGTTGTGTAGGATTTGGGCATGCCAAGAGGGGACAGAAGACAGGAAAGCGCCGTTAGCTTGGCCTGAGTCGGATTATCAGCAGGGCTGAACGTTCAGCTTCCTGTAGATTTAATAAGGAAAGTCAGATTTGATGCTCCTAAGAGCCACCCCAGTTGTGAAGAGCATCTGTTTCTGAATCTGCCCATGGCTGCAGTTTTTGGCACCTTTCGCTGGTGCTGAACTTAGCGTAACAGAAAAGAATGAGGAGAAAGGTGTCAAACAGCTGGGGCTTTTTTTTTTCCTAAAAATCCTGTTTAGCAGATTAAGCATGAAAAGGCGGGGGGAATGATCAGGGGAAATTCGTGTTCCTATGTATCTGATGATAGTTGTGTAGTTTCTGAGATACTGTAGTAGAGGACTCCGCGGAATGGCACACAGGGTCTCTGGAACTGTGCATGCATTTAATTCAGAGCTTACGGTGATGAGCAAAGACGGCAACATTCATCAAACCCTATTTGACTGTTGTGAAAATTCAGTCTGCAAGCATTTCACGCTATTTGACATCACTTAAATAGGGTTATAAGGCAGGCCGCTTGTGAAGTTACGGAATGTAAGTGTCCCTTGATAAAATTAATGTTTGCCTGGATATGAACAACTTACTGATCTGCTCCGTGCCTAAATTCTTCTCTCTGCAAAGTAACGTATTAAATAGTCAAGAGGTTGTTCAGGCAGTGCAAGGGGAGTTTATCGGCAGAACTGCAGCAGTGGAGCACTCTTGAAAGAGGCCTAAGAAGTAAATTTTATGCTTATCAAGTTTTCTTAATAGAGTTCTTGTCAGCTCACAGGGCAAATCTGGTTCCCAAGCGAGTGTGTTAGCATCTCAGTTTTATCAGGAAGCTTGTTTCAATATATAAAAGCTGGCGGGGGGTGGGGAGAGTCCCTGAGACACAACCCAGTATTTGTGTTCTGACAGCTAGCTAGTCTCAAAAACTACTCCTCTTAAGGGCTTTCCCAAGGTGATAACATATCCATGCAACGAGGATATTTTTTTTCCCCATCTCAAAACACATTTGCTTAAGTAAATCAAACTGCAGTTTTAAAAACGATGTTTGGGCAGTCGCCAAATTTTCAAGCATTTTGGTCAAAAAAGTATAGCGTAATTACGTTTGGAATTCAGTGAATGTGTTTGAAAGCACAGTATTAGTTGTATAAAATATTTAACACTTGCAGTCTGGAAAATCCCATTTCCTTGCAATAATTATGATAGGCTATATGAAATAGGGGAATGGTTGACTTGTTCCATTTGATATTGACAATTCTGGAATTGATTTAAAGGCTTTTTTTTCATTTTCCTTCCAGGGTGTTGTACCATATGTGCATTTGCATATTTATGTTTACTTTAAACAGTATTTTCTCCATGTTTACTCGTTTATATAGGTCATTCCTGGAATAGGTTTATCCTGAAGTTGTGAGTGGGGCAGTTGGCGTGTTCTGCTTCGGTGCAGCGTGCTCCGCACACCCGCATCCCACTGCCCAGCATCCCGCCTGCCCTCGCTGCTCTGACACGTGTAAGAAGAGGGCAGGAGGTTGCACGGGTTTTTGCACGGGGAGTTTGCGTTGCCCTTCGCTCAGGCAAAGAGGGATGGATTTGTTCACCTGTGACCAAATGCAAGGCAGCATTCACAGGGACTGCTGAGGTTCTGGTGGGACTGATGAGTGGGGTCTCTCCAGAATCCAGGCAACCGGTGCAGTGGGTGCAAGAAAACAGCCTGGAAAGTTGTTTTTTTTTTTTTTCTCTCGGGAAAGGGAATTTTCTCAACGAGCACTGGGTGTTTGGTGAGAGGAGAGGTGCGTAGTGATGCACTGCGTGCTGCGTTTGCTGGAGCTAAGGTGACTCTCCCGGGCTCCTCGCGTTGCTGTTCCTGCCAGCCAGCCAGCACCTTTAAAAAAAAAGGAAAAAATACAGTAGCTTTTCACATGGTTTTGCTGTGGCCAGAGATCTTCCTTCTGATGAATGTCACATGGTGCATAAACAACAGGTTTTCTAAAAATAAAACAGATACAATAATGCTGGCAACTTGGTTTTACGGAACAAGAGGAAGGAATTGTTAATTCTTTTTCAAATTTCTAATTAAGAATGAAATGCTTACACTGACTGCCAGTAACGATGGGCTTGAAACCCACCACTGAACTGCTCATTAAAGGCCTTCGTCCTCAGCGGGTCCTTACCAGAAAACTCGCCAACTCTTATTTGGCATTTTGTTGTTTTATTAGTGCTGTATTTTATCGGGTTTGTATCTAGCCGTGGCAGTGTTCTGCTGTGCTTTACAGAGGGCACCCGCGGGCCCTGGAGTCTTAATTCAGCCAAGAAAAGGACACAGGGCAATTGTTCTGCAGGCGAGAAATTGGGAAAATTTATTAATGAGGAAATTCGTGTTTTATGTTTGAGAGGGTGAAAGGAAAATACTTCAAGCCAAGAAAGGAGAACAGTTTCTTGTCCAAGGCAATAGCAGGACAAAATAAATGGTGAAGAGAGAATGAGGGACCGAGATCTGTTAGAAGATACAAAGGAGTGAGGCGGATCTGAAAGACAGGAACAGGGAAGAAGAATTTCACTTAAGAGTAAGGTGGCCAAACAGCAAAACCAGAAGATGTCTTTCTGCATATGCTGAAAGAGCATTTAAGATTGGGATGGCATCGGTTGAAGCATTGTATGTCAGGCCGAGCCAGGGTATGATGGATACAAGGCTGCTGCAGTCGTGGCTGTTCTATGCGATATGAGTATTTCTTGTAGGACTATATTGGGTTAAATACTGAGAGAGCAGAGTGATAAATCAAGAAGGGAGACCAAACAAAAGCAATGACTGGGAGCAGGGAACCTCCTAGTCAAACCTCAGAGTGGTTAGGAGGCAATGCCTAAGCTGTTAACTGGGAAAATGTTATATTTTGGGCTATAGACATGTTACAGAGCTCATTTTGCCAGTGCTGGGGAATCAAGAGAGGTATAAACATTTTTAAAGGGCTCTAGTGGTCTGGAGGTCAGGCAATTGCCAGGAAGGTATTTGCAGATCACACGTGTGATCTAGTGACATCAGTGGCTTTAGACTTAATTTTAAAAAAGCAAAAGGTTATAGACTAAATAGATCCCTGGTTACTTTAAAACCTTTTTTCCCTTCTTCCTAGGTAAGTGTAGGGGCATAACTGGCATCATAAGCCTTTCTCAAACACAGTTAAGTATCTGAAGAAATGCCTTCTGAGCCTGAGGGACTTTGCTTGCAGTACCAGGTACAGGGATTTGACCTTTGTTGCTTGAGAGTTTCTTCCAAAACTAACAACCTGGTATTTTCTCTCCTAGCTCTTCTCTTAGGAAACGCAACCAACTCCTCACATCACGGAGGCCCAGCATGAATGTTAATTCTGCTGGTGGGACAGACTGGTCAAGAAATCTGGAGTCCAGTTGCTCTGTGGAAAACGTAACGGTAGCAGTCCATGAGTCAGAAGAAAGTAATGTGGTGCTAGGAGGTCACAGCCCTGCTGCAGTTCCCAGGACTGAGGGTAAGGATAATGTCTTTACCTTATAGAATCTTTACAGAAGATACTTTTCTGTTGGGTTTTTTTGGGGTTTTTTTTTGAGGAGTGATATATTTTGGAAAAATTTCAGTATCCCAAGGCAGTGTGCAGTGGGAAGTATGTACCCTGCCTTTGTCTGGCTGGTGTGAAGGACAAGGGTCCACAGCAGCGTTTAGGTTCTTGCTGTCTTGACAAGATCATCACACAGGTATGCTCTGGCCGGCCAACTTGCAGCTTCTTCTGAGGTTGTCCTGGGACAGTCCTGATGAGCTGTGTGCCCACCATGGAGTGGGCATCAAGCACTGCTGGCTTGAACCACCTCTGGTGTGGTGCGTGCTCCTGCTCCAGCTTTCCTGTGAGAGCAGTTATCAGTGCTAGGAATCGGTGTCTGTATTTCTGGCCCTCTACAGTTCCTGTGCTCCTGCTCTTTACACGCTGAATCTATCCTGCTTTAACGAGGAGATTTAACCATCATGGTTCATCGGGGATTTTTTTTTTATCCAAAATCCCACTGCCGGCTCAATTTGAAAACGCAGTCTAGTTTTATGTCATGTAACATTACCCTGACAGTTATGTATATTGATATCCTTTGTTATGGTATTGACTTAGTTTTCTCATTACAATAGGTAGTGCTATTATGAAATTATGTTTTTCAATAAATTATATCTTACCCTTGCAATGTTTGTGTCTCTCAGGTTTAGATTCTGAATGCCGACACACTGCTTGTCCAGTAAATCCGCAGATCAACAGCATGTTGTCTGCTCCTGAAGACACGCACAACTGTCACTTCCAAGATGGAAATAAGAGACAGTCAGAATATTTTAATACGCAGGAACGCCATGGATGCTGCACTTTGTCTTCAACCAGCAATTCACAAACAGCAGCTCCAGAGAAAGTGACGCTTGTGGTAGATGGCACACGCTTTGCAGTGAACCCACAGATTTTCACTGCTCACCCTGATACAATGCTTGGAAGGTGGGTGATTTCCACTATTTTCAAGATACATCAAGGGGTCAAATGTTTGCTAAAATGGAGCAAACCCCTAATGTTTGTTTTGCGATCTCATCTGTATGCACAAGCAAAGCAAGGTTGACCTCTTTCAGAACTTGGCTGTGAGGCCTTGAAAATGTGACCAGATGTAGAGAGAGCTGGTAGGTCTGCAGATAACATTCTCCCTTCGGTCCTCTTCCTTCAAACAATAATTAGCTAGACACGGTCTCCTTTTGCCTTCTCTTCAAGTGTTTGCCTTGTTTGTAAGTAGTACATCTGTTCACAGCTGATAACCTCCCTTCCAGAATGGGGAAAACGATAGTGCTTCATCCCCCTCCTGCTGTTATCTTTTGATACTGTCCCAAAAGAGAAGTTACTCGGCTCCCTGTAACGTGGCTTAAAGGTTGGAGTCTATTCCTGCAAGAAGCAGCACTCATTTTCTGTACTGCCAGCACTTTCACCCATCTCTGACCAAAGGGAGACAGTTTCTGTTGGGTTACTGACCCTTGCACAGGTCATTGTGTAAAAGAAGGGGTGAAAAAGCATGCGGTGATTGTCAGTTAAAGGGCTTTATTGCCAGGGTATTTTCTGACCCAGGGTTGCACGATCTCTTTCTTTGGTCTGTGGCTTGTTCCGTACAGTAGAGTAGCTATAGTGACAGAGTCCACCTACAGAAGGACTTAGCAGAGACAGCTCTTGTGCTTATTTACTATGTAAGAGGTTGAAGTAGAGGTTTCAGGTTACTGTGTATATGTGTCACTGCTGGTTTTGTTTAACATCAGTGCTCCTGTTGGCCTCTAGCATGAATGCATTTAAATATACTTGTGCATTTACATAGATTTTTATCTGTTCAGAATGTTTGGACCAGGAAGAGAATATAATTTCACCAGGCCAAATGAAAAGGGAGAATATGAAATCGCAGAAGGAATTAGCTCAGCTGTGTTCCGGACTGTGCTGGTAAGGAGATGTTTGCAGATTTAAAAAAAAAACAACAATCTGTCACATGTGCAAAACTGAGCTGTCTCCCAGGCAGCTGCACACCCTTGGGACATATTCTTTTATTACTGGTTTGCATTGTGATTTTCTAAAAATTATAGTAGACTTTGGTATGAGTGAACATTGCAGATATTTGCTTATGTTGCCTTTTACCTTTCTTGAGTAGTGCAGTTTAGTTCCTGAGCTGTGTCATGATCTTGTGGTTGCACATAAATGCATATTGCATATAAGATGTTATGAAACCCTATGCCATGGGAAAAGTTTTAACTGGAGCTCACCATTTATCAGACCCAAGAGGATCTGCAGAGAGACGTAGGTTCTCAGACAAGTAGGGCTGTTTTTACTGCTCACAGAGCTATATATAGCCTCTGTAACTCTCAAATATTCGTTAACAAAACAAAGAACTAATTAAAAATTATTAGAGTCCCAAGACATTCTTAATTTTTCTCTCCAAAACCTGTTCTTTTATTTGCAGGATTATTACAAAACTGGAATCATTAACTGCCCTGATGGGATTTCCATCCCAGACCTTCGAGACACATGTGATTACCTCTGCATAAACTTTGATTTCAACACAATCAAATGTCAAGATTTAAGTAAGTATGGAGAGAAATCAGCTCTTGGATCGTGGTGTTGAGCCCTCTGATCCTGATTCAGTCAAGTTCTTATTAGTGTGCTTTAGTTTAAGCATGAAGTTAGGGACGCCGCTGTGACTCACTTTAAATGCGTTGCCTTTAAACAGCTTTGGTTTTTGTTGCGTCAATCCAAAGTGAAGTGATTGAATCATGCAGAATGCAGGCACACTACTCAAAAAAGCAAACTGAAATTGTAAAAATTCTAGCCCCCTCGTGTGACAGAGGCTGAGAGTTTGCTCTCACAGCCGAACAAAGTGGAGGCTAAAAGCAGGGTTATAACTCCTGTCTAAAAATGTACCAGAGAATCATGAATAATTTAAGCTAAAGGATGGTGAGCAGAGCAGGAACCAAAGATACCAAAGTTGGAAAGTACCAGAGGGTTCCTAGTCATGAAGGGATCGCACTGAGAGCAGCTTTTTGCTGGGTATGCTGGCAAAAAAGTACTTTTAACATAGGCAGATCTGTGAAAGGCACTATACTGAAATGGGGTATATCATAGCACAGGCTGTGGGTAGAATTTTCTACCTTGTCCTCTTGATGAGTGATCACAGAGAAGGCACAAAATGTGCTTTCATGGACAGAAGTTGCTGCTGCAAATTGAAGTCTCATAATGAATTAAATTATTCAGTCTATTGCTGTTTCACTGTATTGATTGGACCTTGGTGGGTTTTTTTAATGGTAATGTAATGGTTCTGCAGTGTAATTTGCATTCCATTTGAAATGCAGTCCAATACATTGCTTTTGCCAATTCTGGAGCTGAAAGCTGTTGATGCATCTGAACATATGTTAAGGATTTTGTGCTCTTGAGTGTATCTGGAAAGTGTAGAGCTGGGCCATGTTTTCATACTGTGTAAAAAAGCTCATCATATGATTTATGTCTCATTAGGTGCTCTCTTACACGAGCTCTCCAACGATGGTGCTCACAAGCAGTTTGATAGCTACCTAGAGGAGCTAATTCTGCCTATAATGGTGGATAGCGCAAGGAAAGGGGAACGTGAGTGCCATATTGTTGTGCTGACAGATGAAGACACCGTGGACTGGGATGAAGATCATCCACCTCCAATGGGAGAGGAGTACTCGCAAAGTAAGGGCTCTGCACTGGGGCTCCTGGCTCTGTGTTCAGCATGCACTCAGACATCTGGCCGTAAGGAAAGAACCCATTCCCAAAGAGCAGTCTTCCTCCAGGAAGAGGTTCTGGCACATGGAGGCCCGTTTTGTACTTTCCTTCTGAACTGGCTGCTGCCAGAGGCAGGGTACCTGGCTAGTTAGAGCTTTGGCCGGCCTGCCTGCGTTGGTAATGACAGCACTCACTGCATCTTTCCCTTTTGTTTGTTGCCTCCTCCTTGGCCTTTTCCTGGCTGCCTAGTGAGTGAATACTCTTTGGTTTACCCGCCCATCGCCACCCATCCCATCCAGCCTGTAATATGCATCACTAGTGTCCCACCAAGGAAGTGCGGGTAATCCCAGTGATGAGAACAGACACCTGAAGTAGATCGTGGAAACCAGACCTGGGTTTTGGCACTCCCACAGCTGAGAGACATCAGAAACAGGGAGAGGTTCTACCTTGTAGATTCTAATCAGCCTTTTTATTTCCCAAGTCCTTTACAGTTCCAAGCTGTACAGATTCTTCAAGTACATTGAGAACCGCGATGTTGCAAAAGCAGTGTTAAAGGAACGGGGCCTGAAAAATATTCGCATTGGCATTGAAGGTAAGGTATTTCTTCAACAAAGGAAACTGTGAAACAGGTGACTTCAGAGGCAGTAAAGCCTGGTTTCCTCTGGACTCTAGGTGCTTCCTGTTTTGCTTTGTGTTTTACTAGGCATTTATTTTCATGTGACTAGTAGAAGCTGGGCATGTTCCTTCATCTCTATCGTGTTACAGGGAAATTAGCCAGAAGACTTAAAAGTTAAGGGAAAGTGAAAGATATGTAGCGTGTACCAGTAAGCCTTGTCTCTTTAGGACCAAGTAAACAGGATGCAGGAGTCAAACACTTCCACTTGCTGATCCAAGAATTCCCTTAGGGACCTTAGAGAATGTTGTGCTATGTCCTGGGAGACTGTCTCATTTTTATGGTAGCTATGTTTGCTCACAAAATGGCTAACGCTGTGCAGCCATTGATCGTGACTACAAACAATTCTCTTCATAGAATTATTAGGCTGGAAAAGACCTTAAAGAGTCCAGCCGTTAATCTGGCACTGCTAGGTCCACCACTAAACCATGTCCCCAAGTGCCACATCTACACATCTCTTAAATACCTCCAGGGATGGTGACTCGGCCACTTCCCTGGGCAGCCTGTTCCAACCCAGTTAGCCAAGGGCTGCTGATAAATGATGGAAAGTGGCCTGGTGAGCAGCTTGCCAGCTCCCTCGGTCTGCTGGGGTGGATCCCATCTGGCCCCATAGACGGGTGTGTCTGAGTGGTATGGCAGGTCTCTGACCATTTTCCCTTGGATTATGGGGGCTTCATTCTGCTCCCCATCCCTGTCACTGGTTTCCCCTTGGATTATGGGGACTGGGTACCTGGAGAAACAGTCTTCATTCTACTAAAGACTGAAGCAAAGGAGGTGTTAAGTACCTCACCCTTTGTCACTGTGTTTCCCCCTGCATCCAGTAAAGGTTAGAGATTCTCCATAGCCCTCCTTTTGTTGTTAATGTATTTACAGGAACATTTTTAATTATCTTTTATGGCAGCTAGATTGAATTCTAGTTGGGGTTTGGCCCTCCTGATTCTCTCCCTGCAAACCTCACAACATCCTTGCAGTGCTCCTGAGTTGCCTGCCCCCTCTTCCAAAGGTGATAAACTCTCCTTTTTTTTCCTGAGTTCCAGCCAAAGCTCTGTTCAACCAGGCTGGTCATCTTCCCCACCAGCTCATCTTTCAGCACATGGGGACAGCCTGTGCCTTTAAGCTTTCCATCGTGAAGAACGTACAGCCTTCCTGGATTCCTTTGCAGGGGAAAAGGGAATGTTTTTTGCAAGCCAATAATGATTAATGTGGAATGTGAGCATTTGTCTGCCAAGTCCTGGCTGATCCCATAGTCACTCCTACCTCCTACTCCTATCCTTCTGGGATCCTGTTGTCCCTTTGTGCAAGTTAGAGTTGTGTAGTGCAACTGACTGGCTGTCTGTGTTTCCAGGGTATCCCACCTGCAAAGAGAAGGTGAAGAGGAGGCCTGGTGGCCGATCCGAAGTGATATACAACTATGTTCAACGGCCGTTCATCCAGATGTCATGGGAAAAGGAAGAGGGCAAAAGCCGTCACGTTGATTTCCAGTGTGTTCGGAGCAAATCTCTAACAAACCTAGTCTCTGTGGGTGATGACGTTTCGGAGGACCATGAGGTTATAATGCATCACCCCCCACAAGTAGATGAACTGGACAGGCTAAACGCACCGTTCTCCCAAATGGCTGTTAACGATCTACCAGATTAGTCGTGGCTCAGGGTGGATAGTCCTGCTTGATGTGGGAACATCTCAGCATAGTTTCATCCCCGGTGATGGAACACAAACTCCTGCAAGGTGCTTTATCCTCGTTCATGCTCTTATTACATTGTCATATTTCAAGCATGTTAATAAAGAGCCACACACCATAGTTTAACTGTGCAATCAAAAGCAACATAACCTCAAACAAAAAGAAATTATGCTGTTTGTTTCTACTACAAAAGCTTCCAGATTGTTGGATGCTGAATATTTTAGCTAAACTTCTAAAAGAAGAGCAGAGGTATTTAGAAACATCTTGTTTGACGTGAGAGAGGAAAAGTCTGGGCCTGTCAAGACAAAGCTTTCATTTACCATTAGGCACTTAGCTTTGCGTTTGTGATAATCAGTTACAAAGGACCGAACATCAAAGCAGGACAGATGATACTCTTTCATCAACCAGCAGAAATGTAGCACAGTTGTGACAACAGAATCCTGAGTGTGGAGGAGTCTGTTTACACTGCCACCTGGCTTTGCATCCAGCATGTTGTACTGCTGGTCTGGGGAAGGATGAACTAATTCAATAGGAAGCATATGCCTGTTCACAGGAATTTCCCGTACATACTTCTCCGTAAGATGGAAGCATTGTTTTTAGGGATGTTGTCTGTTCAGTAAAACAAGTAGACCATGCAGAAGGAAAAAGCAAAAAAAGAAGAGACTGTAGTTGATACCTTACCAACAAAGTAAATCTGTTTAGTAGCCTAGTAGATGTAAGAAGCCTTTGTAGTGGTGACTGTGCATGCTAAAGACTTTGTCTCCTCCATCCCCCTGCTAAGATGAAAAAAGCCAGTGGGAGGAGCTCCCAGTACAGACAGTTTGCTACCCGAGTAGAATCCTTGATCTCGTCAACCTTAGTCAGTCAGAATTCCTGTAGACTCTCCAAGGAGCACTCTACCGTTGGCAGCTTTAGAAGGTCAGCTGCTTTCTTCCCAGTTTGGAACTGACTGGACCATTTTGCTGTCAGGCAGGTAAGAAATACCGATAGTAAACCAGCCTTCAGTAGAGAAAAATACACGTACCTGGGAACAACTCCCCTTTGCTGCTCTGAACGTTATCCTAGTCTGTGGTTAAGGCTCTGTTCATTTTGAATTCAGGGCCCACAAAGCTGTAAGTAGTGACACACTCCAGGCTGGTTTAGCTCAGTTACGTGGAAGTCTTGCTGGTCCTGTTCCTGCAGCATGGAGTTATCTGTAGGCTTCCTTAACCCCTGATTAGCACGGTGAATTCCTGACGGCCACAACCGAGCCGCACGTCAGGCAGAACGAGCCTGCCTTGCAAAGCCATCATTTCCAGTGGCTCTGTAGAGGTGCAGCGTACCCGGAGCAGAGTACTTAAATGTTCCCTCGCGAGGTTCTTAAGTTCAGGTCAGTTCTGCTCTTGCAATTGGCTGCTGCTCGAACCTGTACCACTTACATGTTGAGTTACCTTTGCAAAACAGAGGTAGGTATCGGTCTGCCTCTAGAAGGTTTAATCCCTTGTTGTCAGGGTTGTATCATCAAGCAAATTTTTATTATCCTTAGTCTTGTCTGCAAAGTGTATGGTAGAGTTAGCATTGAAGATTGCCGTTAACTGTTTGCTGCTAATGATGTTTGGTTTTTTCAGTGTAAGTAATATGACAATATCGAGCACGAATTTTCCTGAAGATTTACGAGTATTGTTGTAGTTACGAGTAAGAAAATCTCTGCCAAGGCATGTACTTGCTGATACATTTAGTTCCCGTTTGTATGGATACAGGTTCCGTTCTTTGCAGTGTTTCTCTTTTTGCTTCTTTCCTAAGTGCAGTAAATGGGTTTCTTCTTTTTATAAGTGCCTATGGGAAGATTTCCAAAAGCGCTTTAGTACCTCCTGAGAGTCCCAGGGGTTCAGGTGCCCAGGTCCACCTGACTATTTTTGCAAATTTCTCCCTGTGTGTCATTGGATCAGTATAGTGAAGTGTCCTTCAGTATCTGCACAGAGGTGGTGTGCAGTCACTTACCATTATTGCTCTAGATGAATTTCTATTTTTGTAGTAGAGAAAGGAAGACATATGGACCGTTAACCTTCCAGCTAAGGGCCAGACCAACCCCATTACTTGCCTTGGTAACGAGCGGTTCCCACAAGTCAAGCAAAGGCACTGGTGAGGCTGTCCGCCCAGCAATGATGGAGCTTGCCCCCCCCCAGCCCCATGGATTATTTTTGTGTGTGTATGTATATTTATTTTTACAGCAGTGTAAGTTTTAAGTAAATGTGTATTGGTATTGACCAGCTGCCTTGGAGCTGGAGTTTTATAGGTGTTCCGCTCGAAGGACCTGAAGTGTGCGTGGTGGTGAGCACCACCCTGCAGGACTGTGGCAAGGCATCATCTGACTTTGATGACACTTGATGGGATCTGACACCTAAGTACCGTACTCAGCCAAAACAGATCCCACCAGAGTCTGTCCCTGAGCCCAGGGTCAGCTAAGGCCTCTTGAAGGATTTGGCCAGTTTATTAAAAATAGTGATCGCAGGCACTTAACTGCAGCAGGCTGTTGCCTAAGAGCTAAGGACTGTCAATGCCTTGTAGGAGCTTGTTGGTTCTCTGTGTGATCAACTGGACCTGGAATTATTCAGCCTCCATGATTTCCGTGCAGTTTTTACCACTCCCAGTTGTTTATTGGCTTTCCCAAGTAAATAAAGATTAATTCAGGATTTAATTATTTATTTTTTTTTTTTAGTAGAGTGAGTCCCATTGGAACACTAAATCAAATTGAAAAAGTACACATTTGCCTTCCTTCTCTCATGGTCACCTACTTCAGCTACAAGGTCAAGTTTTGTCTTATTCTAGATATACTGAACTGTTACCCCTGGTGTGTTTGAACTACAGATGTATGGTTTCTTTTCTGTATTAAAGTATAAATTATATTTGGCTTGTTTGGCTCTTAAAAATTGTTTTACCCATTTTTCTATTCCATGTGTATGAGAAAGATTCCCCGAAGGGTTTGTTTCCTTGCTTCCTAAAGTGTGGCCTGTGACCCCAAAGTCTTAGAAGGAGTTTTGCATCAGACAGAGCCTGGTTGATCTGGCAGGGACCCCGTGCAGCAGCTGCGCGGAAGTGTTACTACTGTTTGTGCTGAAAGAACCTCAGAATTTAACAACTCGTTGCTGTGATGTTCTAAAAGGAGCAGATAGCACAGGTATGAGATGACATGACTTTTAACCCATAAACTACACGGCATCTGTAACGGGCCCTGGTGCTTTTTTTGGTTAGTATGCTCTCCACTTCTGCCTGCCTCCGACAGCTTTAGAGCAGGTCTGGCTTTTATTTACATCTTCATTGTTGGATATATTTCAGGGGTTTTCTTGATGAAACTTGAGAAGGGTGTTAAGAGTTTGAACAAGCTGGAATTTAGTGGAATTACTGAAGTGATAACAGGGACTTGTACTCACAAGTGGAGCTGTCTGAAATGTGAAGCAATGAAGTAAGAACTACAAGTTGATTTTGGCCTGTTACAAAAAAAAAAAATAATGAGGGGGTGTAGCTTTGCTTCCAGCCTCACTTGCTCACTGCTTGTTACCCCTTTTAAAAATAGAAAAAGATTAAAACCAACTTTATCTGACACCTAGGTAGGCATCATGAGGCCTAGGCATGACTAAGGCCAGGGTCATCCACCCCTGCCAGGAGGCTGGGCACATTTTGCCAGAAAGGTTTAGTTCTTCCAACCATCGGCACTGTCTTTCACCTTTCTTCATGCCTGATCTGCCTCTTTTGGCAATGCAGGCTTCAGCCTAGGACTTACCCTTGCATTCTCATGCCCAAGTAGTTGATTCTAAAATCAGTTTCAATTCTGAAAAAACACCAACCTGAGAGATCTCAGTTTGTAAAAACAAAACCCGCTAGCAAAATTGTCTTTTTATTAAGAGGATTTTATTTACACAACAATGCAAAGATCTTACCATAAAAAGTTGGCTCCCCCTGCAACACACAATACACCTGCTAAATTTTACAGTGCAATTTAGTAACAGCTTTTAAATATTTACAGAACACTTTTTCAACTTACAGGTTAAGGCAGAGGCAGGGCACAGTGATAAGAAACATTTAGTGCAGTTTTGTGCTAGGCATGATACAGAGATGAACTGGCAGCATAACTCATGTTCAGATCCATTGGAAATTCAGATGGGAATTACTCCTAGAAGTCCAGCAACTGATTGCAGCTTAAAAAAAAATAGTGCTATAAGATACTTAAAACCTCAATACACAAGCCAGCAGCTAAGAAAAACATTTGGCTAATATGGGAGATGGAACAGGCATACAAAAATCTTAATCTGTTAGCAGTGAAGTATGGATCCTGGAAAGAAGACACTGTATTTTATTTTTTTTTTTCCCCTAGTGTTGGTGAATAGCTGTACTAGGAAGCAGGCTTACAATGCAACTCTGATCCAAAACCTACCCCTGGAAAAGGGGTGTCCGAGAGGACTATGTTCAAAGCCATCCAACTTCTACCGAAAGATGACAGGAGCGAGGTACCCAACTGTTCCTTGTGCCTTTGAAAATCTTCACCTTTAACTCAAAAAGTGAACAAGCTGAGGTTTCAGAAGACTTTAACACACACACACTAAAAATGCACAATACATACTACTGTATAGTTGGGAGGGGGGGTTTCACAGCAAGTTATCACAACTTAGAATTGTTTAGCTTCTTCATCTTTGGTATTTATAAATAAAAATGCCAGTCCCTTTTAGTTAAAAGGGTAATAATGCAGCTTCTATCTCAAAATCATTTATTCCTAATCCACAGCAGCTTTAAAGGATTTTGATTTTTAAATTTTTATTTTTAAGGCAGTAATTAAGCTGTCAGGAATTTTAAAAAAATGTTTTGATATTAGTACCTCTTAGTTTTCCAATGGTTTAAGGCACCATTTTCAAACGGCTAGAAGAAACTGCAGGATAAGGAGATGGAGCAATATGAGAAGTTGGTATCAGCCCTTCATAAAAAGTAAAAAGGAAGCAGAAGGTGCTATTAATGACTAGTTGATAAAAAGCCTGATCCTATAAATCATTACTTCAATTAGCCCTTAGTTCTCCGAGTAAGCCCTACTAACTACAGTAGGTAGTACTGGTACTTCTATTTAAGGCTGGTTTTGCATTTCTGCTTTGTAGGATCCAACTGGTATCTAAACTGCTTATGGCAATTCATTAAACTCCTAGGACACGTAAAAAGCACAAGGGGTGGTAAGGGAGAGGATGCTAACAAGTTATCACCCAGTTTTAGCTATATACGGTACTTTCAGTTGCCCAATCAGTCCTTCATGATGGCACTCGGTTCAAAAGAAATCTAGGTAAAAATTCCCTAAAAGCACCTATTAAAAAAAATATATCACTACAAACCCATTTTCTTTCTTTTCCTAATCTAGAAAGTTAGGACTAAATATAACTGAAAGCCTTCCTTTTATTTTGATACACTGCCCTAGCTTTGTTTCTAAAAAAACTTTTGTTGTTAGTGTTCAGCACCAATAAAAGTTTGCAAGAATCCAAGACAATGCGAATTGATACGTGCTTTTAGAAACCTCATTCCATTTCTGTTTTTTTAAGAATCTAATTGCAAATTAAAGACTGGAACCAGGCAGGCCCAGAGGTTAATGGCATCTGCCCCTGGAAGTACAGAGTTAACGACAACACAGGTGCAGAGCAGAGCTCACGATGATACAGAGGAATTTGGGAAAGCTCAACTGAGGCAGAATCCTCCCTCCCAAAATGCAGTCGTGTTCCGAGAGATGCCTAGGCAAGGAAAGGCACTTCGGGGTGCTCCTGGGGAGCGACCTGATCACAACTGAACGGACTTCGATAAGTTACACTAGGCAATAATCGAAAGAGTGGACAAGGTGGGTTCCACTGCCCCAAAAGTGACCCCACGAGGCACCGTCTCTTTGGAAGACTACAGGGACAGCTGGTTCAGCCACGACAGCAAGAGGAGCTCCGTGAGGAAAAGCCAGAGAGGCCCCCAATACCAAGACTCATGGAAGAAGCTGCTGCTGTTCTGCTCAAAACAAAGAGCAAAAAGGCCACAGAAGCTGGTTTCATCTCTAAACCGATGAAGATGCAGCAGACTTGTCAGTGGCCAAACGATGGCTGCAGCAGGACCGGGAAGCCTCATGGCTGACCCAGCTGTACCCAAGACGCCCACCAAAGATCAGGTTAAATGAATTTCCCTCCCTCTCTGCTCTAATTCCAGACCCACTTGTGTTACCGGCTGTGCTTTTTATTATCCGCATTGCTCATAGATCCATCCTTTCATACAACAACTGAAAACTGTTGGCGCTTGGTAGAGGAAGTGGCCGATTTCTCCTGTCACTGTCTAGAAGTGTTGCGCAGTTTTTTAATTTAGAAAAAAATATTCAATGGCTTGAGGGTCACTGTCTTAGTACCAAAAGTAAAGTGCACCACGGCTGGAGGCCACTGAGACAGAGCTGAGAAATGCTATTGAAGAGGCTTCCAAGTAACATTATAAAAAACAGCACTACAAACTAAAGTTAAGGCAATACAAGTTGTGTCCTTCTACTAGGTAAGTTTACTGGAGAGTTGTCTACCTCAATCTTTAATTATTGCTTTGTTTCCTCTGTACTGAAGTCCATAGCCACTGGGAAAACAGCGCTGGCAGAATTGGCAGATTGAGTTTGTCACTTAATGCAGGACTGGCAAAACAGTCCCCATAAGCATCGCGTGCTTTGTTAACGTCAAAGTGAAGGCTTGCTCTCATCTCCCGATGGACTGTACGGTCTGGCAAAGAATTTTAAAAGATAATAAACTCTTGCTCCTGAAGCAGCAAAATGTGCTTGCAGCAGAGATGATGCAAACATTTTGTGGAATTTTTCAATGGTGCAGAAAAAAAAAAAAATTCCTTAGTAGCAACCAGGGTGCATAACAAAACGGGGTCCTGAAGTCTTCTTCAAGAGTTAATAGCCCTCAAGTTTTCTTTAAAAAAAGAAAAA
This sequence comes from Falco punctatus, assembly GCF_963210335.1. NCBI lineage: Eukaryota > Metazoa > Chordata > Aves > Falconiformes > Falconidae > Falco > Falco punctatus. Next base: position 2,975,901 of record NC_137597.1, read on the forward strand.
GTTCTTGTACGGATATAAACCCAAAGTCCAGGAACAGAATTTCATGGCTCAGAAGTCGTCCCAGGTGAAGATTTGTTACTTTCCTGCTTTCATATAGGATGGTATTGCTCCTCGGGCTGTCAGACCTTCAAAACGCTTGTAGGTGTAATTGATAAAAACCCAGTCTTTGTTCTTGTAGTCAGTCTCTGGATGGTTGCTTGTTGCCACTGGTAAGACATAGAAGAAGTAAAATTATCCTTTGAAGGCTGCAAAGTTTATTTTCATACAAAACACTGGCTGTGCAGTAGGGAAGAATGCTTCTAAAGAAAGAAATATCGTTAAGTCTAGGCAGATTCATTCTTCAGCCCCCATCAAGAACTGCTGTAACATAAACACATGGAGCAAATGTGTGACTGTGCTTTGACAGATAAATACAAGGATCCTTTTGAGATTTACACAGAAACCTATCATCCCCCTTCTGTCCTACTCTCTCCCTACTCCCTGTACTAGGGGTTAGACATGCTAGCAAGAATTAGCCGGTACTAAGGGGGTACTCGCAATGCTGGGCTCACAAGTCCTGCTGAGATTTGAACTTGCTGGGACCTCTGCTGCCTCTTAGAGATGCCCTTTCGCAGACAGCTCCCACATCACTTGCAAGTCTGCATTCTGCCTCCTGAAACCCAAATTACAGTTTGCACACCCCTGCACCACAAGACTACCAAGCTAACGATTCGATCATGACACAAAACCCCTAGCATCTAGTAAGATCCTTTCTTTGATTAACAGGAAAGTTATATTATTCCACTAGAGAAGGAGGAGGATTGTTTACATGCAGAATCAAAGCATTCACCTGTTGGTTTAAGGATATCAGATTCTGGAAATTCATCAAAGTTTGAGGTATCGTCAATGCTTTTAATTTCTATGGAAATTGCAGCAGGTCTCTCTCTGCCAAGAAGAGCAGATTCAGCGTTAAGATTTCAAAAGCAGGAAAAATCAGGATTCAGCCAGTTTCCATTTTGTAACAGAATCAAAGACTGTAGGTACCTAAACCTTAGCAAGCTTCAGATAAGGAACAAAATAGTCTTAGTGACACCTGGATATGATAAATGCCAGTCAAGCTGCTGCCTTTTGTTGAACAGGACTAGCTTTAAACAGTCCATAGAAAAGAGCAGCTTGCTTTTCTGCAAAGAATCTTACCTGATATGCTCCCAATCAACCCCTTCAAAGAATGGGTTACTCTTTATTTCCTCCACACCAGATGCACCAACTCTGTGCTCCCATTCACAGCAAAATCTGGGATGGAAGGAAGAATGAAAATGAAGAATGAAAATGAAAGCATTCCATCCAGAAATGGAACGGCTTTCTGAACTGATACTACTACGGTTTCTTAACATATAAATGGAGAAGATTAAGAACTCCCACTGCAGAAGCAACACACAGTTATGTTTAGGAATGCCATGTCAAATGCTACAATTAAGATGTGGTACTCTTTCACAACAGGATAATGTGCCCTTTCTATTTCAGGACCAGTGTAGAGCAGGAGACCATATAAAGCCTAAAAAGCTAGACATTTATATTTCTGTCCTGAGAATAGATAAGCAGTTGAAAATACAAATGAAAGAGCAAGAGTCAGCATGTGCTGGGATACGTCTGTATGCTCCAGCGCATACAATGTCAAAAGCATGGCTACTGTAAGAAGCTAGCTCTGACAAAAAGATTTAAGTTGCTTCCACAAGAAGCTCACAGACAAAATATGGAGAAACATTTGTATTTTGCCAGACTGGCAGCCCTTCCATGGGAGCTCCTTTTTAGCATAGTTCCGTCAGGGAACCACTAAATGAACTCTGAGAGACAAATGTATTTGACAAGGGAGTTCAGCATTTGATGCATGTGTGCAACAGTATGTGCCATCAGGGGTATTTCTCATGTGAAGCAAGCCACGAGAGGCATATACTACAGTTCACAAGACAAGAAAATTAGTACTATTAATTGGCAAACCGTGTGGCTTGGCACCTTAAAATAAGATCCTTTGCTTTATCAGATATTGGAACTTCTGGAGGAAAAGTCAGAGTCTCTTTCCAATTCATTACTTTCTTATATGTTTCTTGAGGAGTCTCAGAACAGAATGGTGGATAACCTGAAAAAAAAGAAAAATACAATCTTAAAAGTCAAAACAGTTGCTGTAGTTACTGAAGTCTACAAAGCAGCTGTCAGAACACACCTCACAAAACCAAAGGAGTGAATCCTTTGAGAGCCTGATCCCAAGCACATAAATACAGCTGATGTCCTACACCACGATTCCTGCATAAAACTTGTGCGCTGCCCATTTCTTACCAATCAACATCTCGTACATGATGACCCCAAGTGACCACCAGTCACAAAGCTTGTTGTATCCAGTCTGCATGAAAACTTCAGGAGCAATGTAATCTGGAGTTCCCACAGTAGAAAAAGCCTGGAACAAATACCATCAGTTACGCATCTTTAGAGAAAACTGCCTGATATGGAAGTGGGAACTTACACAACGGTTATTTTGAGAAAGACACTAGATTGCCTCAAAGATCCTTTAGCACAGTTGTTTAAAGCCTTTATTTCAAGGCACGTGGAGACAAAATCAAGACGTTCACGTGAAGGAATCTTAAAATACCGTCAGGGAAGCGGGGAAAGGTATCACTGTCTGTATACACCTCGGGATGGTCTTTAGCCCTTTGTTATATAGAAAGTGGCAAGAACTGTTAGTTTTAGCTCGGGAGACATCAGATATCAATGTAAGTAATTACGGCAGTGCCATCTCAGTTACAGGTCACCAGCTGTTCAGCAGATGGATGAAGGACAAACTAGAATCATTCCTCTTTTTCAAAGAAAAAGCACAAATATTTTTATTTCGGTAGTGTTCAGAACTCTGAAATGGATGACTGCCCTTCATGTAAATACGTGTGCCATTTGAACGCAGCAGCTCAGCAGAGAACATTTCCAAGCAGGTGAAACGTACTTACCAACTGCCGTCTGTTTCTCTTCCAGGTCTCTGCTTTCCTTTTGGAATTCATGTTCTGGAAAGCTAAAGGAGATTGAAATATATGTGACTGACTACCAGTCTCACCCAGTATACATTTTTAACTCCAAAACATCATACTAAAGATCTCCCTTACAACATCAAAAAAAGATAGCCAGGCTGGGGCAGACAGCCCATTTTGTATTCAGCTGTCCCAGTAAGAGCTCACAGTCCCCAGGTGCTCATCACTGGCCCCTACAGCCAAAATTTACCACCATAGTGAAGCTGGAGCTATTTGTGGAAGCCCACCTTAATTCCTCCTGCTGAAGGCAAGCCACATCAGCAGAGATGAACTAGTTAACCTGCCTCAGCTTACCTGGCACCATCTAAGGGGCACCTGCGGTGGCAGATCCAAGTGGTCAGCAGCCTCTAGCAGGCAGTGGCAGCCGACAGTTAAGAGGCAAAGCAGGGACGTAACCTCTTCCACTGGTACAGATGGTTGCAAAGAGCACATCTGTCAATACCCTAAACCTACCAGCAACTTCCAAACCTAACACTGATAAAATTTTATCAAGCCTTTCATTAGCAATCCATGCTTTCAGTGTTTTTTTTAACTCCCCCTGAGAAAATTACTGAATATTCAAAGAGACTGTGTGCTCACCTGGTAATTTAAATAACACTTGAGATAGAGCTAGCACCTACCAAATCACACTGAGTTTTCATTCAAGGTTTAATACACATGCAAAGAAGGGCTATATCTGAATCTATTTCAAAGATAAACTTCTGGAAACGAGGATTGTGTTTGTACGTTGAAGTAACTGAAATTATTTTTATAAAGATGTTTTACAGAAAATCAAAATTACACCTCAGGATGCAGTGTTGATTATTAGACCCTCCACTGCTGCCTTCTAGCTTCACGTTGAAATGAGTTATGTCAGGCACCAACACCAAGTACACAGATACCCTTCTGAAGCCAAATAACTTACTGAAGTCACTAGGAAGACTGTGGTTCAAGTTCCTATAAAATTCTGTTCTGTGCGCTTTCTTTAGTCCAGTACATAGACCAAAATCTGAGAGTTTCACATGACCCTAGAGGAGAAAAAAAAAAATATTAAAAAATACAACCCCATACGAGACATTATCGTAGCAAATAAACTCTGCTACTTCTTCCCCTCCCTTTATTTTGTATAATCAATAGACGCACTCTTTTTGCATTCCTTGTTTCAGCCTAACACTGGATGCGTACATAGAATAAAGCCATTAATACGTTCATCACTACTACACAGAGAAAGCCCAGTAGCTGTTTACTTCAAGAAATCTCTGCTCCTCTTAGCTCCTGACCACTTCAGAGTGAAAGCAAATGTCTCCAGAGGCACCTGTAATCCCTGGATTTTGTGTTGACCCCAACAGGCAAACACCTTAAATTCAGTAATTGGACCGGTGTTAGTGCACAACATGCAACCGCACCAACTAAGTGCAATTTTTAAATGTGTATCTAAAAATCTACATCCTTTTCAGAGCTCTAAATTTGTCTGTGTCTAGATGGAGACACACAGAATTCCAGCAGTAATTCCAACAATGCATTAACTGGCAAAGTAATTTCCTGGTAAAGTAATTTCCTGGTGGCAAACTTTCTCCCAGCAAGCTAAATTTTAAGCAAACTTGTAGTGAGCAGTAGGAAGATACTGACACAATCGTGCTTTCTGCACATTACCTGCAATAACCACCTAGAAGCAATTGGGTAACCCGGCCAAGCCTTCAGAAATCAGAAATAGATTCTGATTCTGAGGGAGATCATATCTCTGTCTTCAGTCTCGCTAGAGGAACCGCTACATCCTTTACATCTGATATCATCATCTACCCAGCAGCTGGCAAGTGTGACATACAAGATGTGAGAGCAAAAGGAAACATCTTTTGACTAAGAGGGGAGAACTGAAACTGCGTGTTTTAAATTGCAGCTGAAATAACCAAAAAGTGACAGAAGAGAGCTCGTAAGTGAGGTACGGACACAGCTGGAGGTCCTTCTTGGCTTTTGTTTCCCCAGCGATGTGGCAGATCTACCCTCAAAAGCCAGAAGGAACAGGGCTCCGAAAGAAGCACCGCCACCCACTGCCTTTCACAGCTGTCAACACTAGTTCAGGTCGATAATTAAACTTGCAAGACCTATTTACTACTCCCCAGCCAGTGGTCAGTACACACCTTGCTATCCAGGAGAAGGTTGTCGGGTTTTATGTCCCGATGGATAAAGCCCAGCTGATGAATAGAATCAATGGCTAGCACAGTCTCAGCTATATAGAACTGTGTCTCTTCTTCTGTTAGAGTGTCTTTTTTCATCAACAGGGTCATCATATCACCTAGAAGCCCATCCCCCCCAAATAGCAAAGGTAAATAAATACAAGCAAACACACAAACTCCACTCTTGTTAATTTTTGAAGGCATTTACAGAGAAAAGAGCCAAGCTAGTTAAGATTTCCTGAGGTTTTAAATATTTCATATAAAATACTACAGTTCCCCAGCACCTCTGTGACAAACTTTCATATTTTCCCTTGTGTCACTGTACGGGGAAAGGTTTGTACTGTCATTGCATTAAACTCACTGAGAGAGCTAAATAGCATAAAGATGAGCTGGCAGTATAGAAGCATCCCTTAAAGGAGACGGCCGCGGACTGCCACTCTTCACATCTGAATCACAGATTAAAATAGACACTTTACAAAGAACAGATTGCATTTGTGCAGTGTCATCTCAGAAAGCATTCTTGTGGTTTCCTTCATCACATACATTACGGGCTTTCAGGATAACTTTGAGTTACAGCAGCATTATCATGCAAGAACAAACATCATCCTTTAAAAAAAAAAAAAAAAGACCTTAAAAGCTGCTCCCGCTGCAAGCCAGCTAAAAGCAAAAGGTTACAAAAAATGCAAACCTGGTTACATTATGGTTCTATAGATAGCCAGTGCGTGGTAAAGATAAGAACTAGCCCAGTATTGAGGCCAAGTTTCAAACATCTGCAGCTGGCAGACAACCTCCAGCCTGACCCGAAGACCTCAGCACCCCGACTGTAAAAAGCTTTACAAAAAGCAAAAAGCTTTACAAGGACTTGTTTCCTCACAAAGTAACAGACAGCACAAACACCGCTGGATGGTAACCACAGAACACTCTAGGCCCAGGCTACAGTTGTAATTAAGAAATTAGAAATCCACAAGCAAAAGGAAAGCAGCCTTTTGATTTCGGGTAGTTACCTCCAGGCAGGAACTCCATGATAAGGTAGAGGTTTAGCTTGTCCTGAAAACTATAGAACATTTTCACAACCCACAAACTGTCTGCCTCCACTAGAATGTCCCGCTCCGCACGAATATGGCCAACCTGGAGATACACATATGCAGTTGATTAATTACAAGGCTGTGTTTTATTAGATGCATTTATTTCACAGATAGTTCAAGTATTACATTGAAAAGCATCAAATACTGAAAAGACAGCAGTCAAACTTCTGCACAAGGGCAGAAACACTACCAAAACTTCAGGAAGTTACACCCCTCAATATTTTCGGGTAATAAAATAGCATCACATGTTCAAAAACAAATCCAAAAGCCATCCTTCTGACAGTAAAAAGGTGAGAAACTTTCATTAAGCTGCTATTATTTTTCCAAAATGTTTCTTTTTTTGTCTGTTTTCCTATGTGATAAAGCCCATTGAACAGCAAATCCATTTTACTCCTCAGCGTGAAGATCTGAAAGACCCTTTTACGTTCAAGCGTCTTCACTGGAAATTTTATGGGGACTTTTGCCTTTGGACATTTACACTTGAATAACATTTATACTTATTGTGTGACTTTTGCTGCCATAAAGTAAGGCATGTAGGGGGACGAGAGAGCACTAACCTCACTCCTTTCAGCAAAAACTCAAGCTACAGAAATGTAAATCACCCTCCTCAACAACAAGATTCCGTACAAGAGAGATAACCCATATTTACATTTTTAATCTTTCATTTCTTACGGCATTTTGGTCCCCTTCAAACCAGAACTGTACAAGTGATAACAGAACACTATGAAAACACTTATCTTAAAACCACTTGGATAACAGACCACTCCAAAACACAATTTATTACTGTGGGAAGATTCAGGAGGAGAAACACATGGTTGATTATAAAAACAGGTTAATCCTATATACAAAAGCAGCTCCGTTTTTTACAAAATTATCTAACAAATCTCTATAAACCTGGCTCTTCTTTAAAAAGTTAGTACACGCTTCAGATACGGCTTCAGCCTATTCCCACAGATTTAGACCAAAGCACTGATATAGCAGTGCTGCATAAAGCTTGTGTGTGAACACACTGCTGTTTGTTTTTTTAAACAAGTATTTTCAGAAATGGAAACCGGTTCCTGGTTTTTTGAACACACACAGTGCTTCCTAGATTGACCCCAGTGCTGACCAAAAAGTGATGGTCTCAGACCATTATAGTCCCAGAAATACTAGCAGAGGAAAGCCTTAAAAATGTTAAAACTTTATGTCTCTGAGTCAGAATTCCACGTCCATATCACTTTGATATTTATATCTGATTCTGTAAATCAGAAATGCAGTAGAACACCGACCTTTATCTATACGGGATCATTTGTGTATCCCTATGTGTAACATCATCATAAAGCGAGGAGGCACATACGTTAGATACATAGAACCATCCCTTCTCTTTCAGTGGAGAAAGACACCTGGTCCTTCGAAAAACACTCTGCTTCCCCACGTTTTCAAGCAGAAAGAGTTCAGCGCTACCTTGCCTCAGACCAGAGAGCCTCTTAGCAAAGTGTTACGATCGCAATTTCCATCGCAACTAAGCGAGGCGTTAGAGGTCGTCTGAAACACCGTCCTGAGCATTCTGTGACAAGCAATATAGCCTGCAACTGCTGCTGTAACACTATTAGGTGAAAACTAGATAACCTTCAAACTTCTGCACTGTTACAAGGAACATTTTAAAGAAAAAAAGACAAAAAAAAAAAAAACAAAACAAACCAAAAAACACTGAAAAGAGCCCGCAAGAAGACAGGTCCTTGTGAATTCATATGAGATTCTTCTGACTTACTTCCTCCGTAAGAAATGGGAAAAACAAAACAACCCCACAATTTTTTAGGTAGCAAACCTAAACCACAGATGCGTGTTACTCCTCTCCACACATCACAGTGACCTCCCCAAAGTCATCGAAAACACGGACAGTAGCATTGCTACTCAGGGTGGCTATTCACCTGCTCTTTTTCAAGCATATCAGCTTTGCGTAGTATTTTCATTGCGTAAACATGCCCCGTATCTTTCTTCTGGACAAGTCGCACCTAGGAAGTATGCAAAAACTTGAGTCAACTACACCATTATCACCACAGTTCCCTGACAAATTTGGGTGTCAAGTCTTTGGCTTCCAGTTCATGAAATCATACCAGATTATAAAGAGAAAAAGCATTCCATAGGGCACAGTCACGTCAAACAAGTTCTGTTAATTCTAAGAGATAAAATAATTTGAACAGAGACGGCAAGCTGAGCGATCATACACCTAAAGCAGTTGGGCCAAACCCACTTTCTCTGAAGAAGAGGCCACCAGAAGAGACTGCTGGGGGTGGCCCTCCTGCTCCCCGTCTGTAAGGCCAGCCCCAGGAGGTCACACAAAGCACGCTGCCAAACATCCAAGTCCTTTTCAACAGCATTCATGTTCCTTTAAAACACATAATGTTTTTAAACCAGCATTTATTAGGCATAAAGGCAGATGCGTGGGACTTGTTAAGCTAAAAAACAATCTGCAGTTATTACAACATTTATTTTTCACTTGTATAAACTAGGCAAGTCTTTAACAAATACCAGTGCTGTTTAAAGACACATTTAGTCATCATTTCAGGGCTTACCTCTCCAAATGCTCCTCTGCCTATTACTTTTAAAGACTCAAAGTCTTCCAAACCAAGCCTTGTTCTCTTTAGGCGAAGAAACTCTGTTTCCTTTTGTGCATGTGCTGACCTCCTGATTCTTTTCTAGTTTAGGGGAAAAAAAAACCACCCCACAGTGAGAATTCTGCAGGTGAGCTCCATAGAGAACACAGCAATTCCATTTATTTATGGAATTTATAAATACCATAAATCTCTATTTATAAAGAAAAATCACTTTTATTTAACCATTAAGATAATTTTCCCATGTTCATTACCTCTTCGTCTTTTAAGCCTTCTTCTTCCATCATTTGTTCTAGCTTCTTTTGTCTATAGCAGAGACAAAATAGAAAAATAAAGGCTGAATCACTGATTTGTTTCTTAGTCACACCCTGGTCTATGCTTGCTGTGAAAGGAGGATGTAATGCCAGCAAGTGAAAGTGTAAATGATATAGAAGAGAGACTCAGATATGAGATGAATTCTGAAGACTCTGATATTACAGCTTTACCCTTCCAGCCTTTTCCTCTCTAATTTTGACGATCTAAATCTGCCTCGAGTTTCGCATCCGATTCAAGTGTATGTTTTTGTTGAATATTGAAGGGATCTGGGTTCAATTCTTGTCTCTCTCTTTGACAGCTGGGCAAGTCGCTTAAGGCCAGAGACAGAATAAATATTTAAACATCAAAGTCTCACTTTGATGAAACCAGGAGAATTAGCTATTTAAACCAGGGAGAATTAGCTATTTAAACACATCTGTGGATCTGCACTGTAATTTCTCTGCATCTCAAACTCATACGCAAAATGAGACCAAGTTACTTTCTATTTCCTAATACCTGAGATACTCAAAATATTTGGGAAGAGGAAGTATGTCTGTACACATTCTGCCCCTTAAAGAATCAGAAATATTTACAGCCTTAGTACAAAATTATTATTTGGGAGAAAATAAAAAGAGGAAGCAAGACTTCAGAGGGAGGAATGGCCTCAGGGGACTTTTGTAATTACCCCCTGGGGACCTTTTCCCCAACACTGATCACATTAATAGCTGGCTGAACTGGGATTGGTGGTTTGGGTTTTTTTTTTCCCTCTCCATGTGTGTTTTTACTGGTATAACATTAGAAATGTACTAAAAAATTCCTTCTCTTTATGCAAGTCATTCTTTGCAAGATCCTGTTCCGGTCTCCTGTGCTACTACGCAGCTGCTGCGACACGATAATATTCTGAGTTATTGCTTCCACAGTCGGGCACATTTAAATCACTTTGCCCTTATTTAAGTACCCAGTGAGCCCTGTCTGGTCATCTCATTTCACACTCAAAACAGTGACTCCAGCAGCAAAAGACAGCTGCTGCAATACACAGAATTAAATAGCTCAGCAAGACCGAGCGGTGCTGAAATTCCCCCAAATATCCTTAACAGGTCCTATAATTGCACAGCCACAGACACATCTAGTGTTAAAAAAAATAAAGTCTAGTACATTTGTTCAGACAAAGTCTCAATCCTAAACCAAAAACCCTGCCATTGAGGTTTTGGGAGTAGACAATGGCACTCATAATAAAAAGCAAGAGCCATGCGAAGAGAAAGAAAGGAATTAAATCAGTGATATTTTCTGTTTGGATTAGACCTTAATCTCTCCTTACTAATTTGAAGCTTTGAAGAAAATATGTAAGCAAGTTAGTATTTATTTCTAAATTGCTCCCTCAGTCCTGCAGTTATTGTCGTTAGCAGGCATTCCTCTTGGATCTAGTTAGGGTTTTGGCAGAATGAACACTGAAGCTTCTTCAAAATTCTGATTATAGGCTACATTGCAAGTTGGGAGAACATCAGAAGTCCCGGTGCTACAGCTTGAGGGTATTCAGCAAATCGGAGGGTTCCAGCCAAAGGAAAGTAAAAGTCACGCTTATCAGTTACACCGCTGTTATATTTTGACCAACATAAAGGGATGCCATAGGTGCAGCTAACTCACAGATCAGGAGTTAGCATTAAATGACAGTCCTCACAGCCGTCCCTCACTGTCTCTGGAAAGATTACCTTCCTTCAGCAGCCGACGCGACCACACATTACAACCCACACTGGAAACGATGCTCTACAACGAGTTTTACATACTACAACCAGGGACGTAAAATGGGAAGAGGCAACAGAACACAGGCAGGAGAAACGTTTGTAAACGTTGGCTTTCTACTTCCAAATTGTACTTGAACGGCCCCAAGCACATCCCAAAGTTAGTTTCTACTCCATTGTAGTCAATGTATATAGAATCAAATCGAATCATCAAATTATATGTGGAGTTTTTTAAACTCTGTAACAGTGGTATCACCGTTGCACCTGCAAGCCTGTTTCTATTCCTTTCAGAAGAAATTCTGAAAAGCTCCAGTCTAAGCTACTGGGGAACTCAGAAACCCAGCGGTTGCCTCTGGAAGCTTCTCGTGCCAAGCCCCATCCAGGTGCCCACCTTGGGAGCTTAGGTACGTGCTCAGCACAAATCTTCTATTTTTGCCTCGGCTCCAAAAAACTAAACGCAGTTAATATGTATTTTTGGCTCTTACCCAGGTTGGAAAGAAACCAAGAAAGATTTTTACCTCATCTCTCGTTCTTCATGCTGCGCAATGAGATTGCTGTAGAAGTTTTCCAACGTCACCTTCGTCATTGTAACTCGCTCCTTGGTGTGATTACTCATAGATGAGCACGGTGTCGGGCCTGTCATTGCCATGGCTGTTAGGAAAGAAAAAGGGAGGAAACTTTTAACATTATAAATGACAAATAACCTTCAAACAAGAGCTGCAACCAGCAAAGTGATGCTGAACGACAGAGTTAAGATTTTAACAACAAACGCTGACAGCCCAGTCGTCTGAACTAAGACTAAGTAGGGAAAAGTCTTACAAAATAAAAGGTACAAGTCAAACTTCCTGTTTTGAACATTTTTGATCTGAAAATAAGAGGGAAGGAAACTTAAGAAACATGATGCCTCAAAAACCACAATTTCAGGCAGTACTGTGAATGTTTATTTCTGCCGATATATTCTATCTTTAATAAATGGTAATATTTTCTTAGTTTTAACCGCTGAAACATCTCTTCAGAAATTCTTCCTGTGACCCTTGCAAAAATAACGCCATCAGTTGCCTGCAGTCTCTTCTGCTCTGAAATTTATCAAAACCCCAAAAGTCATCGCAATAACAGAGCAAGCGAGGAAGGAAAAAACAAAACAAAAAAGGCATTCAGTTGCTTTTAAGCTCTCTTGGTTTTCCTAGAGGTTTTCACACAGAAATCTGGCAAAATCCAGAAGACCACCGCCTTTGAACAAGTTGTAATTTAAAAAAAAAAGAGAAAACACACCCTAGTGTAAGTATTTATTTAAGAGAATCCAGTAGGTCAGCCTCATAGCATGCCACTTGCAACCGGTAGCGTGGAAGTTTCACAGCACATTGGAGAACCAGCTGTACTTTCTCAAACGCACCAAAATGCAAAGATTTCAAGTGGAAAGCCACCTTAGCCCAGTTCTGCCGCTCATAACTGAACTCGCAGTAAGGTAACCCAAGTTTCGCAACTATTACTAGAAATTGCAGACAAATCTAGGTTACGCACACTTCCCGTTTTTACCGTGCCTGGGCAGCGGCAGTGTTTTAAGAGTGACTTTTTGCTGTTGGCTTTTTGGGGATCTTTACACGGCCTCCTTACGTGCCGTTGCAAATCACGGGCACCAACTATTTTGTCTGCTGCGTTCCCAGGTTGGCTCCCAGAAAAGATACCAGCGTGGGAGCTGGCAGAGCCCCGCACCGCGTGCTGCGTGAGATGGGGCTACAGCTGCGCGGAGGAACGGCACGGAGGGACCACGGGCCAGGGGCAGGTCACCTTCCCTGCACCCCAAGATGGAGGAGATGGCCCGCTGCATCCCGCTGCATCCCCGGTGGGGAGCCCAAGCCCCCAGGTTCACACCCTGGAGAGCAGAACGCGAAGGTTTTGTGACAAAAACAGGTTAGAAAGGGGGAAAAAAATGGGATGGAAAGGGAAAGTAGCGGGCTGGAGGGCAGCAGAGCCAAACCACCTGTTGGTGCTCGGGTCCCGGCTGCACCGGGGCCACCCGACGCCCACCCAATGCCCACCACGGGGCAGGGGGCTCCAGCCCCCCGGCCCGGCGGCTCTTCGTGCGGCCCGGCAGCATCACCGGCAGCGGACAAAAGGGGCCCGAGCCCCCCAGCCGAGGGGGAGGAGAGGGTCCTCGCCGTCCCCCTGCCCGCAGCGCGGCCACCCCCAGGGGAAGGGGGGACCTCGCCGCTGGAGCGCCCCCGGCCCGCAGCGTCCCCGCTCCCCGCCCCACCGCCCCGGGGGTCTTCCGAGGGGGGGGGATGCGGCCCCCTGCTCCCCCAGCCCAGCCCGGGAGCGGCGAAGGGCCTCGGGGGAGGGGGACGGGATGCCGAGCACCGGGCGTGGGGGATGCCCGTTGCAGCGGGGCGGGAGCGGCTTACCGGAGCCCCTCGGGAGGAGGGCGGCGAGGAGCTGAGGGCGACGGCGGGGTCTGGGCGCCGCCAAGGCAGGCAGAGCGGCTGCGGGGGGGCGGATGGGCGGGGGGACGGGACCGGGGCGACCGCAGCCGCTACCGCCGCCCCCCGCACCGACGGGGACCCGGCCGGGACGAGGCGCCCAGCCCCGCGCACGCAGCGCGCATGCGCCATCCTGCCGCCCCGCCCCCACCCGCGCATGCGCATGGGCGCGCCGGCCCCGGCGGGGGGGGAGCGGGGCGGGGGGGGAGCGGCGCCTGCGCGGTGGGGCCGGGGTCCCGGGGTGGGCGCCCACGCGCACGTGCGGAGTGGGATCCCCCTTCGTGACTCCCGGGCTGCGGGAGCCAGCACCGAGCTGCAAGGTGCCAGCCGCCCGCCGCGGGCCTGGGGAGCCACATCCTGCACCCCGCGACGGCTATGCGCAGCGCCCAGCCCCCTGCCCCTCCTCCCCCATAACGCGGTGATGGCTACGGGAGCGAGGTGTCCCCGGGGATGGGTGCCACGGGGACCCCGATGGTCGCTCAGGCTCCCGGGGCTCAGGGAACGGTCCCTCGGTCCCTGAGCGAACCTGCGAGGGCCGGGGGCTGCGGTGCTGAGCGGGACCCGGCCCCCGCCCCGAGGTTTTCCATCAGGGGCCCCCCGGGTGCCATCCCCGGCTCTGGAGGGGTGGCACAGCCCAGCCGTGGGCTCAGCAGGTGGCTCCTCCATCCCAGCTCAGGGAACGCTGCTTGGGCAGCACAGCCCATCCTCATCCCGGCCGTCCCAGCTCTTCCCAAATATCGGAAGCCGTCTGTCTCCAGAATGGTTTGATTGGCCTTGGGAATCCAACAGGGACATCTTGAGTAACTGCATGACAAAAGAAACGTGATTCCATACTCGTCCCGATGTGTGGAGATAGTAGCAAAAGAGGATTTTGCTTCATTTTATCTACATTTCTACAAAAAAAACCCCAACTGCAATTCAGAGGGTGGAAAGGGGTTTTATTGTTAACATCAAGGATTTATTGGGGTTTAATCACTGAGAAATACCTTCTGCACGTGCAGAAGTCCACCAGCAACAGAGGAATTTCAGGATTTGAAATGGTGTGTATAGCCCCTACAGGATGGAAACGCTGATATATTAGTAACACACACGACAGAGATTTAATTTCTGAATTTTGCAATTAAACTGGACCTTGCTTTGCTTAGACAGAGCTGGTCAGTTTGATACTAAAGGTGAACAGCAAAATCATGTGCTGTCTCTTTCAGGAAACACAGCTGGCCTCATGAAGCCGGTTATTTGCCCAGAAAACCTGATAAACTGGGGAAGCTCTTCGAGAGGATTTCACATGGACAAAGAACAGGTAGGAAGTCTTGAAACAAAAGGCTCATAACAGGGACCCTGGAAGCTGATCCTCGTTTTTTCCAGCAGCAGAACAAGGTGAATGTCTCGGGCTTTGGCTGGGAGGGGTGGAGATCACTGCCAGCTTCTCCCTCTGTGGCCCGCAAAAGTTTGGCACCTTGAAGGAAAACCTGGGAGATGAGAGGCTCAAAGCATTCTGTATGCTGGAGAAGCAGCAAAACCAAAAAAACACAACTTTTGGACCTAAAGTATAAGAAAAGTCATTACTCCTGCAGTGCCGGGCGGAACTGCAGGCAGGTGTGAAATAGGAGAGCATCTGTATCGGGAGGTCACTGCTTCTTCAGGAGGCAGAACATCAGGCTGCAGGCGAGCCTGTGAGGCTGCACATGAATGAACCAAACTTCTGATACGTGTGGGCTACGGGAGCGTCAAAGAGCTGCCACAGCCCTACGGGCTTGGTGACAGACGGGGAGGGCCCTGCCACGGAGAGAGACGTTTCTGGCCTGTGACAAATGACCCCGTGTCACAGCCGCAGTGGTCAGCCTGCCTGCTAGGGAGGGGACCTGGGCCTTGGTAAGGGTCTCTGTTCGACGTCTAGGAGTAGTTAATGGAACAAATGGACGGGGTTTCATTTTTTTTGCGGTTCACCTTTGCACTAGAGCTTTTCCTTGCGACCGTCACGTGGCTAAAGCAATGGGCTGAGCTGGGTTGAGGCTAGCGGGGATAGTTCTGTAGCTGGGTGCTAGGGTTTCTCTTGCTGCCTAGCTCTTTGATTTGAAGGAGGAGGAAAGGGTCTTGCGGGTTCCAGTTACCCTTGGGGGTCTTCACTTACTGCAGCAAACCCAGGTGCTTTAACGGGGGGAAGCCCTGCTCTTTTTCCGTGAGTTCCAGCAGCTGCTTCATCAGGCTTGAAGTCTCATCTCTGTTGATGCTGTTGTAGAGATCTGAGGGTTCTTGGCTCTTCTGCGAATCCCACATGGCATTTGAAAGCGAAATATCCCTGCTGCTGGCTGTGTGCACGCTACCTAGGGCGTTGTGGAGCCACATCAGGCGCTTCAGCCCTTGAAATGCCCTCCCCTTGTCATGCATGAGCTGATGCTCTGTCACTGCTCTCTTACTGCAACAGGAAAAAAAGAGTTCATTAGGAACCAAGCACAGCCAGATCCGAGCTCCTCTTTCAAACTGATTTGCACCCATCCATTTTGTAGGCTTCCCTAAGCTGAGGCAGGAGCACTGGTGGTGCCTACAGGTGATGTGGACAGCCCAGAGGTGAGGCTGGTGGTGCTGGTGCTCACAGCCAGCCTGATCCCTGCAAAGCCCGCAGTGGGAGCGCTCCCACGGCCGGTTCCTGAAGATGGGAAGCTGAAACACGGCCATTCCCAAAACATACACCTCCAATCTCCTTCTTTTTTTTCTTATTTTTTAAAAAAAGCAAACTGGGGAGACAGTGACAAAGTGACTTTAGCAGGCTTAAAGAGCTCTTACAGAGATTGGGTCTTTCCCAAATTTGGATTCTTTTTGCCTTTTCATGACCTTAGTGTTCTAGGCTTATTGGATTTGTTGCTTTCCTTCCAGAGATGGAAGTCAGGACTGATTTAACTGAAATCAGTGGCATCCATGAAATGAAAACAAATCTATATTTTCTTCAGATATACCAAAAATTTCTAGCCAAATACTAAGGAGGACAGTCTAATTCTGGGATGCAAATATTTCTGGATTTCAGGCTGATTAGATAACATCTAACTGCAGCTATAGGCTCCCACTGCAGATACGGATCTGAATGGGAACCTAAATAGGGAATTTTAGTGTGCACTATTTCCATGGCTTGCACTGAACAGCCTTACATGGTTTGCTACTCTGCGTTTAAAAGATTCGGCTGAAATGTGATATACGTTACACATCTAAAAATGCAATTGGTCTAATTTTATACTGCATAGAGGGAGATGTAAAATATTGCCATATCAAATGCATAGAATTTTCCTTCCATCATGCCCCGGAGTAAATGACAGCAGCAGAGAATACAGCCTAGTAAATCAAAGACAAGCAGTCTTCTAAGAACATTAAGTAAAAGGATGATAATGCTTACTTTTCAGTGTCTTGACATGTTGCAAAACAGGCAAAAAAAAGAACTGCCAAAAATGTAAGCATCTGCAGAGATCTCTGGGGCAGGAACATTCTCTCTCTTCTTTAAATCTTCTGCACAGGACAAGAAGCTGACAGTATGATCAAAAATCTTTTTTTCCTCTGTTGTTTCTTTCACCTGACAAAATTAATTTCAGCCTTTAAGCACTGGTAAAAGTGGAGCATTGTACTATGGTGCATCATCCCAGGACCTCCCAGAACATCAGACGTGTGGATTTGTAACATATACCAGTAAAAGATTAATAGGTTTCATAGTATATTTCTACATTTCCTTGCTCATAGTCCTAAATCTCCTTCTCCGCTATTGCTTCTCAATATACTGGTTCCCCCTTCTGTGCATTTGGAAGCACAGGAGATTTTGAACATTTTGAACTGGCGAGAGACCTTCCTGATAAAAACTTGCCAGAAATTTAACAAAAAGATCAGGATTGCTGCTTAAGAAATCTGTCACAAAACTGAAAAAGAGTTTAAGACTGGACCATGCAGATCAAGTTAAAAGGTGTATACACCATGGAACTCGGACCTTTAATAACACGTTTTCCACGAGCAACACAAGTGCTGACATCCAAATCTGCCAGTCCACAAGAACGGTATTTGGCTGATACTAGATTTCTGTAAGGAAGTGGATTTCTGGCTTTGGGAAATGATAATTAGAAATTCTAATTGAGCAATGATTATGTTAATCTAAGTTATAACTGCAGTCAGTTCTATATCTGCTGCTGGCATTGGTACACCTCTACCCACCCATCCTTTCAACCCCACCGCTCCTTTATCGCCAGGTCTACTGCTAAAATTTCTGCATTTTTTACACTAATGACTGTACCCTGCTTTTAGCATTGGCTCCAACCTGTCCCTTTAGTTATTTACTAGCAATTGCTGTATTAGTTGTTACATCAAAACCCAGATGGACAACAAAACAAAAATTGCAGCATTTAAATTTTTATGTAAGAATAAAAAAGCTATGTTCACATACAATGATTTTTTGAAGAAATACTTTTTGTGCAGAAGCAGTTTGGGTCAATAAAAAACTCAGCATCTCCTCAAATAATTTTTCTTTATACTAACTTGAATATTGAATTGTCAATGACTGGATAGAAAAGCAGATTATACATTTGGTTGTAAATTAAGCTTGTCCTTAAGAAGTCTACTCCACTAAATTGTGAGTGATTTCCTTGGCCAATATAAATTCAAAATAAACTAGGCATCAAATAACAAATGGGTATTAGTTGTGATTAAAAAGCAACTGTATTAAATACAGATACACATAAATACACAGATGTGTGTATATTTACATGCTAAATTATTTTAGGTCATGCTAATGCAGAACTTCTGCTCATATGTAATAGATAAGCTGTACTTTCCTAGGGTGATCAACAGTACACTAGGTATTAATTTAAAAGCATCTTCCAGTTGCAAAAGTAACAGTTTCTACTTACTGATGATCTTGTAGCGATCACAGTGAAGTTCTGATCTGTGCAGATGTGTTGTCTTGCCGGTCTTGTCGTGATGTTCCAGCTGCAATGACAAGTGCCTTTCACCTTCTTTTATACCAGCCCAGAAACCACAGAAACAATAGAAATGATCTCTGCAGCATTTTGTGACTAAGACCTTTCCTCTCATGTCAGTGAAATGAGACAGCTCCTCATTTCCAGCGATAATAAATCTTGGATTCTAAAATGTTCTGTTCAGCTGTGACATGTTCGTGGACAGTTTCCTACTCCTTTGCTGTCTCTCCTTTTTTGTGAGAACTTTTTATTCTAACACAGCGTTCCTGAGCCCCAAGACGATGGAAGAGGGATGTTCAAACCTGTTGTTCCAAGGCTGATCAGGAAAAATGTCTCTGGTATGCAAAAAAGGGCTCACTCCTTGGCTGTCCTCATAAACTCACATGTAGGACACTAAAGTTGTGTAGGAGGAATCTAAATCAACAATACTGATGAACTCTCTAATGCCAGTTAGCATACAATCAGCAAAATGGGAGTTACTTACAGAAAATCTGAGGAGTTGATAAATAAGATCCCACTGGATTTTAATGTTCAGCACAAATTTCATTTAAATCCGTTGATTGTACACTAAACGTATTTGCTTTAAATCTTGGAAACTGGGGAAATGTGGCAAAGAAAACTGACTAAATAAAAATGCAAGTAGTAGCTCAGGCAAAAAGCCACATGATATGCTTTTAAACCTTATGCATTGATGCCATGTGAGGCTTGATAATCACTTTATGATCTCTAACCAGGTAATTTCAATAGAATTTGGATACTCAGGATGTGGCTGGACCATTAAGATGAAACACGAGTCTACTTAAGAGGACCAGTTCCTATTTCTCAAAGTGAAAGAAAAAAATGAATCTATTTTTCACCTCTGTGGAAAAATTCCCTGGAAGGATTGAAAAGGTAATTTACTTAGCGTTAACCAGAAGCTATCAATTCCTTTTACATAAGGCACGGCCATACGTTCCCGTTAAACCCAGTCTCAGGTGAATGCAAACACATTGTCCGAATGGCAACAGGCCCTATTAGCAGTGCTCGCACGACCTCGTCCGTTCTCGCAGCTTCTACGGACATCAAATTGCTCTTTATTATATTCCTCATGACAGCTTATTTTAAGCCCCACAGTTCTGCAGCAATCAAATAAGCATTCCTGATTTCATGACACGAGTCCCAATTGTTAAGGAGAGTTTCACTCATTAAAGAGAACAAAGTGTATCACCAATTAAAGATGACATTTGTTAAATATTGGTAAAACAGGGGCCTGCTTCACATCTCAGTTTCCAGGGTAGCGGTTATGCTGCAGTTACACTGAATTATCCACCCGTGAAACCAAGGTTTCTTAGCTACATCTTCAAGGACTAACGAGCATTGCCCAAAGTCATGTCCAAAACATCTTGTCTCATTCATCCTTGAACTTTTCGAGCCTCCATTATATAATGGATTTGCATTGAATGCAGTTACCGGGAGAGGTAATACCACACTAACCGGAGTGGCTGCAGTGGGCCAGAGACACTGACATGGGGTGGGTAAACGGGCACTTGAAGCATTCTGAAACGGCCAAACCGCATCGCCGTGGCTACACTCTTCTTCCACATCTTTCTTTCCACCCAAGGACTTGGCAGAAGTCACAATAACCTTGGTCCTGACTTTGTAACGCCTGCCTGAGGTGTACGTGAGGACAGACCGTGCTGAAGTTACGATCCATCTTTGGGAAGCATCCCGCGGAACGACTTGCCAGCACTAGCAGCGCAGTGGGGAAGAGGCGCTTGCGAGGACCCATTTCCATGGTTTGTGGTATTTCTAAGGAAAGTACAAAACGTGTCAGTTGCACAGCTGATACCACAGCCACACACATAGTAGTTAGTATTTCTAACTACGATGGGAACGTTGCTATTTTCACAAGGACAAATCGTGCAAAGAGCACGACCAGCGGCTATTTTCAGCTGGTCTAGATTAATCTCTGCCCTGAGTACTGCAGAGCAGGCTAAGAGCCCATTTTGCCAGGGATGTAACCAGCAAACCCAGCTGATCGGCGTTTGGTTACCTCGGGGCCTCCCTCAAAGCACATTTGGAGCCATCAAAAGGCTTTTGCTTTGGCTTCAAAGGCTTCGCTCCCACCCTCCAGCTTCTCCTGGTCGGAGGGGCTGACTTCGCACCAGAGGGTGCCTTTGCTGCTCCATCACCTTCTTCAGTGGGAGCATTTGAGCGAGGAGGGCTGTGCAAATTCCCCGTTCCCAGTGAGCCATTCCTTTGTTTTGCTTTCCAGCCCTCTCCCCAGGGAGCCAGGTGGGGGAGGAAGGGAATATGGCTTGTGCAGAGCATGAAAGAAAAAGGAAGGAGAAAGCCTGGAGGCCCATCTGAGGGGGAAGGAGGGATGGGGGGAGGGAACAGAAAGCAAAGCAAATGTGCAAATAGCCTCGTTAGGGCAGGAGGGGTCCTCTTGCCTGGGATTTGAAGACTTAATTAAACAAAGACTGTATTGCATCAAAGAGGTCTGCTATCTGTAGGGAGATGGCTGGATCTGATGAATTTTTTCCACGTGCTGTTCTCTGTTACTCACCAGTAACAGGAGGATGGGCTCCAGAAGGCTTCGTACTTCCCTAATGCAAAAATCTACCTTGTTCTTTTCCGGATTTTATTTTTTTCCCCCCCCTAACTGCCCTTAGCCTAACAGACTAAAATTCATATGAGCTGTTCAGTGCGGCGTGTGGAAAGAAAGACACCGCCCTGTTGAGAGGAAACTGTTTGACCACACTTGGCTGGTAAATATAGTTCCCCTGAGCTGCTGGTGAAGCAGCTGCTAATGAATAACTGCTCTCCCTTCCTGGCCTCCCTAATTGAGAGGTCGGAGGAAATGACACCTCGCAGCAAACCCAGAGGCCAAAGCCTTTTGCACCACTGCACCCGCATTTCTGGGCACTAACGGGGCTGACACCAGCCCTCTCGGCCCTGGGAGGAAGGAGCCAGCAGCAGCAGCACAGCCATAACCACTGACAGCAGATGAACTGCAGCTCCTGGGGAGCAGGCTGCAGGCTTCCCCTCCGGCTGGGTGCTCATAGCTCTTCTGTATCACCTTGTGATCGCTGCGGGACCGTCTTGTGCAATCTGGAGAGCCCTAAGTAATTGCATTTGTGGCAGGTAGGGTCCAGAGCCAGCATCTGGACTGCATGGGGCAGTTTGAAATCCTGGTCCCTACTCCACTACGTACTGCATCACCCCAGAGAGAACTCCGGTCTTCCAGAGGATTAAAATTAGAGTCAAACAGCCATGAGTCAGGCTCGCCGTTTTCCATTTTCTAATTTCGAGCCGGATTTACAGAAGTGCCTGAGACTCACAGTTCTCTCTGAACACAGCAGCAAGGGTAAGTGTTTTGTCCTGCAAAACCTGCCCTGAAGCCAAGCCTGGGGCTGACTCCTTTCCTTCCCACACGAGACTTCAGAGGGAATATTTTCTGTGCACAAAACAAATTTGGGTGAAGCTGATGCAAAGCCTCGGGGCCTTTCTGCTGTTTCTGTAACACCTGCTGCACCCTCAGAGTTTATCCCTGGTTCGACAGCATTGCGGGATGCCTGGAGAAGTCTGCCGAGAACCTCGACTGAGCAGAAATAAAATAGGAGGTGGCGTTTCTCCCGGTGGCACCGGGCCTGCCCCGGAGCTCTCGGGCGCGGAGAACTGCCGCCACCTGGTGCCTGCGCCTTGGCTGGGCAGGGGGTGCTGACCCCCCGGTGGGTCCGGGGCTGCGGTTCAGGGGCAGCCCCTAAATCCTGCCTGAGAAGCAGGGCAGCCCTCAGGCTACCTGAGAATCGGGTGTCTTGTCCCCCAGGCTCTATGCTAGCAGGGATGCACAGCTGCTAATACCTGTAGGACCAAGAAGGTGTTTCTTAAAGGACCAAATTGGATGCAGCTGGGCTGGATTTCTTACTTCTTTAATGGTGCCAGCAAATCACAGAATGATAGGATGCTTTGGGTTGGAAGGGACCTAAAAAAGCATCTAGTTCCAACCCCTTGCCGTGGGCAGGGACACCTTCTGCTGGACCAGGTTGCTCCAAGCCCTGTCCAGGGGCATCCGGAGCTCTCTGGCCAGCCTGTGCCAGCGCCTCACTGCCCTTGCAGTAAAGAATTTCTTCCTAATACCTAATCTAAATCTACCCTCTTTTAACTTAAAGCCATTGCCCCTTGTCCTGTCACTACATGTCCCTGTAACAAGTCCCTCCGCAGCTTTATTGTCGGCCCCGTTAGGTACTGGCAGGCTGCTGTAAGGTCTCCCCAGAGCCTGCTCTTCTCCAGGCTGAACAACCCCAACTCTTCCAGCCTGTCTTTACAGGTGTCCCAGCTCTCTGAGCATCTTTGTGGCCTCCTCTGGACGTGCTCCAACAGGTCCGTGGCCCCAGAGCTGGATGCCATACTGCAGGGGGGGTCTCACCAGAGCGGAGCAGAGGGAGAATCCCCTCCCTCGACCTGCTGGCCACGTTTCCTTTGATGCAGCCCAGGATACGTTTGGCTTTCTGGGCTGCAAGCACACGTTCTTGGGCCATGCTGGGCTTTTCATCTACCAGCACCCCCAAGGTCTCCTCAGGGCTGCTCTCAATCCATCCTCTGCCCAGCCCGTATTGATAACTGGGGGTTGCCCCGACGCAGGTGCAGGACCTTACACTTGGCGTGCTGGATCTTGCACTGGTGTGCTTCCAAATGGTGTACTGGTCCTGAGGGAGAGCGGTGCATCAGCCTGCCACCACGCAAAGGTCGTGGGGCTCCCAGCACAGGGTCTGGGGTGGCCATCAACACCCAGCCCTTAGGTGTAAAAGGTACAGGACGTGGGACCCCAACAATGGCGGAAGGCTCATGCCTGGAAAGGTGGAGATGAAGGTTGAGGAACTAAGAGTCCCCCAATGACGTGTCATTCAAGTAAACTGGCTTCTTGCAAACTAGTCCTCCAGTGCCCTTGAGGACATGCTGTGCCCCTGCGCTGGGTGCTGAGTGCGCCTTAGTTTAGGTCTGTGATGTATAAATTATCGTCTGTTCTTTCACTCTCCCTTGAGGTCTGAGGCACAGCTGAAGGCTTTCACAGTGTAAAAATTTATAATTTTTAAAAGTGGAAGAATAAGGAACAGGGACTTGCACCCTGTAAACAGAAGAGCCGTTGTGGTGGGAATAAGCTTATGCAAGCTGAACGTAGTGTATCAAAAGATCGGGCAAGTGTAAGTCACTGCTTCTTTAGAAAATAGCCTTCATCAAGATTAGTCTGTTGGCAGGATGTGAAAATGGGGTGAATCCACAAGACCTTCACAAGTAGCCAGCTGAGGTAGGACTCTGCTGTCAGTTTTCTGACTAAGTAAAGGCCTGTCCCCTCAACCCGTTCCTGTTGTGTTTGTGTAATGACGTTTTCCACAGATAGAATCATGCCAGTAAATAAATATTTTTGCTAATGTCTAGTTTTGCTTGAGGAGCAACTCTAAGAGATCCTATTGCGGATAGAAATATTCTTCAGTAAATATTGTCTCTCTCCTGAAGTATCCCTGAAATTTAGCTCATGTGGCTGAGGTTTCTTCCAAATCATAATGGCTGGAATAGGCTCATTTTCTTTTGTGACATTTAAATCTCAGAAGCCATGATAGCAGCTTGAATATAATACCTTCCTCCTTGTCAGTCTGGCCATGGATTCCGGTCTGGCCACGTTATAAAATAGATAGCTGCGCTCCGCTGTACAGCGTGCCGACATGAGGTGCCTTTTGAGTCCAGTCTTGGCCCACCTGTTTAGAGCTGGTCTTGCTTGTAAGGTCAGTGTTCTCACCTTCCTTGTACGGAAGAGCCGATGAATGTCAGAGTTCTGTACATCTCATAAATATTGGGCACCACTGGTGTTCTCATACTGCAAAAGCAAAAGAGTTGCAACGCAGCAGGATTTTTCAAACACTATCTTAGAAACCTGGAATAAGGAAGAAAGTAACATAGCACAGTGCAGCTTTCGTATCTAGGTATATGTACACATATATAGTGCTGCTCAGAGCTGTGTCAGGGTCTCATCTCTCAGAGCACAATCAAAACGCTGACTTTTCGAATTACTGAAATGTTGTGTGGCTGTGTTGGGGCATCCTAAAACCGACTGCAGAAACGGGTTGGGGTTTTGGCTGAATGCAGTTGCCTCTAACCTCTGCCTTTTGTCACCGTGATGTGCCACGTTGAGTTGCTTTATAATGCCAAAAGCAGACTGAAAATGGATTGGATTTGGATTACATGTTTTTTTATGCTACGTGATTTACAAAGCATGGTGTTGGGCCTAAGCGCATGCAGGAAGTTCCTTGAACAGAACAGGTGAGTCCTAGGTGAGTGCTGAACGCTGTGTTTACTTTGCACGAGGAGAACCTACTTCTGAATAAATCCTTTGTTATCAAGTCTGTCATCTGTAATTATTTTCATATGTCAGGTGTAACTTTGGTGTGAAATTAAAAGATCTATTAAGATTACAAGGTTGTCCACGTTGCTCTCTAACTCATGTTTGATGTGTTTTCGTTTCTTTTATTTAAATATTGTTGCAAAACTTAAATCTTGTTGCAAATGTACATTGTGTGGTATGAGGCAGGGTCTAGTTAATGTTGTAAACCCCAGCGGAGAAGGGAGGGGAGATCATCATCTCCAAAAAAATCATCAAGTGAAATGGCTGAACAGCCCCACGTCTGCTTCAATTATTTCCTTCCTTTGTGTTGCCTCGGGACATTAACCATCAGCTAATTTAGATTACAATGTGTTATATTTCTTTAATTAAAAGCAGGTAACTGTCAGATAACACGATAAAGATACTGTAGAGTATCTATTACCTCCAAATCCTTGGTTTTCTGTCCCTTGGCCGATTTTGACCCTTGGGATGATTTTACTGAAAAGAGTCGTTAGAAATAATGAGGGATGCTGCAAAAGATTTTGGAAGATTCTAATGAATTATATGAGCTGGTTGTCTTAAATTCTGATAATTTTTTTCTTTATACGCTGGTACAATTCTAGCAGACTGAGGACACCCCATGCTCTGCATAGTTCCTGCTCGGAAAACACAGTCCGTGTGCATTCATTTGTACTCAAAATGTCTTACCGCATATAATAGCACTGCAAGTATTATGAGTTATACTTGGAACTGGTAATTTTGTCTTGTCTGGCACAAGTCAAAAAGGATTAAATACAGCCTCCAGACATGGCTGCCCAGGGACATTTATTTGGGGAGGCTGCTGTAGCGGTGGCCCTGGGTGGGTTTTTCCTGTCGCCTGGTAGCTTGAAACCAGGGGCTTGGTATTTACGGCAACCCTTCTGGAGCAAGTTATTTAAAACTCATATATCCTGTCTAAATGAATGAGAGTTTAGTAAAGCACAAGCACCACAGACTGTGCTCTCTGAGGCTAAAATTCCTCAGTTCAAATCCCCCTGTTTTCTACCGAGTGCTGAAAAATAATCAATTCCTTCTGTGGCGCCTCAGTAGGCCCAAGCCCAGACGTAAATTTCACCAAAAACTATTGAGTTAACACTGCTTTGCTCAACGTGTTTATTTAAAACCCCTGCTCATGGGGGAAAATGGTTACTAGCTAAAACCCTAACAATGAGGGGATGATGCTTAACAAACATGGCCTGAATGCATCCCACGGGCTCAGAGAGGCTCCACGAGAAAAGAAAACCTCCTTTTTCCTTTCAGGCAGCAACAGGGGCTCCTTGGGTGCGCTGCCGTTTCCCGGTGCCAGGGGCCTGGAGCCCTCGGTCGGTCAGCAGCCCGTAAGGGGCAGGTCGGGCCGGCAGCACGCCCCGCCGCCATGTTCCCGCCGCTGAGGCGATGCCCGCCCGCCGACCGTTCGTGCCCGCGCGGAGGCGGCGGGATGAGGCGAGCTGTCAATCAGCCGAACGGCGCCCTCCTGATTTGCTGCCGCCTGCGTCACGTGTGAGAGGCTGCCCGTATATAAGGGCGGGCGGGGCAGGGGCCCGCCGCCATTTTGTCCAGTGAGGAAAAGCGGAGCGGGAGTCTCGTTGAGGGTCGAGTCGGCTACGAATTTAGCGCGGGCTCCCTTCGCGCGCCCTCCCTCTTAGCATCGGTGAGGATCTTCACCTCGGAGGGCTGGGGGGGAGGAGGCGGCACCCGCGGTCTCGGTCCCCGGCAGGGCGGATGGAAGCGGCGGTGCCCGGTGGCGGCAAACAAAGAGCAGCCGCCATTTTGTAAAGCTGGGCCGCGGGCGGTGGCTGCCGCTACGCCGAGGAAAACCGGGCGGGGAGAGAGCGGGGAGGCCGCGGATTGCCTTGGAGAGCCCGCTCGCCGCCGTTCCTCCGTGGCCAGTGAGGCGAGGCGCGGCCGGGCGGGCGGTGCCGCGGGGGTGGTGTGGCGCCTTACCCCCCCTCGGCGGGAGCGCCGCTTCCTCAGGCCGCGCTGCGGAACGCTCCGGAGGGATTCCCCGAGCGCTCCTGGCCTGGCCTCCGCCGGAGATGGCGCTGCTTTTCCTCCTCCGCCGTGTGCAGCTTCCCCTGGATCCCGCTCCGAGAACAATGGAGCCCTTCTCCCGCGCAGCGCTCCCCCTGCGGCCCGGCCCGCGCCCTCACCCGGGGGCCGGGGAGGGGGCCTCAGGGAAACACCCCCTTGCAAAGTTGGGAGGCCTTAGAAGTGAACGAAATTCCTAAAAGTAGTGATTTACGATCTAACAGCTAGTTGTTTGGTTTGGTTTTAAACGCCTTCCCCACCACCACCCACCCGCCCCCCCCCCCCGAGTTCCACGCAGCTTAATGTTTCTATCAAATTCAGCTTCTGGAAAAAGCAACCAACAGCATTACTTCCTTGTAAGTGAATAAACACGTGCTGTATATTAAATGTACATGAGCTTTTTTTTTTGTCCTAGCAATGCATCGTGACTCTTGTCCGCTGGACTGCAAGGTTTATGTGGGTAACCTTGGAAACAATGGCAACAAAACTGAATTAGAGCGAGCTTTTGGCTACTATGGACCTCTGCGCAGTGTATGGGTGGCAAGAAATCCTCCTGGTTTTGCCTTTGTGGAATTTGAAGATCCACGAGATGCAGCTGATGCAGTAAGAGAACTAGATGGAAGGTAAAATTAGCTTCTTGTGTGTTTGGCTTGCCTGGTGAAAATCAGGAGGTGTGGGTAGTGATAGTCTGAATTGGGAGGCTTCAGCTGGCGAAACCAAGGACTTGGCACATTAGTTACGCAGTGTTTATTTGTACAGTGATACACGGATAGTGTTTCTTCATAGTGCAGG
Source organism: Falco punctatus (assembly GCF_963210335.1). Taxonomy (NCBI): domain Eukaryota; kingdom Metazoa; phylum Chordata; class Aves; order Falconiformes; family Falconidae; genus Falco; species Falco punctatus. The sequence continues at coordinate 3,003,459 of NC_137597.1, forward strand.
AATAGTGTTGGGATGGTTAATTTTACATTTTAGAGTTGGACTCTTAAGTTAGACATGACTTGGACTTCATGGTGCATGTGAGTTAAATCCAAGATGGTGTTACTATAAAGAGGCAAAACTGATCAGGGAGACTCTGCTTGGTTCCTTCTGTGCCTGCTTTTAATGGCATGGCAAGCTTTCAAAAATGGCCAAACCTTTTGTTTTTTGTGCTGGAATCCCCTTTTTTTATACTGACTACTGCGTATTTTGACTGATGTGTATAGACATAATGGTTCTGACCTTGTCTGTGCCTTTTGCCTCTCTCAAGTCCATAGGGCTTCTTGTGCATGCAGACTTGTCCCTGGAAACGCTAATGGATGTCAGTCTTTTTTCACAGAACCCTCTGTGGGTGTCGTGTCAGAGTGGAGCTCTCCAATGGCGAGAAACGGAGTCGGAACCGTGGTCCACCTCCATCCTGGGGCAGGCGTCCTCGAGATGACTATCGCAGGAGAAGTCCTCCTCCTCGTCGCAGGTACCCTAGGTCAAAGTACACTCATAGAGCTGTTGGCACTTGTTACCACGTAGCATCCTAGAAGCAGGCTTTTTAAAAGCATGTTGATGGATAACATTCATCTATCTGATCACAATTTGGAGATGGCAAATGCTAAAAAAAAAAACCCAAGAAAAAAAATACCAAAAAACCCCAAACCCCACAAAATCGAGGTGAACTTAAGTTGTGTTGAATGTTGGCTTTTGTCCTTAGGTCACTGTGCAAGTTGGTAGTCAGTGCCCTCTATCCTGGACTTGTCCTCCTTCCTCCTAAAATCTGCTCATCTTCTAGTCACACTTTCCCTTTCTTCCCCATACTTCAACTTAGGCTGTTCCTTTGCTTTATTCCATAATGGCAAAACATGACATACGGCAGCTTAGCATTTCCATACAGATGTGTTTCTCCGCTTTGTTTGCGCAATTGAAATACTTTCCAAGTAGGCAGCTGTTGAATAATAGACCGAGTAACAGTTGCTCTAAACATCTAGAATCTTGACACTTCACTGTTAGTTTGGAATTAAAACATTGGGTGACGATCCTGTCACTTGAGGTTTGCAAACCGAGCTCTAAAATAGAGCAGGATTTTTGGTAACTGACACGTTCTTGGACCCAGACTAGCTTGTCTGGCGGTTTAAGTCTGCAACGTGGTTTTTGCAGGACTGAATTTACCTGTTGCAGGTGAGTGAAGTCCTCGTGAGTCAGGGTTTCGAGCTTACCCTTTTGCTGTTGAAAAATAACACATTAGGAGTATTTGTTAGCTAATAGATGGTTGTACTGATGGCTTGTTTTTCATTTTTTTTATGCTTTTTGGTCCATCTATTAATAAAAATGAACCCGTTACAGAGTCACCATCATGTCTCTTCTCACCACCCTCTGAGTCTGCATTAGCCAGTCAACTAGCCCTTTCAGCGTCATGTGACCAGCGCGCCCCATTCAGCTTGGCTGGTGTCGTTTCACATGACCCAGGCATGGCCAGTCGTCAGGTTGCACCGCCCTTTGGTTCCCGAGCATGCTGTTTTCTCTCAGCCTTCTCTCCAACCTTAACCAAATCGGCAGCAGCCACCTCGACCGCCCACACATTCCCGGCCAATCAGCTCAGCTGTTTATTTACCAAATGTCTTCACAACAACTACAGCAGCAGCCTTCGGCTAACAAAAAAGCAGGAAAAATCCACAACACCCCCTTCGCCAACCAACTAAATACAACGCAACATCTGGCAAAACCTTTTCAGCAAATTCTTCTTGGCAGTCAGTCCGGCAGCCTCACCTCACCATTTCTAGCTTGTTGAAACCAAAAACTAGTAAGTTTTTCCTGCTTATACAGTTTACTGCTGGTTAAAATAAGGAGTAAGCGGCTTATAAGTAATTACTTTTCTCAATCAAAGGCTGGCTGTGCATAATTGAGTGGTAACGTACATATGTTGCTTGAGAAAACTTTTAAGGGTGATATGGAAGCTCTTACACTGAATAACGTAAAAACCAGTATATTTGCATGTGAGATGCCAAACTAAATTTTTAATAAAGCTCTAACAAACTTAGCTTTTCCTTGCCAGAAAAATCCTATCACCTTTAAATGGTTTTACTAACAGTTTTCAAAACTTAAAACATTTACTTTTTGGGATGAACTGGGCCGAGCTAAGGTTATTATTTTTTTATTTTTTAATTTTTATTCTTTAAGAAAATAGTCTAAACACACTCTATGGCATTAAAAATGACAATCACAATATGCAGTTCTAATGTAGCGCACTTAATGGCATTATCAATATTTACACTGAGCGCATTTTCACTTTTTTTCCACTTGGTATCTCTTTTATGTCGTGTTATGGACCTTTTTGGCTTGCATGGGTTCCAAAACATTTGGTCTGTGCTATTTTTTTTTTTTGGAACCACTTGTGGGACTTTGGTGTGGTGTTCTGGGCAGTGTATTTAGTTGAAATGGAAAGTGTTGCATTGGACAACTCTGCTATGAAGCATTCTTAGTTAAAGTGAATTCATGGTTGGAAACGTGCTGTTCACACTGAGCTTGGTTTTACTGCCTAATCTTTCCATGCCTTTTACTGGATGATGGATGCCAGTTATTCTTGGCACGTTCCCTGGGCCCAACAGTGAGTTTGACAAGTTGGGAAATGCCTCACCCCATTAATGCTAAAAGAATTGATAAAAAGCCTCACATTTCTTTTTCTGGTTCTAGATCACCACGAAGGAGAAGCTTTTCTCGCAGCCGCAGCAGGTATGCATCTGTTAATTACTGCATGGGCCGTTTTGTCCAGGAGGTTTAAAAACAAACAGGGACAGCTGAATGTTTGGGCTGTATGCGTTCAGACTCCAGGGCAAGCGCTGTAATCCAGTAAAAGGGAGGTAATGGGTTTGCTTCTGTCATTGCTTGATTGGAGTTCATATATTTACACAGCTATTTTAGGTTCCAGGGTTATCAGTTGAAGGATGTCAAGAATGGAAGCACTTGTGGGTTTTTTTTTGTTCTGCAGCTTCCCAGGGTTCCTGTCAGTTTTTCCCAAAACTTCTGTGTTAAGGTGCTACACTCCCCCAGATACTGTGAGCCACAAGCAGATAAACACAGTGAGCGCATTCTGCTGTCGTGGGCTGTAAATGCCAGGTGGTAATGGCCCAGCACTGTAACGCAGTTCTGTGTTAGGCTTTTTGAAGCTCGTGGAGTTTGGAGGCGATCTTTACGTTCTTGTAGCATAGTGCTGCGTTACTGTCGGGTGCGTAAGCGCACGTGGGCACAGTGTCAGCAGAGGCACTGTCGCTCGCCGTCTGAGCGAGCAGCTGTACACAGCTGCAGAGGGAGAGATAGATGCCTGTTTGCAGCACAACTTAAGCTGTGTTGTATGGCTCAACTGATTGTTCTTACCTGAAGGAAAGGCTAATGCCATGATCTTCAACGGGTTTCCCCCAGATGAATAATTAAAAACTTTTTAACTCCCTGAAGGGATGCTGTTCCGATAGCCTTGTCAACCCAATTTAGCTTTGACGCTGTAATCATTTTGGCATTGTGATCTTGAACAGGTCCCTCTCCAGAGACAGAAGAAGAGAGCGATCACTCTCACGGGAGAGGAATCACAAGCCTTCTCGTTCCTTCTCCAGGTCTCGCAGGTAGGATGAGCCTGTCGGTGTTTTGAGCAAATGCCTAAAAATGATTTGGTGTCTGGGGTGATGCTGAAGAAGGCTGTGGTGGGGAGCTGTCTCTAGTGTCTTATGAGGTTCTTCACCTTGAAAAATTAAATACTTTATTTTAATTTATTAAATTTATTAAATGAACAGTGGTTTTTAAATGCATAAACATAATCACTGATTTGGGCTGGGGGGGAGGGCTGTGTGTTAAAGCAAAACCTGCTGCTCTTGGCACCTGGGTACTAATGTGTCTTTTCTTCTTCAGTCGCTCCAGGTCAAACGAGAGGAAATAGGAGTATGAGGAGCTGTGTACAGGAAGTCATTAGATCTGAGGACAGGAGGAGTATGTACAGAACATTGTTTTGTTTTGAAACTTCATAAAGCTAGGTGCATTTTTAAGATGTTTTAGCTGTTGAACTTGCTTTGTTCCTTGTATCTTGTAACAGGTGGCAAATGTAAAGATGTGAATCTGTATATGGTTCTGAGCAGAACATATGATTTGTAATATTAATCGCTTTACAATATACCATTATACATAATTTTGTGTTTGTGCTGAATGGTGAGCAGTTTGTCTTGCATAGATAGAAGAATGCTTCTGGTGTTGATGTGCTTGGGCTGTGTTGTGCTGGGATTCAGCTCTTGGGAGGAGGCACGCGATGGAGACATGCTCATTGCAGAAGTGTGGCTGTGAGCGGTGCTAGTCATGCAGGGGGAGATGTAGATGCTTTGTAGTACAGTTCTCTGAGCTAGTCGGGAACGTCGAGCCAGTGGTGTGCGAGGGGAATGGCTGGGCTGCAGTTTTAGCCAGAGCTCTAGTTCTGACTTCCATTACCTGGAACAGAGCTACTTTATATCATGTGAAATACAATTTTTTTTTAGTGGTAGGGTCAGTTAATTTTGTACTTTAGAGTACTTACGTAGGTGATTGTTGACAGACCATCTATTCCAGAACCTCCGAATAGACCAAATACACAGCAGCACTGCAGCTGGAGTGGATGTGTTGAGTGTGTAATGGTACATTGTAAAAGTTAAGAATTAAACATTTCTTTACTGTACAAGAATTTTCATGTCACTTGTAAAATGTCTTTTGTGAGATCCTTGGGATTAAAGTTTTGGTTACAACTTGTTGTTCGGTATTTAACTTGAGTACCTGCTGTGTACCTTGGCATTGTGAAATACACGCTTGGGTCTCGTGGCACAACTCTGTTCAAATAAAACACGCTCTGCAGTACAGGGTGAGAGGACACTGCTGTGTCTCGCTGTGACACCAGCGCTGACTGCTCGGGTGCTGCTCTCGGAGCGGGTGGCTGCTGCCATGGTGTTGCCATCTCTCACCCTGGCAGAAGGCCGGGCATCTGGCGCTGGTGGCACACGTTGGTCCTAGGTGACCATAGTCGGTGATGCTGGCTTGACTTCCCCCCTGACAGCGAGCTCCTAAGCACTTCCCACCCCAAACCAGCCAGAGCTTCACCCTGGGGTGTTCCGCATCCTGGCTGGGGGTTGGTAATGACACAGGTTTTATGGCAGGGCTGGGAGCTGGTGCTTTGCACGGAGGTGTCACCGTCACACTGCGGCGAGGCTGGGGTGCAGCCACAGCTCCCGGGCAGCCCAGGGGCTCCTTTGTTCTGTATCCAGGAGATGATGAGCTGCAGCTAAACAAAGAGATGTGTGTTCAGATTAAATCTGCCACGCTGGTTGGGCTGGTGGTTTAATTCCTTTGCTGGTGGTACCCAGGTGGGGAGGAGGTTGTGACAAGCTGTATCAGAAAGAGATGCTGCTGGGAAGGGGAGTTGTGTATCCATTGCCCTCAGCAGCTGGGGCACCTCTTCCCCGCCGAAGTATAGCGTCTAGTTATTTTGTTAATTACTCAGTAGTTCTTGTGGTTGGACTCTATCGTCAAGGTGTTCCCTGTGGAGCGGTGCTCGGTGCTCTGCTACGAGCGTAACCAGTCTCGCTGTCGCTGAGCAGCCCTAAACAATCCCAAGCGGGGCGCAGCGTGAGCTGCCAAGGTGCCAATGCTGCATCCCTCCTCTTGCCGGCATGCAGCCGAGCTGTGACTGTTGCGACGCGCTGTCGCGACTCCCCGGCAGAGGTCGGGGTGGCCCCACCAGCCGGCTGGGGCTCCTGGCCTGCTGCTGCCCCGCCGGGTTTGGTCTCAAAACGGTGACGACTCCCCTGGGAGTGTTTGCCTTAGGGGAAAGGCAGCCAAGGGCTGCGATGATGTCATGTGCCACACACGGCTGCGTTCCCTTTTTTTAATCCCTGTGTTTGATTTGCAGAAGGATTGTGGCTCCGCCGGCAGGTGCTTCCTCTTGCGGTGGCGCGGTACGGAGGGAGCGGTGTGGGACTGGGACGGGTAACCTTCAGCATCAGCTACCGAGGGGAAAGGACAGACAGAAAGCTGACTGGGGACAGCGTACGCTGTGGGATTAGTGTGCGAGGTAGTCGGTGGAACTTGGGAATATTTATCAGTTCCAGGTTTCTGGCTTTGCATCCTGCTCCTCAGCTGCCTGAGGAGGCTGGACCCGCTGCACACAGCAGGCTGCTGGCTTTAGATTGTCAGGTGGGGTTTTGATGGGGAACAAAATTAGCAGCTTCTAGAGAAAGATGGGAAGTGTGTGAATGCTGACTCTGCACAGCCCTCCTCCCAGGGTGTAATTAGCAGGTGGTATTTTTAATGCAGCAACATGTTCGTGGACTTAAGGCTTCCAGTTTGCTTCTGTGAGAGGGCCACCAGCCTGGGAGCGCTCTTTACGGTAGTGCTTGCGTTTAAAAATTCTTTCACATTAAACGCACAAGGAAATGTTTGTGTTGACCTTCTAAGGCTTGGGACATCCTTCCGCAAAGATCCTTAAACCAGGAGGGGCCACGGAGCACGGTGGCCTGGCCTGGAGCGGGCAGAGCGATGTCATCCAGGGGCTCCTTGGCGGCACAGGGTGGCCTGCACCCCATCCTGGGCGCTGGCAGGGGAACTGCTGCTCTCTGCCACTTCCCAAATTGTTTCAGGGCTGGGTTTTGTAGCGCTCACGCTGACGTCTTCAGCCGTGTTTCTAATTTGGGGAGAGGTTTAGCCGCCCCTCGTTCTGCCCAGCAGAAGCATCCTGAGGTTAATGCTATCGGAGCTGCTCAGCATCTGAGCACATCCCAGAAGCGCGTTAGAACAACGTAACGACCCTCTGTCTGTGTGCAGTTTGTTCTTCCCTCACGCTCTCCCTGGGGAGAGCATTGTGTGCGAGTGGTTTTGCGAAGAAAAGGGTGGTTTGTTTTTTTTCTTTTTATGTACATGCTGCTCTTTATTTATGGCAGAGAGGGTCATTTTAAGAACATGCCTTGCACTTAAGATGGGGAGGTTAGATGTGTTCGTTCGTTCTTCGGTAGGATGTGTCTCACCGGCCTTCAGGCAGGTTCAGCTGACCAGGGTCGTGCTTGGCGAGATGCTGCAGCCGTACGGAACGCTGGCAGTGGTTCCAGTTGACGAGACGCTGTTTCAGCTGCCGTGGGGAGCTGCTGCAGTTCACCTCCGGAATGAATGCGTTTCGGGAGCCGTGCTATTCTGTGCTCCAGTCACACTGAGAACTAAAATAGGTTCGTGATAGAAGATGGATGCATTTCCCTGGGCTGTCTTTGCATTTCTTTTTGTCTGAAGTCGCTGCGCCGTGCCCTTGGGTCTTCCTGCAGCAGCCAGCGTTGCCTGGCAGGGCAGGTTGTGCCTCTTATCTCTACATGCTTCTGTGGGGACCTGTCGGCAGCGTTGGCTGGAAGTGACGAGTGCCCCAGCAGTTCTGTGGCTTTTTTTCTTCTGCTGTTAACGTCACTTCTCAGTTCCCAGTTTTACTTTCTTCTACTCATCACCATGAGATGCTGCGATGTTTCCAGACGTAAAGATCCTCAAAGCACCCGAACGTTTGCCAAACTTTCTCCCATTTCTGCTGCTTTCAGTCCGCGTTCTTGTACCTGTGTTCAAATCGTACCCTAGAAATATTGTCCCAAAACCTGAGCTACAGTCACCATCATGAACTGTCTGACGCTGGTGCTGATGGAGCAGTAGTTAGGAAAGAAAGAAAGTGAAAAACCCGGAGCATCAACCCCTTTTGCAAACAGAAGGCCAAAGGGCAGAATTCCAGCAGCTCTGGTTTGACCTTAGCTCCCGCACAGCCGGGCGCTGGCACAGGACCCGGGACCTGCCGTGAAGGCGGGTCTTGGTTTCCCGAGCTCCAATTCCACACCTCAACCTGCCCCAAACGGGCAGAATAAAGGCAGTTTTGCCCTTGGCAGCCGTGCGGTGAAGCAGTGGGGAAGCTGAAGCAGCACCCCAGCCTGCCAGCCCACGCGAGAAGCCATCCGGCTTCCTTGAAATGCTGGCGCTGTCTTGGTTTTCTGTTTCATTTCTGAAGTTTTGCTGAGATGCTGCCATTAGTTACATTCTGTTAGTGCCCTTCAAGCAAATCCTGTCATGGACAAAAATAAACATGAGATCCAGACAAATATAAAATAGACTATGCAATAGGAACGCTATGTTCCCAAGTGATTCATTCATCTATTATTTAATAATGTATTAGCTGACAAAACTTCTAGTTGGACAAATCTTCACGTTGATTCAAGTGGTGATTCTGCTCGATCCTCAAAATAATTTTAGCTGTCAGATTTTCGGGGGGGGTTATCCCAGCTGGAAAAGGGAAGTGTATGTCCTTCCCAGCTAGAATCTGCCACTGATGTCAGCGGCGTTCCTCCACAACCTTCCCGTGGTACCCCAGGACTCATCCTGCCCTGTCCTTGGACACTTGGCTGGCCAGCACGCTGACAGCTTGTGATGTACCGCCAGCACGCAGTGACACCGCGCCGCTGCCCGACGTCCCCCGCCATGCAGCCCGGTGCCGCTGCGCGCCCCGGTACAACCCTCCGTCGGTATCAGGGTGGAGCGGTGGTATCAGGGTGGGGCTCCGTGTCACCCTGGGTGTCGCTTTGGAGCCGGCTGGAAGATCGCTGCTGCCAGCTGTGAGCGAAGCATTATCTCCGCCGCACGCACCCGGGGGCTGCGTTGCCCATGAATATTCAACAATATTCAGGGGCGTCTCTGCGAGGAAGCCCCGCTGCTCCACCCAGCCTTTCCCCCGCCGCTGCCCATGCAGGGCTTGCCATCCGTTTTCGCTATAAAATGTTTGCAGTCGCTCGTTTCTGACTAATACCGACGTTATTTGCCATCGCATTAAAAGGCGGTCGGGCACGGCAGGGTGGCCGCCGGCTGGACTGGGTGCTGTGCTTCCTGGTGCTGCCCAGCGTGGATCGAGCAGCTTTTCATGCAGTGTTATTACAAGCTTTTGGGGAGGAGGTTAGGGAGATAGGCTGCAGGTGTGGTACACCGCCACTCCTGCCAACAGCCCTTCTTCTCGCTGCCTGGCTGACACGTTCTGCTCCAAAACTCAGGGCTGAACCCTCCCCAGATTTTTTCCCCCTCCGCAGGATCAGTCTGATAGGGTCTGGTGGGGTATTTTTTGACCTATAGACATTTTGAGGTTTTCACATTTTACACCTCGCCACCTCCCTCTTTGTCTCCCTCCCGCGCTTTGTGGCATGTTACGGTTACATCCATAAATCTTTTGGTTCTCTGCAAAGCCCGGGCTTGCTGCGGGAGGTGGGAAGGGTGCTGGGGCAGCGTCGCTGCTGGCGGGTGAAGTACGGGGCGTTTTCAGCCTGTTCCCAGCCTCTCCTGCGCTGCTGACGGCAGCTCCAAGATGCAGCAGACTGCCTTTCCCTGGTGCAGTGGGGATTCTCCCGGGTGAGGCAGGGAAACCAGTGAGGGCAGCTGAAACCAAAAGAAAAAGGTTTTTCCTTTCCATATTGGCGCCTGGAACTCCCTGACTCGGATCCCCGTCGTGGGGAGCGGGGCAGAGCTCCACCACGGTGCGTGGCCCGCGGCCGTCCCCATCACCAGGTGTGGCACAGCTCTGTGCCAGCGCTGGGTGTCAAGGCCGGCGGGGTTCGGTGTGGGGCAACTGCTGCTCCGTCACCCCGGCTCCAGGAAGTCCTGCTGTGCACGACCGACACGTAGGAATGAAAATGCTTTTGACCCTTATCCCGGCGTCAAGGTGGCGGCTGTCATATCTCTCCGGTGGCTTTATTGGAAGTTGTGCACACACAGCTGTCCCCTCCCATTACCTCTGCCCCGCACAGCGTCGGTCACCGCACGTGACAGCCACCTGCAGCGTGTGGTCCGGGTGCTGCCCTCCTGCCGCTGCCGTTTGAGCCGTCCCTTCGCTCCCAGTGCCATGGGGCCGTGCCGCCCCTGCCCTCTCTGCCCCACTCCTCGCCCACAGCCAAGTGAATCACGACCCCGTGCCTGCCCTCACCCCGGGTGACAGGATTCCCGAAACCTGTGACATGAGCGGGGAGATCCCAGGAGGTGCTGACACACGGTGAGCCACCGCCTGGCAGTGCCGGACGGGCGAGCGGGCCAGCACACGTTGCCGGAGCCGCAGGTTTGGGCTTTGGTGTCGCTGCCTCCGCAAGCGGGAGCCGAGGGACTTGCAGACACCCCATCCTCCTGTGACTGCACCGAATCGGGATTATTTTTAAAGGTCGTATCGTGAGCAAGCATTAGTCAGCAGCTCTCCACAGTCACCTCCTTCTCACGCACGGCTATAAAGGGCCAGATCATGCTCCTGGTGGATTTTGAACAACGCCACAGCTTGGGGAGCAACAAATCTCCCCGCAGCAGCACCGTGCCACGCGTGTCATCCATTGGGAAGAAAAGAAGTGGGATCGATTGATGGCTTCCCGTGGGCCTGGCTGCACCAAGAGCTGCTGAGGGCTGGGGACCCCGTACACACGTGGACGGGAGCAATTCTGCCCCACGCTCCGCTTGCTTATCCCCACCCACGCTGTGAATCCTGCTGTGGAAGGTGCTGGAGCAATCCATCCCCCTGGCCTGCTGCTGCCTCGACGGCAAGCTTTCCCTGCCCTCGTTGGGATGCCTGCGGGGAAGAAATGGCTGCAATTAAAAAAAAAACAAAAAACCCTGTGGACGTTTTGGATGGACCGTGGTCCCTGCATGGGAAGAAATGGCTGCAATAAAAAAAAACCAAAAACCTGTGGATGTTTTGGATGGACCATGGTCCCTGCATGAGAAGAAGTGGCTGCAATAAAAAAAAAACACCCTGTGGATGTTTTGGGTGGACCGTGTTCCCTGCATGGGAAGAAGTGGCTGCAATAAAAAAAACCAAAAACCTGTGGATGTTTTGGATGGACCATGTTCCCTGCGTGGAGCTTTCCAAAAGGCTGGAGCGCCCGCCTGGGTTCCCAGCGGGGTGCCCATGCCCCCTCCGTGGGTGCCGGCCGGCTGCTCGGTCCTGCCTTGCTCTCGGGCCGTAGTCAATGAGGTGAAGCAGCAAGTAAATAAACAGGCAAACGAACGCGGGGTTCGAAGCCAGGTACTCCCTGCCGCCCTCGCCGGGCTCTGAACAATGAGGTCCTTTGCTGCCAGTGGAAAAAAAAAAAACAAAACCCAACAAAAATAAAAAAAAAACCCAAACCCAACACACAAAGCTTCCAAGCTGCTCATGGAAAGTCAGTGAAGCAATTACGTTAATGACTATGAATGGGGCTAAAAACAATCTGGGATGAAAATGAGTGAGGGGCCGAATGAAGCGACCGATTCATAGCCTGGCTCACGCACCCAGGAGTATTTCCAGTAAGGAAGGGCCTTGTTTTAGGGACTGTCGCATCCCCCATTTGTGCTCGGTGGGACTCTATTTCCACTCTGCTGGGTCCGGTGTCTCATCAAAATGCCTTCATAAATGGAGCAAACAAGGGCTGAATATGGCAGGGAAACAGTCAATTAACACGATCCGAGTTCTTTTAGGGGCAGAGTTAATCAAGCATTCAGCGTTTTGTCATTCTTGTCTTTCTTTCCTGGGAAAATCCTATTAGTATAAAATCACTTAATTGGGCACTTCAAAGAGCTGATGGGAAAACAGTCTTCGCTGGGATATAAACGCCATTCAGCCGAACACTGGGTTCATTTAGACTTTTGCTGGAGCGTGAGTGTTTCATTAAGAGCCTTCACGTTTCCCACTTAAAAGAAAAAAGCTTGTTAGTGGAGATAATAAAAAAAATCTTGGAGATTTGAATCTTGCTGAAGAGGGTTTTTTACTGCCTGAACACGCAGGGCTTTGTTGCGGGGCTTTGTCCCCAGCAGAGCTGCTTACACCTACAGCGAGTGCCTGTCAATCTGCTATCCCGAGCCGAGGGATTTCACACCTGCCCGGGGTGTTCGTGCGAGTAAAAGCTGTTCCAAGAGGGAGAGTCACCCCCCGCCATCCGTAGAGGTGGGCGACAGCCCTGGTCACACCTTTGGGGTGTTGGATGATGCATTTGGCAGGACTGAACCTCAAAGCCCATGTGCTCAGCCCCGCTCTCTGCGCCGGGGTGGGGTGGGGTGTGTCCTAGACCAGTTCCCTCATTCTTGGGTTGTTTCCCTCGGCAGAAATTCGGTTTTTTGCAGAGTTTACCATTATCCCACCTGGAAAAACAACAGCGCGTGCCCTGCTCTGTCACTGCCGACTGCATCCCAACAGGATGGATGCTCATCCGCCCAGCCCTTTTCTGTTTCTTCCCTTTACGCTGGTTGATCTAAAGGAATATGAATTTCCCCCCCCCCAAAAAAAAAAAACTACCACTTCCCATCCAGCTTGGACCGCCAGGTCTCCACATCCCGCTGCTGGGGAGGGCTGGGTGAGGAACCGCGCGCATCTCTTCATTTCTGCCATCGGCACTGGCAGGCTTTGGTCTGGGAAAATGTTTCCGGGTTGACCATGTGCTTACGTATTACTGATGGTGGTGATTCTGCCTTTATCACATCTTTATGTGTAGGTATTTGTGTGCATTTAAACCAGTCGCTGGCCCTCAGCCTGCTGAGATCCCTCCTGGGCACGCCGTTTGGCTCGTCTCTTGGGGCTCAGGGCTGCCGGCTGTGGCTCCCCATCCTCCACCTCATCCAAGCCTGGGGCCTCCAGACTTCCATCACCCGACCCAAACTGTTCCCCCGCCGCGTGCCAGAGCTCCCCCCCAGCTCCCCTGGGCTTTGGGGGTGCTGCGCCCCGGGTCCCCAGTGAGGACGATGCTCCGCGGCGGAGGCGATGTGCCCGGGCACGTTCCCGTGATGAAACCCTGGTTGTGCCGGTGCTTGAGGACGGGCTGAGTCACGCACCGACTTTGCCTGCCGTGAATAATGTCTTTGCGGCCGTTTCCCCTCCCGGCAGGACCCACCTGGGGGGATCCGCTGGGAAAGAAACTTTCCCAAGGGATCCCCGGCCAGGGCAGCCACCCCGGCTTCTGTCGGTGCTGGGGAGAAGGTTACGTTGAAGTTTGTGAAATCTGCGGTTATTTAATGTGATTCCATTTGCTTCCAGGCGTTAGGATGGGATTTTCAGGCAAGTTGTAAGGATGGATTCCCCAGCGATCACACCCCTGCCGGGTGGGGGTTGGGACACCCCTCGGGGAGGGCGAGCCTGGCGCGGGAGAGGTGACAGCTCCCACTCGATGGCTAAAAATGGTGAGAAGGAGACACCCCCCACCCTCGGCACTGCTCGTCCCCAGCCCTGCGCCTCTGACCTCCTCCTACGTGTTGCTGGGGCTGAACATCATGAGTCACCTTTGAGATTTTTTTTTTAAGTTCCTGTACTGCCTTTTGTATTAATCACACTTTTCCCCGCCCCCCGCCACTTTTTTTTCTGGTGATGCCACTTGAGGCTTCACCACGGACTCTCTGACCCAGACCCCGCCGCTGTTCCTCTCCCCGCTTCCCATTTCCAGTAACCCCCAGTGCCAGCGCTCCCAGCTCCCGCTGTGGGGGCACGAGGAGGGGGAGTGACAGCGGAGTTTGCAACAGCCAGAAACCTGCCCCCCCCCCCCCCATCCCGGGGCGCAGGGAGCAGACCCCCACCAAAACAAATCACAGAGAGAGTTACAGAGTTCTTTTCCTAAGGGGTAATTTAGGTCTGATTTATTTTCTGGCTGGTTTTGCCCTGGGATACATCCCCCGTGTAAGTGGGATGCTCGCAGCCGTTGGTTATCCCGCCTCACGGTGCTGTTTTCATCCCTCGCTCCTGCATCCGCGGTGGCTGGAGCTCGCCGCCGGCTGCACAAGCGAGGCCGCTCCTGTCTCCACCACTTTGGGCACCAATTTCAAAAGCTGCCGGTTCCGACAGTCCCGTTGCCTTTTGTGGATTTTACAAAAAGCAGAGTTCGTTTAAGCAGTGAGTATCCTCTTGGTAAATGCTGCTTCGCCTCAGAGCCCTGGCGCAGCCGGTGCGGGGAGGATGCTCATGGTGCTGCAGTTGGGCCGGCGTCCAACTTCCCTTCGGGACATCTTCCTCGCGTCCAGCAGAAGCGTGCCAAGGAGCTGCAGCTGGAGCAGAGCTGGAGGTTGGCGAGGAAACGATCCGCTACTGCACAGCGACGCAGGCAGCCCGCCGCAGTGCAGCTCGAAAGGCGGCTCTTTGCAACCAGGAGCAAAACCAGTTCCCAGATGGGAAGACCAGGGACCCGCTCCCTGCGAGGGAAGGCGGCTGCTGCTCGCCCCCTCCTTCCCTGCGTCTGGCAGGTGGAAAGACAGGATGGATCCCAGCTTTCCAGGCTGGGTCTCTGCAGCGTGTGATAGTCATTCCGGATGCTTTCACATTCCCCATCCTTCACCTTCCCTCCCCATCCCAGCGTGCCCATCCGGAGGCGGCAGCGCTGCAGGGGGGGACCGGCGATGGCAGACACCCCTGCGGCGCGGCAGCCTGCGGCCAAACACGCCCAGACACCTTCCCCAGCCGCTCGGGCCGCGGGAAGCTGCTGGTCCAGCAGGGAAACGTGGGTGCTTTGCACACCCAGGGTCCTGCTGAGCACCCCAGCACCCGCCGGCCGCAGGGGCCTTGGAGGGTGCCTGGCACTCCCATGGGGCTGCTTCAACCCACCCTTGGTCACTTGGGACCGTGTCACCTTGCTGTGCCCCACCGGAGGCCCCGCAGCATCGCTGCGCGAGTCGTGATGCCCGCGGGGCCTGGGCAGCTCGTGCCGTGCCGGGAGGGTGATGCCGAATGTGGCCCCCCCCGTCCCGGGGCAGCTGGCTCCGAGGGCATCAGCTCTCGGCCGTGGGGCAGGATTGGACCCACCGACCAGGCACGCGGGTGGGTGCCCTCCGGCCTTGCACTGACCCCCGGCAGAGGCTGCCCTGGGTTCAGACCTTTCAGACTGGGATGTTTCCCAGTTAAGCCCCAGATCCCTCCAGATCCTCCTCGCGGGTTCCTGCGGGACATGCACGGGCTTGTTCCTGCTCTTCATCCCTGCCCCGCAGCCTGCAGGGTTCGGACCAGCAGATCCTTCCCAAAACGAAGCCGGGGTGCCAGGGGGGTCCCGTCGGCGGAGCAGACCCCCCGGGAGAAAATCCCGCAGGAGAGGCCAGGGGCAGCCTGCGGCCGGGCCGGGGTCGGGCACTGCCTGGGGACCCGGGGAGCATCACCCCAGCGTGGCTCCGAGGTTGGGCACCCCGAGGGGCTGAGTCGCCCCTTCCTTAATCCGTTTTCCCCCTCCGACAGTGACTTGGGGGGGCAGGAAAGCCTGGGGGGGATGGGGACACCCCCCTCCAGCCAGCCAAGACCCTGCGTCTCCCAGCTGGGATGGGACACCCCTCCATCCTTTGGGGGGGGGGAGGGTCCTTGCATCCTCTAATGGGGAGAGCCCGGCACCCCCTTTCTGGGGGGTGTCCCTGTACCCCCTTGAGGAGGGGGGTGCCTGTAGGTCCTAATGGGGGATCCCTGTATCCCCCATGGGGGGTCCTGGCACCCCTGCAGGAAGCAGGTCCCAGTATCTCCTTCTGGGGGGGATCCCTGCATCCCAATAGGAAGTGGGTCCCCGTATCCTCTGATGGGGGGGGTCCCTCCATCCCCTGGTAGGGGAGTCCCTCCATCCCCTAATGGGGAGGTCCATACACCCCCCCCAGGAAGGGGGTCCCTCCTTCCCCTTCTGGGGGGTGTCCCTGCAATCCCTGTGGAGTGCTGTGCCTGTATCTCCTAATGGGGGGGCTCCCTCTAGCACCTGGTGAGGGGGTCCCTGTATCCCCTCATGGGGGGCTCCCTGTGTGCCCTGATGGGAGGAACCTTGCAGCACCTCAAGTAAGGGGGTCCCTGTATCTCCTCGGGGGGGGCTCCCTGTGTGCCCTGATGGGGGGACCCCCGCACCCCTGTAAGAAGGGGGTCCCTGTCTCATGGGGGGCTCCTTATATGCCCCGATGGGGGGGATCCTTGCAGCACCCCGAGGCAGGGGGTCCCCGCACCCAGTGACGGCGGTCGCGGCACCCCCGGGGCTGGGCGGGGCGGGCCGGGAGGGAAATCCCGGAGTGGGGGGGGGAGGGGGGAGGCCCCGCCCCGTCCCTCCGCTTATAAACCGCGGCGCGACGGGCACCGGCAGTCGGGAGACGCGACGGTGAGTGCGGGCGGCAGCCGGTGGGGCTGTGGGTGTCGGTGTCACCGCGGGGGGAGGGGCGGCTGTGGGTGTCGGTGTCACCGCGGGGGGAGGGGCGGCTGTCGGTGTCACCGTCACCGCGGGGGGGGCTGTGGGTGTCGGTGTCACCGGTGCAGGCTCGGGGGGGGAGGGGAACGCGCCGCAACGGGATCGGGCGGCGGCTCCTGGCCGGGTCCGCGTCCCCCGGTGCCGGGGGGGTGGGTGGTGGGTGAGTGCCCCCCCTCCCCCGCCCCGGCTGCGCTGCGGTCGCCGCAGAGCCCCCCGCCGCGGAGCATCCCGGGGGGGGGGTGGTGGTGCCATGGCAACGGGGGGGGTCTTCACCCCCCTAGCTCCGCCGGCCCCCTCCCCCCCGGCTCATCGGTGTCATGAGCGGCTGCCGGCTCCATCCATCGTCGGGGGTGCTGTGCTCCCAGCCCCTCCTGTCCCCGTCCCCCCGCAAGCCTTCCCCAACTGGTGTAACTGGTCCTGGGTGCTGCAGGTGGCTGTGGGGGTGGGGGAGGGTGTGTATCCCCCCTCCCCGGGAGTGCCTGCGTCGCCAGGCTGGGGGAGGCTTAAGGCAGCCATGCACCTGCATCGCTCGGTGGCGTGGGGACCCCCAAAGCTCTGCCCTTGCAGGGGCTGCTGGAAGCATCGCCACCCCCGGGGGGGCACGGGGGTTGGGGGGGGGAGAGGGGCTGGCCTTGGCCCTTTGCCCTTCGCCCCTGGTGGCTCTGGTGATGTGGAATTATGAATCAGAGTGAAGCTGTTGCCTCCTGTGGGGTGGCACCTGGGCCCTGGCGCTGGCCGGGGGATGGGGGACATGGGTGGCATGAGGATGGGGGATGGGGGTGCCCAACCCTGCCGGGGGTGTCTGGTCAGGGTGTCGGAGCGTGTCCCCATCCCGCTACCTGCCAGGGCTTGCCTGGACATGCTGGGACTTGTGCTCAGTGATGTCACCCCGGCTGTGCTGCCGGCAGCCCGGAGATAGGAAGCTGGATTTGGGAAGCTGGATTGCTATTTTTACTCCAGGATGTAATTTACTCTGGGAGCAGGGCAGGGCAGAGGGGTCGGGGTGGCCCTCCCAAGCCCCCCGCCTGGAGGGTCTCCAGCTGTGCTGATGGCACACCTGGCAATGCAGTGCTGGGCTCCGGGGGGGCTGGGGGTGCTGAGTTTGGGCAGAAATCCCTGCAGGAGGCTGAGCACCCCCTCCCTGGGGAGGTTTGGGGGTGCAAGCCTGGAGACCTGCTGTGGATTTGGGGGTCCCAGATCTGGTGGACAATGAGAAAGCAATCTTGTACAGAGGGATTTTATTTCCATGAAGCTTTTATTATTTTTTTTAAAGCAGATTTAATGAGCTTGGTTATCCAAGCAGGATGAAGCCTTAGCTCTGCAAGCCGTCAAATCCCAGAGCGTTGCTTTGCTTTGCCCTGATAACAAGGCTCCCCATGAGGGTGGGTGGCGTGAGGGGTCCCTTAGCCCCCCGCACGTGTGAGGGGGGGGGGGCTGCTCGGAAGGGAAGACTCTGCCAAAACCGTGAAGGTCAAGGCTTTTGGCATCAGTTTGAGGGGGAAAAAAAAAAAAAAAAAAAAAAAAAACACAAAAACAAACAGTGTCTTTGGTTGCCCAACAGCTCCTTGCGGATAAGGAGGGTGGTAAACCAAGTGGTCAAGCTTGTGGCATGTTCTTGCAGTTGCTTAAAAGGCTTCCTTGCCACTGGGCCTGGGTTCTTGAGATGAAGAAACTGGCCAGAAAAACACCCTGTTGCTTCACTTGCCCGTGTGCCGACTTGCCTTGTGCCCGCGTGGAAGTGAGACTGCGGTGGGGTCGTGGATGGAACCGGCGGCAGCATCGGGATGCCGGATGCTCAGCCCCGGCAGGGCTTCACCTGCTGGAGGGGGAACGGGGAGCACCGTGTGCACCTTCCCCATCCTTCTGCGTCACACCAGGCTGTGGTGGTTGACCTTGGTCATGCTCAAGCTTCTGCCCTCTAAGACCCTGCTGGAATCCCACGTGTCTGGGCCCAAGATGTGTGCTGGCAGATGGAGGTCCCCTCTGGGCTGCCTTGTTGCTGAGCCCAACCCAGCCTGTCCCACCTTGGCTACTGGGTGCTTTGCTCTGGTAACAAGCGTGCTGGCCCTTGGGCTTGCTGGTGCCTCGCCCAACACCCCAGTAACTTGTTCTGCTTTCCTCCCAGCCGCCACGATGCCCCTGTCTCAGAGCAAGGCTGGGCAGATGCAATGCAGCACCAAGGCATGCAGGAATCTCTTTGGCCCTGTGGACCACCACCAACTCAAGAATGACTTTGAGGACCTGATGAGGCAACACCTGGAGGAAGTTCAGGAGCGCTGGAACTTCAACTTTGAGACGGAGACTCCCTTGGAAGGACAGTTCAAGTGGGAGAGGGTCTTCCTGGCTGAGCAACAGTCCCGGGAGGTCCACAGCCTGGTCACGGGCATCAGCAGTGAGAGCAGGAGCTCCTTGGTCCACAAAGTCCCCCCCAAGGACCATCTTGGCAGGATTTGCCCTGAGGCATCTCAACAGAGCTCGGAGGTCTACAGGGCTGGTTCCCCACGGGGCCTGAAACGTCGGCAGACCACCATGAAAGGTGAGTGCTGGAGGTTTGGTGTCACTCCGTGCGTGCTCGGTGGCATTGGTGGTGTCATGGCTCTCCTGGTAGGGACAGATGGAGGGGACCTGAGTGCAAGACCCCTGCCTGGGTGTGGGGAGGGGACCACCCTCCGTGCATTTCTCCTGGGGATCAATCTTCCAAGGGGAAAAGGCCACAAACGGGGTGCATTTTGGTTGCTGGGGGACAGGCAGGGGGCTTGCACTGGGCTTGTGGGTTTTATAGCTGAAGATGCCCCCAAAAATCGTTGGGTACCTTCAGTTCCCACAGCCTGAGCCCGTCCTCCAGGATCAGGGCCTGGGGTGGCAATGCCAGTGAGACCAAAGAAGAGATGGAGACCTACAGGCTCTCCTCCCCGGGACTCTGGGGTGGGTGGCTCTGAGGGGGGGGATCCCACCTGGGCTGGGTTTTGGGACCCTTCCTTGGGGACACCTCCCCTCTCCCCGCCCTGCTGCTCCCAGCAGGCTGGAGGCACTTCCCAACTCTCTCTTTCTGCCCTCCAGACTTCTACAGCTCCAAGCGGAGGATGGTCCCTGACAAGCCCAAGCCGTGACGTGACAGTGCTCGGGGCCAGCTGCTGACGCTGATGTCCCTGGGGGGTGTCCGTGGCTTTCTTCCCCCCACCCTGTACTGTATATGCTGCCTGTCTGAAGCAACGTAGAGTCTGTAGTTTCCTATTTATGAGTAGCTCTGGGGTCCTGAGGGACCTCTACTGTGTGCAATGTAGAGGAGTAGCCCACGCTGAGGCTTGTAGCCCAATGGAGGAGGACTGAGATGGGCTTGGTGGGACCAAGGTATTGCCCTGCTGGCAGAGAAGAAAGTGTCCCCTGCCCTGGAGTGGTGGGGCCAAGCATCGTCCTTGCACCGTCCTTGCACCGTCCTGCTGCCCAGCCGTGGTCCTTCCCCTGCCTGATGGCCGTCTGTGGAGGACACTTGTGTCCCAGCCACCCGGTGGCACCAGATAGCCTTAAGAAAGGGTCACGGGGCAGAGCTCTGGGACAGCCTGGCCCTGAGGACACCCTGGTTGCTGGCACGTGGTGGTGGCCCTCTAGCCAGCAGGATGGACCCAGGGGTGGTAAACCCTTGTCCGTGCGTGGAAGCAGAGTGATGTGGGGACCGCTCCTTCCCACGGCTGCTTGGGAGAGGGAGCGCTGCTCCCTGGAGAGCCCTTGGGTGACTCATGGTGCCACCACCCATCAGATGGGCTGCGGATGGTGACAAACCCGCTGGAGGTCCCCAGTGGTGAGCTCGGCACAGCCATTGTGGGACCAGCGCTGCCTGGGGGAGGCTTTGGGGTCCCCTGCACCCTGCTGACCCAACCCCCCACTTCCTTACCCTGTTGGCTTGTCGAGTGGTGCTGCTTGCCCCCATGTTCCTGCCTCCATCACCACTGGCACCAGGCTGGGGAACTACCTGCTCCGGCTCTGGACTGCTCTAGGGACGCATCCTGCTCACCAGCAGGGATGACACCGAAAGAAGTTGTAGCTTTTTTTTTTTCTTGGACTTTTTTTTTTTTTCTCCTTTGGGCCTGGGTGAGAGAGGACCCTCACCTAGCTCTGCAGGGTGAGCAGCTTTGGCTGCCTCTGGGACCAAGGGATGTTCTAGCGCTGAAGGATGAGTCCCTGCTCTTGAGGGACTCGACACTGTCAGGTCTCGGCACTTTCATGGGGCTCATCTCCTGCTCTGCTGGATTTGGTCTCGGGAAACCGGTGCAAGATGGTCCCAGGCAGAAAAGAGATGGGGTCGACCTGCCTTGCACCATGAAGCACTTTGCTCTCAGTGAAGCTGGCAAGCTCCCAGCACTAAATCTTTATTTATGAAAAAAGAAAAATAATAATGCTATTAAGTCTGCATGGGGGGGAAGGGGGAAATACCTGTTTGACTACAAATGTTAACTCCAAATAAACACTCACCTTGCGTAAGGGAAGCCGTGTCTCTGGGTTCGTAGAGAGTGGTGCTGGGAGCAGGGTCTGGCTGTGGGGAGGAGGATGCTCTGGTTGGGGTCCCTGCTTGGGGGTAGGGGGGGTCACTCTGGGGGTGCTGCCTTTGGGCTGGTGGCAGCACAAGCCCAGCTGTGGGAAGGGGCTGGTACAGCCCTGGGTGACTCTTCTCCACCATGAAACATCCAAGCAGGGGGGGTGGGGCAAAACCTTCCCCACAACCCACATGCTTTGCTCTGCTTCCTTGGGACAGCTGGGTGCAGGATCGGTGCTGCCAGTGCAAGCCGTGTGGCATCTCACCGCGGGACCCCTGTGTGCACGTGGGCTCCTCTGCTGCTCGCAGAATTCCCCCTCCCTTGCTGTGACCCTGGTCCTCTGCTCCTCACCCTCAGTGCCTCGTGGGCAGGTGGCTGTTAGCCGTGGCCAGCTGGTCACATCCCCCCCACCCCCTTAAGGGGGTCCTGGGTGCCCTGTGCTGTGGCAGCACCAAGTCCTGGCTGAGACTGGAGCTGCTGGATGCCAGGACTGGATCCCCTGGATCCACCGTCAGCTGCTTCCTCTGAGGACCGAGCAAGGCTCATGTGTGGGCTGTGAGCTCCAGTTACGGCTGATGCGGTGAATGACCCTGTTTGCAGAGGATCCAGGTGAAAACAAAATGTTGATGGTAACAACCGTCTGTCGTCCTTCAGCTGAGGCTCCCTGAGGCACCTGCCGGTCCCCACGGTGCTGGGTGACACCCCCACATGCTGATGCCCCTTGAAATGTTTGCAGAGCACAATCCTGCTGCCTTTTAGCTGCTGCTGAGTCAAGTCCTACAGATTTAGCCCTTTTAATGTTCCTCGTGTCAGTCCTCGCAGCCCCCTTGGCTGCTGCCTGCTGCTCCCAACGAGCAGCGGCGGAGGCAGCGAGAAATAAATCAGCAAACAGTCCCTTGTCACCGTTTGTGGGGCTCTGAGGACAGCCAGGCTCTGGCTCTGCTGGGCGGGGGGGAGCTGGTACCTCTGCTGGAGTTTTGCATCCCCCAGGGAGACTCCAGCCCTGCATCTCCTCGCCCAGGTCGAAGAGGACCGTGTTCCCTCCGCTTTGGGGATGCAAAACGGTGCCGGGCTTCCAGCAGCTGAGGGATGGATGGAAACCTTGTGCTTTCAGCTCAGGTTGTATTTTGCTGCTTTCCCAGCCCAGGCTCAGCGCAGAGCGAGGACGCGGGGACCAACCTGCCACGATGGCTGAGAGGGGCTGGGAGGAGGGTCAGGCGCTTCCTCTCCTTTCCCCACCATATTCAATCCCCTTTCACTGGGACCTGCTGGGCATCTCCTTGGGGCTGGAGGGGGCTATTGGTGCTGTGGGGCTGGATCGTGCCCTCCCACCGCAGCACGGGCTGCTGGCAGGGCTCGGCAGCTGGGAGCAAGATGCCGGAGTCTTGCTGGGCAGAGCGCAGGAATCGGGGAGCTCTCCCAGGGGTATTGAGGGGTTTTCCCCCAAAAAGCATCCTTAGGCAAAGCCAAGCCAAAATTCAGCCCTCATGTGGCGGCGCACAGCCCCGGGGGCTGCGAGACACGGTGACAAGCTGAGTTCAGAGGTGGCTTTTGCGAGCTGAGCACCCCAGCCTGGCTGCGGGGTTGCTTCCACCTGGGAGAACCGGTGCCAGCTTTGTTGGGAGAGCAGAGAAGAAAGAGCTGAGCCCTCCACCCGCCTGCAGACGCCCCTGAGCTGGCTGCTGCTGGGCTGGGGTCCCAGGAGGGTGCGATGGGGCTGGGCACCCCCGCAGCCGGTTCCCAGCTTGGATGGGGGGAGACGGGGAGGGTATCACCCTCCACCCCACGGCTCCTGCTCCATGCCCGCGCCGTGAGCCAGGGGATGGGAATCCTAGTTATAACCTAGAGATAGTAATTAGCATTTCCCCTTGCTTGGAATCTCTTCTCATTTTGCAGTTAAAGCGAGGGAAAAATGCAGAACCCACCTACCCACCCCACCCCCCCGCGGCCTTGCCAGGGGGTGGGGGCAGTCAGCGTGTTTGGTGCCAGCTTTAAACTGAGTTAATGATTCAGGCAGGAGCCTTGAAAAAACGTTGGTGTGAGCAGCACAGCGAAGGGGAACCTCCAAATCCTGGGTCCAAAGAACCTCGTGGGGGAGGTTTGCAGGTTTGCTCGGTCTTCGGTAGGATGCTGTAACCTGCGGGTTGTATCGAGTCTTGTCCTTCGGCTTATTGGGGCTCTTAAAATAGTGTTTGCTGTTTCTCTGCTGCTTTTCCTCTGCCCCAAACGCCTCCCAGCCTTGGCTGGACTATTGCAAATACGGAAGGAAAGGATGGGGAATTCTGCTGGAGATGCCTCCGGTGCCTCTGCTTTGGGATTGGGGGGCTGGGGGGACAGGGACCCTCCGGACAGGCCCTTCCCGCACCCCGCTTGCAACGTAGCAAACAGGAAACGTGTGAGCACCGGCAGTTGAGCGTAACCCGAAAACGGAAAGCCGCCTTGGGTAAGAGAGGGGTGAGCACCCCGGCACGGGGCAGGACGAGCACCCTCGGCGTGGGAGCAGCATCCTCGCCAGCCCGCGCACCCCGGACCTGAGGGTCCCCCTCGGCAGGTGGGAAAGGTGAGTTCTGCCGCTCCGGGGATAACTCCTGTATCACCTTAAACAAGAGAAAAGCCAGGAAAACTTGATTTTTAATTCCTACCAGTGAGCTGGGGGGAGGTTTTTCTCGCTACCTGTCGGGGGATTGTGTCTGGTGTCCCTTTTCTGATGGCTGGGAGCAGCGTGGGGTGTTTTGAGGGGGGGGCAGTTCGCCAGGAATCAGTAATGCCGTGGGGATCCCTGCACAGCCAGGGCTGGGGGGTGCGCAGCTCCCAGCCCAGCCCCCCCTTTTCATTCCGTGCCTCTCTGGTGCGGTGGGTTCAGCTTGCCCCCCCCCCACCCCTCCCCCGCCCCAGGGCTGGGGCAGGTAACTGGGGGCTTCTCCACACCATAAACAACCCCACTTGCCCCCCAGAGCTCCCACTTCTGCTCTCTGGGAGGCTGGGACCACCAGAAGGCACCTGGCTTCTGCCCCCCCCAACCCCAGTGTCCAGTGGGACTCCAGCAATTGCCCAAGACCCTCATGCTTTAAGGGGAAGAGGATGGGTTTGGGGCTTATTCCCAAGTTTTTGGTGCACTTGGGGATTTAGTAGAATGGCCATTGCGAAAGGAAAGGGGCAGGGGGCTGGCGCAGCCGGGGGGTCTCCCCAGGTGGGGAGCGGAAAGCTGGGCTGCGGCCGGCGCCAGCATGGCCCCCGCTCTCGTCACTGCTCTCCGGGGCTGTGGTTTCCCTCGTTTGGTTTTTTGGCTTTGCCATGCAGAGAACAACCCTCACGGCGATGGCACGGTGGCTGCTGGTGACGCTGCTACCCACCCAGGATGGGGAGGGGGGAGCCGGGGGTGGGGGTCCTGAGCTCAACTCCCACAAGCCGGGGCAAGCACGAAGGCGTGATGAGAAGCAGCCGAGGTCTCGGGCAGCTCTCGCCGGAGGTGACTCACAGCCCTGAAAGCCGGGGGAGGAATTTTAAAAGCTGCTGATGTGCTTGAGGATGCAGGTAGAACCGCCACGTCTTGCCCAGACCTCCAGCATCGCCTTGGCTGGTCCTTTGCCGGTGTCACCTCCCGGTTGGCCCTCGAGCCCCGGCAGTGCCGGTGCCCTGAGTGTCCTCTGTAGCCAGGGCAAAGCAGGGGAGATCTGGGGTGACCACTTGGCCAGTGGCAGGAGAAGCTGCTCGCCCGGCGGGTGCGAGGCTTGAAGCCGGCAGGGATGGCTGGTGCTCGCTGCCGGTGGAGGCTCCGTTTGTGCTGCGCAATCGGAGATAAGCGCCTCTTCCTATTGCCAAACCTGGGGCCCTTCACACCAGCCAAAACAAGTTTCTAGCTGGGTCCCACCACGCCGGAGCAAAGGGCTCTGGCAAGCAGGGAGCCGGCCGAGGCTCAGCACCGGTTTGCCCCTTGGCAGGATGGAGCCAGCAGCCACATCCGAGCGGCGGGCGGCTGCCAAGGGCCGGCGCTTGGGCTCCAGCCGGCGCAAGCAGCTGCGTGAAGGCTCCGGTGAGGCACTGGCAGCAGCCCCCGGCCCCGGCGAAGAGCCCCCGTGGGCATCCGAAATGGTGCAGAGAGTGCAGGACATCTTCAGGGAGCGGGACAAGGACCAGGCGGGGTTTGTCACCCGCTCGGACATGCAGGTATGGGATGGGGATGTCAAATGCCACTGGGGTGGCTGGAAGCTGGATGATGGGTAGTTTTTTCCCCTGATTTGCTTTGGTTTTAGAAATTGCAGGAGGAAAATTTCCCGTGCAGCACAGAGGAGCTGGAGCTCGTCTTCGATGGGCTGGATGCTGCCGGCACCGGGCAGTTAAGCACTGAGGAGTTCACTGCCGGGCTCCGTAAGTGCCAGCACGCATCTCCAAGCAGCCTGGGCTGATCCTGGACACAGCCTCGGTGCTTTGCCAGGGGGAACCTGAAACTCTCCCCTTGCTGGGTGGCACAGGATGACCCAAAAAGTGTCTCCGTGCCTGGGTCTCAGCCCATGACTCGCTCTATTGTGCTGCAGCGGCTTATTGAAGCCACAGGGTGAGAAGTGTTGGGGTTTGGGCTTTGTTGTCCCCCTGGCTGGACACGGAGGGTTTGGGGGTATCTGTCAGCAGGGCAGTTCCTGAGCTCCCACAAAGCTGCCACGGGCCACCGCCGGCGGAAAACAGCATCCCGGAGGGTCCGCTTGGTCCTCCCCAGCCCGGCGTTGGAGGGGGCGGACAGCGAGGAGCAGAGACACTTCGCCGCCTTCATGGAGCAGCTGGGCACGGACGGTGTCTCTGATGAGTAAGCCACCCTGTTTAGCACCCATGGGTGTCCTGCAGGATGGAAAGGCTTGGGGCGGGAGGTCTCCGTGCAGGCAGCAAGCCCAGCAGTGGCTTGGAGGTGCCTTTGGCCCAAGCGCAGGAGCAGGAGACAGGATCATGATCACCCCAATGCTCACCTGTCCCCCAGGACCGCACATCCTGAACGGTGCGAGCTAAACGACCCCATAGCTGGCCCAGCTTGGGGGGGTTCGGGGGGGGATGCTCGCCACAAAACCCCCCTCTCCCAGCAGACAGGAGATATGGCAGCTCTGGGTGAAGCTCCGGCAGGATGAACCCCAACTCCTGGGCAACCTGGAGGACTTTCTGGCCAAGATGAGGCACCGCATCCAGGAAGCCAGGAGCAAGAAGGCGGCGTTGGAGGTGACCCTGAACAAGTGAGTCGCGCCAGGGCAGCGGAGAGGGACGGGGTGGGAAGGATGGGGACAGGGATGGGGCCCCTGCTCACCCCAGCCGTGGAGACGTACCCGAGGAGGGAGAAACTGGGGTGCTTCTCCACCAGTGGCTGGAGGGGAGGTTTCCCTGGGAGCTGGTGTCTGGGGTCCGGCTCCCTCTGCAGTCACTCGTGGGATGGCAAAAGTGCCGGACTGGGGCTGCTGGACGGTCCTTGCTGGGTGAACCCCTGCAGGCAAACCCGGCTGCAGCTCCCGTGGGCGATGTGGGGTCCCAGGGGCCAGCACCCACTGCAGCAGGGTCTGACCACCCCCCCCGGCCCTGCTGTCCCCAGCAGGCGCGTGGCCGAGCACGACAAGGAGGTGCAGCAGCTCTGCGAGGCCCTGGAGCAGCGGATTCAGCAGGAGCAGCAGCGGCTGGAGCAGGAGGTGGGGCACTGGCTGCTCCTCTCCCCTTGCTGCCCATGCCGGGGGCCATCCAGCACCCCCGACCCCCCACGGCAGCTCCCAGATGGGTGAGTGGGTGCTGATGTCCTTGTTGCCATCCCAGAGCCTGGCCCGGAGCCACCAGCACGGCGCAGAGCTGCAGCGAGTGCTGGATGCCAGCGAGAGGGAGGTGCAGCGCTTGGTCACGGCGCAGATGGAGGTGAGATGGCCCCAGCCCCCAGCCCCCAGCCCCCCCTTTGTGCCTATGGGCTACCCCAGCCGGGCTGTAACAGCAGCACGGAGCTGTACTGCTGATCCCGGTCTGTCCCCACCACCCCCTGATGCAGGTTGTCACATAGGACCTCCATCCCCACTTTTGCCATCCCCTCCATCCCCAGAGGACCCAAGCTGAGTTTCCCACCCACCACTCTTGGGGGGTGGCAGGGAAATTCAGCCCCAGGTCTAGAGAAGAAGGTTATCCACCTTTTTTTTTTTAGTTTATTTTTGTTTTGCACGGGGGTTCTGGCGGGGTGTGAGTGTCCTAGTTGCCATCCCGCAGCTGGAGACACGGTGCCGCAGCCTCCGCAGCACGCAGCAAGCCACCAGCACCGAAAACCAGCAGCTGGAGGAGAGCAACCGGGTGCTGGAGGACCGCCTGCAGCACCTCCACCAGCAGCTCCAGCAGACCCACGGGCGCCTGCGGACAGCGAGGGCAGCGGTGGCTTGGGAGCAGGCGGAGGAGCTGGGGTGAGGAGCTGAGCGAGCATCGTGTCCCTCTGCGTGCCGTGATTTGCCCCTGGGGGTTGCAGCAGATGGAGAAATGAGTTTGATGGGTCTCAGCCATCACGGTGCTTCAATGGTCTCCACGGTGCAGATTAAGCGTGGCTTGATGGGAAAAGCGACAGAAAAAAAAGCCAGGACTGTCAGCACCACGCACTGAACGTGTCTCCCGAGGGCAGTGCCAGCAGAGATGGGGATGTCCTTCACCCAGAGGGACCCAACCGGGACTGATCCATGGGTCGTGGGTTTTGCTGTCCTGCTCCAGCCCATTGCTGCTCCTGGGGCAGGGATGGACGTGGTGAATGGGATGCAACTGCCACTTTCACCCCTGTGCTCTGTGTTTGCAGGGACAGAGCGGTGGCAGAGCTGCCCGGCGAGACACCAGTGTCCCCACAGGTACTTCAACTGGGAGCATGGGGACGGGACAGGGTGTCCGTGCTCCGGAGCCTTGTGCTGTTTGGTCTGGGGCTGCCGGAGAGCCCAAGAGCACGGGGTGCTGCTGCAGCAGAGGCAGTGCCTCCCCTAAAAGCTTGCTCAAACTGGGTTGGCATGGTGCCATACAGGTGTTTGGGAAGGGAGGGGGGTAGCAGCCCCTTAGTGCTGGTACCCCCAAGATTTTGGGTGAGTACACCTGGATACCTGCCAGAGAGCTCAGCGTCGATTCAGGCAGAAGCGCTCCCTCGCCCAACGCTTTTCTCTCTCCTCTTCCCACCCTGTTCACTGCAGACGAGTCCAGAGAAGAGAGAGAAATACCGCTCCGAGATGCGGATCAGGCTGGGGTCCCACGGCGGCAAGCCCAAATCCAAGAGCACCCACCAAGTGTAAGGGGTCCTGAGCACCCACCAAGTGTAAGGGGTCCTGAGCACCCACCGAGTGTAAGGGGTCCTGAGCACCCACCAAGTGTAAGGGGTCCTGAGCACCCACCGAGTGTAAGGGGTCCTGAGCACCAGCTGCTGCTTCAGCTTGTGCTCCCGAGGTCTGCGAGCTGGTGCTGAGCACCAAGTCCTCCACCCTCCCCAGGGAAAACATGATATTTAGTCCCTTTAATGCTCCTTTGCCACTCGCTCATCTCTCACCCCAGAGATCAGATCTCTTGCCCCAGCTTGTCGCCCTGCATCACCCCCTTGGCTCAGGTACCCAGCACATCTGGCCAGGAGTTGTCTTTTCATCTCCGACAGTGTGAACGCGGAGCCTGGGAAGAGGCACGCTCACTTGCTGGGCAGGATACGGCCCTGGGTCAGGCTCCCTGGGTGTGCATCCCCCTTTCCCTGTCACCATCCCTGCCCGCGTGAGCCTCCAGTACACCCCGGGGGTCAATGAAATGGGGTTTGGAGAGGGATGGGGGGGTGGGGGGTGGGGCATAGATCAGAGACCCCCTGGTATCAGCCCAGGTGGGCAGGAGGGAGATGGAGCCCAACGTGGGGGCTGGGCTGACCCCTACATTTTCTGCCTTCTCCAGGGTTTGGGAAATGCAGCCAGCAGAAATAAGCCTTCTGGGATCCCCGAGGAGAGCAAGCTCTGCAGAAGAGGACCCCTTCCCAGAATCTCTGAAGGAGGAACGCTTTTCTGACCAAAGCTCTTTGCTAAGAGAGATGAATGATGCAATAGCGGCTCTGAGCAAACAGCTGAAGCCACAGGCACTGGGTGCACCCCCCACACCGGCAGACACTGCCCATCACCCCCAGGATGACGCTGAGCCCCAAATGGGGCTGGAGAAAGGCACAGCCCAAGGCACAACTCCTGGGGTCCTGCCAGACGCCCTCCCCAGCCACACCGGTCACAAGGTGTTTGAAGGAGACCTGAAAGAGGGACCAGCTGCGGCTGAGCTTTGTGCTCCAGATGTGACACAGGCTGGTGCGTCCATGGGAGCTGGGCACCTCAGGGCTCAGGAGCCAGGGACAGAGGAGGGGGAGAGCCCGGAGGAGGTGCAGAGGATGTTATTCTCACAAGGAAAAGGTGCTGGTGCGAAGGAGCTGATGTTACAGGTGGCTGAGCATCTGCAAGGAGCACTGGGAGAAAGCATGGAGGCAGGGGAGCAGGAGGCACGGATGGAGGCAGGAGAGCAGGAGGCACGGATGGAGGCAGGGGAGCAGGCACGGATGGAGGCAGGAGAGCAGGCACGGATGGAGGCAGGAGAGCAGGAGGCACGGATGGAGGCAGGGGAGCAGGCACGGATGGAGGCAGGAGAGCAGGAGGCACAGATGGAGGCAGGGGAGCAGGAGGCACAGATGGAGGCAGGGGAGCAGGAGGCACGGATGGAGGCAGGGGAGCAGGAGGCACGGATGGAGGCAGGAGAGCAGGCACGGATGGAGGCAGGGGAGCAGGCACGGATGGAGGCAGGAGAGCAGGAGGCACGGATGGAGGCAGGAGAGCAGGCACGGATGGAGGCAGGAGAGCAGGAGGCACGGATGGAGGCAGGGGAGCAGGAGGCACGGATGGAGGCAGGGGAGCAGGAGGCACGGATGGAGGCAGGGGAGCAGGCACGGATGGAGGCAGGGGAGCAGGAGGCACGGATGGAGGCAGGGGAGCAGGAGGCACGGATGGAGGCAGGAGAGCAGGAGGCACAGATGGAGGCAGGGGAGCAGGAGGCACGGATGGAGGCAGGGGAGCAGGCACGGATGGAGGCAGGGGAGCAGGAGGCAGGGATGGAGGCAGGGGAGCAGGCACGGATGGAGGCAGGGGAGCAGGCACGGATGGAGGCAGGAGAGCAGGAGGCACGGATGGAGGCAGGGGAGCAGGAGGCACGGATGGAGGCAGGAGAGCAGGAGGCACGGATGGAGGCAGGGGAGCAGGCACGGATGGAGGCAGGAGAGCAGGCACGGATGGAGGCAGGGGAGCAGGCACGGATGGAGGCAGGAGAGCAGGCACGGATGGAGGCAGGAGAGCAGGAGGCACGGATGGAGGCAGGGGAGCAGGCACGGATGGAGGCAGGAGAGCAGGAGGCACGGATGGAGGCAGGAGAGCAGGCACGGATGGAGGCAGGGGAGCAGGCACGGATGGAGGCAGGAGAGCAGGAGGCACGGATGGAGGCAGGGGAGCAGGCACGGATGGAGGCAGGAGAGCAGGCACGGATGGAGGCAGGAGAGCAGGCACGGATGGAGGCAGGGGAGCAGGCACGGATGGAGGCAGGAGAGCAGGAGGCACAGATGGAGGCAGGGGAGCAGGAGGCAGGGATGGAGGCAGGGGAGCAGGAGGCAGGGATGGAGGCAGGAGAGCAGGAGGCACAGATGGAGGCAGGGGAGCAGGAGGCACGGATGGAGGCAGGAGAGCAGGAGGCACGGATGGAGGCAGGGGAGCAGGAGGCAGGGATGGAGGCAGGGGAGCAGGCACGGATGGAGGCAGGAGAGCAGGAGGCACGGATGGAGGCAGGAGAGCAGGCACGGATGGAGGCAGGAGAGCAGGCACGGATGGAGGCAGGGGAGCAGGCACGGATGGAGGCAGGAGAGCAGGAGGCACGGATGGAGGCAGGAGAGCAGGAGGCACGGATGGAGGCAGGGGAGCAGGCACGGATGGAGGCAGGAGAGCAGGAGGCACGGATGGAGGCAGGAGAGCAGGCACGGATGGAGGCAGGAGAGCAGGCACGGATGGAGGCAGGGGAGCAGGCACGGATGGAGGCAGGAGAGCAGGAGGCACGGATGGAGGCAGGGGAGCAGGCACGGATGGAGGCAGGGGAGCAGGCACGGATGGAGGCAGGAGAGCAGGCACGGATGGAGGCAGGGGAGCAGGCACGGATGGAGGCAGGAGAGCAGGCACGGATGGAGGCAGGGGAGCAGGCACGGATGGAGGCAGGAGAGCAGGAGGCACGGATGGAGGCAGGGGAGCAGGAGGCACGGATGGAGGCAGGGGAGCAGGAGGCACGGATGGAGGCAGGGGAGCAGGCACGGATGGAGGCAGGGGAGCAGGCACGGATGGAGGCAGGAGAGCAGGAGGCACGGATGGAGGCAGGGGAGCAGGAGGCACGGATGGAGGCAGGAGAGCAGGCACGGATGGAGGCAGGGGAGCAGGCACGGATGGAGGCAGGAGAGCAGGAGGCACGGATGGAGGCAGGGGAGCAGGAGGCACGGATGGAGGCAGGGGAGCAGGCACGGATGGAGGCAGGGGAGCAGGCACGGATGGAGGCAGGAGAGCAGGAGGCACGGATGGAGGCAGGGGAGCAGGAGGCACGGATGGAGGCAGGGGAGCAGGCACGGATGGAGGCAGGAGAGCAGGCACGGATGGAGGCAGGGGAGCAGGCACGGATGGAGGCAGGAGAGCAGGAGGCACGGATGGAGGCAGGAGAGCAGGCACGGATGGAGGCAGGGGAGCAGGCACGGATGGAGGCAGGAGAGCAGGAGGCACGGATGGAGGCAGGAGAGCAGGCACGGATGGAGGCAGGAGAGCAGGCACGGATGGAGGCAGGGGAGCAGGCACGGATGGAGGCAGGAGAGCAGGAGGCACGGATGGAGGCAGGAGAGCAGGCACGGATGGAGGCAGGAGAGCAGGCACGGATGGAGGCAGGGGAGCAGGCACGGATGGAGGCAGGAGAGCAGGAGGCACAGATGGAGGCAGGGGAGCAGGAGGCAGGGATGGAGGCAGGGGAGCAGGAGGCAGGGATGGAGGCAGGAGAGCAGGAGGCAGGGATGGAGGCAGGAGAGCAGGAGGCACAGATGGAGGCAGGGGAGCAGGAGGCACGGATGGAGGCAGGAGAGCAGGAGGCACGGATGGAGGCAGGGGAGCAGGAGGCAGGGATGGAGGCAGGGGAGCAGGCACGGATGGAGGCAGGAGAGCAGGCACGGATGGAGGCAGGGGAGCAGGCACGGATGGAGGCAGGAGAGCAGGAGGCAGGGATGGAGGCAGGGGAGCAGGAGGCAGGGATGGAGGCAGGGGAGCAGGCACAGATGGAGGCAGGGGAGCAGGCACGGATGGAGGCAGGAGAGCAGGAGGCACGGATGGAGGCAGGGGAGCAGGAGGCAGGGATGGAGGCAGGGGAGCAGGCACGGATGGAGGCAGGGGAGCAGGCACGGATGGAGGCAGGAGAGCAGGCACGGATGGAGGCAGGGGAGCAGGCACGGATGGAGGCAGGGGAGCAGGCACGGATGGAGGCAGGAGAGCAGGAGGCACGGATGGAGGCAGGGGAGCAGGAGGCAGGGATGGAGGCAGGGGAGCAGGCACGGATGGAGGTGGAGGTAGCAGGATGGACGCAGGAAAAAACAGGCTGGGAAAAGGCACAGGTCCTGGGAGAAGCTGAGGAAGCGGCATTAAGCCAGGGAGAAAATCTGGAGGCAGGTGTGGGGCCACCTGCGGCCGGGGAGGCAGGCCTGGTAGTGGGACGGTGGCTCACCACGGATGAGCCTCATCCAGCTGTGGCTCCGGGTGAGTGTGCGCAGCCCACGGGCACGGCGCTGGGGGAAGGGGCTGCCCTGCCACTGGGGCTCTCCGAGAGACTTGAAATGAAGCCAGGAGAGCACCTGGAGCCAGAGCCACCATCCCAGGACGAGATGCAAATGGGAGCAGCCCAGGGTGACGGTGCCTTCCCCGAGGTGACGGTGGCTCCTGGCCCCGGGATGCTGGAGGAGCTGCAGCTCCCGGGAGAAGCCTCGGATGCTGACGTGCTGCCAGCCCAGGCTCAGCGAGGAGGGAGCAGCAGAGCCGGGGCCGAGGCCGAGGTGGAGGTAATGTGGCTCAGGGTGATGGAGCCACCCGGTGAGTCTGCAGGGGGAGACACGTCATGGGGGGGGCACATGGGTGCAGGGGCGCCGTGGCCAGTGGCATTGCCACCCACCCATGTGCAGGAAGGTGGAGCGGGAACAGATGTGCAACCGCTGGAGGCGCAGAGCGGTGATGCCTACGTGCAGCTGCTTGCAGAGGTGGAGGCAGCTCTGCAGCCCCCGAGTGAGGTCGGCTCCTGGGGGCTGGAGCAGGGAGGGAGGGGGACTCCGGGTGTGCAGCCACTGGGGGAGGAGGATAAACCAGAGTTAGGGCTGGGGGGAGAAATGGGCGCTGCTGCGGTGCGCGGCGAGGGCCCTTCCCCAGCAGGAACAGCTGCAGGGAGCCCAGACCCGTGTGGGATGTTCCCAGTTAAGGCTCAGGCACTGGAACTGGTGGAGGCAGAGGATGCCCAGGCAGACGCGCGGCTGCATGGGGGTACCAGCCCAGAAACCCCCCAGGGAGCAGCCATACATCTCGTAGAGGAGGCTGAGGATGGGGAACAAGGGCAGGGTGGGCGTGAGCTGCCCCACGAGCCTGGGCTGGATCCGCAGGGAGAGGGGGCTGCTGCGGGCGTGCGGCCAGGGGAGGAGGCTGTCATCCTGGGCACGCCGGAGGCTCAGGGCACTGATGCAAAAGTGCAGCCACCTACAGAGGAGGAGGAGCTGAAATCAACCTCAGGATGGAGCATGGGGGCAGATCTGGCACCCCTGGGCGCCGCTGGGCTGTGGGCAGTGGAGCAGAGCCAGGCTCCGGGTCCAGAGGCAGGTCTGCGTGCTGCCCACGCCAGGGGTCCTTGGGAGGAAGCTGCTGCGGGGTCACACGTGTCCCCCCCGGCTGAGGGGGCTTCATGCCCTGAGCACGCCACTGCTGGCAAGGGTCCTGAGCCGGGAGCAAAGCTGGGAGCACTCACTGGCCAGGATGGGCAGATCCTGGAGGATCCCCGGACTCCGGGATTACTGCAGGGAGGGAGGACTGCTGCGGAGGGCAGGCCTCTGGATGGAGCTCCAGGGCTGGAAGTGGTGCAGGGAGAGGCGCTGGAGGCAGGGGCAAGGAGTTTAGTGGAACCTCAGGGTCTAGGGCCAAAGCAAGGCTGTGATGACCCTGCGTCTGCGCTGGCTCCCCCCGTCTCTGAGGTGCCGTTACAAATCAGCACGCTAAAGCTGGAAACGGTGATGCAGGAGGATGTTCTCGTTCCAGATGTGTGGCAGCTATGTGCTTCGGGACAGGCAGCCCAAAGCGAGCTCCGGGAGCAGGTCTCCGCACAGGCAGATAAGATGATGATGGTTCATGCTGCTTCCCAGCAGCCGGAGGAGAAGCCACAGCATGTGATGGAAACAGAGCAGGTAGCTGCCAGACCTGCTGAGCCTCCAGAACAAGAGGTGCCACCAGCATTAACCCTTCACACGAGGGTCCAACAGGAGGAAGATGCTGGGAATGATCAGCTGGGGATGGTCTTCAGAGACTGTGCACTGGGGGATGCAGCCCACAGCAGCACCCAGCCCCAGGGGCGGCTCTTGCCAGAACAGAGCGAAGACCTCAGTGTTGGTCAACAGGAGAAGATGCAAGAGGCTGGGTGGAAAACAAGCTCAGAAGGTGAGCCCAGCCCAGGAGAGCCAAGGGCTGTGACTGCAGGTTGGTCAGGAGCTGCCCTGAGGGGTTGTCCTGAAGCCCCCCTGGACCCAGACCACCTCTACAACGTGCTCTTTGTTGGGGACTCCCATGTGGGCAAAACATCGTTCCTGTACCGCTTGCACGCCGACACCTTCAACCCGCACCTCACTGCCACAGTAGGTAGGTGTCCTCCAGCTCCTCTCCAGCACAGCTCTGCACCCACCTGGGGGTCTCCATTGCCATTCCCTTCCCTCCACCCCGCAAGCTGCTGGTGTTCGCTACACGCATGTTACAGCTCATGCCAAGCGTGCAATACAACCAAGGACCACGTAGGACCACCAGCATCACACGTCTGGATGCTCATGAGCAGGCGGTGCTGGTCCTCCATGCCCTCTCTAGGGCACCGATACCGGCAGCCCCAGTGCTTTTCTCTCTGCTTTGCCTTTCCTCTGTGTTTTCCTCTCTTAACCAACCTAGTTTTATTCATTGTGAGATCAGAGACCTTCCCAAAATCCCACTGCTAAAGAGCTAAAACCTGGAGGTTCCCTTGGGATGAGGCCCTTGAGCTGCAGCCTCAGACCACAACCGCCCCACGGGCCTTCTCCATCCATCCCCTGCCACAGGGCTGAACGCTACAGCATCAGAACATCCCTCTTTGTGTTCCCTAGGGCTGGATTATCAGATCAAACACCTCATCGTGGACAACAGGCGCTTTGCTCTCCGCCTGTGGGACTCAGCTGGTCAGGAAAGGTGAGGTGCTGTGCTGTCTGCTTGCGGAGAGCAGCCTGTGGTTTTCTTTTTCCTGGCAGATGCCGTGGTGATGGACGATGCTGGCTTTGCTGAGCAAGGGTCAGGAGGGACTTTGCAGTATGTGATCTGATAAAGCATAATAAAGGAAGTAATTAAGATATAAACAAGCACTTGGGCTGTTTGTACAGCCTCAGCAATCAGGATAGGAGCAAAAACTGGGCTTTGCCTTTTTTTGGAGATGCGCATTCCCAGCTTTCCCAGTGGGATTTCAGATCGCTCCTAGGCAAAACCTCCTTTGGACCGTATCGGTGATGGTTTAACATGCACGCAGGTACCACAGTGTCACCAAGCAGTTTTTTCGGAAAGCGGACGGGGTGGTGCTGATGTACGACATCACATCGGAGTACTCCTTCTCGGACGTGCGGTACTGGCTGAGCTGCATCCAGGTGGGTGAAACGGGAAAACCTCGGTCTGCCCCCGAAGTCTTGGAACCGGTGGTGACCCCAAGATCAGCCCACCCTCTGTCACCAGTTAGGGATGGACAGCTGGGGGGACCAAGCCCCTTGTAAAGGGTGTTCTGCTTTGCTTTGGCTAGAAAATATTTTTTCTCGGAGGATTTAAATTCAGATACTGATAACTTTCACATTTTTGAAGTGTTTCCTGGGGTAATTTGTTGATAGCATCGTTGCGATAATGATCAACTTTTTTTAAAAATTAAAAACCCCACGGGGAAATGGAAAATGTTGAAAGTTATTTTAAGAACACTTTTAAATGAAGAATAGTCCACTTTGAGTCCTGGGAAATGGGACGTAACTTGTGACTTACTAAAAACTTCTTGTCAGAGATTTCCAGTCAAGTACAAAGCCAGTGTTCAAAAACAAATGGAACAAAATGGGATGTCGCCTGGCTCAGTGCCCGTAAATCCCAGCCCGAGCATCCTCCAGAGGGTTCCTGAGGTTGAGCACAAAGGGAATTCGCTACAAGGGCAACTCATCCAGTTGCCCTGCCCTGTTAATAGACCAGGACAGATGATTTAAAGGGGGAGAAAAAAAAATAAATCACTTTCTTAAATGCTATTGAACTCGTTTAAGAATTTATGGTTTTATGTGCCCAAATGTGTGGGCATCCTTCATGGTACCCCCGGCTGTGATTCGAGGCAGGGTGACACGCTCCTGACCCTCCCTCTCTCATGGCCCAGGAGGGAGCAGAGGAGGGAGTTGCTGTTCTGCTTCTCGGGAACAAAACGGACTGCGCTGCGGAGAGACGGGTCCCTACGAAGGAGGGCGAGCGCTTGGCCAAGGTGGGTGCTGGTCCTGCCGTGATGTGCTGCCCGCCCGAGCGAGGCAGGACAGCTGAGGGTGGGTGCCCCCAGCCTGAGCACCCGGAGGAACATGAAAGCCCTTAACTCGCCTTCCGTGCATCCGTGGTGCAAAGTGGTCCCTGAACCCGTCTCTCACCCCTCCCTGCCTTGCTTTCCCCTTGCCATCTTCATTTTGATCAGCACCATCCCAGTAAAACAGTTTATGGAACTGGATCTGTAAATCAAAATGTTTTCAGTTTCACTTATCTTTGCTGTGAAGCATCACCTGTCTTCCCAGCATCACTTAAATACTAAAACCACTAAGCCTGTCCTGTTTTAAAGATACTGAAAAGCTTACAGGGTGATTAAACTCTTCAACTATAGATGAGTAATAAAAATTAGGCAAGAAGAATCTCACCTTTACCAACTTAATTTTAAAATTTCTGGATTTGAGCCAGTATCTGTTGACCAGTTGACAAATGGAGATGGCAGGACCGGGGGTCAGATGCTTTTTTTTCCCCCAAACCAGTCACTGACAGGCACGAAAGACATGGGAACACCTAGTTACATCTCCGTATTTTCTCTGCTAACCCAAGAGCATCACGCCTTGTTCTGTCTGCAGCCTTTTCCTCGGTATTAAAAGCTGGTGTTGCAGCTACCAGAAAAGCTGGATTTCACCCTCATACCCCAGTAAATAAGTTATTGATTTATTTGTTTCCTCGAGACCCTCCTGTTCCCCCTTGACTGTGACTGTCCCGTGGTTATTGACGCTGATATTAAGCTATTCCGATGCAAGAATATTACATTTCTCCCCGGGCTCTGTGTCTTGCAGGAGCATCAGCTCATGTTTTACGAATGCAGCGCTGCCTCGGGCCACAACGTCTCCGAGTCCATGGTCAGCCTCGTCAGGTGAGCCATGTGCTTGGATTTTGCCAGCTGTCCTGAATTTACTGGGCTCCCTCCCGGCTTTTTTAACTCCAAATACCAGGGTGTTAGCATCACCAGAGACTCCCTGCGCCCAGACGTGGGGAGAACTCGGAGCAGCGTGTGCAGGGCTGGGATGAGCCGGGGGTGAGCGCTGTCTCCTGAACAGCCAGCATGGCAAGGTTATTATAATTAATGAAATTAACCTTTTTTCAGGATGCTGCTGGTTTCTCCACGGGTTGACTGAAATAAATTCTGCCTGCGATTTGATTTAGGTTGGCATTTTTTAGCAGAACCCATGGTTCTCAAATCATGAGCTGGGAAGGCTCCTAACTCCTTCCAGCCACGCTGAGCATCCTTTCCCGATGCTTGTCGAGACATATAGCACAGGGATACAAACTGGGGGGGTAACACCTGGCTAATTTGCTTCCTTTTCTCCCAGGTTGCTCAAAGTTCGTGAGGATGAGTTGAAAGCTAAGGCAGACGAGGTACCAAAGCCACCCCAGAAGAAAAAGGGCTGCTGCTGATGGATGGGCAGAGCCCTCGCTGTGATCTGAAACTGCAGCAACAGCCAGAAAAGCGTAAAAGTAGCCCTGAGGCACCACCTCTCCCCCCACCCGTGCCTTCCCCCCCTCATCTCCCCGGGATGCTGAGCAAAAGCCACTGTGGAGGAACCGGCTGTCCCCCAGCCCCTTTCCCGTCCATCTCCTGCCGTTATCCCACAGCACACGAGCCCTCCAAAATGGGCGGATTTCCCGAAGTGGGAAAATTCACCCCGTTCTTCAGGAGACAAAACCCGGGCTAAGGAATGAGGCAGAAAAGGAACCCAGCTGGATCGGAGGTGCTGGAATGACACTGGGAAGCAGCAGGGAGCAAAGCTGAGTCTTGGGATAACAGGAATGAACATCGGGGAGTCACCCGAAGGCCAAGGGATAAAACGAGGGGGGTGGGGTCGGTGCTGCTGTGCAGTGGTGGCTTTTGCTCTGGCTTTGTCATCCGATCAGATTGGGTCTGGAACGACGAGATACACAATATATCCTAAAAGCACTTGCTCAGTCTCTCCGATCAGGCACGGTAAAGCTGGTTTTGCCCTTTCCTGGTCCATCGTGCCAGTGAGCAGTAACGGGTTTTGATGGAAAACTACTAAAAACTTTGCTCAAAATAAATGAAAAAAAAAAAAAGCAGGTCCAGGCTAATCGAAAGAGCACCAGGCTGGCGGGATGTATGGTCAGGTAAATGCTAGCAAAAACTCTTTTTTGCACTATTTTTGCACTATTGCAGCCGTCTCAGGGTGGGCAGGGAAGAGCAAGGTGCTGCACCCTGCCCTGCTGCAACTGTGGCCGCTTCTTTATATCCTGGATCAGTTTTAAAACGCAGCGTGAAAAATCTAAACAAGACCATGTCACAATTGCCAGTTGTTGGTTTTTTTTCTTTTTTCTTTTTACAGCTTGATGCAGAGAACTATACTTTTGCAGAGAAAGACATCCAGACTAAATAAATAAGAATATAAGTGGTTTATTTCAGTATTTTTATATATTGCATGTGTTGCGTTGCTGCCCAGCAGCTCAATAGATGTATTTAAAGGCTATGCTTACATGTGGATTTGGGGGAATAATTCTGCTCGGATGAGTTTGCTTTTTGTTGTCATTATTTATATGTATATTTTGGCAAAGCATAATAGTAGCCAGTTTCTGCTTGACAAAACTACTGTGACAACACGGGTTGGTTTTCTAATGACACTATATATTAAAAAAAAATATATATAAAAAATCATTCTGCATGTTTGTAACTGTTTATAGCTCAGCTTTCCAAGGAAACAAGGCTCGGGAGCTCCTGATGCCATGTCTATGGACCTGTTTTCCCTTTCCCTGCTTCAAGCAGTTGTGGGATCCGTGGGCTGCCTGGCACTCCCCAGCGGGCAGCTACTGCAAAGCTCCACGATGTACCGACGTCGGTACTAATAAAGGCCCGGCTGACTGGGACTAATTAACGTCTGTGTTGATGGAAAAACTGCAGTTTAAATTTAGCCTTTATCAGACAACCCCAAATCTCCGTGGGAGAGACCTGCAAGGCATGGAGCCGGGCGGGAGCAGGCTGCTTGGTTCTGCTGCTCCCAGAATTATCCCTTTGGATGGAGCAGCTCCATGCGGTACCCGACGGTGGGAATGACAGGTGGGTTGATTTGCAGGTGGAGATGAAATGAGGCTGCTGGTGGACCAAGCTCACGCTCAGAAACGGCAGGGTTATGAGCTCCACCAGGCAGGGTCCAACTTGGCAGTGGCACAGGAATTTTTAAGTCTTTTAGAGACGAGTTCTCTCCTCCGCATGCCCCATCTCACCGCTCCGGCACCTCTGCACCACTCCAGCACCTAAGCCTTCCTGCAGCCTCCACAAGCCACCTTCCATTGGCTCCATCATTAAAAGACTTTTTTTTTTCCTTAATGCAATATATTTATGCTCCTGTTCCTCTCTTAATGCAATATATTTATGCCCCCATTCCTTTCTTAATGCAATATATTTATATTCCCATTCTTTTCTTAATGCAATATATTTATGCTTCCATTCCTTTCTTAATGCAATATATTTATATTCCTGTTCCTTTGCAATATATTTATATTCCCATTCCTTTCTTAATGCAATATACTTATATTCCCGTTCCTTTCTTAATACAATATATTTATATTCCCGTTCCTTTCTTAATGCAATGTACTTGTATTCCCTTTCCTTTCTTAATACAATATATTTATATTCCCATTCCTTTCTTAATGCAATATACTTATATTCCTGTTCCTTTCTTAATACAATATATTTATATTCCCGTTCCTTTCTTAATGCAATATACTTGTATTCCCTTTCCTTTCTTAATACAACATATTTATATTCCCATTCCTTTCTTAATGTAATATACTTGTATTCCCTTTCCTTTCTTAATACAATATATTTATATTCCCGTTCCTTTCTTAATGCAATATACTTGTATTCCCGTTCCTTTCTTAATACAATATATTTATATTCCCGTTCCTTTCTTAATGCAATATACTTATATTCCTGTTCCATGCCAATCCCTCTTTCCCATATTTCATTATAAAGTATTTTTCCCGATGGAGCAGTGGGAGCAGCCTGGAGACCGCAGCTCCTCAGGAGGAGTTGATGCGGCTCAGCCCAGAGCTCTGCCTGGAGCCGGTGTTTGGGGTACCCTAACCATGGCTTTTCCTGAGGCTTTTGGGGCCCATTTTCACTATTTCTGCTTTGCTGGTTTATGTTAAAATCATATAAATCCAAGCGCATGCTGCACATGTGGCGCGTGGGAAGAGAAGCACCATTTTAGCCTGGTCAACCCCAAAATGTGCTTTCTGGGGGGCTCCATGGTGCCTCCTAGCCGTGTGTGCGCTGGAGCATCCATCGGAGCCGCTTTGCTCTTCACCTGAATTTCTGGGATTTATGTGCGGAGGGTGCTGCCTTGCCGGGCAGCAGTGGGAGGGTGCAGGAAAATGTATTTTTTTTTTATTTCCTCGCGAAATAAGAAGAGTTGAGGTGGTCGAGGCTGAATTTTCCCGTTAGATGGCAGCAAATGCGGGAATACCCTGGCCCTGCCACCCCGCTGCTTGGCCAGGGAATCCCGCAAACAAAGGGCTTCCCAGCCCAGCAAGCGGAAAGGCTCCTTATCCCGCTGGAAATCCCGTCTAGGAAAAAGGACTGAGCTTGTGCCTAAAGCATAAAACACCCGTGAGCTCCGCTCCGAACTTGGAAACGTTTTTTTTTCATGGCCAGGTTGGGAGAAACACCAGGAGGGGAGGAAGAAAGGATGGAAAACCCAGTGGTAGCGTTGCTTTTGGAAGCATCTTCCAGCTTTAATAATTCCCCATCCCGGGACCCCCCCTGGCGCTCGCCAGCCCCTAACCACACGCATGAGGGTCCAGGTCCGCGATGGGAACAGCAGGAGGGAAACGCGTGTTTGTTTGGACCACAGGAATATTTTAAAAATAAAAATAAAAATAAAAATAAAAATAAAAATAAAAATAAAAATAAAAATAAATCAGGTGGTTTCCGGTTGGCATTCTTGGGGCGCTCTGCAAGAGCTCGGGGGGCTGCCCTGGGCAGACCCCAGCCCCGGGTGCTGCCCCCCACTCCCTTCGGCGCACCCACCTCGGAAGCGGAGAGCCCACGACTCACGAGCCAAGGCTTTGGGTGCCCCAGCCACCCCATCCTGCGGCTCCTCTCCCAGAATTTCATCCCATTCCCCAAAAAAGGCCAAAAAATGGGATGCGGAGCCCATCCCGCATCCCACGCCGGGACTGACGACGGGGCAGGGCGGTCAAACCCCATAGGAAGAAGTGCTTTATTCTCACAGTGTTTAATTAAACTGCAGAATTTAATTAAATAATAATCTTGAATTAACAGAATAATAATAATAAATAAATAAAAATATAAACATAAAAACTAAAATTAAAAAATATAATTTAAAATTATAATAAATTTGAAATTTAAAAACTATATTAATAAAAAATAATAAAAATATGAATTTCAATAAACTACAGGGGGTCATTGGGGTCAAGGCCACCACCAAGGCTGAAAAGGGACCAATAACGGGAACACCCAGCGCGGCCACAATCAGCCGCTGACTCGGAAAATGAATTTAATTGCAATTAGGGACTGGAGCCACCGCCGAGGCTGAGACCCCTCCGAGACCCCCCTGCTCCTGCTTGCTCCCGAGTTTTTGGTGC
The DNA here is from genome assembly GCF_963210335.1 of Falco punctatus. Classification (NCBI taxonomy): domain Eukaryota; kingdom Metazoa; phylum Chordata; class Aves; order Falconiformes; family Falconidae; genus Falco; species Falco punctatus. Next base: position 3,045,636 of record NC_137597.1, read on the forward strand.
CTGGAGGGGGATGGGCTGTTTTTATTTTCCCACAGTTTTTAGGGAATGACCCCCCCGCCACGTGGTCACTCAGGCTGCGGGAAAGGGCATCCCTGTCCCCACGGGGCGCGGGGCAGGGGGGGTTCGGGGGGACACTGGGTGGGTCTTGTCGGGGGGCACGAGTGTGGCTTGGTGGGGCTGGGGGAGGTAAATGGATCTGGGGGCTTAGGACGTGTTTGGGGGTGGAAGGACGTGTGGGTGCTGTCAGACCTGGTTGTGGAAAGCTTTTGGGGTGCTGGGGGGGGGTCAGGGGTGCTGAGGGCTCGGGCAGGTGCTGGGGGTCTCTTAAGGTTACTGGGGGGTGTTTGAAGATGCTGGGGGTGTCACAGAATGCTGGGGGGGTGTCTTACGGTGCTGGTGGGGGTCTGATGGTGCTGGAGGCTCAGGCAGATTCTGGGAGGGGTCTTAGGGTTAGCAGGGGGATACTGAGGGTGCTGGGGGGGGGTCTCAAGGTGTTCATGGGGTCAGGTGGGTGCTGGCAGGTTCTTAGCATTCCTGGGGAGGTCGGGGGGGCCTGTGGGGTGGGGGGGAGCTGTCAGGCTGGTGCTGGGTGTCTGGTGGGTATTGGGGGGTCTTAAGGCCACTGGAGGAGAGCTCTGGATGCTGGGGTGGGTGGGTGGGGTGTCTGGGTGCCTGCGGGTCTCAGGGTGCTGGGGAGTGTTCTGGGTGATGGGGCTGGGGGTCTCAGGGCGCCGAGGAGGGGGGGTCTGGGTTCCCGGGAGCCTCAGGGTGCTGGGGGGTGCGGGGGTCTGGGTGTGGGGGGTGTCTGGGTGCCCGGGGGTCTCAGGGTGCCGAGGGGGGAGTGTCTTGGTGCCGGGGGGTTTCTGGGTGCCTGGGGTCTCGGGGAGCCAGGGGAGGTCCTGGGTGATGGGGGGTGTCTCGGGGTGCCCGGGGTCCTGCGGTGCCCAGGGGTCTGGGTGGGGGGATATCTGGGTGCGGGGAGGTCTGGGTGCCCGCGGCCCCGGGGTGGGGGGGATCTGGGTGCGGGGGCTCCGGGGTGCCTGCGGCCCCGGGGTGCTCAGGGTGCGGGGGTTCCGGGTGCCCAGGGTCCGGGTGCGGGGGTGCCGGGGTGGGGGATCCGGGTGCGGGGGCTCCGGGCGCGGGGGTTCCGGGGTGCCCAGGGTCCGGGTGCGGGGGTTCCGGGGTGCCCGCAGCCCCGGGTGCCGCCCCCGGCGGCCGGGCGGAGGCGGAAGCGGGACGCAGCGGCGCAGCCCCGCCCCCGGCCGCCTCCGTCGGGGCGGGAGGAGCCCGGAGCCGGGCGGCGGAGCGGGGCAGCCGCCGGGCGGGGACGGGGTGAGGCCGGAGGCGGCGGGGACGGGACGGGGCCGGGGCGGGGGTCGGGGATCGGGGGTGCCGGGAGCGCCGGGGCGGGCTGGGCCCGGGGCTGGGCCCGGGGGGGCTCCGCGGGCCTGCGGGGGCTGCCCGGGCCTCAGCGACGCCCTCGCCAGGCGCCCAGCTGCGGGGGTGGGGGCTGGTTTGTGCTTCAATTTTTTCGGTTTTTTTTTTATTATTATTATTATTATATAGTTTTTTAAATCCTGGCTGGAGCTCCTCGGCCTCAGAGATAACTAAGGGCGATGCCGTGGGCCTGTGACGGGGTCGGAGGGGCTTCCCCCGGGCTGGGACCAGGCCCCCTCAGCAGGGCCAGGGGGCAGCAGGAGCGGTGCTAAGGCAGATGGGGATATTTTTATTTAGACTGTTTCGGGTTCGCCAGCGGGGCGAGCGAGCTTGCCCTTTTAAAGACTCCTCCGACAGCCATCTGCTCTGAATATTTAGCTTTCTGAAGCCTGGGTAACACCCGCCGGGCCTTGGGGGGACTGGGCCCTCGGGTGGAGATCCTCGGGGCCGGGGTCCTCGGGGCCGGGGCCCTCGGGGCTGAGAGCCTTCAGGCAAGAGACCCTTCGGGCCGAGATCTTTGGGGCCGAGATCCTTGGGGCCAGAATCCTTGGGGCCAGAATCCTTGGGGCCAGAATCTTTGGGGCCAGAATCTTTGGGGCCGAGATCCTTGGGGCCAGAATCCTTGGGGCCAGAATCCTTGGGGCCAGAATCCTTGGGGCCAGAATCTTTGGGGCCAGAATCTTTGGGGCCGAGATCCTTGGGGCCGAGATCCTTGGGGCCAGAATCTTTGGGGCCAGAATCTTTGGGGCCGAGATCTTTGGGGCCGAGATCTTTGGGGCCGAGATCTTTGGGGCCGAGATCCTCGGGGCCAGAATCTTTGGGGCCGAGATCCTCGGGGCCGAGATCCTCGGGGCCAGAATCTTTGGGGCCGAGATCCTCGGGGTCAGAATCTTTGGGGCCGAGATCTTTGGGGCCAGATTCCTTCGGCTGAGATCCTTTTGGGCCAGAATCCTTCAGGCCCAGAGCCGCCGCGATTCCTCTTGGCAGCCAGAGCTGCTTGTTCCTCCGAGGGTGGTGAAGTTCATAAAAAAAAAAAGTGGCGATAACATATGGGTTCCCCAGCACAAAAGGCCTGTCTCTGAGGGGCTGCTGTTCGCGAGGGATAAGACTCACTCAGTATGTGTCTGCGGCGGGGAAGCGGGTACAGTAGCCTGTTGTTATTATTTTCTCGGTTGTATTGTGATAGGAAGGGATAGAATGGGGTGGTGTTGGTTTTTTAAGGCTTCATCTGTTCTCAAAATAATGTGGGAGCCCACTGCCTTACTGCCTGGCTGAGGATGTGGGTTGCTCTCGAGTTTGCTGAGCTGCGTTGGGTTTTCAGCGTTGTCTGCAAAGGTGTTTGCTCAGAGTTGAATACGAATGTAGAGGCGGGGAGAACTGGGATGTATCCCAGCGTTTTATTGTAGTAGGATGCTCCTGCTGTTCGGAAAGGGGGAAATCGTCGTGTTTGATGGCGTTTCCGTAGGGATAATTGTTTTAAGTGGTTCCAGGCGGATCCTGCAAGCAGGGGAAGCTTGCTGAATCTGCTGGAATTCGGTATGGGAGAGCTTCACAAGCGAAAGCTTTGGCGCACGGGAGCCAGAGGAAGCTAGATAACCTTTCAGACCGGTCAGCGTGCCAGTTGCAGCGTCAAGGCAACTAGAGTAATCATAAAAACTGGGGGGGGGGGGGGGGAAGGTATTTAATATTGTGCAGATGTGCTGGCTTTTGCTTGTTCTAGGAATCAGGGTATTGCATGGATGAAAGAGTTAGTAAAGCAATATATTGTTTTTATAGAGTCAAGTGCATGCCAGGTGCTTTGCAGACGAGAAGAAACGGTCTCTGCCTTGGAGACTTTACAATCCATAATGAGATATTATTGATCAAACCTGCTCTGAGACAGCTTTGCTAGCCCATGGGGCTGCTCAGGTGGTAAGATCTGGGACAAATATTTGCATGGAATGCAAGGAATGTCAGTAGAGCAGGGCCAGGAGCTAATTAACCTGGCAATGTAGTGCAGCGTGTTCTTATTGCATGCTTGGGGTTAGGTTTGGTTTTAATTTGGCATTTTACTCCTCTGGTGTTTCTAAGGCTATGGCTAGAAATTTGACACTAATGTTAATATAACATCTGACATTAATTGCTTGAGTTGGATGCTTAGGCAGCTGCTGACCAAACAAATAGGGGTTATTTTTCAGCCAGATGATTTTCCTGATCTGGTTTACCATGTGACCACACAAACAAATGTGCAAGAGCAGAACAGGGAGCTGATCTTGGGGGAGAGGAGCAATTGCTGAAGCTGGTAGTCCTGTTGAAAAGTGTCTGAGTTTGGGGTGGTTTTTTTTCTGAAACTACACCCTAGCGTTGCAGGAAGAAAAGATACTAAAAATGCTATTGCTTGAGTCCTGACTTGTAGGAGCCCATGGTTTAGGTGGGGAGCCATCGACCAGTTCTTTAAAGGTAAATCAGATTCCAAGTTTGGTTGAGAAACAATGGTGAAACAAGAGAATCTTATTTCTTGATATATACGTACATACATTTATGTCTGATTTGTCCTGTGGGAGCGATTCTTGCAGTGGATCAACAGACTTCACAGAGCAAGGTGGGGAATCGGGAGAAGCAACACACTGGATTGAGGAGCTGGTTCCTGGTGTCAGGTAGTATTTAGAGGGAAATCAGGCCCTTGTCCCCCTTTTCATTTACAGCTGTGAGCTGGGTGCCTCGATCACGCTTCTCGTGTTTTTACGTGATGGTCCTCAGTCTCTGCATTCAGGGCAATGCACTGCTAAACTCCATCTCCCTAGAAAGTTTCAGTTGTCCCAGTTTGATCCAGGTTAGAGTTTTCCCAGCTCAGAAACGAGGGTTGTAAAGCAAGACCTCACAGATGCTCCCTTTCCCGCAGCAGTGTTTTTCCAAGGCAAAACATCTCTCTTAACAAGGGGATTCTCATATTGGCAGCTAGTAGCTTGTCCAGCAATTCCTTTGCATCTTTTCTTCAGCCCATCTGCTGCTCATGGTATCACGAGGCTCTGCCTTTGTGGCAGACAGGTGGAGTGGTGGACGAACCCATCTCTTTTTTCGGCATCTTAATGTCGATCGCTCATAGGTGTGTTCTTACAAGCTTCCCTGTTGAAATTTCATGGTGGGAAATGATTTGCTATCAAATGCCATTTTGTCTCTGCGTCTCGTTCACAGTGCAGTTCTTGCTGCGGTTTTTATGTGGCATTTCTGCATGTGAATGACCTGCAGGCAAACTTTCGGAGGAACCTCGGAGCTTTCGTTGCCCGCGGAGCACGCTGCTATCGTGTTACTGTTACTCAATAATCAGTTGGCCTGGACATAGGTTGCGAAAATTTAAACAAATTGTAAACTGTTGAACTTTGCCCCATGCGTACTGCTTATTTGTCTGTCCTGTTCCTATTGCTGACAGGGGATTTAATGAAAACAAATCTACGTTAAAATAAGCGACTAAAATTCTAGCGCAGGAGAGCTTAGCTTGGCTGCTGTGTGTGATGATCTGCTTTGTATTGCTGGCTCTTGTACTTGGTGAGTAATTGCTTTATGGGACGGATTCGTTTGGAATAGATGAATAAATAGAGTTTCATTGATTTCTGGGAAGCTTTGTTCATTTACATAAGCTGCGAATCTTGGTCGGTTCTTCTCTTGTCAGGAAATTTCACGGCTTTTTTCAGTCCCCAGGAGATATTGAACCCACAGAGACTGTTGGGATTGCAGCTAAATTGTTGCCTTTGGCTGCCAACAGGTTTGCTCCAGAGAAGCCTTCCTCCTTGCCTAGACATTGTGATGTTCCTGTGATCTCTCTGCACGTGCTGGTGTTGAGCTGTATGGCTGGAGTGTGTTTTCTGTTAACGTACTGAATCTCTCCGCAGGGATTTTTCATCGGAGGCCATGGAGCTTTCAGCCAATGAGCTCAGCATTTATGACAAGCTATCAGAGACAATTAATCTAGTGAGGCAGACTGGCCACCAGTGTGGGATGTCAGAAAAAGCCATTGAGAAATTCATCAAGCAACTTTTAGAAAGAAACGAACCCCAAAGGGGACCTCCACGATACCCTATCTTAGTGGTTCTCTACAAGGTAAGATGTCTTTTGTGCATGCACAGGCCCTTGGTGGGTTGGAGTTCTCCTTTTGCACCTGAGCCTTTTATTTCCCATTGCATTTTCCTGAAGAATTTTTCTGAGTTCTTTATTTAAAAAGCTGTGAAGTGGCTGTGAAGCGTAGCTTCCTTCCTTTGTCCCATAAGCTGGTTTGAAAATAGAAGACAGCTGACCAGGATTTGAAATTGCTCATGTGTGCTGAAAATGTTGCACGTCAATATACCTTCCTCTCCTTAAATTATTAAAGAACGAGACTTGGATTGATTCTTCAGGCAAAGATTCTCTGTATCAGCACCCTCAGTGGAAATGCAAGGAGAGGAGGAGATTCTTAAAGTTCAGGGTTGGATAATGAAGTTTCTGTTTCTACCCCTGTCACAAGTTTCTGCCTGTCTTTGTTCTCCTTCCTGTCTATAAAATAAACCTGTTGCCGTGATGCTTGGTGCTAGAAAAATGTTTTAGAGACCTTTAACTAAAAGGCGCTGTAAAAAGTTTTGCAAAGTGGGTGAAAGGGATGCTATTGTTGTGTAGGTTCGAGATGCTTGCTGCAAGGTTGAAAACCTTTCCCCTGGCATAATACTTAGTCATATTTTAGTGTTGTCTTTACAAAATCAACACAATGGTTTCTATTTAGGAAAAAAATCAAGCCTTCTTCCTTGCATCCTATAAAAAGCTGTAAAACAAGGCAGAACAGGAAACTGGAAAGGGGAACTTTAGGCTTCTGTTCTTGTTTTTGCTGTTGATTCACTTTGACTTTGGCCAGGGGCAGAAATGCATCATGTCATCTTTTTTAAGGCTTATTTGGGATTCTGGTATGGAGGAGGGAGCTGGTGCCAACTCTGCCAAAGTGTTTCGAGGCTCAACGGATGTTTGCAAAAAGCCTTGAAAACCTTGTGCAAGAGGTATGGCAGAAGTGCAAGCTTTTATTTGATTAGGTGGGAGGAATTGGAACTATCTGGAGATAATCCTCATTGCTCTGGTGCTGGATTATTTGCAGTGCTAAAATATACGAAGAGTTGTGTGGCTTGGGTTTGAAGGCTGCTTAATTTTGTCCTTGGACAGCCCTAACAATAAAACTGTGTGACAACTCGGTGTACGTAAATAGCATTGCAGTTGAGTGAGAAGCCACAGCAAAAATTCGGAGTGTTCATCTTGCAGCGCCCAGCCACAACCCTTTGATACCAGCCAGGAGGTGTGTCCTGGTCTGAAGATGCATCACCTCACTGCGGTATAATTAATTAAGTGCCTGTTTTCTCTCGCAGGGCCTGCTCACACTGGGATTGGTCTTGCTGACTGTTTACTTCGTGATCCAGCCCTACAGCCCGCTGCCGCCTGAAGCTCCGCTCTCCAGAGCCCATGCCTGGGGCTCCCTCATCGGTCACATCCGGCTGCTCTCCCTGCCTATTGCCAAGAAGTACATGCTCGAGAGTAAGGAAATTATTTCTCTGCTGTAACATAAGCCTAGCAAGAAATACCAAGTTAAATACCAGCCATGCAAATCATTTGAGTGTCTCCCTGAGCACCGAATAACAAGTGTGCTACTGGCATGGCACCATGGTTTTCTCTTTTCCTACCACCGTACTTAAAAATAGCATCCTGAATTCTAGCTACGGCTCTTTCCTTCCATTCGTTGGGGCTGAAGCATATTTTATCTCTAACTTCATAATTTTGTTCTTGCACATTCTCTTTTCCTTGCTTTTAACACCTCAGGTTTTTTTCTTCCACAAGAGTTCCCCTTCCTCTCAAAATTTCTGCAGCTCTGAGAATCATACCGCGATAGCTGTGCTGGGTAAATGTCACCTTTTTTTATTTTTTTCTGAGTAGGCAGGCAAAAACAGTTTTATCAACCAAATCTTGGTGTCTGTGAGCAAAGTGTAGAAACCTCAACATGTGACCCGGGTTTTTGGAAAAATAGTTTTTGCCAGGTGGCGCATTGGGAAGGGACCGTGGGCTTGAGAGCTATGGTATTCATAGCCATTAACGTAACATTAAGGGTAATAGGTGTGTGTGGACGCCAGATAAGTGGCTCCCTAATGACGTGGTCCCATCAAGGGAGAGGAATGTAATAGATTTTCCTAGACTGGCATAATAGAAATGGAAAAGTTTGAGTATTTCTCATTCTCAGTTAATCATTTCCACTGACTTAGGCTGGCAAATGGGTGGAAGCATGGACTCCGCCTCTCTGATAAAATACAAAGACTGTCAGTAATGATAAAGCTGTGAATTATTTTGAGCAGGGATGTGGCACAGTGTTGATCAACTGTCGGCTCACTGTAAAAACAAACTCCTGTATCCATGCCCTTGACGGGTTTATATTTAGCTTCAGCAGTTCATTGTGTTGGAGTTGTCTGTTCTGGCTCTGACCTTCCTGCCATCGCTCAAAAAGGCGCTCTGAAATGCCAGCGCCGTCCTGCATTTTCTCTGTGTGTCTCCCTCTCTTCCGCTGACACGTGGGATTTGGGTTGACTTGGGTTCGTATGGGTGGGACGGGGTATCCCCATTGTTCCTTTCCTTCCTTGTACACTGGGATCTCTCGCAGGGAGGAAAAAACAGAGGCGAGGAGATGGCTCTGATAGCTGCTTGACATGAGTAGCCTGCTTATCTGCTGCGTTTCAGCATTGACAGGAGCGAACGCCCCTCTGCTTCTGTATGGAGAAGGAAGCCAATAGGAACTTGAATGCTTGTATTTGTTCAGTGAGTTTTTGTTCGGAAAGTTTACAGGTTCTTCCTTCAGATGCTGCAGGGCCGCCTTGGACGGGGAGAGCCCAGGGAGGTTCCTTGGGACAGCAAAAAGTTTATAGGACAAGGGCTGCCTGAAGTCACGGGTGTCTTGCTGGGAAGATAAAGAAGAGCAGGAGCAAGTCTGGGCTACTGATGGGAAAACCAGCTGAATGGGGAGGAGACTGGGGAACATCCAAAGGAGCAGGGGGAAGGGGAAGGATGGATGGAAAGGAAGGATGCGAGGTTGTTGTTTAAATGCATATCAAATCCCTCGTGCCTCCACGAGTCCCGGAAATGTTCTGAAGTGATGAGCAATTGGGTGGGCAGCAAGCCAGCTGTGGGGAAAGGAGGGGAGGCACGAAGGGGACAGGGCAGCGTCCGCTTTGTTTTTCCAACCAGTATTAAGTTGTGGTGGAAACCACAGCATGTCCCAGTTAACAAATTCGCTACGGATGGCTGGGGGAACTTTGATCCTGCCTCAGCAAAAGGAACTGGACTAGACCCTGGTTGTTTGAATGGGAGAGTGCGACACCCAGCCTGAACCTTGGCTGGATTCCTGTGGGAATCCCTCATGTCCTGGCTTCCTGGCAGGCAGCTGTGGCCACCGGACTGTCCCAGCGGCACCGGTGTCAACTTCATGGCTTGCTGCTGAGTGGGCTGTGGTAAAGCCATCCAGCACAGACCCAGGAGAGGGAGTTCCATGGCGTGAGGCTGAGTGGGCTCCCAGGCTCGCTCTCAGCGCTGCCTTGTGCGTGATGTAACGTTTTGCCCTTGATTTTGGCCTTGGGGCCTGCTGAAGGAAGGGGTAAAGCTGCCTCTCGCCATCGTGTTTGTTGATGTGAGCATAAGGCTGGGAGGTCTTGCAGGCAGGTCTGGCGTTCTCTGAATCATGCTTCCATAGGAGAAGGTTTCGTGCAAGGAGACTGAACAGCAGAGAAAACCGCTAACGAAGGGACTCGATGTGCAGACTCCTCTTCCTTTCTCTATGTAGATCCTGGTAGATGAAAATTATGAGGGGGCTGAGGACGAAAGTTGGAGCTTTCTATGCTTGGGCACCAGTTCAAATCCAGCTTGGGCTGTTCCTGTTGAAAGCCACCTGTTAGCAGTTTGGAGGCTGCCTTGGCCCACCGGCAGTGCTGGCAGACTTCCCCTGGCCACGCCGCCCGACGTGGTGCAGACAAAGCCTGGCCATAGCGAGCGTGGGCGCACGGGTGGTCCGTGCCGTTTCCTCCAAGCCTGAAGCGCCTGGGCGGGCAGGGGCAGCCTGCCTGCGTGGGGCTGCGGTCTGGGGCTCTGCTGTCCCCCCTGAGCCTGCTCGGGGAGCAGTGGGCTCGGGGCAGCTTTCCTGTCTCCGGGATTGCAGGTTGGAGCCTGCTCCCCTGGTAGGTGTGGGCTGAGCAGCCAGGTTTGTGTTGCAGAACAAGGGGAGCTCAGATGCCTGGTTTCCCCCGAGAGCCAGAGCCCCACGTTAGAGCGGCGGTGAGGCTTTGGGAGGAGCAGGGGTGGAGGATACTGCTGCTCTCTCCCTCTGACTCGGGGTGACCTGCCTGCACTCTCACCTTCATCCTCGTCCCTTCCATCCCAAGAGCCGGGCTGTGGATGACAAGGGCTGCCTGTCTGCTGGTGGCTGTGGGTGGACCTTTGAGAAGCCGAGGTGAGGAGCAGCGTCCGCAAAGCACTCTCTTGCGTTAAATTTGTAGGATTAAATCCAAAGTAAATTTCCTTTTTGCCTGTCTCTGCTCTGTTGCTTGCTGGCTTTCTCCCCCAGATCAATTCCCATATTAAAACGAATGTTCCCACCCTTTGTTTCTTCAAAGATGACTCTTAGACCCTTGGGTTTGGCATCTGTGCCTCTTTTTCAGCTGTTTTCCCAGGGCTAGGAACCCAGGTCCCTTCAGCTGGGGAAAAGTTTTGTGGAAATGTGGTTTGCATTTGCTCTTCCTGAGCTTGTGTTTACACAGAGCTTGTGTAAGCCCCAGTGCTGGGTCATGCTGCCTGCTCGGGGCGGGGGAAAACGCCTCTCACCGCCGCAGCATGCAGCTGATAGCCGGCAGGGTCAGCGCTTCCCGCAGCCCCCAGGGAGGCGGTGGGTTTGCAGACCTCTGGGCTCTACCTGTTGTAAGGAACACGGTGGATTTGGGGTGGGCACATCGGTTAACTCAAGGCTTTGTAGTGCTGTTCCAAGGAGAAAGTAGGGCCTGTGTAACTGGGGTTGCTTCTCCTCTCTGACATAAGCTGGGACAGACAGCTTGTTCCCTCTGTGTGGCAGTTCTCTGGTGCAAAGTGCAGGTACAAATGCTTCCCTCTCCCTGCGAGTATTAGGAAGCAATCATGAGCTTTCCAAGCCTTTAGTAATCAGAGCCAAAGGAAAAGGGATTTTCTCTTTTAAAACGACGATGATGGTCACTCAACCGAGTGGTTCTTCCTTTCCCAACTGTGTGACATCCTCGTAGCTTTCTTAATATCTAAATATGAATTTGAACATCAGCTGGTTGATAACCATTCCCTGCCAGCTGCACAGAGCAATGACACGATGAGCAGAGCGTTAAGTTGCTCTGACATTAACTTGTGTTTCTGCCTGTAGTAAATTCGGTCCTTGCAGCTCGAAAACCTGCGGGTGGGTCAGTGGCAAACAGGCTCTCGTCCAACAGTGCATCGTACTGATAGCAGGGGTTTGTAGTGACCTCGGGGAAAATCCAACTTGGCTTCTAATAATGAGACCCAGCCCTGAACGCGTACTCCTACACGGTTCAAAATCAGCCGGATCAGTAGCTACTCAGCACACCTAACTTCAGACACAAGCACACGTGTATCTCGGTGTTGGAAAAAGGATCCTGTGCAAGTTACCCCCCAGCTTGCAGAAGGCTCCTCGTGTTAGAGGCTCCTCGTGTTAAAGGCTCCTCGTGTTAAAGGCTCCTCGTGTTAGAGGCTCCTCGTGTTAGAGGCTCCTCGTGTTAGAGGCTCCTCGTGTTAGAGGCTCCTCGTGTTAGAGGCTCCTCGTGTTAGAGGCTCCTCGTGTTAGAGGCTCCTCGTGTTAGAGGCTCCTCGTGTTAGAGGCTCCTCGTGTTAGAGGCTCCTCGTGTTAAAGGCTCCTCGTGTTAGAGGCTCCTCGTGTTAAAGGCTCCTCGTGTTAAAGGCTCACTCCTTTTTGCCTAGACCAGTAGGGCTAAAATCATGTTTATGGATTTTATACACAATCTGTTTTAGAGAAGGGAACGCAACTGGAGGAGCTGTGTTTAAGCAACACCTTGTAAATGGCCTGTCACTGTCACAGCCTGCTGGGTGGGAGAGCTGTTTGTGGGGACTGGTCAGAGCAGGCTGGGTTACTGGGAGAAGACAGCAGCCTCTGCCTCTTGGCTGGCCGCCTTCAGTTTAGCTGGAGGCTTGCCTTGGCACCTGGCCAGGTCCTGTCTTCTTTCTGATCTTAACCCTTTGCAGGCAGCCTGCGATGAGCCAGCCACGCTTCTCTCCACTTGGCACTCTCCTCCCCTCTTACTGTAGCCCTAAGTGTGTTTATCCTCGGCGCAGCTCCGCGCGGGCAGGGAGCATCCAGCACGCCTGCCTTACACGAGGGTGGACTTTCTGCTTCTGGAGCACCCAGGTATTCAGCCAGCCTTTCCCCAGCTTGGCAGCCCAGGCTGTGTCTGACCTGCTGGGTTCGGTGACGCTTGAGCCGAAGGACCCGCTCGGAGTGGAAGGGTTGCACAAGGCTGCTTGGGAGGTAAAGCAGGATCTGATTTTGAACTTCTTGCTGCCTTCAGCATGGCCTTCTCTTGCTCACAAAGGAGCTTTTTTCTTTTTTTTTCCCCCCTAAGTAAAGTCAGGCTGGTTTGCTCTTGCATTCATGCATATTCTCATGCACCCGCTCCGGGGCCTGGAGCATTTTGAGGCGTTTTGAGCATGGTGTGCGTTGCAGCACCGTGCAGGACTCCTTCCCATCACCGTACAGCTGCTGCTTTATCTGATCTTTTTTCTGTGTGTGTGTAAACAACCCTTTTATAATATAACCTGAGAGTGACCAACAGGCATGTGTGTTGGCTCGTTCAAAGCAGGGGGAAAAGAAAAAGGCTGACTTTGCAGGGCAGGCTGGTGCCAAGCTGTTTTCATTTACTTTGGCGTCCATTCAGCCTGTGGACTGTTTATTTGGATTTGCTGATAGTAAACTAACTACAAATCATTGTGGTAATCCGGAACATGAAAAACTCTTCCTTTTGCTTCTATGTCTTGATGACTCCAGAATTTCTTGTTTCCTCATTTGCAGAGTGTGTGTGCTGTACGTGGCCTGTTGCAGAGGTGTTTAGCAGCCTAGCAGAGCTCTGTTTGCACTAGTGACACACAGGCTTCAAACCTTTGACAGACTGAAGCCACCATCAGGCAAGTGGCGGCAGCTGGGAGGGGTTTGTTTCCAAAACCTGCTGTTCCTCCAAGCCAGATTGCTCACGCAGACACTGCCAGATCAGCACAAGCTGTCTTCTAGGGCATGTAACCAGAGGTGCAGGCTGGAGTGGATTTTGGAGGCTTTCCTGGCAGCTTGGTCCCTGCCTTCAGTTTTCTAGATTGGTAGGTGCAGATTTCTCCTGGAAATAATGTTCTTGCTCCCCAGTGGACTTGGGCTAGGCTGAGCAGACTTGATTTCACAATGTTTCATTGGATCAAAATAATTTTTGTGCTTTGCTAGAGATTGACTAATCATCCTTTGGTTGTTTGACCAGCCGTTACCCATTAGTGAGATGAATGAGTATTTCTTGGAGCTGTTGACTTTTTACCCAGAACAAAAATAGGGGTTTCTTGATGGGTTTATTTGTAGCTGTTATTTTGTTGCTAGCTGTTCCTAAAAATGCTAGGAACCAAACTGGGAGGCACTTTCTTCTCCTGGCATAAATATATTCAGTATACTCAGAGCTACAAAAAAGTTCAGTGTGAGGAAGTGATGAGGACCTTGTGCTGAACAGGGACTCTCTTTGTAGTATATATTTAAAACCCCGCTGTGATGCATTCCTTAATCAGGACTTCCACACTATAATTAATAAGCTCTCCTTATGATTCCTGTCTGACTTGCTCAAGAACCCATCAGTTTAGCCTGACTTTGACATGACATTATAAATGATCAAATTAATTTTTAACCTAGTGAAGAATTTCAGCAAGATGGAGCTTGGGAAGCGTTGTTTTTGCAGCAAAGTGCACTGAGTATCTCCTCCGAACTGTGCCACACGGTAACTACAGAGCTCTTAATTTCTGCGTCTGTAAAGTGAGAACGATGAGATTTACCCATGTTGTAGATTGTGATCACGAATGGATGTCTAAATTGCTTTTGAGTTTTTAGAACGCTGTTTTATCTTTCTGTAAAGTCTGGGAAAGGGGGCATGGTGATACTCATGTAGTAATGGCATAGCACAACAAGTAGCAAGCTGTCTGCTTGAGGAGTACAGTATCTGTAAGTCTGCAGTGGTCCCGACTCGGCAGGTGGCTAGTCATCTCTCAGGAGCAAGAACAACCTGGCCTGCATATTCTTTGGCTGTCAAAGCAATAGCAGTAGGTTATGAGCTGCAACTTCACTTTAAGGTTAAGGGCTAGACCTTGCAAATCCCTGTCCTTAAAATAATGGAAAACAGCACTGGAAAATCCAGCATCTGGAAACTAGGTGTTTCCAACAGGAGGGAGAGCTGCAGCCCTTCTGTGATGATAGCAATTGGACACCAGAGCACTGAGGATCTCGTGAGCCCTTCGTCATAGAATCATATCACAGAATGATAGAATGGTTTGGGTTGGAAGAGACCTTAAAGATCATCTAGTTCCAACCCCCTGCTGTGTGCAGGGACACCTTCCACTGGACCAGGCTGCTCCAAGCCCTGTCCAGGGGCATCCACAGCTCTTCTGGGAAACCTGTGCCAGTGCCTTGCCGCCCTCACAGTAAAGAATTTCTTCCTAATATCTAATCTAAATCTACCCTCTTTTAACTTAAAGCCATTTCCTCTTGTCCTGTCACTACATGCCCTTGCAAAAACTCCCTCTCCGGCTTTCTTGTCGGCCCCGTTAGGTACTGGCAGGCTGCTGTAAGGTCTCCCTGGAGCCTTCTCTTCAAGAGGCTGAACAACCCCAGCTCTCTCAGCCTGACTCAGGCTGTGCTCCATCCCTCTGGTCATCTTTGTGGCATCCTCTGGACTTCCTCCAACAGGTCTGTGCCCTTCTTATGTTGGGGATCCCAGTGCTGGACACAGTGCACTAGGTGGGGTTTCGTGAGATCAGAGTGGAGGAGAATCACCTCCCGCGACTTGCTGGTCACGCTTCTTTTGATGCAGCCCAGGTTACTGGGAATCTTACAGGTGGGACTGAATGACTCTTAAACAGCTCTGCCCTGTGTCAGCCATAAGAACCAGCTTGTTGTTGGGCTTCTGCTATGAAAATGAATGGAGGAGGCAAGTATCCCACTGTCAGATGCACGTCCATAAAGGGTCCCTTTGGCCAAGGGGAAGGTACGGTCACAGGCAGCAGAGGGTAGGCTGAGGCCTTAATCCCTCCCTTTGAAGGGTCTCTTCAGATCCGTCTTGACAAATCCCCTGACTTTTACGAACGTGCGGCTGTAGGGAGATAACGTAAAAGTGGAAATCGGCATCTTCTCATCGTCGGATCTAGCATGTAGGAACGGGGCTGTAGCTGTCAGTGCAGCGCCATAAATGAGTTACTGGGTTGGGCCTGGGTGAGCCCACCCCCATCCTGAGCTTACCTTTGAATTGGCCAGTGTAGGGTCGGTCATGCTTTTGGAGAGCCTGCAGATCTACCCTGATGACAAGTATTTTTGTAGTTCTCGATGGGGCACGTTGGACCCTGTGAGGGACAGTCCAAAATTGTTGTAGGCATTAATGGAACAAACAGCCAGTCTTGTACAATGGACCTACCAGAAAGGACAGAAAGATGTCTTGTGAATATCCAGCGCGTAGACCGGTCTTCCGTGGGAGCCCCAGGTTCATCCTGGTCTTGCTGAAGTTGCTTCAAATCTCCTAGCACCGATCCCTAGTGAGGTATGCGGTGGGACTGGGGAATAGCATCATTCTCGGAAAGAGGAATCAGGGATCTGGAACCAACCTTTGTGGACTGTGGAGCTGTTTAGTGCATTAGGCAGCCCTCTGGGGAGCTTTCTTCTAGTTATTGGGGGTGACTGGAGCAGCAGCCTGGAAGGACAGAAGACCTGGTGGTGGTGAATTCCTGGGGGATTCTCCCTTCCCCTGGACCAGACTTTCCTGTGCGGACCTAGCTGTCGCTTGCCTGCTGTCCTGTGTGCTGGGGAGCAAACCAGCTCGGTGGGGAGCCAGCAAGCTGCCTCAGCACCTGCAGCTCTACGTGCAGGAGGTTTTCTGTTTTCAGCACTTTGTTAGGTTCGGGAGCAGCCCTTGGCTCCGTGTGTCTTGCAGGAGCAAAATCTCACCCTGCTTACAGGGCTTCCCTTTGAACCTGCTGCGGTGGCAGACTGGTATTTCGCCCTCCATATGGTCCCTAAAGAGACCAGGGCTGTTGCTGAGATCCTGCTCTCAGATCTATGTGGGCAAGTTTCCATAAGTTTTATTGCTTCACTGCAACGGGCAGAAGCAGGGCCAGGTCTTCTCCATAACCTCTCAGCTTCCAATCTGATCATCCACACCCAGCATCTCTGGGGTTGTGTGCACACACCCCTCTCTAGTTCTGGGGACAGCCAAAAACTTGGGAGATTCTCTGTGAAAATGGCCAAGAAGGGGCGGGGTGCTCATTTTAAATTGATTGTAAGTTGAAAATTATTTTTCTGCATAGTGGAAAGTACAGTCATAAACTCCTTCTAGCATTAATCATAGACGGATTTTAAGGAAAGTTGTTATCTCTTCGTCTGTGCTGTGTTAGCAGCTGGAAGTCCCCAGGCCTGGCTCTGCTAGGAGCTCTACTGACACAGAGGAGAAGACAGCTCTTGTTCTGGAGAGCTAATAAAGCGTAAAAGCAAATAACCAGGTGGGTCTGACCAGTGGGGAACTGAGATTCGGCTTCGCAAACTGCAAGCTGCCCCTCAGAAAAGGGGTGCAGAAGCACAAGCGTGGAGAGGAGGTTAGTTGGGACTGGCCCGTGCTTCTGTCGCGTAATGGATAGTTGTACGTGTCCGTACCGCAGCTGCTTCCCTGCGCCCAAACTCCACAGGGATCGTTGCACACGCCCAGCACTTTAATGGTTGACTGTGAGTGGATGGAACCATCGTGTGATGGTTGCACTGGGATGAAGAGTGCATCTTTCTTTTCAATCTCCAAGCAGACTCTGTGCACGCAGACAGCGCGCTCGACTCCAACCAAAATAATCCCCCAGGGTGTCTGGGCAGGGTGATAATGTAAAAGGAATGCAGGGAGGGTAATCGAAAGAGAGAATAAGCATCCTTGGTAAAACTCCTGCTCTGGTCCCCAGTGTGCGGTTGCATGCCCTCTCCTCTGTGCGCAGCCTCTTCTCCCTCCCTCCCTGGGAAGGGCAGGCACTTTTCGCTGCCCGTACTTGTCATGCCAGTCACACACATGCTGGTTGCACAGACTAACACCCTCAACAATAAATCTAAAAGATTAATTACCAAAAAAAAAAAAAAAAAAAAAAAAAAAATCCCACAACCCCACTTGCGGCATTTGAAATGCGTCTCAACTGTGCTCCGCTTGGGTTTATTCATGGGGAAAAGAAATAACCTCCTGAATTGAGCAATTGAGAATGCAAATATCCCAGCCTAGCTCAAAAAGGAATCAAGCTCTGTACTGTCAAGCTGATTAGCATCCCGTTACGTGGGGTACTGCCTTGAGCCCAGAGAGAAACATTTTGGGACAACTGTGCTTAACGCTCTGGGATGAGGTTTCTAAATTTTGCCCAGAGAGAAATTATAGTGTTGCTGCTCCCTGTATGATGGCAGACCATAAGATATGTTTTCTTGGTCTCTTCATGGCAACTGCCCTTCCTCTGGTGAGATCTTTCAGCCTTTTGTGTCCTGTCACTGACCAGCTGTTTTTTGTGAGTTGAGGGTTTTTTTGTTGTTGTAAAATTGAAGCTTTCTACAGGCAATGGAACAAAGATTTTCTTTTTTCTCTTGTGAGCAGGGAGGGAAAGTACGTTGGAGCAGTTTCTCATGAGAGTGGGACTTCTGCTTGCAATAAGGATTTTACACTTTGTTTTGCCTTTTTACCCCTTTCCCTGAAAGCAGTGTAGATGCGTCTTCCAGAAAGGCTCGGAATTATATCCTGATCCTTTTCAGTCCCTATCCCAGCAGTAGGGTGGGAAACGCAGCATTTGGGAGTTGATTGGAAATATTCAGAAAGAAAAAAAGCAAAACGAATCCCAAATCTGCTCTTTATTATTACGTTCCAATGAACCTAAATCCTCTGTAACATTCCTCGATGTCTGTTGCAGATGTCGGAGGGAAAATTAAGGCAACAGCTTTCCTGTTAAGTGCTGTTCATGAGTTATTACCCACGCACAGGAGCATGAGCATGGCTGGAAACCGCAGCGGCAGTAACCGGCAGGCTGCGCGTGGACTTTTTCTCCCCCTGCAAAGCTGCTGTGCATCCTCATTTCCCAACTTTATTTTTTAGACAGGCTTCGCTGTCTCTTCTTTCTTCCCTTTCCCATCCACTCCATTTCCCAAGTGGGTGGCCTGCAGGGAGACGAGTTGTTTTGACATGTGCTGGCACTGGACAGGACGGGTAGGCCTGTTGTGATGGCAGATCTCTGGGTGTTTCATGTGAGATGTGTCCTGAGCCTTGGGTTTTTCCTAACCTGCCCTGACAGATCAAGTGCTTGGGTGGATTTGCTGCCACTGCTCGAGTTAAACATCTCCCTGTCGGATTCAGGCTGCAGAACCAGGGCTATCACTGCCACAAAATGACAGCCACGTCCTTTAGGTGTGGCAGCTGCTCCTGCAGATCCTTTCGGATAGAAATACGTGGGACATTCAGCATTATTGGCCCTTGTCCTGTTCATTCAGTGCTGCAGCATGTCATTTCTGTCCATGTTTACTGACTTTTTTGTGCTGGGAGGGCTGTTAAGCTGGAGGAAGGAGGCAGGATATAGGCAGCAAGTCATGGTTTCACATAAAAATTGCATTTTTGAGGGTGTAAGTATCTGCAGTGTTCATTGTAGGCCGGTTCAGCTGATTAGG
The DNA here is from genome assembly GCF_963210335.1 of Falco punctatus. Taxonomy (NCBI): domain Eukaryota; kingdom Metazoa; phylum Chordata; class Aves; order Falconiformes; family Falconidae; genus Falco; species Falco punctatus. The sequence goes on from NC_137597.1 coordinate 3,064,030, forward strand.
GTGTAACAACAACTTCTGGCATTTAAAATGGATATCGCTGTGGTCCAGGGGTTCCTCGTGCTGGGACTTTTGTCTCCATTTCATCTTCAAGTCACTGCATGGGGTGAATGAAAACAGCAGCAGCACATTTTGGGGAAATTCTGCATTCCCCAGCATCTACCGCATGTCACAGGCTGGGCAAACTTTGCCTGGGACAGAGTATTTCTTAATTAACGCATAGGTGAAGGGGAGGGTGGTGGTTTCAGGTATATCTTAGCAGGGTTCATGGCCCCAGTGCTAGCCGTGTTAAGAGTTGCTCTTTTCAACTTGGATTTCTTTTTTGTCGTCTGGGTGTCTCCTCGATAACATGTTTGGATTGCTGTTTTACTTGCGGACTTGTTTCAGTTTAATTGCACTATATATGGTGGTTGACATCCTGCCACCGATAATGAAAGGGTAGCTTAGCCTGTATGCCTGAAACGTACAGAGAAGTGGAATTTCCATAAAGCTCTCCCATTTCTCACAACCCTGAGCCGCATCTCCAAAACCTTCAGCCTGTGCTGGAAACATTCAGCAATGAGTTCCCTGCCCGGTGAAGCTTGCTCTTTTTGAGTAACTTGCAGCCATTGGAAGCTGTAAGAAATCTTAATGTTTCATGTCAGGGATAATGAGTTTATCATCGAGTCTGTCTCCTTTCCATTTCATTTTTGATCTTATTAAACATGTTTCTCTTGTTTCTTCCCAAGAATGCCAGGACTGGTGGGCAGCAGGTTGCAGACAGAACGCTTCTACGCTTCCTGCAAACTGCACAGTCTGTTCTGCTGTGAAAAGCCTTCAGATAGTGACAGACTTTGGAGAACTATCAGAAAAGCTCCAGAGGTCTCAGCCTTTTCTAATCAAGGTAACGCATAGATTTGTAAGGCTGGATAATTAGTCCAAACTCTTGAAGAGCACCAGCCAAAGACTCCTGCCCAGTATTTTCAACCACAAACTCAAACTGCTGGTTGAGCAATCTAAACAATCTAAGTAACATTCTAATATATAATATAATAATAAACAATCTAAGAAGACGTTTAGAGCCACTTTGAAGATGTCGGGGGGTGAGGAGCGCACTGCATCCGTAGCAGGTTTTTCCTCCGACTAATTACCGTCGTGGTTGGAAACTTAGCAATCTAGATGGCTGTCACTCTCGGATGTTCTTTGGCGGGATGGAAATGGGAGCAGGGAGGAACCCTAGGTGTACAGCTTTTATCTTTGTTTTGTGTCGTTTAAGACGGGGCAGCGTCTCTCCTATGAAGAACTGAAGCATTTTCAGTCCCAGGATCCAGAACTGTCAGAGGTTATAATAGAAGAAAATTCAGCTGAATTGTGGAGCTGCCCGTTTTTCTTTCCCTGGTGAGTCAAAGACAAAACACATGATGGATGTATACATCCTTTCTGCACGGTGCCCAGGCTTTTTGCAGCACTTTAGCTGGAGAGAGGGGGAAGAGGAGTGGGTTACAGGCTTCTGGCTGCTTGCTGGCACTGGTTGGATCCAAGGAGAAGACTTCTGCACTAAAAATGGAGTGTTGTGGCTGGGACTCGTGTGTTGCTCCCCTTAGAAGACAAAAATATCCCAGTGACTGAGTGCTTGGTCCTGTTCGTCAGGCCATAGGTTAATCATCTGGGCTGTGGTCTGGTCACCTGAGGCAACTGGTTTACATTTCTAATCAACTGTGTCTGCTCAGTGGAAATCCTCCACCATTAGGGTCAACCGAGAAGAGATACCATGACTTCTACAAAACACTGAGGAGTAACTAGCTAGGGGATCCTGCAATTTGTGCTTGGTTCTCACACAGAAAAAAACGGCCAACGCTAATCCTGATCCCCTGTTGACTAAAAGCTTTTTGCTAAGGCATTTTAGTGTGGCAACAAGACGTGAACAATTCAGGGGTCTGTAAGGTTGCAGGGCAATCCAGCGTGGTAGCAAAGTCTTTTCACGGGGAGAAGGGTGAGAAGTAACGTGGGCAGGTGCTTCCTGGTGTGGAGCGGGCTCCCTGGCACATCCCCACGAGCAGAGGAGCAGTGTCCGAGCAGACCTGGAGAAGGGCATGGTGGAGCCTGTGCTTTGGCTGACGTTTAGGTGGGATCTTCTGGCTGCGCTTCTCGACTGCAGCAGTGGTAGATGATCAGGGTACAGCAGTATTAATCACGTCAAGCCACTAGACAGAGATGTAAAAATAACAAGCCCCACCCTGGCTTTTCCAGTTACATTCCCTGGCCGGGAGAATAGACTTGATTGCCCCCGCCTTGCCATGTGGTTTCAGTTACGGTTGCGTGCAATGCCACCTCTCTGCATCTTTTGTAACTAATGGATCCCATCAATAACTGGGATCATTTCAAGGGAAGAGAGCAGGGAAGTTAAGTTTAGGCATCCGTCATGATGTGTTTGTTCCCTGTTTACGTGGTCCTGCTGCAGGTACTAAGAGGAAGATGTGAAGGAGCACAGGTTCAGAAGCTGAGAGGCTGAATTTTGCTCCTAGCTCCTGGGGCTAGTCTGTCATGCTGTTTATCAAGCATGAATATTTGTGAAGAATTTTGATCTCTGAAAGCAGTCTTTTAAATACAAGCATTATCATTGCGTGATACTTCTTTAACATGGGTCGCTTTGTTTTGTTTAGGAACAAATCTGTGAATAAAACTCGGATTCTGCAGGAACTTTTCCCCGCTTCCTCTTTGCTCTCCTTCCCCAAGACAGTGTCCCTGGAGAGCTGCTTCCTCATCCGCCATCCAGATTTGGGGAATAAGGTGAGAAATTCATCCCAGAGGCATTATCTCTTTATCTCTGAGTTGTCCTCCAGAAGTCCCAAGCCTCTGAGGGATTTGCAAGACATTTCCAGCTGATACAATCCCGGCAAGGAGGGTTTAGGGCTGTGCCAGTTCTGTCCGTTCCTGCGTAACGTGGCATCTCACGGTTGCCGTACCACCCGCAAGTTGTGTCTGGTTTTAGCGCGGGTGGTGCACCGTGCCCATCTCCCTCGGCACTTAGAGATGCCTGTGTGGTGTCCCAGCTCCGTTCACGTTTATGTCCTGGGATTCCTCTGTGGCTGGTGGAGGGGGTGGCCTTTTTGTGCACAGCTGGGCAGAATTCATGTAAGAGTCACGTTTGAGGAGCTGCTGCTGGCAGTATGTCTCGCCCATTCTGAGATACATTTCACTGAAGGTAGTGACACTTCAGGCTTCTAGCCTGATCTCCTCCTCCGTTTTTTGTGGGCTTTGGGGGGGTGGAGGGCCTGAATTGCCTTGGCCAGAAGAGGGGAGGAGGACCCTTGTGTGCAGCCGACCTCAGCTGTGACCTGCTGGTAACTGGGGGAGCAGAACCCCGTGGTTTGTGCTGTCTCGCCTTGCTGCAGGGCAGTGACTTCCCCTTGTGTGATCAGACAGACCCAAGAAAAGCTGGCGAGGCTTTTGAAATATTCTCCTCTTGCCCCAGAGCTACAGTTTGCACAGCCTCTTTGCTGTTGGAAGTGGACAGCTCACCCTGACCGTCGTGCCTCTGGACGAGTGCAGAGGACACTGTGAGATGTTCAAGGTGGAGCTGGAAGCTGGAGATTTGGGTGAGTACCGGTGTTGTAGCGTGCGGGGTCTGGGAGATCTCTTGGAGTCAGGAGACGGCTTGAGGCTTTTCTGACACCTGAGAAGGTGGTGTGTGCCCATCCCGCCTCCAAACCGGTGCGTGCCTGCTTGTCACAGTACGGAGGAGTGATCATTCTGGACTGGGAGTGGAACACAAACAGTGGGATGCTCAGTCTGAAAACCGAGCAGTGTGGGCTGCTCTGCTGGGCGTCCCAAACCCAGTGTGTCGTTGAGCGCTGGGTCTTTGCAGAGCGCTGCTGCACACCCGCAGCACTTCACGGGAAATGTGAGCAGTCGTTAAGCCTGGATTGGATTCCTCTAATACGGCCTCTTCGTTGCATCTTCCAAAGGTTACGCCAGCGCGGATTACTGGACGATGAGCTTCGTGGCCAGAGGGACAGAGCCGGCAGTGGTTTGTGATGGAGCTGCTAGCTAAGGATGGTGGGGTGGGAAAACAGAGCTGTTCCCAGGACAAGAAGACTTTCAGCTTTGAAGCCAAGGCAACATCTTGAAAAAGAGCGAGCTGGGGCAACTGGGGCAGGCAGCTTGGCCACCCTGCATGTTTACAGTGTTTAAAAATGACTGTTTTCCTGACCCTTGAGGTAATTCTTTGCCTTTCCTCAAATGTATTTTGGGAGAAGCTAAAGCTGTTCACGACCTTCCCTGTCCCCTCAGGTAAGCCCTGGGTTTGCAGCGAAGGGTTTTTTCCAGGAGCAGCAGAGGGATTTCTCAGGATGAGATTCACTTTGTGTCCTTTGTGGATTATGGCACTTCTGAAACGTCGCGGGGAGGGGTTGGGAGTGGAGGGGGCGGGTGACATTTCTGTGTACGTTCCTCCTGAGGAGGAAGCTTTGAGCCTGTCTTGTCAGGCCAGCTCTACAAAGGGAATGAATTGGTGATGTGTCCCAACTCCACCCCCTCTCTCCACCGCGTACATAGCTGTGTGCCTCGGTGGTGTACCCCGCAAAGCCGACCTCAGCTCCGTGCTCCAGGGCTGAGGGGAGCCTTGCAGCCTAGGGGCAGAGACCCTCACCCACTGCGTCGTTCTTGTACCAAAAGAATCTGTTCAGGCCTCTTCTTTGTGTCTTGTGATCACTCTTCTGTGGTTCTCTATCAGCAGGTTGTGAGTGAGTCAAATGGTAACTGTGGGTTTGGTTTTTCTCCTCCATCTCCTTTCCTACAAAAATACCAATGCACGTTTTGGTGGTGCTGGTGCTGGGAGTGCAGTAGTTCGGGATGGAGGTGGGGCTGGGTGCAGAGCAGCTTCTGATTCCATCTTCTGATTGTGCACCTAAGACACCAGGGCTCACAACCCTTTCCGAGTGCTCCTTGCTTTGAGAGATGCTGCCTGCCTTCCCGGCCCAGGGTACCTACGGGAGCACCTGAAAGCTTCCTCGTCCCTGGCATGGTTTTTTTGCATCGATTCCTTCCAGACCTGGAACTGTGTCTTCAGAATGAACGTTGGTTTTTCCTGAGTCCTTTCCAAGCTGCCTTCGCATGCTTCCTGTTGCTTGAGCACTGCTTTATCCAATGCCCTGAGAGAGGCTCGGGTTCAGTGTTTGCGGGCTGCGGATGCTGCGGTCCCTTCCAAGTCTGATCCTTTAGGTCTGATCCTGCTCTTGAAGATCATTTACAGATGTGTCGGGCTGAACTCATAGGCCAGGGCTGGGGTTCAGGACATACTCTCACACTTGTTAATATGGAATTGGGAGGGGTTTTGTTTGAAAGCGAGTTAACTGTGTTCTCAGGAGCAAGAACCTCTTCTGTAAATATTTTAGGTACGCGTAAAATGACAGATTGGAAAAATGTCTATCCAGCCTTTGGTTTTGAGCAAGACCAGGAGAATGGGAGCAAACCCTGTACCAATCTTACTAGCATCTGACAAAACTGCCAAGTGGGATGACCATGTCTGGTGCCTGTACGAGGATAAGGCAGAGGACAGTTCCTGCTCCAAAGAATTTAGTCTGTGAGGCCTTGACGCTGCAAAACGTTTCTATGCATAACCCTTGTTTTTCTCCTGTAAAAAAAAAAAAAATGGGAACAGCCTCAGCACCCGTGTCAGTCTGTGTGCACGGCCCTCGGCAGTGGACCGACACGAGACCGACACGCAGCAGATCTAGCAGAACCAAAGGGGGAGGGTCTGACTCTCTCGGGACAGAAAAAAACTAATTTGTAGCAAAATATTAAAGGGAATTGGACTCGTAAGACTTCCACTAGTAATGTTAATGTTTGGGGTGTGTTTTACATGTGTTACACTACATGCAATCTTCTACATGCCAAGACACACACGCCACCCCTCTCCCTCCTCTTAAAGCCTGGATCTTAGTTAATGGAAATTCGGGAGTTTGGTGATGGCAGAATTAGGGCCTCGTTAGTGACCGTTGCTATTTACGCTTTGGCAGCTTCTCAAGTCAAATTCAAAGGTTGACGAGGTTATTTCACCTCTTACTGGTTTTGTACCTGATCCGTTTCTGTGAAGCGCTGGGTTAGAGATGCGTACGGAGAGAACCCGCGGGACCCGTTCTTGCTGAGATCGCGGGTGCTTTGGCGATGCTGTTACTTCTAAGTGTCCTTGAATGTAACTCGTAAAAGAGCTGCGGAGACAATTCTCAAGTGTCTGTGAAACGCCTGTGTTTTGTGAGTCACGCTTAAGCCATTGTGGCCGTCTGGCTCCTTGGGGAAGAAGCAGAGAAAATGGATCTATTTATGGTTGCTGTTTAGACTGGGGGGAAAGGGGGGGGCGGGGGGGGCTAGGGCAGGTTTGTGCCTATTTAGCAAAAGTGCTCTCACGTGTTGCTTCTCCCCTCAAAGAGTTGCAGCTGGTTGGACAGAAGATGGTGAGTCTGGACTGTTTGCAGATCAGCTTTCCAAGTGCACTTTATGGTCTCTGCATAAGTTTCCAGATCTGTGTCTAGGCGATACATTGCATATGTCCCAACCTTGCTCCCTTTGGAGTTTACATCATTTGTTTTTAAACTTCCAGTATATTTTCCCTTCCTCTTCCAAAAGCTGTAAGGAATTAGCTGCTAAACTAAAACAGGAGGGCAATCCTCCTGCTGATAAAGAGCTGATTTTGGCCCTGAGCGCTGAGTGCGGAGCCCTGGTCTGTAGCACGGCTTCTAGAGCAGCTCCTGTCTTCAGCTGCCAGAGAAGTAGTGCTCGTGCCTTCCGCCTTGCAATGCAGCGAGGAGCCGGGATGGAAAACTGGGACGTGAGGCCGGGGTGGCAAAACTAGGATGGGCAAAAGGACGTATTGACACCTTGGCCAAACAGCTGCGAGTGAGCCTAGCTCATCTTCCTCACCCAGAGCTCCAGCTTCACAGAGCCTCCGCGAAGGCTGCGGGAGGCTGTGACTTCCCCAGGGAGCCTGGCAGCTCCTCGTGGTCTGCCGAGGCTGAAGGGGGAGCGTGGCTACTCCGGCATCGCGGCGGCAGATGCGATCGGGTGAGTCGCAGAGGGTGTGTGTCCCTTCGGGGGCTCCCTTGCCTTCAGCCTCACTTTGGCACCTGTGCGTGTCCCAGCGCACGTGCTGGTTTGGACAATCCCCCCACTCCCCACCCCGGCCAGCTCGGGCAACGCGTGCATCCCAGCTTTTCCAAACCTATTTGTGTGCTTCAGAGCTCTTTGCCTGTGAGCCGGGAGATGGGCTCCTGCTCACCCCGTGTCCCGGAGGCTGCAAAGCTGCTCTGGAATCACGCCGGCGAGGTGCAGCGAGTCGGTCCCGCCGGAGAGCCCAGCGGGCAGGGGTGCGGAGGGGGCATCTTGCTGCTTGTCAGGGTAGGAAGCTGGGCTGTCGCCCACCGGCAGGGCAGGAGGATCATGGTTTAAAGCTGGTTGCGAAAAGCAGGGGTCATTGACCGTTGCTCTTAGTTCCTGAACTCAGGGTAACTGAAAGGAGGAGAAAGGAGCAGTATTATTTACTTCAGTACCAGGAAATCAGCATCCCCTAAGGAACCAAGCTGCCAGTTTCTATTGATTTTTTTTTTTGGTTTGTTTTGTGTTTTTTTTTCTCCTGGCTGGCATTGCACACACTCATTCCCCAGAGGCAGCTCTACAAATCCCAACCTCAAACTCCCTTTGCAGCACCCTGGAGAGCTTTCCTAGGAAATCCAACCCTAGAGTCTGGGGGCCCTAGCTTCTCCTGCAAGTCCTCTTGCTGTAATGGTCTGGCAGAGGAGCTGGTTTTACTGGGCTGGAGCAAAGCACCCCCCTTCTCCTGGGGCTGGCCTCTGCAGCAGCCAGGCTGGCAGCGTGGGAACAGCCCCGGCGAGGGGAGGTGGGGGCAGGAGAGCATCTCAGTAGCCGGGTGAGCTGTGTGAACGCCAGCATGGCGGGAGGGTGATCCTCCTGCCTGCAAAACCCCGTGTTCGCATCGGGGACACCGCTGGGGACAAGGACGTTCGCACATCGGCCGGTCCCAGGCTCAGTGGTTCACTTTTAGCCCCGCTGTCCCCAAGGGAACCAAACACTTTCGGGGGTGAGGCTGTTTGTGGGTGCACGTGGGAGCTTTTGCTACCTGCAAACCAAATTTGCTCCTCTTCGTAAATTTTATATGTAGAACTATATATTTCTCCTCTTCAGGAAACTCCTTGTAAAGGATGGGTTTACTGTCCTGCTGAGTTAAACAAGGGAGATGCTGGACTTCCCCTTTGCTTTGGCCATTCAAACAAGTGACAGGTGATTTATTTTTAGCATTCTCTTTTTGTCTACGGGGAGGGGAGCCGTGTTATAAAGGCTCAGGGGCGCTGGGAGGTAAAGCTATATATGCATAAAGACTGTTTCAATGCTGAACACTATAAATTCAGTGGTGGATTCAAAAAAAAAAAAAAAAAGAATGTAAATATGCACTTAATGCAGAATTTTATGGATGGTCATAATTTAATATATTGCAAACTTTGTAAATACTTGGGAAAAGCCTGTAAAGTGTGTAAATAAATGAGATTTGTATGTAAGAAGAATAAAAAAAGTTTTTACTTTTTACAATTAAACTCAAGTGTTAATGCACCTTTTCCCCTTTCCTGATTTTTCTTTTCACGTTGCCTGTCAGCCACCGAGGGGTTATTTAGCCCTTTTTCGGGCACTTTATCTAAGCAGAAAGGTCATTTTGAGTGAAAAGTCAGGATGCTTCTGTTTGGGAAACGTCAAAAGAAACACTTTGGAAAATGTTTTGTCAATTCAGCCTGGTTCCCTAAACAAAGTTGATGCAACAGCTCTTTTCTTCCCAACAACAATCTCCGTCCTTCCTTCCCAATTGTTCCGGCCAACCCTTCAGGGGCAGAAGAAGATAAACTCCTCCAGAGCTCGTCAAAACAGGCGAAGCGAGGAGAGAAGGATCCAGCCACTACCGAGGCGATGCCGGAGAAGCCCCGCTGGAGACCCTCAAGCGGTGGGTCAGTAGGAAAGGAGGGTTTCTCACTTCCCCAGCGCAGAGTTGTGCCTTCCCGGAGCCCACCGGCCCTGAGCCCGACGCCGCACCCCCTCGGGTGCTGCCATGGGGGTCCCCTCTCCCGCGCTGAGGCTGCCGGCTCCCGGGGGGGTGGCGGAGGGGCTGTTCCGTGAGTGAGCCGGAGGAAAGCTGCATTCCTCACGCGCTTACCTAATGCCGGCTGGACACGAGCTTCTCGGCTCCAGGGTGGGGCTTGGACCCTGCGCTGTTAATCTCGAGGCTTCAGACGTTGGCTCCAAAAACAGCCGTCGGGGCAGGTTGGGGAGTTGACAAACGGCCCCGCGCCCCCTCTGCCAGCAGCCGCGCCTGACCTTGCCGAGTGCATCGGCTGTTCCTCACGTTTCCCCGGGAGCCACGCGCCTGGGTTGTGGCTCCTCCGGGGCTGTTTTCCCCACAAGCACCGTGTGTCCCATTTTCCTTATTCCTTGCTGCTGCGCTACCTCCGGCCAGGCTTAGCCAGGATGCTGCAGTGCCGGGGGCGATGGGGGGCTTGGCCCTTCACCTCCCCACCTCGCTTGCAGAGAGCAGTACGTGCGTTGGGGTCTTCTCAGCACTGCCTTGCTCCTCGCCAGCCAGGGCCCCGTGAGCTGGCCAGCAGGAGCTGCAGCCAACGTGGGTCCTTTCTAGATGTTTCTCCAGGTCTCCAGAGATGCAGCAGCAGAGCAGTTGAGGTGTCTCATGATGGAGACAGGTTTGCCTTGACCCAGACTCCTTAGCAATACACGGGGGCCCCAGTGTGACCAGGTGAGTTGAGGATCGCCCGTCGAGGTGTCACCCTCAGACCCTGCTTGCAGAAATTGTTCCACTCTTGAGAGTATGGCAGAGCCAGGACCTAACGAAGGAGAAGGTAAGGTGCTGAGGTAAGAGATTTGGGGGGCAGCAGGAGAGCTGTTGTGGTAAGAGGGGTGATCAGCATGGTCCAAAGCAACAGGAAAGATGGCAAAGCGCTGCCTGGGGAGCCAGGAGGGGAGAGGGGGAGGCAGAGCCGACAGCGTGTGATTAACTTGGCTCTGCCGGCCAGAGCTGCCCACCCGCTGATCCGAATAGCCTGCGATCCCCGAAGGAGCTCCTGGAGCAGAGCCGGGGCGGTTGCACAATCGCAGATGGGGAGGAAGAGGCTGCAGGGCTGGAGGGTCCCTGCGGGGCAGGCTGGAGGGTCTCCACAGGGCGGGCTGGAGGGTCCCTGTGGGGCGGGATGGGGGGGGGCTGGAGGGTTTCTGCGGGGCAGGCTCGAGGGTCTCTGTGGGGGGGGCTGGAGGGTCTCCATGGGGCGGGCTGGAGGATCTCTATGGGGCAGGCTGGAGGGTCTCTATGGGGGGGGCTGGAGGGTCCCCACGGGGCGGGATGGAGGGTCTCTAGGGGGGAGGGGCTGGAGGGTTTCTGCAGGGCAGGCTGGAGGGTCTCCACGGGGCGGGCTGGAGGGTCTCCATGGGGCGGGCTGGAGGATCTCTATGGGGAGGGCTGGAGGGTCTCTATGGGGAGGGCTGGAGGGTCTCTATGGGGAGGGCTGGAGGGTCTCCACAGGGTGGGCTGGAGGGTCTCTATGGGGCAGGCTGGAGGGTCTCTATGGGGAGGGCTGGAGGGTCTCTATGGGGCAGGCTGGAGGGTCTCCACGGGGTGGGCTGGAGGATCTCTATGGGGCAGGCTGGAGGGTCCCTGTGGGGCGGGATGGAGGGTCTCCATGGGGCAGGCTGGAGGGTCCCTGTGGGACCGGCTCCATGGCGGTGCGGTCCAGGCCACCCGATGCTGAGCCCTGAGGAGGGGGCACAGCCTGTCCCCACACAGCCCCTGCTCGGGGCGCTCCAGCCGGCAGCGACAGACTCTCAGCCCCCCCTTTTCTGGGGCAATTTCAGCTGTTCTTCTCCTGCTTAGGTGGCACAGGGAAGGGGCATCAACCCTCTGCTTGCTCCCCGCTTCCCAGCAGGCTGGGGGAGCCCCGGGGGGGCCATTCCTCAGCCCCCCGCTGCTTCCCCCCAGTGCGGCCAGCGTGGATGTGGGGCTGGGCGAGGTGGGCTCTGGCTCCCAGCTGGGGAGTCGCTGGAAACTCTTCTCAGCGGCTGCATCTTGCTGCCTTCGTTTCTAGACGCAGCTGCGTTCCAGGGACAGGGGAGGACCCTTGTGTAAAACAGGGCTTTGCTGGTTGCTTAGGGATGATGATGATTATTATTATTATTATTACAATTTAGGAGAAAAGGGACGGGGGTAGAAGAGAGGACCCACAACCGGGGGTAAGGGGATGCCTGACGTTCGGAGCAGCAGAGGTTTAGGTGAAAAATGCCAACCCAGGGATGATGATTCAGGCGCGGGGTCTGCCTGGGGGAGTGGACCCTGCGTGCTCGTTGGCACCGGCCATGCTGCTGCCTCTCCATCAAGGCCGATATGTGAGATGGGTGTGTACCGCGTGGCTCCGAAACTCCACTCTAATAAAGAAATACATTTCCTCCCCGATCTTCAAGCTGTTGGGTGTTCCTTGCTTTTGGGAGGTGCTTTAAATCCGACTGCCAGAGCCGTGGGCTGCTAAGAGCAGAAGCTGGCTGCACGATGCTGAGCTCAGGTCTTCCTCCTGCGTTCCTGTTGCTCACAGCGCTGGAGCTGAGCTGGTCCCTGAGTGATGAAGAAAAGAAGATCATCTTGGATGGGCATAACAAATACCGCTCCCAGGTGTCTCCCCCTGCTATGGATATGCTGAAGATGGTAAGTGGCTTTTGCTGCAGAGACGTGCAGAAGGTGTTTGCGCAGTGCAAGCCTCTATCCTAATGCCAGGAGGGATGGGGGTTTGCTCTAGGGGAGGCAGAGCGCTCCTCGTGTGGGGTTACAGCTGGGCATCCCTGGAGGGGTTCCCCAAATCCCCTCTGAAGAGATGAGTTTTCTTTCATCTATAGAGTCGTCTTTGATGGTTTCTGGGAGTTCCTCAGTGGGATGCGAGCCCCTTGGTGGTCTGTGTGAAAGCAAAGCAGCTCTCACTCGCTGAGTGCCCGCTGGGGCCCCTTGCCACGGGGAGGACAGGCCGGTGAGACTTTGCCATGAGCTGGTGCCATGGGCTGGAGGGAGGAATCCTGCTGCGGGGCATCGCCTGCTGCGTGGTGTTCACCTTTGCAGGTGAACAAGGAGGGAACGGCAACGTCAAACACGACGACCATTCCATTATTTGAGCTTTCCACCATGCTCCTAATGCTCACTGTGCCTTGCACACGGCTGTCTTGGGGGTGGGGGATCCCCCTTTTTGCTTGGGGAAACAGTCAGATGCCCACCATCACATGTGGTTCAGTGGGAGCAAACCCGAGCTCTCGAGCTGACGCTGCTTTTTGTCTTCGCATCCTTGATTTGATTAAGACTTGCCTATCGTGTTGTATCTTGTACCACGCGTGGTTTTTCTCACTGTTAACAGAACTTGTGGAGGAGAAGGACTGTTTAGTGTGGATAGCTGGGGTGCTTTCCTCTTGTGGTGCTTGGAGGAGACCTCCCTGCCTGGCCCAAATGTTGCCCAGGCTGAATTAGACCTTTGTGGGCTGGTAGACGAGAACTTGCCAACTAAATGAAGCAAGAAGTGATATGTAGGTGTAGGAGGGTCTGACTGCTGACTTCGGGCTCGAAGGGGATGGAGCCAGAACCCTAAGCACCATGAACCCGCGGGCACCCACTGGAGCAAGGCACAGAAAACTGGGAAACTGGGAGTAGAAGAGCTTTGGAGGCAAAGTCTTAGAGCAAGCCTGAGGGAAACGATCTCGCAGGGTCCTGAAGTCAGCAGCAACCCTGAGCCTGTGCCTGCTGCTCCCAGCTGGACTGCGTGCTCTGGGATGCTCCCTCCGCAGCGTTGCTTTGCTCCTGCTTAAACACCCAGGACCCCCGCTTGTGCTCTGGAGCTTTTTGTTGTTGTTGTCATCTTTTGTTTTGGTTTTTTTTTCTGTTTTGTGGTTTGTTTTTTTTTTTTTTGGAAGCACAACAAATGTTTAGCTTACAGCAGCCCCGATGATTTCTCGGTAGAGGTTTTCGATGAGAGCATCGTCCTCGCCTCCCTCCCGGGATGTTTGCTTGGGCTGCCTTCGCCTCCAAGTTCACCTGCTGCCATGGCACCGTGCCCAGCTGAGGTCACCCCGTTTGGGACACGGCTCTGGTTGCTGTGGAAATAGTTAAGCGCTGGGGGGATACGTAGCCTAAAGCCCCGTTTCTAGTTTTTAATGAGGCAAACCCTGCAGGTGTGAGTTGCCCCTTTACGCAGCCCAGCTCCGTGCCAGAGGGATGCACGCTCCCCAAACTGGGTTTCCAGCCATCGCTGTCACGCTGGCCCAGGGCCACCGCGGGAGGTCAACCAGCACTGTGCCCCCATCCAGACATTTCGGTGTTCCCTTCCCCCCTAGCCCCTTAGCACTGCTGCTCCATGGCGTGTCCTCCCCCGCTCAGCACCCCGATGGTGACGTGCCCTGCACCAGGACCCTGTCCCTCGCTGGATCCAGCCCTGGCTCCGAATGGGGGGATCCCCCCCAGGACGCGCTGTTGGCCGGGCTGCCTTCCAGCCCGCGGCAGAAGCAAAGCGGCTGTCTCCATCAAATGGCACGAGGACGGGCCAAACAGCTGCAGCGTAGGATTCCCCGTGTGCCTCCTCGCGAGAAAACCTCCTCCACCTCCTCCTCCTCCTCCTCCTCCTCCTCCTCCTCCTGCATATCAGTGTGGCCGGTGGGCTCAGCTGGCAGCGGGTGTGTGTGTGTGTGTGTGGGGGGGGGGGGGGCTGGCTCTTGGCACGCAGCCAGCGGCCGCCTCTCAGATCCAGGCGAGCAGATGATGTTCCCCAGGAGCGCGTGCTCCCAGCGTCTGTGCAGCTGCTGGGGGGGATGCGCCCCGCTCTCCTCCCATCCCCACCCTGATCAAAGAGGGGTGCCCCCAAGCCCCCTCCTGCGTGGCCTGGGGTGAGTTTCCTCCCTGTGACCACCCGACTTCACGGTTGGTCCACACTGAGCTGAGGATGCTCCGCGATGACGTTAGACGTGCCTGGGGTCGTGAGAGTCGCGCTGATGCGCTGACCTGCTCCTCTTTGAGCTGACGGTGGAGCTCCCCTCTCCTGAGGGCCGTGTTGGGCAGGGATTTGAATTTTGCGTGTCAATGGGGAAACGGTGGCCAGAGAGCCCAGGGGTGCTGGGTACGTGTCCTTTTGGTGTCAGAGAGCCCAGTGTCCCTCTCTGGGCGCTGACGCTGAGCTCCTTTCAGAGCTGGGACGCAGAGCTGGAGGCCTTTGCTCAAGCCTACGCAGAGAAGTGCATCTGGGACCACAACAAGGAGAGGGGCCGACGGGGGGAAAACCTCTTCGCTATGGCCCCAACCCTGGACCTGGAATTTGCCGTGGAAGACTGGAACGGGGAGGAGAAATACTACAACCTGACAACTTCCACGTGTGTCCCCGGGCAGATGTGTGGCCACTACACCCAGGTACCGGGTGGTGGTGGGGAGGGATGGGGCTGTTGGGAAAGGAGCTGTACCAGAGCCCCAGCTTCTCCCAGAGTCCTTGCAAAGGAGCCGGGTGGGAATCACGGTGACGCAGGGGGACCCAGGCACGGTCAGCCACAGGGACAGCCGTGAGCAGCCTTTTGGAGAAGACCTTTTTTTTAAACATGCTCTGCAGCCCAGGTCATGCTGAGCAGAGGTGGGTGCCAGCTTGTCTTAGGCAGAGATGGCTGAGTCTTGGGTGGGAGCAAGGAGGAGCAGAGACGGTGGTGGCAAATGTGAGGATGGATGGATGGGGGGTGCCAGGACCAAAGCGGAGGTGGTGATGCTCTACCTGGGCAGACTATGTGGTAGGAAAGCTGTGGCATATAGGAACGTGGGCTGCAGCCCTAGGTTGAGAGGTGGTCCAGGCAGCAGCAGGATCCTGAATGCTGGAGCAACGTGGGGATGTGGGATCTGGGGCCCACGTGAAGAGATGAAGGGGCTGTTGGTGTAGTGACAGAGAAGCCTTCAAGGCCAGGGCACAGGTTGCCCACAGGACATCTACCTTCACCCAACCACTTCACCTTCACCCTCTATCTTTGTCTTAGGTGGTCTGGGCAAGCACACATCAGATCGGCTGTGGGGCAAAGTTTTGTGAGAAGATCGATGGAATCGAAACAGAGGACATGTACCTGCTTGTTTGCAACTATTATCCCCCGTAAGTCCCACACCTCACACAGCTTGGTGGGTTTCGGTGCTGGAAATGTCCTCGTAGCAGAGCAGGATTTGGCCTTGCTCAGAAGTAAAAGCAAAGCAATTCCAAGAAAGGTTTTTGTTATCTTGGGCTGGTCTCGGAGGAAGGAAGGGTTGTCTGGTGATCCTCGCCCGCGATTGCCACTGCCGAGGTCTGCCTCAGCTCCTGGCACTGACGCGGGGAGGGACGTTCCCCCCCCAGGACCTGCCCAGAGCTGATGTCGCAGTAGCCGAGGGTACAAACTCCCTGCTCCTCCCCACCAGGAGCAGCGGTCACCTGGGGTGGAGAAGCCCGTTTGCACCAGCAGGAAGGGTTGGACGTGGGAGGAGAGGTGGGTTCCCGCTTGCAGAGCCCTGGGACTTCCCCTGGGGACCAGGTGCTTGGAGCTGGTGACACCAAGAGCAGCCATCACCTGCAGACCTTCTTAGGGGTCCGGAGGAGGAGGGAGACAAGGACACTTGTCCGAATGCCCACCCACTGCTCTCTTCTAAAGGGTGGTGGAGAATCTGGTCCTTGGAGCTGCCTCCCTGGTTTTAGCAGCCTTGGGGGCAGGTTGTGGAGTAACCAGCGCTGACAGCCTGGGGCAGGAGACCAAGACCTGGTTTTTACGTGAAACCCGAGTTCTGCCCTGGCCGGGATACGCCAGCTGAGTCAGACCCCTCTTTGGGATGGGCGCTTCCCCCCCTCACGCCTTCCTTTTCTTGGTGTCTTCTGCCACAGGGGTAACATGAAAGGCCGAAAGCCGTACAGGGAAGGACCCTCGTGCTCGCAGTGTCCCGAGGGCAGAGTCTGCGTCAACTCCTTGTGCGGTGAGTGAAGCAAAGCGGCGCGTGGCCCCTGACAGGCTACTGGGACCCAGACCCCTGGGTTGGGGGTCCAAGCTCTGAACCCCCCTGGAGCTATCAGGAAGCCCTGGACCCACAGTTCCAGGGCTGGAGCGTGAGACGTCAGGTGCGACGGCAGCCCCTGGGACAGGTCAGCTGCCTGGAGACGAGGAGGGTCGGACGAGGACCTCGTGCCCCCTTAGCCAGCAAGTTTTGCCCCATGAGGATGCCCCTTGAGGGGCAGAAGGTTGCGTGAGGGAGTAGAGATGTCTCCAGGTTGGGAGCCCCAGAGTGAGGGATGCTCCAGGGTGACCGGAGAGGGGTCAGCTGCTGCTTCACCCCCCACTGCTTTCTGCTGGCCCTGCTCAGTGCAGGAGATCCGCTGAGGACCCCAGCCCTAACCCATGGCACTTTTCGTCTCTCACCAGAACCCACAGTAGAAGAGACCACTCCAGCCTCTGTGACAGCAAAGGCAAGCCCACCCACCCCAACCACAGCCATGCCAAAACCCACAACCACAGCCAAGCCAAAACCCACACCACCAGTGCCCACCACAACCAAGCCGAGACCCACAACCACACTTCCAACCACAACCCCAGCCACGCCACCACCCACAACTACAATCCCAGCCACAGCCAAGCCAAAACCCACCACCACACTCCCAACCACAACCACAGCCACGCTCCCAACCACAACCAAGCCCAAACCTGCAACCACGCTCCCAGCCACAGCCAAGCCAAGACCCACAACCATGGTTCCAACCACAGCCAAGCCAAGACCCACAACCATGGTTCCAACCACAGCCAAGCCAAAACCCGCAACACTAGCACCCATCACAATGACAGCCAAGCCAAAACCTGCCACCACACTCCCAATGACAACCCCAGCCAAGCCAAAACCTGCAACACCAGCAGCCACCACAGCCATGGCCAAGCCAAAACCCACCAAGCCAGCACCCACCACTACTGCTGCCAAGCCAAAGCCCACCATGCTAACAACCACCGCACCAAAGCCCACCACAACAACTCCTACCACTAAGCCAATGCCCACCACACCAAAACCCACCACAACCACAGCCAAGCCAACGCCCACCACACCAAAACCCACCACAGCCACCACTACAGCCAAGCCAACGCCCACCACACCAAAACCCACCACAGCCACCACTACAGCCAAGCCAATGCCCACCACACCAAAACCCACCACAACCACAGCCAAGCCAATGCCCACCACACCAAAACCCACCACAGCCACCACTACAGCCAAGCCAATGCCCACCACACCAAAACCCACCACAACCACAGCCAAGCCAGCACCCACCACACCAAAACCCCCCACAACCACAGCCAAGCCAATGCCCACCACACCAAAACCCACCACAACCACAGCCAAGCCAATGCCCACCACACCAAAACCCACCACAGCCACCACTACAGCCAAGCCAATGCCCACCACACCAAAACCCACCACAACCACAGCCAAGCCAGCACCCACCACACCAAAACCCCCCACAACCACAGCCAAGCCAATGCCCACCACACCAAAACCCACCACAACCACAGCCAAGCCAATGCCCACCACACCAAAACCCACCACAGCCACCACTACAGCCAAGCCAATGCCCACCACACCAAAACCCACCACAACCACAGCCAAGCCAATGCCCACCACACCAAAACCCACCACAGCCACCACTACAGCCAGGCCAACACCCACCACAACTATGGCCAAGCCAAAACCCACCACAGCCACCACTATAGCCAAGCCAGCACCCACCACACCAAAAACCACCACAGCTACCACTACCACCAAGCCAACACCCACCACACCAAAACCCACCACAACGATGGGCACATCAAAGCCTACCACAACCACCACTCCAGACAAGCCATCACCCACCACCACTGCAGCCGAGCCAACACCTGCTGCTACAACACCGGCAAAGCCAAAACCCACCACTACAACACCAGCACCCACCACAGCAGCAAAGACACAACCACAAACTTCCACAACCACAAAGCCAGAACCCCCTGAAACAGAACGATCCAGTCCTACTGAGGCAACGGGGCTGACTCTTTCTTTTGAGCCCTCATTAGACCTGGATTATAAAGCATCTCCAGAAGCAGAGGTAGACGCTCGAGGGTCTGTTAGCCCCTTAACCACAGAGGATCCAGCCTTATTAGAAAGCCCAGCCTTCAGCCCCAAACCAGTCCCAGAAACGAATACAGGTGTCAAAGAGGATGGGAAGGAGAAATCGACCTTCTCCAGTCCACCTCCATCCCTCACCCAGGTAGTTCCAGACATCAGGTTAGGTTTCAATAAAGCTGAGCTCATAACCCCCTCAAAGTCAGTGGTCTTCAGCCCCGAAGAGCCCACCTTCTTGCGCTTAACATCATCTTCCAAAGAAAAAAAAGGGCAGAGCCCTGCTTTCCAGACCTCCCTCTCAGGTAAGGTAATTGTGGGGTCTGTCCTGGCATGGACCCTCAGATGTTCGGTGATCCCCAAGCAGCATGGAGAGCGCTTGGGAGGACCCAGTATTGCACTGGTCCTCTGGATCCTCCTCTCGTCTGTGGCACCGAGCCTTCCCCTCACTCTTTTCTCTAACACTGAAAGGGACCGGTTGGATGTCTCGCTCGTGAAGCATGGTTCTGTTTACAGCCTGCTCCCCACTAACGCACCAGCCCCCGCTGGATCTGTGCACTGCTGCCTCGCACCTCCCAGTGTCTTGGTGCACGTCACTGATGGAGCTGCATGAGCGGGAGTTCCTCTGTTGTCCACATCTTCACCTCTAATTCCATGTTTTCTTCTCTTCTGCCAGCAGGTGCCCTGGACACCGAAGAACCGGAGACAAACTCAGATCAGACAAGCATGGATCAGCCTACGGCTGGAGCCCCCAGTACCTGCTTGGGGCTTTCATTCCTCCTCCTACCCAGTGTCATCCTGGTGGGCCTTCTGCTTTGAATGGTCTTTCTCGGCTGTCCCTGCACCAGTCACCAAGGCTTTCTTCAGCGTTGGTAGTTCCACAGCCATGGTGGGCTTGGGAGACACCATGGACAATTCAGGTTGACACTCTCTTCTTATGCTGCCTTATCTGCTCCAGCCCCGACAAGCCAAGGGCAGCTGGCAGTCCCATGGGAACTTGGTCCCCTTCCTGAAGAGACCCAAGGGCAGGAGGGTCTGACATAATGCTGGTGACCTTGGATGCTTCTCCTTTCCTCCCAGCCAGCCTGGGCTTCTGGTCCGTTTCCAGACTGGAAGTGATGAGCTATCCCACCCACCTGTGTGGCTGGCAGGCCCCGCTGCACCGTGTCCCCAGGGAAAGCAGAATGACTTGGAAACCCGAGTGGCGATGAGACATGGTCATTGGGTTTGGTGTTTGTAGCTGAGACGTGGTGGTTTGGTCTTTGTCAGAATGAGTTTCCAACAAAAATGCTCTTTTCCCTTCCTGATGTGCCTGTTCATCTCAGTTTTGGAGAAGTTTCATCTCTTCCCTTTTTGTCCAGAAAGAGTGGCTTTGCTTTTTTTTTTCTCCCCCCACAGGAGAGGATTTTATTTTCCCTTCCTGGTTCTAGTATATGGCCAGTACTACCCAGATGTACTCCTTTCTCCTCCTCACACCCCTCGGCCCTTGCCTTCTTCCTCTCTTCTGCCCTGTGCCGCATGTACCCATTCCACAGTTAGTCCATTGCCACCACTTTATTTTACGCGTGTGCCTGCACCTGGGTGCATCATGCACAGAAGAAAAACCTTCAGCGCTAAAGAGGAGTTACGGGCTCCTTCACGCAGCTTTCTTCTGCATGGCTTCCTTCCTTGCGTAACTGCAGTGTATTTGAATTTAGATGCAGATCCCAGCTGACATATAATTTGCGTGTGGTGGAACCTGGTCCAGGAGCAACAAGTCATCACACGTGCTGGTACAATTTGAGCTCAAGAGAGACGAGTGAATGGTGACAGAGGTTACCAGCGGTTCCAGGACTTGTTGCAGGGCTGCTTTCACTGTCTGGGACACTGTGGTTTATTGCCCCATGTCTCTGCTCCCTTCACTGGAAGGTTCCCAGTAAGGTGTGTTGGATATGTGATGAGCTTTGCGGAGCGGTGGAAGGGACTAGGTGATACAGTCCCTTCTCTGGTTGTTGCATCCCTTGATTTCTTAAACAGATGAGGTGGAGAATGACCTGAAGGCAAATATTTGTGTCCTCCTCCACGATGCTGTGTCCTGTGCATCCCCAGAGCATGCACTGAATAAATCCTGTTGTAAAAGCCTGTTGTGGGGCGTGTAGTGTCTCGCTGGGGGATCCAGAGGCCAGGGACCTGCTTATTCTATCTATAAAATATTCTTGAGCGTGTGCTTATGCAGAATTACTCCTGGAGGTGCTGAAGGGGGTGTGGGTTCGGCTTTCCAAAAGCGTCCAGGGGCCAGTTTTTGCAAGGTTGCAACTTAATGTTTTTAAACCTGTGTAAAAGCAGCAGGAGGTGGAGATGATCGAGGATGATGTAGGGAATGTTCCCCGAGCCCCCAGCTGAGTGCAAAGCAGAGATGTGTCCCCGCCAGGAATTTTTGGTCAAGGAAAGCAAGAGGAAGAGAAGTTGGAGGAAAAAAGAAAGAGATCAAAAGGGGGGCTGGAGCGTTTCTGGTTCCCTCTTTTAAGAGGTCCAGCAGCCAGCCTCTCCCGCCCCCAAACACACAATTTTTCACCTTCACAGCAGAGAAAGATGCTAAATGCAAGTGTGTCCCCAGATCCTGTGTTTCTGCAGCATGTTTGCTGGAGAACATCACCTTCTCCAGTCCACCTCCACCCCTCAGCCAAGTAGTTCCAGACATCAGCGGATGAGCAGCACACGGGGAAAGGGTCTCGGCGAGGCACAAACTCGCAGCCCAGGAGCGATGCCGGGATCAGACCTTTGCTTTTTTTGCTTTTCCCCACCTTTCTGCCCCCGCTTTGCCCTGCAGCTCGGCATTTCCCTTCTCCCTGAAATCCTGCAGCAGGAGCCCAGCAGCACCAGCTCTCCTGCTGCAGGAAACCAGCTGGCTGCGGGGTTGTTTTAGGTCACGGTCACTGCCAGCCCTGCTAAATGGTGACCGGCAGATGGCGGTGGGAGAGACCCCGCAGAGAACTGGGCAGCTCCCAACTCGCTACGCAGAACCCTACGGAGAGTTTAGGGCTTTATTTAATCGCAAGCATCAGACGTAGTTAAGAATCAAATTAAAAACAACCTCATGCCCAGGTGCCGTGGTTGGCTGAGCTCCTGCTGCTGAGCTGCTCTTGGGGGGGTGGGGGGTGGGGGTGGGGGGCTGGAAATCCAGCCTTGGGTTAGGGACAGATCAAAATCCAGCCGGAGCAGCTGCGGTTCACCTGTTTAAGGGGTGAGGATTCTGGCAGGGATGAAGCTGCGAGAGCACTTCAGGACCAGGACGGTTTTTGTATCTGGGCGAAGAAGAACCTAGCCATTCACTCCCTACAAACAATAAAAAGAGCAGAAAAGCGTTTCTCCCCCCAGCAAAATCGGGGCATTTGGTCACCACCTGATTTTTTGCAATGCCGGATCCCCCACCCTGCTGAGAGCCACCACGGAGCTAGGAGCAACCGTGCTGCTGATTAACAGCATTAGCAGAAGCCCATCAAAATAATTCTAGGATTTAAATATTTTATCATTAATTTGGGGCTAATGAACCTTGTGAAAACTGTTGAGTTCTGTTTTCTTTGAGGTTTTGACTTCTGGAGACACGCAGTTGTGTAAGAACCTATTTATAGAGTTCCTTGTAACAGAAAATGCAAAACCAGAAGGGAAATCCCTTTTCCTCTTCCCTCTGCACCCCAGGGCAGCGGGGCTGAGCCCTGCCAGCACAGGCATTTGGGGTGGTTTGGATTAATCCTAAATTAGGGGGGGTCAGGGAAGGAGGGAAGGTGACAACATGGCAAGGGCAGGGTACGGCGTGGGGCACGGGGGAGGACACAAACCATTCAAGGGGGACTTTTGCAGCATTTCCACTCCATTTCTGGGGCTGGCATGAAGGATGCTCTGGCATCAGGGTGACCCAGCAGGCAGCTCCTTGGGGGTGGGGGTGGGAGGAAAGGAGCCAAGACCCTGGAAGAGATGCTGCCAGGTCCTGGCAGCCCCATGGCTGGGTGTGGTGGGAGGAGGAGAAGGTATTAACCATCAGCTGTGGTCAGTTGGGTTAAAATCATGGGATTTGTGGGGTTTATAAGGTCTGGCTGCTGCATTAGCCCCACCTGCCTGGTTCCTCTACCCCTGGGGCTTGTTTCCTACTGGGGAGAGGAACGTGCCTGCTGCTGGTTGAGGGAGAGGAGGTTGCTTAGCTCCCGCTCCTGAAGCTGACCTGAATAGGGTGAGTTGGAAGGATTGGGGTACGCATACACACCATCCTGGGGGATGTGCAGCTGGGGCTGTAATGCTGGTAGGACCGGCTAGCTGCCAGATACGCTCTCTGGGTGCTTGGGCTGAAAGTGTTCTTCTCCCACAGCGTCCCAGGTGTTGGCAGGGACCCACCTTTCTCAGTCGCTTTTCACCAAGGCAAGGTGCCTGCCCCTCCTTGCCATTGCAGCCAGTGATGGCATTGCTGCCAGAGGGGCTGCCCCGCTGAGATGCTCTGCGGGATCCTGGCCAGTGCGTTAGCCGGGTGCCCCAGACATCCGCACTTAGGAGCTCAGCCAGCCTGCTGACCCCCCTCCTGGGCAGGGGCTGCCCTTCCCTTGTACCAGCAAGGATCGGCGACGGTGAGTACTGCCTCGGCAGCTTTCTGAGCCCTAGTTGTGATTTATCGGAGACAAGGCGAGGGGTTGGTGGAGCCTGGAAGTCCCCATCTTCTGTGGCTGGTATCAAGAGTTACAAACACGCTTATAGCAAGGACCATCCAAGGTAGAGGGAAGCCCAAGCTGCAGCCCTTGAGCTGGCTGAGGGTGAGGAAGCAGGTTAGGGCTTGGTGGTAGGATTTGTGCTGACAGCCAGAACGGATGGTCTCCGCTGCCTGGCCAACCCGATCTGCCCTACATTCTCATCGTGCCCTGGCCGTGGCTTCCCTTTCACGCTCAGGGTTTTGGTCAAATGGAGAATCTGGCCAGCGACACACAGTCAGGAATGCTGGCCACCCCTCCAGAGGTCCCAATTCACCAGCCAAGCTGGCTCCAAGGCAGTAAAAAGACGCTGTTTTAAAAAAATCAAACCAAGTTTATTTTCAGAAGAGAATCTCTCCAGTAATTCACAGCTCCCAGCTCGCACAGTTTCACTGCTTGTGACTCTCTCGGTGGGAAGGGGCGGGGGGGGGGCTGAACTGGTTTCACTTGGGGGACACAGGATGAGTTCTTTACTAGGGGATACCTCTTACAGACGAAGTGGATATACCGCTCTGTTCCCATGCTTGTGGTGCTATTTTGGTACCTTCCAAGCAATTTGCGGGTAGGAGCCCTGCCCCTTAGCAAGCAGCTTGAGGATAATAACGCGTCTAAGAGGACTAAGCTGTAGTTTCGCACAGCAAGTTGCCAGGACGGCTGAAGAGCCAGATTTATGGAGAGAGGACTGCATTCCTTCGCCGCTAGACACTGCGGCATCCCCACCCACCAGCTGTTGCCCAGCCTGAGGAAGTCATATCCCAGCCCTGCTGCATCTACGCCCCATCCCAAGAAGCGGAGAAGCCTTAAGCTGCTTCATTCTGGGGAGTCCCATGGCCCAAGCAATCGGGTCTGGGTCTCGCTCTGTGTTTGGTCAGGGTGAAATTTCAGGCCTCCAATTTCTTTTTGCAGCTCGCTTCCTCCCGGTTCATCTGAGAAGGTGTCCTCTGCTTGCCCTCACGCCCCAATGTCTCAGATCTCGCGCTTCTCCCTAACAGTGGGATGGCAGTGATAACGGCCTGAGATGTCCTCCAGCCCTGATCGTGTCACAGCTCCGCTTATGGTCCTGATCCTACTTACTTTTGAATATGGCAGAGGAATAGTCCCATCTGCTCCTAAGAGAAGAAATAACAACTCCCTGACCCTTGTCAAGCACCAGAGCTCTGCAGCGTTCTGTCTTCTCGTATGCCTGTTGTCAGATGACAGTGCTACCTGCCTGGGAGAACCCAGAAAGATTAGGACTTGCTCCCTTGGGATCACATCTCTTCCCCACCTGTCTCCCCTCTAGGACAAGGTGTTAGTCTGAAACATTGGCTTATTCTGTGCAAAAACACAGGAGCCCTAATGTCCTCGCCAGGATTTGCATATAAGTGGGTTAGGCTGATACGGATTATCAAGTCAGAAAGAACCACCCTCTACCATGGGAGAGCTGGGAAGTTGTCCAAAACGGAATGTGTTTCCTGAGTAGGGGCCAAACAGCCAAATCTGATCGGCTCCCAAGGCTTTGAGTCCACGGGCTAAGCTTGCTCTTGGAGCCAGTTCTTAACCCAGACTTCGGAACTGGGCACAACAAACTTAAAATCGCAAGCTCAGATCAATCTGCTTTGTACCAAAGTATCTAATCCCCTCCAGACTTGAGGGAAGACCAGAAAAGAACAGCGCGCTTAAAACCTCTACAACGTGAGCCCATCTCCTGAAAGAAGAAAAGGAGAGAAAAAGAAAAAAAAAAAAAAAAAGACTAGAACGGAACACTAGGAGCTGATGCACCAACTCATTTCATTGTTTCTCTTGCACCCGTTAAAGAGAGGTTCGGTTTTCTGTAAGGAGGTGGCTCCACACTCATACGGCTGAGGCACAGAGCGGTCCCTGGAAGAATGCAATCCTTGATGCTGTAAGAGAAGACCACTGAGCTGTTCAACAACACCATGCTGTGTTTTAGGATCCTCAACAGAAAGAACTGACGATGCCTCGGGAGCTCCGTGGCTGAGCCAGTCCTCCAAGTGGTTTTGCTGCTCTTTAAGGAAGGCAATAGACTGTATAGTTATCACCTGAAATGGGATAAAATCCCTCCCACCAAACTATACAACCTACTACCTCACCTCCACAGAGCAGTACGGAGGCCTTGGTGACTCGTGGCTGCACCGCTGGCTTTGCGTTACTTGCACCACCTGCCTCCGTGCTTGGTGTAGAAGTAGATGATGAGAACCGAAGACCTGACTGTCTCCTTAGGAAAGACAGTAGATTGTATAGTTAGCTCAAAGGGAGGACCGCACTCCACAACTATTCAATCTACTACCTCAGCCTCAAGGACAGCTTGGCACCGTGGCAGTCCAAAGGCAACGAGCTGATCCGTATCCAGGCATCGGCTACTCTGCAGCCCCTGTGAAGAGAAAGGCATGAAAATTCATCAGACTTCATGATGTTAGGGAAAAGGAGTCTCGTACTCAACCTTGTCCTGGAGCCCCCTCTCCTTTTTTAAACCTCCTTCAGTCCACTTGGACTATACTTTACCCTTGGCAATCACACTGGCCGCAGGCTTTATGTACCCAAGGGCTTACGGAAGCAGCAGCCCTCCCCTTTGAACCCAGGGCCATACGTGCAGGTAGCATGGCCCTGCGAGACTGCAGTAACACCAAGTAACACGCAGCAGCTGGGCTGACCTCACCTCTTGAGCACACAGCCTATCTAGAACAAACCTGCCAGACCAGATAAGAGAATCCATCAATTTAGCTGCTATGTACTCCAGGGAATTGAGCAGATTAGAAATAACTGAGTACAAGGAAGCTTTTAGGCTGCAAATGGAATGGTATCGAGTACATCAAGGCAGATCTTATTTCCTAAACAAATGAGTGCAACATGCAGGCTCGGTGTCCCTTTAATGCTATAGCGCAGCCAGGCAATATTACCATGGATCTGAGACGGACTGGCTTCCCCCCAAGCCCTTGGCTCACCTTCTGAGACTTTCTCCTTCTCTGTACACCCAAATACAGATGCAAGGTATTAAGCTGGTAGTTTAAAAGAAACGTGTGAGGTTCTTTTTGCAATGAGAAAGAATTCCCCTTGATGATTAAAGCCAGCCGTAAGTACCGGGGAGCCACCCGCAGCCCATGGAGGGCTTCCCATGAGAGCTCAGCGGGAGGTGTCCCCAGCCCCCCCCCAAAGGCTGCCCGGTGCGGCGGTGGGAGAGGCTGGGGCTAAGGCAAATGTCCCCAAAGGGACGATGGCTGCCTGATGCTTTGTTCTTCCCCAGCTAACAGGCAACAGCCTAAAGAAGCGAGATTCCCGAAGGCTTGGCGAACTGTGGCCGCCGGGGTCCTTGAGGTGAGAGTTTAGGGTGTATATCTTCGCAGCAAGGTTTGGAAAGTGTCCCTCTTCCTTTGCAGAGCTGTCCACAAGTCCTTCTCACTGGCGTTCAACACCGTCCAGGTAATTCTCTTAATTTCCTCTGACAAACTCAGCCTCCACAAAGGATGCCCTACTGTGCCAGGCCATCTGGCCCAGGCCTGTCCCGGTGTGACGGGCTATAAACGTCAAAAAATCCACGTTGCAGGACTGATTCCTATAGCATTGAAGGACCCGGCCCATCCACGGTGCCAAGTACCGTGCATCCCAAACAGCCTTCCAATGGGAAATATTATTCTCCCTGTTTTATTGGCACAGAAAGGGACGCGCAGAGGTTGCACATTCCTCCTCCTCACACGCAACACCAGCCAGAGCTTCACCGAGGTCACAGTCGGGCTCAAAGGTCCATCCAGTCAGTCACAGGCCACTCTGCCTCCTTGGGGACAGAAGTATGAGTTTAGTCTAAAGCGTTTCAGCTTCCCAAGAATTAAACTAGTGCCACAGGCACCAACCAGAAGGGATTGTGGTGGCAAGAAAACCAGCGGTCACTGCAGGGGTAAAGGGCTGGGGAGGTGGGGTGGCCTGGATGGTGGCATCAGGTGATGCATGTAGCAGAGAAAGCTCATCATCTCCTAAAAGACTCTTGGCAACTGACTTGGAGGAGCAGTTATTCCTGATTCCCAAGCTGGTGATTGATATTCCTTTAAACATATAAGCAAGATGTATGGGCCAGGCATTTAAAAGGTCACTTTTGATACCATTGCAGAGAATAGGCGTTTGGACCAATCTCAAACTGTGGGTGGGAAATTACATTAAATATTTCCTAGTTCACATAAATCTAATTATACATGGGGGGGGGTGGGGGTGGTGTGGAGGTGGAATTCCTCCTGACTTCTATAAGTAACCCTGAAAACAGGAGATTTAATTGTAATAATTGTCTTAATGAGCATACGTTTTGGGAATACCCAGCTGCTGACTCTGCAATCCCGATCTTGCCAGGGTCTGTGAAGAAACGAGTCAAACGGGAGAATTTAGAAATACTACACCTGGTAAGGATCACCATGACCATCCTACCCTTGGTGTCACTGTCACGCTTGTTTGTGCTAGGTGCTATACAAATTGCAACGACAGCAAGCCCCTCTCCTGGATGGCTTTGTGGTCTAAACCGTCAAGACCGAGGATGGGGAAAGAAGGAGAAGCAGAGGTGTGACCAAATTTGCCAAAGATGACGCAGCAAACCCATGGTGACACTGGTACCAGCCTTGGGAAGTCCTGCTCCAGACCCTGGTCGCACTGCCAGGGCAATGGTTTGTCTGGACCAACCTAACCAGGTTAGCACAGGTCACTACCCACCTCTCCCGACTGACAGGGAAAAAGTGATGTTCCATTTTAATATCTGCAGGAGAACCACAGACCCTGGGAGAGAGATCGCACGCATACTGGGTAACAGTGCGATGGTAGAACCCCGCGGAGGTTTTGTGAGGCGTTAGGAATTAGTCGTATATCCACGCAGCCATAAGATTTGCGCAAACTGTGTCTACCGAGGTTCTCAGCAAAAATAATCCCATGGCAATCGCCAAAGTGAGCTGATTTCCAGCTCTGCCCTGCTTTCCAGACACGGAGCCTTCCCTTCTAGCGTGTTGCTGCCGGAGCATTGGATCGCAAGGGCCGGAATGGGATGTAGATATGCAAAATTCCAGATAAAATCGCCAACAGGGTCTGTAGGAGCCAGAAGCCTGTACCCCAAAGCCTCTCACTGCCTTCTACGTTATTTAAGCTCAGATTTTGAAGATGTTTGGATAGTTGACTGCTAGGAACCGAACCTCTGAAAAACACCATTTTCTGTGCAGACCTTAAGGTCGTGGCATGGCAATCTTCCCTTTCCGGATTCATACGAATCCTTCAAAATTACCCAGATTTTATTTTAGTGAAAATAAAATTTTCACTAAAAAATAAAATTTTCACAAAAAAAGAAGGCCTTTGTGAGAGCCTGCAGGAAGGTGCCCATGCTCAGAGCGTGCCACCGCTCAGTCCAGCTGCCTAGAAGTGCTTGGAGAAAACTGGCAGGTGAAGGATTAATATGTTTTTTTCACAGCCAGATCCTCTAGGCTGGCAAAAAAATGGCATTTCCCATCCAGCTTTCAGATTAATTTTTGGGAGGGAGAGGTGAAGCACAACTGATCCTCAGCGAGCGGGGCTTGGGGCCTGGCCCAGCAGCCCCCCAGCAGACAACCCCAGCTGACGCCTCCCAAAATTTCAAAGCATCTGCAGACCAAAGATGCCCAAGCACGGCCAAGTCTCTGCCTTTAAAGCCGGGAGGCACCGAGCCTGGAGAGTAGCTGGAAAGGCTCCGAAGCTTTGAGGAGCTGATCTGGTTTATTAAGGAGCACTGAATGCAATGGAGGAGGGGGGAGGAGGAAACCGTAAAACAACAAAGTCACTCCTTGAAAAGCAGACACTGCTTTCAGCCTTTGTATAGCCCCAGTCCCGTGTGTCGGTGCCAAAACGTGCTGGGGACAGGCAGGGCTTCTCAGTGGGAAACCAGGGCCCCAAGTCTCCGAGAGGCTTTTCAGGCTCCTGGAGCATGGGCTGCGCTGGGGCAGAACCGGCCCCAGCCGATGCCAAGCTGCCTGCAGCCCGCCGGCTGCACTGGCACAAAATGGCTGACGGGCAGCCATTTTGTTTCCTTAGCTTTGCCAGTAGGGAAAGCCGGTCATGCCTTCATCTCCTCGCCTTGCTGGAGTGGGAAAACAAAAAGCAAACATGCAAAAGGGGGAAAAAAAAAAAAAAAACAAAAAACAAACAAACAAAAAAAAAACCCAAAAAAAACCCAACCGAAAAAGCCCTACCAAACCCAAACAAAAAGAAGCGAGGAAGGTCTGCAATTGCTCCCCGATGTTGCCGCCACGTAGGGTGCCATTTAGAGCCGTGCGACTACTGGCCGGCAGCGAGGAGCCCGCTCGCAGAAAAAGCAGCAGACGGAGCAAAAAAACATCTTGAACGCACCCTGCGCTACTGGAAAGCAAAAAAAAAAAAAAAAAAAAAAAATAAAAAAATAAAAAAAGACATTTGCCAAACCAGCCACGAGGACAAGTTGCTTTTAACTTCTTGCAGGCCAGGCGAACCTCTCGGAAAAGCAAGGCCGGCCGTCTTCCCAGGCACCCCGTCCCAGAGCCGATATTAAAAGATCACGCTTTGAAAGCGTTAATCAAAGGTGCTGAGAAGAGGGAAACGGAAGTGGAAGTAAAAATACTTAAAGTTCATTCCTGCAACAGCCCCCGTCTCCCAGCAATGCTTTTCCTCCATGCTCTTTTAATGACGTAGGTCGTATTTTATACCAGTATTGTCGTAGCATTTATTATTAAACAATTAGCAGGTATCTTAATAAATAGCTACTCCTCTGTTAGGGGTTGTCTCAAGTCCTATCAGATGTTTATAAGCACCTAGATCACTATTAATGAATCTCATACTGTTATCTGTAATACAGGCATTTGTAACCTGCTTGTTACACTACTTATCTTTTATTAACCCTTGATAAATCCATTATTAAAGGTGGCCACAAAGGTAACGGTTTTTCTAAACGTTCCTGTATTTTCTTTGTAAATTAGCATATAATTTCCACTCTCCTGAAGGAAAAAAAAACCCCACCCAGAATTTTCGTCATAAAAGTAAAACAGGCGGTATTGATATTTCATAGAATAATTCCCCTGAAACACTAAAAATCAAGAGATATAAGAGAAAAAATACCTTTCTGGTTTATTTTTACCTGCTTCATACTCGATTCTAAAGGTTCACTTAAACACCTAAAGCAAGCAGATCCTTTCCTGTGATATAAAACGCTTCCATTAATACTGTTTTATTTCTCGATGTTCAGTTCCAAAGCTGCTCGCGCAAGGTGTGCAGGTAACGTCCAGCCCGAACGTAGATTTTGTCCAAAATATTTAATTTGCAATGCGAACCCCCAGCCCAGCACCCACCCCTACAGCCCCGGCCCCAGGACCACCGTCACCTGGGTAATTCTCTACATTGTCCGTTTGTAAGCAAGGCAAGCAGATATGGAGGCAAATACCTTTCTGTGCAAGAAAAGCGATTTCACCTCTTTCTGCTCTCCTTCCCAGCTCCTCTCTGAAAGTGTCTGCTTCTCTCCAGGTGTCTGGGCAGCCCCTCAAGGAAAGGTAGGACGATCGCTCCAACACCGATGCCTTATCAGAGCCCAATCCCCCCCATGCCACAGGGACAGAGATCTGCTCCTCCAAGCATCCGTGAACGAAGAGACGTGACTACTAACTCCAAGACATCCAGGCTACTGAAGGAAATGCAGAATCACTTTTAAAAAAAAAAATAATAAAATAATAAAAAAAAATATCGCCTTTATTTGGCGCATGGTTCTGGTATTTTTGCCATGCTTCTGCACAAAATTGTATGGTAACGTCACCAAGTTCCCTTAAACTTTCAAGGCATGTTACTGTTGATGGCGTCTCTGTTGTGTATCACACCTTAACGTGTGCAGGATACACACGCTGGTGCAGTAAACAGCTTGTTATCACAGCACAGCTCCGTCCTCGTAAGAAAAGCAAGGGCTTAAAAAGCCAAGAACAGCTATTCCTTTTAATATTTAAATTAAGATTTTTGTATTCCTGAGATGAAAACTCTCAAGGAAAGAAGGCAATAGACGAAAGAAAAATCCCTAAAAAAAAATAAAATCCTCCGTATCACGTCAGCTAAATCCGAGTGCTGCCAGATCAGTGGTAAGGTCAGATATCATATTCACCAAAAACAAGAGGACACACAACAGGTTAAAATGCTACCGTCCGGCAATGACCGGCTCTAATCATACCAAGCCGATGTGTAAAACCATCCGCCCATCCAAAAACAAATTAGACAACAGTGCTCTCTGGTACTTTATAAATACAGAAGAAAGGAGGGCTGTTTTATTGAATATAGCGAACAAACCTTTCCGTCCGGCTATACCGTGCAGCCCTGCGACTCTGCGTGCACCGAGTAGCCTTACGCTGCTAATACAAAAGCTCAGTTTGGCAATTCCAGGCATTTTCAGTGTTCAACATACGCCAAAACTACCCACTCTCTGCCTCTGACTTTGGTCTCGTTCCAAAAGGTCCTTTTTTTTTTTTTTTTTTTTTTTCTCTTTTCTCTCTCTCTCTCTCTCGCTACTGCCGGTGCCACGTAGAGACAGGAGAGTTGGGCTCGAACATGGCCGCAGCCTCCAAAAAAGAGCCAAGTCCCAGCGTCCTGGCTTTCCCCTTCCAGACGGAAAACAAAATGGCCATGCAGCAGCCATTTTGTTTGCTGCGGGATGGGAGGGAGAAGGGAAGGGAGGGGAGACGCAGGCCAGGCGGGAGCGCGCAGGGAGGATGGGGGGGGGAGAGGGAGGGAGAGGGGAGGGCATCCATTCGGCAGGAACCCAAAAGCTCCGCAGCGATGCCCGGGCGCGCCCTGCCTTCCTCCCGCCGGGGCTGAGCGGCCCCATCCAGCCCCGCAGCAGGACCGAGGTGGAAGGACAGACATGGGGTCGGCTTTTCCAGCCTTCCCAGGGCTAAGCTCGAGTTGTCTGGCCGGACAGGGGTTACGCTGCCTTCCCCGGGCATGGCCACTGCCACGGGCAGGCTCCTGCCCCGCCGCTGCCGGCCCCGCAGGGCTCGGGCGCTGCGAGAGCTCCCACCGGGAGCCAGGCAGGCGAGCGGAAACCAACGCGGTAACGTCAAACTCCTGAACTTCCCTGTGCAGGAAACGGTGTAAATAACACCCGTGGGGAGGGGGGGAGGAACCCGGCGCAGGCCTCGGGACGGCGGCTCGGTGGCAGCATGGCCCCCACCACCCAGAGTCAAATGGCACCTGCGGCCACAAGGCCCCAGGGAGGAGCGAGCCCAGGTTCCCTCGCTCGCTGCCTCAGCATGGCCGAGGCCGGCGCAGGGCTGGTCTGCGACGACACCTCTTGGCTCCGCGGGTCTGCCCCTGCCCCTCCGAGCACGGCAGGAGGAGCGGAGGGCCGGGCGGGCAGGGGAGGATGGGGCTGAGCCTCCCCCCAGCCCTGCCTCGCACCTGCGAAGCACCTCGCCAGCTCCACTTCTAGCTGTCGTTCTGCCCTTCCACGGACCGACGACGACGCTGCCCGTCCAGGCAGCGCCTACGGCTCGAGATGCCGGAGCAGCGCCTCACCCGACCCACTTCTCCCCAAAGGGAGAGAGCTCCGGGTTAGCAGCCAGCCTCACTGAAGCCAACAGGCCACAGAGATGAATCCCACCCTTCACCACAAAGGTTAAGCCCTTCCAGTGCTGACCAAAACCAGACAAGAGGTTTCTAGAGCAAGGCAAGCACCTCGTGACCTTGTGCGAGAGCACCCGGCACGGCAAGACCCTTAGGAGCACGTGAATCAAACACCCGCTGGGATTTCCACTTCTGTAGGTGAGGCAAGCGGTGAAAATCAGGACTATTCCCAGCACTTAGGATGGGTAAGAGTTGCCAGTTACGAGCCCCATCCCCTAAGGATGCAGGGAACTGGAAATGTCAAAACCTAGCACAGTTTTGAAGCTGCTACAGATCTGGTAGGAAAAATCCTGCAAAGAAGGTTGTTAATTGAACAAGGCACTTTGTGGCATATTCATGTGGGATAAATTTAAGCACTGGAGGCTGGACCTGCTAAGCTTTATCTAGTCAGTGGGGAGGGCAATTTCTCTGCAGAGTAGTTTGGAGCAGAAACATAATGCCAACATCTTGAATTATCCTGCAAAGAACCCAAAAATCTTTAGGTTTTTTTTAATAACCACTGCTCCTCGCTGTCTGATCCTCACTGCATCCTTCTGCAAAGTAACCTAAGATCTCCAGGTGAAAATTGTTATTGCTTAGTAATTTGCTGTGATTGATTAGCCTTATTAAAGTGGTCCTGAAAAGAAGCATCAGCTGTAACAAACTCTCAAGTGCCTGCCCACCCTCACTTCTCATACGGGCTCAGGGAGGAGCCGTCTGACCTCAAAGGTAGGTTTGTGCACTTTGTATTAACCTTGTAGTTTGGGAGTTTTGAAGGTATTTGAGAGCTCCAGGTATGGTTTGTTGCAGTAGGGTTTGGGAAGGCAAGGCTCGCTCGGAGCCCCTAGCTTTCACATTGAAAGACTTTTGCATTTTTCCTGCGTTACTCTGCCGGGAGACGCGTCGAGGCAGCCTGCGGAGCGAAGGGCTATATCGCCCGCAGCCACAGATCAAGAAATGGTCACATGCAGCATATCGGTTTGAAGCTAGGAATGAGAAACAATTTCAGCTGCCCTGGCACCACTGCTCTCTTCTAGAAAAAAACCCTGACAAACTGAGGAACTTTATTTTTATCCTTATTCTATGTTAAAACTTATTACGAACAAGGCGGGACAAGCTACATCTGCAAGATGAGGTGGTTTGCTTTTCCCAGTAAGAGGGCCCCCCGACCAGCTGGGCAGCACCTTTGTGGTGGGTCCTGAGATAGAGCAGGAGGATTAGGGATGTGCGTGGGGCTGGGATTGCTGGAGGCATTAATAACCCCCACAAAATTGCATATAGCCTCTCGGCGCTAGTTGGTTATTCAATGTATCTCAGCCAAATGGGGGGGTGGGGGTGCATGGGGTGAAAGATGGGAATAAGAAGAATAACGAAGAGGGTTTGTGTGCTTGGGAGGCTTATTAGTGCAGAGGGGACGGTGTCTGACCACACGAGCAAGGGAAGGTGATCACGAACGCACAGGTTTTGCGGACCTGGGTTACTGACAGAGCTGAGACGGTTTGTGTTGGGAGAAGGAGGTGTGAACGTGATGAAAATGCTGGAGCTTCACAAAGGGTAAGGGTGCTGAGCAGGGGGGATATTTCTGTAGCCTCCAGTCAGGGTTGTTGTGGGCTTAGTAAACTGGTGGTAGATTAAGATGTGGCTGTGAAAGGACTCCCTTCCACAGGACGGGTTGCTCGCTGGTGACGCTTTCTGCTTTCACGTGCTGCTGCTGTGGCATCACCGGAGCTTTCATTCAAGGCACACCCTTGATATTGCTCTTCAAGCTTCCAGTGTTGTGAAGGGCTTACTGCCTGGGCAACAACCAGTTGAAAACCAGGAGCAAAGGATTGTTAAGGCACGTGGGCCCCTACTTAAGCCCCAGGAAACTCTTCCTCAGGGGTGAATCATGGAATGAGGGAGTTGGTTCTCATTCTTCCACACACATATACTTGCTGCCAAGGGTTGTCATTTGATAGTAGGTAGAGCAAAGCATGCTGTCTGACTTCAGATCCGCGCTGGGTGGGGAGAACAAGACTCCCATTTCTGTTTGTGATCAGGACTTGTGAGAAAGGGTCTGTGATGCTGTCATGGGTCTTGCAAGCCAAAGAAACCCATCCTTTAGCTCTGGTTTTTTTCCTACCACATTGTACAGCGGTGGAAATCAGCTGCTTATCGTCATGTGTTTGAGTCGGTGGACTTCCTCAACATCAAAGCTTCCCCTCTGGCTGTTTGCTGGAGCCTCTTCAGGTCTTATCCTTCTGGTCTGCTCCTATCCCAGCAAGTCCGTACAAACGCAGCCCGGCTGCCAACCCTCACATGCTCTCTCCTCCTTGTGCTGGCTGTTTTGCTTCTGGTTCGTGAAATTTAGAGTGGATAAAAATGTGAGTTAAGAAGCAAAGGGGGTTTATTCATTTGCTGGTAAGAAGAACTTTCCTTGTGAATGAGGATAAATGGTATTAGCTTTTTTTCCCTTAGCTGGTGCAAGCTGTGGGTGAACCAAACTGCCTTCTCTGGGTATTTGGATGGATTGTTTTCTTCTCCAGGTTTGTCCAGCTGTACCTTTCCTCACTGTGCCTGAGGACTCTCTTGGGAGTCTTTAGGACTCCTCTGCTTCTGTCTCAGGGGAATTATATACATAAGGCAGCAGCAGCAGCGACAAAATAATTTAGGAAGAAAAAACCCAGACTTAACAGCTGCGTTGCTGAGCTTGTGCATCCATTCTTAGTGAGTCACTTTGCCTGTTTCCTCCTTTGGGAGATAGATAGTCCCTACCTGGGATGCTGAGAAGGTTAATTAGTTAATGTATTAATTAAGTGAATGTACTTTGAACAACGGAATTGCCTGAGGCAGTAGATCCCATGAAGGTCTGAGTCCAACGCTGGCTTTGACAAGGTTGGGCTCCCAGTTCTTACCAGCTGAGACACCTTGCCCTCAGCCAGAAAAGAATTGAACTTACATGCGTTACTCATTCTGTTGCCACAGCGCATCTGAAGCACAAATTGCCGGGGTCCATCCAAGCTCTTTCCTGCCTGCTTCTCCCACCAAGGATGAAGATACAGCTGCCTTTCTCACAAACACAGCTTTGGGGCTCCAGAGCAAGGAAACGGAGAAATCCAGGCTAGGGTTTTTGACAGCATTGCTAGTCTTCTTGGTATGTGCCCAGCCATCTGGTTGTGACCCATATCCCACCTCGCTCTGGGGGACTGCACGCACCCAAGGCAGTTTCTCCTCTCTCCTCAAGAAGATGGGTGGTGGTAGAGAACACTCTGCCTGCTGAAGTGAGAGGCAGCTTCGCTTTCCACCCCGCTGGGACCCATCCCAAACTGGATTTGGAGCTGCAGCTGCAATGAATCCTGCAAGTCAAACCCTTTTAGACTTTGGCCAGTCCTGAGCTCATCCGAAGGCTGTTTCATGCAGCTTCAAGCACCTTATGTGTCTGTGGAGGCAACTGAACAGTAAAGTCAAACCCTGTAGCAGAGGCTATGACCTAGTTCTGGAAGGATCCAGCAAAGACGTAACTGCCAGAGCTGATGGGGGTTGTTTGCCTTGCTCAGGCATGAATGCAGCGACCCATCCAGACCCTGTGCTTCATCAGGATGCCAAAAGTTGCCCCTTAAGAATGTGAGACTGTTCCCTGGTCATCCTGTGTGGGCTAGATGGAAGACAAATTGTGACAATTTTGACCGCTCAGGGAACTGAGATGGAGTTTGATTTCCAAATGTGAAACAAAATTCTCCTCCCGCATCAGTTCTGCAAGCTCTGAAACTCTCCGGGTTCAGCTGGGTTCCTCCCCAGCTGGAAAGGAAAGCGCAAGGCAACGTCACAGCTATTTCTTCTGTCTCACATGTATACAATGCAAAGACCTAATCTTTAGAAGCTGAAAATCATAATTAGGCAGGCAAGAACCTACGGTCTGAAAAATGCATCCCTCTTTCTAGTCTAGCCTGAGGTGTGTATTGTATTAGACTCTCAAAGGGCTGAGTTTTCAGAGTTGCATTTTCAGAAATGAACTGCTGCTGAAAGCAGACCCCCTGAAATAAGCAAGATTAGCAAATGTTCCCATCTCCAGCAGTTCTGACGATGCCACCAGCAGACAGATTTTCATCACCCTTTCGGCTGAGCCCTTCTGGAACTGCGGACGTATTTTTCCACAGGCTGAGCTCTTTACAAAACACCCCTTTTTCCAACACAGAAACTATACAGATTCCTAATTGCAGCCAAGTTTGACCACAGATACCATCACACAGATCCATCTCTTTTCCCCCTTTGTTGATGCAAAAATGCCTTGGAGAAATAATAGCAATATGTCTTTGCTAACTGATGGTGTTGTGTTGGCTTTGACCCATCAGTTGATCGGCCATCCTCATCTGTCATTTCCTAAACCCAATGTTTTTCTGCTTGTTTATCTTCCCTGGCCTTGTTTGCACACAGCCGCCACCCAAAAACCTCGCTCTGTCCAGGGAGTAGGATTTATCACTTCTGTTTCAGTAGCAGCAGAACACAGAACAATGTAGGGCCTATGCAAACAAGTACTGCTGTTTTCTTTTGCTTTTCATTTATTCCTCAGCGGTAAATCAGTGCATTCCAAACCAAACAAAAATCAGAAGATTTAGGACCTGAAGAGCAGTCCAGAGCAATACAATAGGGGTTGAAGACAGGTTGCATTTAGAAGTTAAGCAACAAGTAGCCCTTGAAAGCAAATGAAATATTTAATCTGTGATGCGTACCTCAAATTGTTTCTGGCCGCTAATGATGTTTTGGCACTCTGCAAATGGCAGGAGCTCAGGTGCCTGGGTCACTTAACGCTACACACAGGAGAGATCTGGGCTGAGCACATAAACTGCTCCAGGCAGGGACCATCTTTATCTACTAAGGACAGCACTTAGTAGAATGGATCCCTCAAGACATTCCCACAACCAAATGTGACACCAGTAAGAGCTAATATAAGCACAGTCTGACACAGTTGGAACATACAGGACACCAGGACTGGGAATTACAACCCTTCGATTTTGTCCTGACTCTGTCACCAAGCTTTGACCTTTCAGAAGACCCTAAAGGACCACGCAAGCTTGAGCTGCGGCATTATGAAAAAGAATTGATCCACACACCAGCTCCTCCTTTGACTTCGTTTCAGCCCAAGCCAGGCACATCGGCCTGGCATTGGCAAGCCAGTGCAGGGCTGCCATGTGTTGTTTGCACAGATGGACAAGACTGCCAAGGAAAAGATAGTGGAACAAATCCTGAGGATCCTGCATGAGCACCTACCAACTCCAACCAGCGTTCTTACAGAGCAGGACTGAAAGCCCAGTCGCTTCTGTGGCCACGTGGGGACTGTATAGCCTGTACTCAAGGTCCCACGTGATGAACAAGACTTGACAAGCCTGGCAGCAAAACATAATCCACCTTTACCTGCTTGCAGTAAAGTTGAGCTCGGATGAGCAGGCAGCGCCTGGAAAGCTGAGCTTATCGGTGCGTTACAAAGATCCCTTTGAACTTCTGTTCAAAGCTCTTTGGAGAAGACACCTGCCTGCCTTCCAAAGAGGCTTTTCCTGGGGTTGATGCTGCTGTTTGCAGCAATCCTGGCCAGTTTGTTGGCTGCAGCTCTCCCGGGGCTCCCTCCGGCCTGACCTACGCTGCTGAGCCCGGCGGGGAGAGGGAGCAGACGCCGTCACGGCATCCACAGCTCGGAGCAAGCCTTGTTCTCAGCCTGCCTGAAGTGGCCGTGGCAGACGTGGATAAAAACAGTACCCGGGAGGCATCTGCCTGCAACGGGGCGTGCGCTGTTGATGCGCAAGGATGAACAGATGGGTTGATTACACAGGGAGAAATGGACACTAATCGTATCCAGATCCACCAGCTGCAGGATTTCCTCCTGAGTGCTAAAGTACAGGAAGCCCTTACCTGCTTCGTTATCCTGTCTCTGTTCATTAGCCCTTCCCCCGCCCTGGGAACCACATCTCGGCTAATCCCCTGGGCAGGGGAGGGCCCAGGCTGCAAAGCTGAGATCCAGATGGGAACTCCACAGTGCTCAGGCACGGCTGGATCCAGCCCCAGGTCAGGCCCTATCCTGGCCGTCAGCTCCAGCCCAGCCAGGCTCCGCCGGCTCAAGTTTCTCTACTCTGGGAGCTCGTGGCCGGACTCTCTTTTGCCGCCGCCTCTCTGAACAGCTGGGAAGATTTTGGGACTAAGGAGAAAGAGTTGTGCAACAAAGACAAGCGCTGGGGCTCGGCACATCGTGCACCTCCACGTCTCTGCTGGGATGCAGCCGCTTCTGGGGTGGAGCCCCGTGTGTGTCGAACAGCCGGGGAGCAAAGGAGCTTTTGCAGATTTAAAACAGCAGAGGCGATCCCCCAGCAGGCTGTAGGATGACTGGCTGGGCTGAACTGGGAGGTGATGTTGGGGACCTTATCTGTATTCTTATTTCTGGGAGACTGAAACATGAGGTTTCATCACCTGCTTGGCTTTTGTGCAGTGCCAGCTTGGAGAAAGGAGCGAGACCCTCCTAGACCCCTTTATCCTCTGTGTACCCAGCTCTCTTTGGCCGCAGCGATGTGCTCCCAAGGCAGCGCAGCTGGAAGGACGATCCCCGGCGTCCTCCCTGTGGGGCCGCTCAGCTCTTAGCCCAATCCTTCTCCCACACTGTGTAGAAATTCAAGCTGTCGAGGACGCTGGTATCGGCACCCACCCTGACTGTTGGCGGAGTCTCCACGTGAGGACCGCAGCCTGCTTGACAGATGTTATAACCTGAACTGTTGCTCTGAGTTGGGCTTTTTGGGACCCTCTCCTCGCACGCCCAGGGTGCCTCCACTCCTGGCTCTCGGGCTTCTGTTGTCAAACTCTGCATGTAAATTAGCCGGCTCCCATTCTGCTGCCGGCTCCTAAGCCATCCTGGCTCCACACGCTGGGATGCCACGTGCCGCCCCGGTGACCTCCGTTCCCCTCGGCAGATCTGGTGCCCAGTGCCGAGCAAGCCAAGACTGCAGGAGAGGAGAACCACTCCCTGAATTCTTGGTGTTACTCCCAGAACCTCCCTGCCCAGCCGAAGCTGCTTCAGGTCCCTACGCCTGGCACTAAAATATCAGCACGGGCCATCCCACAAATTCAATCCAGACCCTGGAGGTCCTGACTGAACCGTTGACCAAGTCAAAGGTGGCTGTGGCTGCCCCACGGAGCCCTCAGGCTGGGAGGAGGAGGAGGCAGCACAGCGCTTGCCATGGACTTGCATGTGAGGAGAAACCTCCTGCCTGGTCCTGCATAGGCCAGGGCTGCTCCGGGATGCACAGCCATCTCCCTTTGGCTGGTCCTCAGTCCCCAAGCCCACCAGGATGGTGAAGCTGATGCGCTGGCAGCAGCCACAGGACAGAACAGCACTGGTGGGAATGAGCCGGAGAGGTGCTTGCAAAGCCACCACCCCCCCAGTCTGGCTACGGTCCTCCTGAAACCACCGGCTGTTACACACCGGGCAATATTTGATCATCATCATCACAATAATGTAATACGTACCTCTTAGACTCCACAGACCTCACTTTATGCAGCATGTACCCTTTTCTGGGCTGCTACTCTTACATTTTCTGTGGCCAGGACTACCTCGCGAGCGACCCTAGTGTGCCAAACCCAGCACACACTAGCCCTGCGTACCTATCTCATGGGCTTTCCAACTGCAAAGCCAGACAGCACAGCTCAGTGCCCATGAGCAACCCTACAATAACAAACCGGCCGCCTCGCTTTGTCCTCCCAGTCCTCACCTTTCGCAGCAGCCAAGTAACATCAAAGATAAACGGTAGCTACGAGCAACTCCACAATAACAAGCCGGTACCACAGAAAAAAAGTGGAGCGAAATTAAGGAATGAAAGAGGCGGTGGAGAAAGGAAGAAGAAAAAAAAAAAAAACAAACAAAAAAAAAACCAAACACAAAAAACCTTCAGGAAGGAAAACAAATTATATTGAGTTCTTCTGAGGACCACTTCTGGGATGGTGAATCAGATCTTGGTACATGCAGTGGCCAGAGGTACCCCATGGTGCATGAAGCTGCTAGCGCATCGGCTCTCCCTTGGATGTGTTCCTACAAGGATCCTGTTAAATTTGTGCCCCAAAATTGGAACAATTAGTGGAAAGGCTGAGGATGGAGCCCACAAAGGCTAAATTCAATCTCCCTGCCTTTTTAATCCCCTCTTTCCCCACTAGAAGTGGCCACTGGAGTGGTGAAGCTAATGACATGGATGGTCCAGCATGGGGGAAGCTGGTCCCCTCGGGTCTGGCCTGTGGAGACACAAAGCCCAGCATTTTCTACAACTGTAAATTAGGCGATTTTCACCAGTGTGAGTTTTGCTCTGAGTTTTCTATGTTTGTTTGGTGTTTTTTTTTTTTTTTTTTAAAAAAAAAAGGAAATCACAATCCCAACTCTGCCTTGGCCAAACATGGCCCTTTTAAGGAAAGGAAATTTCCCAGAGCCACCCTCAACAAACCTGGAGGCCCGATCCTGCTCTCGGGAATGCCAGTGCAAATCCAGAGTGGCTCTGCTGACGGCTGGGGGGGCTACAGCAGCTGGGTGAGGCTCGA
This sequence comes from Falco punctatus, assembly GCF_963210335.1. NCBI lineage: Eukaryota > Metazoa > Chordata > Aves > Falconiformes > Falconidae > Falco > Falco punctatus. The sequence goes on from NC_137597.1 coordinate 3,105,061, forward strand.
GCCAGGGAGAAAAGCCCCTGATCCCCCGCCTGGAGATGGAGCAGAGCTCTCACCAGAGCAGCCCGAGAGCAAACTCAGGATTCAAAGGCAATGAATAGCAGAAAGATCCAACTCCCAGTTTCAAGAATTTGTCCTTTTTTGCTCAGCCATGTTCTAGAAGCACAAGCCCTATTTTGCTGTGAGCTGTGTGGAATAAAACAGCTGCGTCCCTTGGCTGGATGGCTCTTCTAGGGGTGCCAGATGTTTTGCTTAGGACACGTCAGAAGTGTCTTGCTTGAGTTCAGACTTTCTCTCCTCTCAGGCTGCCCGCTGCAAAGCCCACTGGAGCTTCAGTGTTTTGGGGTTTTTTTTTATATCCATCCTCTACCAGCTTTTCCCAGGGAAGCAACAGGGACTGGGAGCGAACTGGGAGAGGTCTGGTGTCACCCCAGCCCCTGTCTGTATAAATAAACTGTAAGGAGAAAGCTGGAGTGAGGTGCAAAACACTTGTGCTGCCTTCACACCGGCACAAAGCGTCTGGCTGTAGAGCCGGGTGTAATCACGCTCCGCTGAAGAGGGCATCCCAACACATTTGGGGGGGTCAGACCCCACAAATGACCGCCTGCCGCCAGCTCCCAGCACGGGAGTTTTGGCTTCCAAACCAGCGGGGGGGAAGGGTATTGTGAACCCCCCGTATGGCTGCGCCGAATGGCACGCCAGCGAGCGGCAAGCTTCAGAGCCAGACCCCGGCATCCCGGCCACCAAACCTGGGTACCCGAGACCACCCAGCTCTCGCTGCAGGGCCGTGGAGATGCGCAACGCTCAGGACAGCATCTCTAAGAGGCAAGGGGCAGGTGAGGCAATTTTGGGGGTGCCCCTGGAGCAGGGCCGAGACAGCCAGCGCGGGCTGGTGGGTCACAGAGGCAAAGCAGCGCTGGGGCATTGGGGTGCATTGTGGCCAGTTCAAAGGCTTTACTGTAGGGTCACGCATTGCTCGCTGGAAGAGAGGGTTTTTTTCCAAGAAGGGAGAAGGAGGGGGAATGCTGGGGTGGGGGGTGGGAAGTGGAGGAAAAATTTGGTGAAGGAGGAGGGGCAGCTCTCGTGGCTCCCGAGCGCTTGCGAAGTGCACGGCGGCTGGGAAGAAGGACCCTGCCCTGCAAACAAGCTGCTTTTGTTGTGTCCCAAACGGGCCTAAATTAAGTTTGACAGAAAGAGGGCAGATGCGCCAGGGCCAAACCCCTGGGCTCGGTTATGGCCGGGCAGAGCCCGAGAGCTTCGGCGCGGCAGTGCCAAATCTCGGCCGGGTGCGAGGGGAGAGGCGCGAACCTCCACGAGGCAGGAGGTGCCGGGCGGCCGCCAGCAGCCCCGTTAATCATCCCGATGCCTTCGCAAGGCAGCTTCCTCCCAGGAACGCCTGGCTCGGTCCGTGTCCAAAGCCTAAAGGCCGCCATCGCTCTGGGAAGAGCTGCCGCCGGAGCGTTCCCTCAGCCGGCTTCGCCCGCGGGGGCCAGCAGAGCCCCCCACCCTGCTCCTGGGCATCTCCCCAGCCCTGCCACCCGCCCTGGCACGCTGTGCCAGCGTGGAAAACGAGCCAGCTTCTAAACAGTTAACGCTGACAAAACGCTTGAGTTCCCTCCTTCCCGAATCCTCCTGGTGTAATTCACCCCCCCAAAATGAAATAAAATTATCCTCCTCCTCTGACCTCACCCGGGCATCCTCCCTCCTTCCCATCCTCCCTCTCCCTCCTTCCACCCTTCCCGTGCCCCCACCCTGCACTGGCACGGCCGGCTGGGAGCACGCGTGCCCGCCGCTCTGCTCGGTGCTCGGAGCTCCCACCACGTTAGCTGCGGCTGCCATGTTGAATTGCAAATCCGACATGATTCGACATATTTTTTCCTACCTCGGTGGTGCCCGGTGGGGAACTAAAGAAGCACCCGCACGACACGCACCCAGCCCCAGGTGGCTCTCGGGGACGTCCCGGGTGGCCGGGTGAGGGCAGGGAGAGAAATCACCCTCCTAGTTCTCCTCCAAACGCCCTGTACGTAGGGTCCTGCCTATCTGCTATACATCCCTCTCTATAGGAGACCGATTTTAAAGTCGGATGTTTTAGCACCAAGGGCCGGAGGACTCGACAGGAAAGGGTTTCGGGGAGAAGGCAGGTTACAGCAACAACAAAGCGACTGAGCAACTGGAGGAACAAAACATTATTTGAAATCAAAGGCAAAAAAAAAAAAACAAAAAAACAAAAAAACCCAACCGCACGAACAAAAAAAGGAGAAAAAAAAAAAAAAAAAGAAAAAAAAAAGACACCCAAAATTAAGAGTGAGGTTCGATTTCGTACCAAGGCAGCAAGAGAGACGCACCGTGGAAGAGAGTGGTTTTGTTGTTGAGTGGTGGCTGGATTTAGCTCCGCTTATCCGGACAATCATCGGGGAAGGATCCTTTTCCGAGAAAGGCCAGTTTGAGTGAGACAGCTTTTTTTTTTCCCTTCTCTCGCTCGCTCTCTCCCCTTTCCTTCTCCTCGCAGCTCAACGCCAAGAAATGGGCGGTGCCTGGATGCCAGGCTCCATCCGAACGAGACACCCAAGGCCAACGGAGGCTGGCACAAAGGCGAGCTGGCAGGAATTCCTGCACTCGGAGCCGCGCACCCGCGGGACGAGCTGCCACCTCCCAAAAAATCAACCTCCGACACCGCCCGCTCCGGGAAGTTGTCCCGTTGGGCTTGAAAATGCCCCACCAGGCTCAAGCACGGGGAGGGGGCGGGGGGGGAAAGGACAAGGGGAAGCAAAAAAATATAAAGCCAAAGCCAAGACCTTCCTTTGCACCAATGCAGGTTAAACAAAAGGCCTGGGGAGGTGGATTTTTCTTTTTTCCGGCCCCCCAGGCTCCTTCTCCCGCCTGCCTGTCCCCCTCCTCCCTCCTCACACCCTCCATCACCGGCTCCCTCGCCCACTGCCCCAACGTCCAGGCAGAAACGAGCCCTGGGCTCCCTCCTTCCTGGTTTTAGCACGACAGGAGGTGGCGGGTCCTTGAATAGGAACACACACACCCAACGCGAGAGGCATCCGATGGGGGGGAAGGAAAAAAAAAGGACAAAAAAAAAAAAATACATATATATATTCACACAAACAACAACCCACCCACCATGGAGGAAGGTTGGGAGCAGTCGCTGGCAAGGGTGGCGGATTGGGGGTGGTTTGGGTGCCAGGGGGTATTTTTGGCCTTTTTTTTTTTTTTTGCTGTCCAAGCACCTGGGTTGTGCCGCTTGTAAAAGGGGAGTCGCAACGGGTTGGGGAAGGGACCAGGGAGAGGAGGGGGGGCGGGGGTGGCCGGGGTTGGTAGCGCTGCTGGGGAGATGCCAAAAAAACAAAACAAAACACGTTTTCATTTTGTCTGCACCAGCCTGGGCGCAGGCGAGCACGGGAGAGAGGGAGGGAGAGGGAGGCGCACGCCAGAAAGCTGCCGCGCTCAGACACGGGCCTGCGGCCACGTCCCTCCGCAGCCGCCCCGGCAGCCGCTCCCGCTCCCTTGTCCCCCTCTCCCTGCCCACCTGGCTTCGCCTGCCAAGTCCGAGTTGGCACGGCTCCCCCGGCTGCGCCGAACAAAGCCGTCACCCATCCCCGAGCCAGCGCTGACAGTAAGCAAAGTGACAGGCGCATCTTCCGCATGTTAATCCAAACAGCGAGAAGGCGAACGAGCAGCAGAGGCCCCCCCCTTACCATGCATGCACACCCCCCCGCCGCCGCCGCCGGCCCACGCACCCCACCCTTGGCACCCATCGGCCTCGTGCGGGGATGGCGAGGCCCCCGCCGGCGGGAGCACCGAAGCCTCCCCGTCGGCGAGGTTTAAATCAAGCCGAAGCCCCGCTCGGCGGGCAAACGAGGCCACTCGGCATCTGCTGTACCTGTTCCCGCTGCCTTCATCTCGCCTTGGAACCGTGACAAGAGCGCACTCGCCTCTGGTGGGCTCTCAAAGCCGCGGGTCTGTAACCCTTTGCAGGAAGTTGGCACCGATCCCAGGTAGGACTTTACTCCCCGGCTCTCGCTCTCTCCCCCCACCTCCGCCTCCCGCTCCCTCCCCTCCGCTCCCCCACCCATCCTGTCCCTTGGGCCCCTCTCCCGTCCCCCAAAACACCACCCGGCCCCCCGCTCCCCCTCCACCGGCTCGCCCGCCTCGTCGGCCATGGAGGCAACACGGGGGGCGGCCGAAGGCTGCTGGGCGCCCGCCGAGCCCCGCGCACCCGCCGCTCTGGCACACATACCCTTTAAGGATGACCTGGGCAAGACAGAGGACAACAACTTCCTGCTCCGGCTCCCTAAAACGCCTGTTTCCACGCAGGGGTTAGGCGGCGCGGCGAGACGGGGGGAGCTGGGAGGAGGTTTGGGGGTTTGTCGTCATTGAACCATGCTTTTTTTTTTTTTTTTTTTTTTGCCTTTTTTTTGGTTGCCTTTTCTTTTTTTTTTTGCCTTTTTTCTCTTTTTTTTTTTTGCCTTTTCCCTTTTTTTCTGGCTTTTTTCCTTTTTTTTTTTTTTTTTTGGAAACACAGATTTTTGCCCGGCAGCCCAAACCCAACGCGAAGGGAAAGGGGGGGAAGAGAAATCAAATGGGAAGAGAATAGCTCCAAGTCGGCAGGACAATGCACGGGAAACGGGGAGATTAGCGTAGCTCTCAAAATCCATCGTGCCCGCCCCATTTCTGAACCGTTCGCCCCCGCGCCTCGTCTTTTTTAATTCTCCCAGCTCCTGAATTATTCCAGTCCACGAGCGGGAGGGGAGCGCACAGTCCGGAGTCCCTCGGAGCTGCCAAGAGCATTGCAACAGGAAAGAAAGAAAGCGAGAGAGGGAGAGCCAGGCAGAGCCCTCACAATCGAGCAGCGAGAAGAGCAAGGAGAAATTAACATCCAATTAGTGCCGTGTTTAACGAGGGAGACAGAGGCGGCTGTTGTTTTATTGCCCTGTTCTTTTCAGGCGCATCTGACAGGCAGCAGGGAAGGCACCCCTGCTCCAAGTGACGTCATCATATTTTATTTTTTAATTATTTTTTCCCCCCCTTTTCCCCCCCGTCTTTCCTCCTCCAAGTTTCGCAGAGACAATCTCGGCAACTCGGCCAGGGAAATTCAGGACTTTCTCGCATTCGAGCCACCGGTTCCCCCTCCGCCTCCGGCCTCCTTCCCCGCCCCGTCCACCGACACCAACCCCGGAAAAACAAACGCGCCAACCCACCCCAAAGTCTTTGTTCTTCCAAAAAAAAAAAAAAAAAAAAAAAGGAGGAGGAAAAAAAAAAATAATAAACGTTGGGATCACAGAGCTGGAGGGAGCCCGGAGGAGGTTTCTCCGCGTGCGTGTCGGAGTGCGTGCGTGCGGCTGTCCCCTCTCCCGTCCCTCTCCCCAGACAGCTTGCTCACCTTGTAAAACTTTGCGGCATGTGACGCTGCTCCGGCCTCCTCTGGCAGCCTGACAAGAGCCGCGTCGCCCGGCCGCAGAGCGCAGGCGGCTTTTAAGGGAGAAACTCCATTCCTAAAGAGCGGAGAATTAACACGTTTGCAGCAAGGGACGGTGCCTGGGACAACGGCGGCGATGCGGACCCTCGCCGTGCCGGCCCTGCCGTCGGGTCGCAGAAGAGGGAGAGGAGCCGAATCAAAAGCCGGGGAGACTTTTCCCCCCTTTCCCAGCTCGCCGGGCCTCCTGCTTCTCCCACGGGATGGGGGAGCCCAGCGCCATGCGAGCGGCGAGGGGGGCGTGGGGGCCAGGGCGCCCACCGGGGAAGGCATCGTGGCCAACGCCGGCCAGCCTGTCTGCCACCTCCTTCCCCCAAGGGTCTCCTTGGGGTGGGATAAAACGCCGCCAGCTCCCCCCGGGAGCACTGCCATCCCAGGAGGGGACAGGGTGGCTCAGTTTGGGGGCATTGGAGGGAGTTTCCCCCCAAAATCAGGCCCGTGGCAGGCCAGGGGCAGCGTGGAAAGCGGCTTCCCCAGCTCTTCGCCTCCTCTCACCAGCCGCCGGTGACGGACGGAGCCGCCGCTGCCAGCGTGGCAGTGGCAGGTCAGGCCGCCGCGCCGGGCTCTCCCGCCATGCCCTTCGTGGCCTTTTCTCCTTGTTTCCAGCCGGGATTTCCCTTGTCCAAGGGGGAGGAATCCAGTGGGATCCACCTCCCTCCAGCTTCAGGCAAAGGCCACCCCAGGGTCCGGGGCCACCACGCTGAGGATGTGGCCGGGGACGAGGCCACTGTGCCGCCGGCACCTGGGGCTGGTCCAAGTCCCCACCCTGAGCATTTCCCGGCACCAGCCTGTCCCACCTCCCCGGCGGCAGGATCTCCTCCGCGAGGGTTATTATTTTATATCTATAAGTTTTTTAAAGAATGATTTGTCTACGTGGAGCTGGGCGCTGTGGGAGAACAGCGCAAACAGCCTTATCGAGGGCAGCCGCGCCGCCGCGACACTTCCTCGTGCATGGCTGCAAAACGGGGCCCCTCCATCGCTGCCGGGGCTGGCGAGGGCTGGCGGGGGGGGGGGCTGGCAGCCCCTGGCCTTCCCACCGACCAGACACCAGGGTGATGGGCACCGTGCAGTGGCTGGCAGAGGTTTGCCGGGCTGCTCCCCTGACTGGGCAGCGGGGAGAAGCGGCACGGCTGGGCGCGGGGGTTTGGGTTTAGCTGGAAGGTCTGCAGCAGGACGGCTCTGCCGGGGGTAAAAGGGAAGGATGCGGCGATCGGGCTGAGCTCCTTCGCCGGGCACGAGGGCTTCACCAGCACCTTACCGCTCCCCAAACCCCGCCGGACCCAAGCGTCCGCGCCCTGCGGAAAGTCAGGGCAGCCTTGACCTGAGTTTCCCTCTCCTGGCTGCCGTCCGTGCTCCCTTCTCCCCCGGCCGCTGGGAGCAGATGAGGCCAAAGTCCCGGCAATCTCTGGTCTCCACTGAAGGCTGATAAACCGTGCGAGCCCAGAGCAGCAGCGATCTCCACCCATCCTGGTTTTGTGCAGGAGAAAGTCAGTATTTAAACCCAAATTTGCTTCCTGGGCAGACAGGGGAGTGCTGGGACTGTAGGGAGAAATCCCCTGCTCCGTGCCCTGGTGCCGGACCCAAATCTCCTCCTACAACCCTTTGTTTGTTCTCCTGACCACAGGTTTCACCCCGGGTCCCCTGTCCAGCAGGATCAGGCCCTGTCCCCATCAGCTGTGCTACATGAGCATCAGCTGCAGGACCAGGGAATCTGCTAACGGGGCAGCAATTTAAGGGAGGGGGGTGCCCAGCCAGGGCTTGAGCTGTCTCCTTGCCTGCTCCAGGTGCTGGCCCCATGCTGGGACATCCTAAAGTGTGGGACATCGAAGAACCAGGGTAGGAAACAGGAGATGAGGAAATATTGAATTATCCTATGAATGGCAGCCCCCCGCTTCAAGGTAAAGCAATGCACTGAAAGCTCTGAAATGTGGTTTTCATTTAAATTGACCAACAAAATGCGTGGTGTTTCCAGCAAAGCCTGTGGGTCCCAGTGACCTGGGCAGGAATTGCTGGCAGGATGCTTGTGCTGGTGCAGGTTTAGGTAAAATTCCTCAAAGGAAAGGAAATTGCGGCGGCTGCGCGTGGGGTGTCGGAGGCTTTACAGGCGTGTGACCAGCAGAAGGTGGCTTTAATTTCGAGGGTGAAGGTGTATGTTCCTGAGCAGGTGTTGTGGTTCTGGGGGAGGCGATGCCCAGTGCTGGAGGAGGCAAGAAACCAGCTAATGCAGTAAAAGCCCAGCGGATAAGGATCCTGCAAGCCATGCAGGGGAGGGTGGAGCGGCTGAGCCTACCTGATGGGGCTGACACCAGCCAAGGGGCTCTGCCATCCCTTCCAGCGGAGCTCAGGGTCAGTTTTCGTTCCAAATATCTACTTTCATGTATATTCTTTCAAGCAGCTGAGCCCAGTGCTGCCTCCACCCTCACTCCAGGTGCTCCCAATGCAGTTTGCTCAGCCTCAAAGCTGCTGACCTTCCATGGAGGTGAGGAAGATCAGAGGGAATCTGAGTTTGCAACAAGTGGTGTAGCCCCTGCTTTGGGGAAGAAACCAAGGGAAGTGCCCGTCTTAAATTGAAACCTTCCCTGAGAGAGGGAGCCTGTTATGCAGGGGAAAAAATAAATAAATAAAATAATTAAAAAAACCACCCAACAGTTGTTGTTTTACAGCTGTATTTTGGAGCATAGTTAAACCTTCTTTGAAATAATCTCTGGTGGTAGGGAACAGGGCCATGCATTATTTAACTTCTGTTACTGTAACTTAAACTGTATAGGAGGAAGGGAGGACAAACGGGACCAACTTCACCACACTGAAGGGAGCTGGGTGGGGACTGCCAGTCCCAGAATGTTCCAGCACCATCCTGCCAGCCCTGGCTGGGAGGTGCAGATCAAACCTCTCTGATGGAGGAAAACCCCTGGGCGATGGCAGGCTGGGGTCCCCAGAGGACCAGGATGAGATGTGACCCCAGCTGCTGCTCCGGCAGCACACGGGAACCTGCTCAAGGACCACAAAACCTCTTCCCAGAGAGTGCGGCAACCTCTGTGCAAAACTGCTTCGTGGGGGAACCAAAACAGGAAATCTGTCTGGCTGCTGTGACAGCACAGACCGGTGCAAAAAAAAAAAAGTCTCATCTGGGCAGCTGAGAGTAAATCCTGCCCCGCTGCCACCAGTGAGCTCTGCTGCGCTGAGCCGTGCTCCTGTGTGCACCAGGAGCCCTTCACCCCGATGTCTCACAAGCCTCTGGCCAGCTCGTTTATTCCAGACAGCAACCGACCGAGTGCCCCTCCTGCAAGTGGAACCCTTCGGGGTGTAGCTGTTATCATCAGGACGCTGCCACGCGCGGCTCCGTCGGCGAAGCCGCGACGCCGGGGTTCGGAAGGAGCCCGGCAGGTTCATGGTGAGGCTCGTGCGATGCAGTCACGCCAGTCGAACCCAGGACCCATCTCCCCTGAGAAACGCGTAGGGGCTGCCCGTCCAGGTTACACCCAGCAGCTCCGTCGGGTGTATCCTCCACGCAGCCTGTCCCGCAGCAAAAAGCCTTCACGGAGCAGCTGCCGCAGCGCGCAGCCCTCCCCGCGTGCGCTCCCCACACCGAGCCCATACCCGTCTCTTTGGGACTGCGCCGCTCTTTGTAGCGGGACTCTGATTCCCTTTTGTGTTTTGATAACTGTAATTTCCCTTTCGTGCCCGTGGGAGGCTGAACCCTCCCTGGTGTTCTGGTACCCTCAAAATATTAAATAAGGTTGATCTCGCCCAGGATGAGCCACCTGCCACAGCACTCCCAGCAAGGCGACCTCGGATCTCCGGCTGCTTCTCAGCTCGGGCTTTTGTCCCTGCACCTCAGGGCTGGCTCCTTCAGTACCTCGGCATTTTCTGGATTCCTGGACTTTCCCAGTGACTCCGGAGCTACAGCCTGGACCAAAGAGACAAGACAATGCCCTCCTGCTTTCTCTGCTACGTGTCCCGGTTGAGACAGCCGTGAGGATGGAGCTTTGGTCCAGCTGGAGCCTGAAGCCAGATGTCCAGAAGCCAACTCGTTGCCGGCCTTGCTGGAGAGGAGGTGTCTTGCTCTGGCACCACGGACTTTGGATCAAAAAGAAAAAAAAACCAGAAATCTATCGGAACAAGCTTAGGGTTTCTTTGAGAAGTCCAAGTCGATCGCCTCTCCCTGCCGAGGAGTCAGTCGATGTGGAAGCAGGCGGCTGGCACGGGCGCTCTGCGGAAGAGCAGGCTGGAGCCACGGAACAGCTGCCCCTGAGGAGGAGAGAGCACAGGGTCAGGGCAGCCGTGCCCAGACCCGGCCAAGGGACCGCAGCTGGTTTAACAGGGACCAGCTTGTGCCGGCCGCAGGGCCTCAGCACCCCGGGCTGCTACGGAGGAGAAAGGGGTTCCGCCCCGTGGGCGCTGGGTACTCCCCCCAGGGCTGGCCGATGGCGACGGGCAGAGCCACCTCGCTTTGCTGTGTGCAATGTCTTGGTGACAAGTTTTGCACACAGCAAGTTCTGGGCATGTAACGGGCAGACCAGTACTTCCATGCCTGGTACCAGTGCAGAACTGGAAGGATTGACGTAGGTTACAAAGCGCATCGAGGATGCAGCACAAGCACTTTCTGGGCAGTGCTGGAGACCCCGGGAAGGAGCAGAGGGAGCCCAAAGCCCCGTGTGTGCCCCACTCCCTCACCTGAGCACTGAGATACCTCCAGCAATGGATCCAGGATGGAAACACAGGAGCATAGGGCGGGAGGCCAGCGCACAGCCTGTGTGGCAACAAGAAATAGCTGAGACGGTCTGTACAGATCTCACGTTATCCAGACGGGTAACACAAGAGCAGCAGTTAAGTGTAAGCAAGGACACGGAAACGGTGTCCACGCTGGGCTGAAGGCCAAATGACCAGCTCGTTATTTACAATGCAACAGATCATGTAATTTAATTACCCCTGGAGTGTACAAACAAGGAGCGTTACCTGGATACGTTAAGAGTGCAGGACTAGATGCTGTATCTACACCTTCAAAAGCCAACAGATATCAAGAAAATACTAGTAGCAGCGGCTTGGATCCAGTCCCCGTCCCGTAAGCGTGAATGCAGAAGAATTCCTGCGGCGGTGGGACTGGGAAAGCAAGCTTGCTCCTGCTCCTGCCTGCACCCACCGCGACGTTAACGGCTTTGCTTTCCCTCGTGCCACCCCCAGAGCCAGCACGGTCCCTCTGACGCCTTCTGCCTCCGGTCTAGTTCGGATCAGACTGCACCACCACCACCACTCTCCCTATTTCTCTCCGCTTGAGCTTTTACGCTGCTCTTGTCTGTGCCCTCTGATCTAAAATTATAAGCAACCTGGGACAGGGAACGAGCCAGCTGTGCAAGGTGCCATATCGTTTAGGGTTCCGTATGAAAGCTTTGCGATCGTTAGCAGAGGATTCAGACAAGGGGCTGGAAGAAAGGAGGGGAAAGCCTCAGATCTCCGTGTGACGGACGTACCCACAGTTGTTCACTGCCATGAGATCTCCCACGAGAAGGAACGGGTACGTCAGCATGCTCACAGCGATCTGAAAGCACAGAAAACTGGTAGCCTGTCTAATGTTCACCGTGTCAAAGCTGTTTCCAGCTTGCATGCTAGCAAAGGTTTGTCGTTTGGATGTCAAGTACAAACCAGCCTTTGCCCCCCGACCGCGAGCTCTCACCCCACAGGTGACAGAAGGGGAGAAACAGCAGTTGCCTACGTACCCCCATCACGAATTTTGTGTAGCTCCGGATCACCGATGCCTGGCTGAACTGAAAGGAGAAACCAAAGGGATTTGTGCAGGAGGCAGATGACACCAGGCTGTCACTCTTGCGTGGCATCCCTCTGCACCTGAGACAGAGGGCGTGGGGCAGGGGAACAAGGCAGAAAGCAACAGCAGCAGCACTGCATCCCAGCTGAGAATCGGGGAAGACTTCTGCTATCAAAACTGATCCCCTAAACTGCAGTTGAAACACAGCCCTGAGCAGACACAGCATCTTTAGCACCTTCACGGGGCTTTATCTAAAGCCCAGTGTCCTTTCTGTATTAAATTAGCTCCTGCTTCCTATAAACTCCTCCCAACTGCAGGTGCTTGGTATGGGGCCCCCATCAGGCGCTTCCACTCACGTTATCATCCACCGCGTAGGTGTTGATGAAGTGAGCCAAGAGGTTGCAGCACCAGAGGAAGATGACATCCCCCAGGATGTGAGGGACCAAACCGCTGCAATGGCAAAAAGAGGGTGTGAGGTGGAGAATGATCCCAGCAATGCTTCCTGAGGTGCCCACCCTCCCCCCACCAGCGCAGAGGAACCCCGCTCCCCCAAAACACATCTTTGCTTTTGGAAGGAAATGAAAGGGAGAAGGGGAGATTGGAGGGCAGGGCTCTCCCAGCCTTCACAACGGTTCTACGTGTGCGGCCAGGGACGGTCTGGAGTAAGAAGCTTGGATCTGCCGTTTGGGCACGGCTCTGCCAAGTCCCCTTGTTCTACCCCAAATTCCTCCTTGGTCCAACTCCTGCTCTGAAACCCAAGCAAGACGCTGATGAAGTGGTGCCATTAAGCGCATCTTGCAGATGCTCTTCTGGATGCAGAATGAGCAGCTCATCTCTTTGTGGAATCTCTCTCCTAGAAATTAAAATGAGGGGTGGTGTTCCTGCAAAACCTGTTCTACTGCAAACTGGGACTAACTGGGGGCAGCACTTCAGCCCCTCCATTTTTCCCAGTCCCTGCTGCCACCTGGGAGCGCAGCTGCTTTGGTTTATGCCTCTCATCCATGCACAAGCACCCCCAGCTTCTGCAGCTAATGGCACCAAAACATCAAGAAAACATTTCTGAGGGTTCCTCTGGTTTGTCAGTGCTTCAGCAGCATCTGCTGCACCAGCGCAGGCATCGAGCACAGGGCCTCCTCCTCTGGCTGTGCAAAAGGATCCGGGTGTGCGTTAAACCTGTTTCACCAGCAGATGTGCTCAGACAGTTGTGAAAGTGAGCCTGTTAAGAGCCACACGAGTGCTTGCTGGGCTGGGAAGAACAACCTCTGAGCATGCCAGGGCCTGAGTCACTCGTTGCTTCCCAAACATGATGCTGCCCCTTTAGAGCAGGGGACCAGTTTTGTTTCTGGGACTGCGTGCTCCCATCCAGCCAGCTTCACTTGCTTGGAGTCAGGGTTAATACTTTTTGGAGACAACCTGTGTACTGTCGAGGTCCTAGCAGCTCTGGAGATGTGGGTCTTGGGGGGCTAGGCACAGCAGAAGTCTTCAATAGAAGATCTGCTGGCTTAAAAGATGCAATACACAAAGAAAGCAAAGCTCTGGTCTGCTTTGCAGTCAGCCTTTAAAAAAACCAATCCTTTCTCTAGTTCAAAGTCAAGTCTGAGGCAGACTCCTGAGCTGCTGGAGATACAACAGGGGCGTAATAAAGTCCAGAAACAGAGGGCTGAGCCGTGGCAGCCGTGCAAGTAAAACCCTACTTATCTGTTGATACACTGGCTTGTTTGTTCGATTTGCAACAAGGATCCCACCCCTCCCTCTCCTCCATCATTGAAGTTACAACGGATGCTGGGCCTGAGCTTATGAGATGCCTGGAGACCAAGAGTCTGAGTGAGCTGCAGAAAGGGACTAAAAAAAACCCAAATTCATTTGTGCTACAACTCCCACGCCTGGCGAGATGTCCAAGGAGATCTGGACTAGGAGTATTTTTAGAAAATGACAAGTCATTAAAAGCTGAAATGGCAGCAGGCAGATGAGAAAGCCTGCGTGATGTACGGTGATGCAACCCAGCAGGAGAAACCCAGTGCTGGGGAGCTGGGACGAGGCATCTTTGAGCTGACGGCACGCAGCAGCTTCAGGGCCCAGGGAGCACCTTCCTGGGGACCGCTGCAGATCCGTGGGGAAGCAATAAACCCATCCCCTGCAAAGTCTTTACCTCTAGCCAGGCACACACCCAGGGTGAGCGGGTGCCGCTGTTCCTGCTGCGCAGAGGTTCCGAGGCCACGAGCAACAAGCGCATCACAATGATTTTAAGGGAGTGGATGTGCTGGGATTGGGTTTGGAGGGCTGAGAGCGGAACAGCAGCGGTTCGGTCCTACAGATGCATTTTGTGCTCCCTTCGCAGCAGTGCGATTTCCTAGCGGGGTGGCAGAGCACGTATAACTTCAGAGCCCTCCCGAGACGTTCTGGGTTGTGTTAAAGCCTTTCATGTGAACTATTAAGTTTAATTAGGCTACCGACAGTGTTTATTTTATGTGGATGGAAGGGAATGCGGCGGCTCCCTTCACTTAACTTCCTCGGGAGGTGGAGGAGAGGGAGGGCTGCCGGGCAGCCTGCTCCGGCCGTGCCCCGTGTACAGGGAACATCCCAGAGGAACCTGTATTTAATGGAGGAGGCTCGGGGCTGCACAGCTCGGCAGAGAAGCTGTGGGCTGCGAAAGGAAGATGCAGTAACACTCAACTGATGGGGTCTCTGCAGACCCCTTGCCTTTTCCCCTGGGGGAAGGATGGGGTGAGACCCCCTGCAACTGCTTGCCTCTTCCTGCTGCAGGTATGTTTCATCTGGAGGCCCAAATTTTGTGACTGCAGAGCCAAAGGCATCAGGCCTGAAAACCCCTCCTGACGTTTCAGAGCTGCCTTTACTGTTATCGACGTCACCAAGTGAGTTATCTCCCCACCAGGAGCAGAGGCAGCAGCTGGCTCTGCTTTTATATATATAAGTGAAAGAAAAGGAAGAAGCGTTAAGGGTTCAAGCAGAAACACGTCTGCTAGACTTCCACTTCAGCAACACCGCGTTGCTTCACCGCACTTCCTAAGAGCTGGAAAGGGGGTTTGGCTCCTCCTGGCCCAGGCAGCAATGCCACTGACCCAGGCAGCATCACGCTCCCTCCTCACAGGCAAACCTGCTGCTGGCACGAACCACCTGCTCATTACAAGCACCCGCGGTGCTCCTCAGAGGAATGCGCTTCTTATCCAGGCCCTGGCTTTGATTTCAACAAGGGGTCTCATTGTTGCACTTGATCTCGGTGCCTGTTGCACAAACAAATGCTTTAAATGGCCCTTCAGTGAAACACAAAGAAGCGTCAAGGGAAAATGAAAGGTAAGAAAAAACACGGGGTTTTCTCTGGGCTCTGCAGGTTTGATTGAAGATAAGATCTGGGGCTACCTTAATGGTCAAACTGGAGCGCTGTCAAAGGCACAGATTTAATCTGCGCTCTGGGAGCGATGAGAGAGTCCTGTGGTCAGACAAGGTTTCAGATGGGGGAGCTCAGTGCGACTCTGAGGTGAGCAGGGCAGCCAGGAGAGCCACCGGACTATGGGAGAAAGTATTTAAACAAACTCACGTACACAAAGAATCCCAGGATCCCTTCTTCCTTAAATATCCTGCCAATGGCGCTGAACACACCGCTGCCAAGAAAGGAGAAGAGCTGTAAGCGTGCCGAGGTTGCTCCATCTCTGTCCTGCGCAGCTTTGCATGCGTTCTGCAGCCACCAGCCAGCAATGCAGCGGGCAGCTCTGCTCTGCTGCTGCTTCTCAACCCACAGAGCATTGTGTCCGCGCTCTGCCAGGCTGCAGGAACACCTGGGACAACACAGCTTGCTGGTAACTGGTCAAATGCTGAAGCTAGAAGAACTCCGCTTGGCTTTGCGTGAGCGGATACACATGCCACAGCCACGGCACGTAATATGCTTTGATTAGGCTGATTCTCAGCCCGAGAACCCTGTCCTGCCTCTGGGAACTCGCACTGGCTGTGGTTGGTTAGTTGCAATCGTGTCCAGCACGCTTTCACATGGCTGCACGTGTAGTTTTGCCCTGCAGAGAGGCAGGTATTACTGGAAAAGGTTTGGAGAAAATCTTGCAGACTAGCAGGGCTGCAGCAGCACTTTGTATCACCTAGCCTGCCTCTCTGCTGACTTCCCTTTCTATTAACACCTAAAGCAAAAAGGCAGGAGAGTCACCATGTTATCAGCAGAGGTGAGTTACAGCACCAAAATCCCCATGAACACAAGCCAAACCACAGGGAGGCTGGGGACAGAGCCCAGCCCCCACCATGTCCTGTCCCCCACCCTCTAACCACAGCCCAGATTCACTTTTCTGTCTCCCAGACCTCCTGGGTTGCCACATCCCCCACTGCAGGGAGCACCTGGCACCGCTGACTCCTGGACTCCCGCTTCTGTGTGCCTAAACCCTTCAGCGCTGCAGCCACTCACCTGTATTTTACTTCCCGGCCCACGAACTGGACCATGCAGCGCATAGAGATCACTAGGAGGAAAGAAACACAGGGCTGACCAACAAATCCAGTTTGGGCTGCAATGGACGTGAAGGACAATGCACCCTGACCCTTCTGCCCTCCCTTCCCTCTGCTCACACCACCCCCAGTTCCTCTCAGCGGTCCTCAGCGTTGCAAGACCCATCAGAAACCAGTGCCCTCCCCCTGGCTGTGTGATGGGAAGGATTTCTGGCCCTAACCCCAGCGGGATCTCTAGGACAAGCTCCTGGATGAATGGGAAGGGCGCACCTCACTGCTCAGCTGGGTTAGTCCCTGAAGGCCAACCCAAGCATCTGCCTCCCTAAGCAAGGGCTCAGACCTGCGTCCGCTCTGCGGTTTCGTACGAAGCTGTTTGTGAGAGAAGCGCGTCAAGTCAACAAGGTTTCGGGGCGATCCTGAGCCTGGAGAGGGCTGCCAGGCAGAGGGACAGGACTCACCGTGCAGCGGGTGCGAGACAACCCGGGACACGCACTGCATCATCATCTCGTGAGATGTCTGGGAAGGAAAGAAAAAATCACCCCTGTACAAGGAGCTGTGCTGCTCCACCGGCACAGATCAGGCCCTTTCTCTTAGCGTGGTGAAACCCATTTCAGGTCCCTCTTTTGAGATCTGTTGCTCTTGAATAAACCTCTGTTCCAACAAAATATTTTATAGCTGGACACAGAGTAGCTACTGAATACCACAGCCTTTTCACCTACAGTTTCTCTTCAAATAATTTCACCCGCAGCCCACGGTTTAAGCTTCCTTTGCTCTCCAGGCACATCCCCAATGCTATCTCCCTGGTCACTCAATGTGCAACATCCACCTCTCACCTCCTTCACCACTTTCCTAAGGGAGGTCTTCACATCGTCCTTGTTAGAAACATGCTCCATGTCTTCCAGTGGAAAGGCCTGAGCGGAGAGAGAAGAAATATATGGTCAAAACGGATGGAGATGCTGACCCACAAATCCTCAATGTCCGAGGACAGGAGGAAACCAAGAGCAGTTGCGTTCTAGATGGGAGGAGAAGAAAAACAGGCAAGAAGGAACATACGAGAAGGATGGAAAGTAAAACGGGAAAGGAGGGGTCACGAAACTGCTTACAAGAGATAAAAAGCAAGCGGTTGTTCAAATTAAATCAAACTTGTTCAAAAAAAAAAACCCAGCTTTTGGGGATATGGGCACTGTTCTCCTGTCCTAAGGATTATTCCAGGCCCTTAGGAGATGGAAAGGGATGGGTGCTTTAGCCCTCCACGTGCAGTTGTGGCTGGGCATAGGCACATGCAGACTCCCTGGCTCCCTGCGGTAACACCGGCTGACCCAGCAAGCTGATTTATGGAGAGAGAAGCCGACCGTTACCTTCTTCACGCTCCCCCTGGTGATGGTTGATAAAGTGCTTGAGATGAGGCGAGGAGTAAGACCACGGAAGAGGCCTCTTTTCCCATCCACTTCCACAATGTGTCTGGCTGGGTAAGAAAACACCGGGCTGCCGTCAGCTGGGAACTGGCCGGCTCACGGAAAGCACCCCAAACACCTCCAGCATTCAACCAAAACCAGGCTGGAGCTCAGCGTGGCACGGCAGCCGCGCTGCGGGCCCCACCAAAGTGATTTATTATAACAACGATAAATAAACTTCACATCAGATGCAAAGAATCCTTCAGTGTTCCCTGTTGTATCTGTCTAATCGGGAAGGACAGCTCCAATATTTTGGGCTGCTACTCGTCTTTTGGCTGGTTTGCTCACCTGAAAGGGCTACGAGGCAGTCTGGACTGAACCAGGGTAGGGAGGGACCTTCTCACGTGTTGTGTGGTGTCACCCCCTCCCCCCACCCCAGGGGTCAGATTCAGGCTTAATATGGATCTCTCCAACCCCAGTTCAGCTCCTGCCCCACCACCTTCTCCCAGGCAAACTTCCTTAGGTCTCCAGGCAGGAAAAAAGCCAACAGATCCAATTTCTCCCTGATAAAAACAAGGTGGAACACAACCCACTACGTGCTTGTAGCTACTCACTACTCCTGCCCCCCATCTTCTGCTGTCCCAAGTGAAGCCAGGAAGGCTCTGCACATCTCCATCACCCAACGCTCTCAACCTATTGGGAAAATGCATCTTCTAAAGGGCAGCACCGGCGCGTTTCCTTCCCCCGGTGTCCCAGGACAGGTTTGCAGCGCTGTCCTACCGCTCCTGCACTGGCTGCCCCCACCCCACGGGCACTGGGACCAGCCCAACACTGGGCTTTCGGGACTGTGTACTCCCCTTCCCCACAGCAAAGCCGCTGTGAGAGCAACCCCCAAGGTCGCGGAGTATTCACCTGCCTCTCCTGTGCTGCTCTACCTGCAAAGAAAGAAAAATAGTACTTTTTTTTTTTTTTTCTTTCTAGATTGCCTTCCCTTTTCTTGGCATTTCTGTTCCTTTAGGGCTCCATCTACAACACAACCGAGCAGGGCAGGGAGCCCAGGTTATTGCAGGGCTGTTTTAGAGAAGGAAGACGCTTTGCTATCTCCAACCCACACAGAACCCTCCACCACCAAACCTAAACCCCCGCCACCCTCCCCGCTAGGGTGTAAACCCAGAGTAACGTGTGCCACGGGAAAGGGGATGCAGCACCAACGCCAGGGCTGCCACCTCCTTGTCCCCAACAACAGGTAGGTAGATCTGATGGCCTTACAACTAGGTGTGATGGTTTATGTCTCGCCACAGCCTCAGGACGATCCCAAGGCGGGGTGGGAGCGCTGCTGGAGGTCGGCAGCTCCCAGCCCCGGTTTTGGGCAGGACCTTGGGCAGGAGGGAAGGGACGTTCACTCACCGTAGGTGAAGAAGCCGGGCAGGTACAGGACTTTCCTTCCCAGGACGTTTCTTCCAACGGTTGGAGGTAGTGGCTCATGTCCAACCTAGAAGAGAAATCCCATGAGCAGGTGCCCGTCCCGGCATTCCCGAAGCCCTCAGGCCACACTGCCTCGAGCCCAGCATCCGTGAGCTGCCAAAGGGCCACGTTCCCCCCATCACCCCCCGATCAACTGGGGTCCCATGCCACAGGCTCCCTAGGGTACAGGGTGTCCTCAGCCCCCCCATTTTTGGGGTCCCTACTAGAGACACTCAGAATACCCATTATACTGGGGGGTCCCATCCCTCCTTATACAGAACCCCCCACTGCAGGGGGTAGCCTCATCCCCCCTGTTTTTATGGGGTCCCCCCAGCACCTGGGGTCCCCATCCCCTGTCAGGAGGGGGTCCCAATGCCCCCACTGTAAAGGAGACCCCACTGTATAGGGGTCCTCATCCCTTCATTCTATAGGGGTTCCTATTCCCTGCTATATAAGGGGGCCCCATTATAGAAGGTATCCTCGTCCTCCCATTACACAGGCTTCCCCATTCTATAGCTGCCCTCGTCTTCCCGTTACACAGCGACCCCCGCTATACAGTGGGGCCTCATCCCCTGTGACACAGGGGGCTCCCCCATTCTATAGGTGCTCCCATTGCTCAGGGGGTCCCCTGTTATATGGGGGGGGGGGGGAGGGGCTATATATGGCAATCCCTAGTGCATGGAGGTCCCCATAGGGGGTCTATATAGGAGCCCAACACCTCCCGTTATAGTGGGGTCCCGACCCGCCGTTATAGATGGGGTTCGCGTGCCCCCCCCCCGCCCCGCGGCCCCGGACCTGGACGAGCAGCTTGACGTAGAGCAGCGGGTGGCTGGCGGCGGCGAGCCCCGCTCCCAGCACCACGAACAGCCCCTCGGCACCCTCAGCCCGGGCAGCGCCCCCCGGGCCCGCAGCGCCCCCCGGGCCCGCCGCCGCCCGCCCCACGCCACCGCCAGGGGGCGCCAGGGCCACCGGGGGCAGCGGCGCCGCCGCCGCCATAGCCGCTCGCCGCCGCCACTGCGCATGCGCGATCTCATGCTGCGTCTGACGTCACCGCGCCGGGCGGAACCATTGCCTGAGGGGTGGGGGGAGCGCGGGCGGAACCATGGCGGGAGGGGGGACGGAGCCACGGTGTGAGGGAGGGGACGGCGCGGCCACGACAGGCCGTGACAGGGGCAGCGCGGCCGGGCGAGGGCTGCGGCGGGGAAGGGAGGAGGCAGCGAGGCTTGGGCAGCGGGCGGGATGTGGCGAGGTGGGGCCATGCCCGGTGCCTGTTCCGCTGTGGGGTCTCCTCAGAGGGTGGGCTGCAGCAGCAGGGCCGTGAGGGGCTGGCAGTGGGGGGCTGGCAGTGGGGACTGGCAGTGGGGGGCTGGCAGTGGGGGTCTGGCAGTGGGGGGCTGGCAGTGGGGGGCTGGCTGGGGGGTGGCTGGCAGTGGGGGGCTGGCTGTGGGGACTGGCAGTGGGGGTCTGGCAGTGGGGGGCTGGCAGTGGGGGGCTGGCAGTGGGGGTCTGGCTGGGGGGGGGCTGGCAGCGAGGGGCTGGCTGTGGGGGGCTGGCTGTGGGGGTCTGGCAGTGGGGGGCTGGCAGTGGGGGGCTGGCAGTGGGGGGCTGGCTGGGGGGGGGCTTCCCGTGAGGTGGGGGCTGGCAGCTGGGGGTGGCCATGGGGGGCTGGCAGTGGGGGTCTGGCTGTGGGGGGCTGCCCGTGAGGTGGGGGCTGGCAGCTGGGGGTGGCCGTGGGGCCTGTGGCACTTTCACACCCCTCGCCCCTTCCCTCCCTCCCCCCCTGCCCCTCCGGGCAGCAGGACCCGCACACAGCCTGTGTGGGCTCCCGGGGCGCAGAGCACGGGGGGGCTGCAGCTCCCCTGTCCCCGGGCTCTTCCCCAGGCCTCCTGCCCAGCTCGGGCCCTTGCACCGTTCCCGCCGCCGCTCTGGGCTCGGCTCTGCCGCCGCTTTGGGGCACGCGGCAAGGGCCCTCCAAATGAACAAACTCCCCGCGTTTTCTCAGCGTTTCTCCTACTTGCAACCTGCTGCGCTTCCTCTTTCCTCTTCCCTCGAGGCCAACCCAGAGCCGAGCTCTCCTGCCACAGAAAGGACAGCGGATGGTCTTTGCCTTGTGCAAGCCCTCATCCCCAAACAATATTCTGGGTGCCAGAAACACCTCGAAGCAGAGAGAAGAAGGGAGCCACAGCCATCAGCGCCCGCCCCTGCAGCTCCTTCACACCCAGGACCCCCTCCCAGCCGGTGCCATGGAGGAAAAGGCCGATAATCACCGGAGCGTGTTGAACCTGGCAGCTATGTTTGAAGGGCAGTGGTAAGGAGGGAGGGTCCTGGGTGCCGTGGGTGCGTTAGGGCTCCGTATGGCATGGGTTTTGGAAGGAAGAAAGCGTAGAGGTGGTTTGGAGGCTGTGGAGAAGCGGTTTGCTAGGCGGTGGTTTGCTTTTCTTTAGCACCTGGATCTGCCCCAGCGTCTTCCCCCTGCTGCAGGCGGTGAAGTGTGAAAACCTCAGCAGGCTGTGACTGACTTAGCTGGAGGTTTCCGCGCCTGGCTTGGGGTTGGGTCGTGGCGTGCTGGTTGCCTCCACGCTCGGCACCTTTGCAGTCAGCCTGGCTGGCGAACACTTTTTCTCCTTTTGCTGTGGACAAAAAGATTTTGGTATGTAGGCAGGGCTCTTCCCTGGGAATTAACTGCTTGAGCATCTGGGAGGATCCAAGCCTCAGGCACCAGCCTCGGACTGTCTAGTTGTTTGCAGTGATGTGGATCCTAGGGAGGAAAGAGTTAGGTGCCAGGGTCAGAGCAAGGGGATCTGCCTGGCCCCTGGTGTGGGAAATAATTCTGAGGCTTGGGGCAAGTTATCGTTGTGGTCCATGCCTCAGTTTCCCCATCGGTTGAATCAGGGTACCAAATCTTGCCTTCCCGTGGGTCAGTGAGGTGCTCTTAGCGAGCTTTAATGAGGCTGGGTGGTTGGGCAGATGAGTTTTGCAGCACTTCCTAAAGATGGTCAGCCACAAGATTTCCTTCTGCTCCAGGAGCTTTGCCTGCATCTCTGCTACATCCTTTGCCCTGGGCTTTGTGCTCTGGGTGGCTCCAGAGCACCATGGTTGTCCCTATGGTCCCACAGTTGAAATTTGGCCAGTGATGTTGTTGTGTTGGAACTGTTTGCAGCATTTGATCTGGCTCCATTGCCCTGCTGCAGCATGTTTGTTGTTTACCATGAAGTGTGTGTTTGATTTAGAGGAAATAAAAGTAACGTAGAACTTTCAGAGGAAGCTGGAGAGCCTGGAACAGAAAACAGTTTAGCCCAAGTCAGTGCAAATAGAAAGGGAGAAGTTCCCTGTTGGATCTCAGCAGTGTGCTTAGGCTGCCACAGATCTGGGAGGCACTGGGAGAGACAGAAAAGCCTCTGTGTCACGGAGGGTTATGCCAGCCCCATGGACGGGAGGGGACGTGTGCGTGGCTGTGGGTGCACTCCTGAGCTCACAGATGTGTGCTTATCAGTGTGGGGATGGACCTGCATCCCTCTTCAGAGGAGTGTCTGCCCCTCAAGTCATCTCCTGTCCTCAACTTTGCAGTTTTATGGCCAGTTTCGTCCCGTTTTTCCCCTCCTCCTCATCCCACGCCTGTCTGCAGGCCACCAGTGGTTGTCTTTCCAGTTTCTGCCCAGAGCAATTTACCACAGACACCAGCTCAGATGACAGACCACTCGCTGTCATCTTCACAGCCTGTGCCCTGTGTGGCATCTTCCCCACGCCTGCTCTGGACCTGTTTTCCTTGTCTTTGCCAGAAAAGGGAAGAGAGAAAACTGCCAATAAACTACCACTCTGCAAAACCACCTATGCAAGCCTTCCTCTTGGATGACACCTCTTGGCTCTTTGGCTTTTAAAGCTTCATGCCCAAGGCTGCTGGCTCCCCATTTTTGCTCCATGGTGGCAGCAGGCAGAAAGCCAGAGCCGTGCCAGCACCGCAAAGGGTAGGGCTGTGCTCCGGAAAGCAAAACAGCTGTGGGTGGGATAAATGGCAGAGTCGTGCTTTTCTAGAGCAGGACAGGGACTGACCACATCAACATGAGGCCCTGGGAGAAGAGAGGCTGGATCCTGGCCCCTTGGAGGATGCGTGGGCTGTCGGACCCCGGTCTGTATCAGCGGGGTTGTAGCGGAGCAAAGCAGCATCGGTGCTGGGATGCTGCTGTGGCTGTTGTCTTTGCTTGAGGATGGTGGCTCTGAGCTGGGTGGCTCAGGCTGTGCTGGGGGAATGGGTGAGCTGATCGTGCCAATTCCTCTCTGGCAGGGCTAGCAAATTTGCCCGGAGGGAGAAGCAGGCTCCGCACGACCAGACTGCTGCTGCAGCCAGCCAGCCTCAGCAGCTTCCAGCATCCCCTGCCAGCCAGAGCTTCTCCCAGATGGCTGCCAGGCACCAAGCAGAGCAAGAGAATGAGGAGGAGGAGGAGCAGCAGGGTCGGCGGGGGCTCAGCTTCAAATGCCTCCGTTCTTTCCGACAGAAGATCAGTGGGGACAACTGGAGGAGGCAGCAGGACCCAGGCCTCACGCCTGGCAGCAAGGTGAGCTCTGGAGGCACCTCAGGCAAGGCTGGTGGGTGCCCACGCTCAGGCAGGGAGTCACATGGGCTGGGTGGGTTTGGAGGTCTCTGCTGGCCCTGCAAGGGCTGGTGCATGTGGTGACAGAGGAGTGGCCCCTTCCCTGATGCTTCAGGCACAAATTCCCCATAGTCAGATAGACCCAAGCAGACCTTGTCTCTTCCAGCTCTGATATAACTACGTTGTGGGGGTCACATGCACAGGTGAACCCAGCCAGGTCCACCTCAGGGCATCCCTGGGGCTGTGCTGGCCTTTGCCATCTGCAGGCAGGTTTCTGCAGGACTGCCTTTAATTACTAGGTGCAATTATAGACCATGGGCTTAACCCACCTCACCCTGCGCCACTCCTCTGGATCTCTATCCCTGTATTGCTCTGGGAGAAACAGGCAGAGAGGAAGGGGTGACCCACGAGGCCATGAGCCAGGCTTCCTGACAGCCCCCAAACGGCTTTGTTTTCACCCTTGTTTTCACTGCATACCTTGTAGAGGTCCTTCCCTTGCCCTCACATGGAGCAGGGTCCAGTTTGATGCTGGGCTGTGGTCTGTGAACAGCGGGGAACAGAGTTGAATCCCCTCAGGCTGGTGGGGGTCACGTCTCTGCCCATGAAATTGAGCCCTTCTCCCCTTGCAGGAACCAGAGGAAAAGAAAATCGCTCTGGAGCTGCTGGAGACAGAGCAGGCTTACGTCAACCGCCTCCACCTTCTCGACCAGGTGAGCTGCGGAGCACAGAGGCCCACGCAAGCCTGGGAGGTGATAGCCCTGCTGCCGCCTGCCCCCACCAGCACAGCTCGGCCACTCTGTGCTGACGGACCAGGCAGGACCACAGCGTAGCTCCGCACTCACCGATTTTCATGTACTCTGCAGTGGGGCTTGGACCCTGTGGCAGTGTGTGGGCTCGGTTCAGGGCACGCACAAGCCAGGGGCTGTTTTATCGAGATATGAAGGGAATGAAGCTGTATAGATACGAGCCACGTTGGGCTGCTGGTCTTCATGGCGAGAGGATGGGTCTGGCCTTTGCCTTTCTGATACCCCAGAGCTCCAGGGAGCACCTTTATCCCAGCAAAGCCTTCCATTTCCCTCCTGCTTCTCCCTGGAGGCCTGGGATTTCCCTCCTGCTCGGAGTCAGGCCTTTTCCCTGGGCGATGTGCTGGTCTCGGAGAGGGAATGGAGGATCCTCAAGTGTTTTCCTGACCCTTTTTATTCACCCCTTCTTTCTTCCAGATATTCTATACGGAGCTCATGAAAGAAGCCAAAAATGGGAAGACAGTCCCAGAGGAGGTGGTGAAAATGATCTTCTCCAACATCTCCTCCATCTACCAGTTCCACGCCAAGTTCTTCCTGCCGGAGCTGCAAAAGCGCATGGAGGACTGGTGAGCTGCGGAAGGGGAGGGCAGGATGCCTGGGTGGCTTTGCCAGGGTGGAGGAGCAGTGATGAATTTGGTCTCCTACCAGGACCAGATCTCAGCTCCAAGTGCCCTTGTGCTGAAAAGCACTTCCTTAAAACACTCCAGCCGAGAGCAGGGTATCTCTGAAAAGGGGGGGTGACATTTCAGGTGGTTTAGGGGTGTGCCCAGGCTGGCTGCAAGCTGGAGACGTTCCCGTTCTGGAGAGCAGGAAGTTGTAGGGGGACACAGCAGGTCACAACGCTAAAAACCTCTGTCCTCCACCGTGCACAAGCCGTCCCTTCGCTTTATCCCTCGCTGTCTGTCTGCCCCGCTGGACTGAGGAAGCTGGCGGTCTGTGGTTCCATCCTGCAGGAGCTGCAACCCTCGGATTGGGGATGTGATCCAGAAACTTGCGCCGTTCCTCAAGATGTACGGTGAATACGTGAAGAACTTCGACAAGGCCGTGGAGCTCATCACTGTCTGGTCAGAAAAATCGCCACCCTTCCAGGAGCTCATTGCTGACATCCAGGTAACGGGCCATGGCAGGGTGGGGGACCGCAGCAGTGCTCCCCAAAATCTGCTTGCGGGGGGTGGGAGCTGCCTTGGTCACTGTTTCTCTCTCCGTCTGCGGTGGCTCTCCCCAGAAGAGGAAGGTCTGTGCTAATCTAACGCTGCAGCACCACATGCTGGAACCTGTGCAGAGGATCCCACGCTACGAACTCCTCCTGAAAGAATATGTCCGAAAACTCCCACCCAAATCCCCAGACCGGGATGATGCAGAGAGTAAGGGCTCCGTCTGGCTCTCCCCGCTGTGGGGGTTGGGAAAGTGGGTTCACAGGGGAAATAACAGCCCCTGACGTTGCACGTGGGCATTGGGATACCTGGATTCTCTCACCAGCTGCCCCGTGCCCTTGGATAAACCTCACAGTCTGACCCTTTTCTAGCAGGGAAGGGGGTTAATCTGCCCTTTCGGGGTCTGTGGAAGCCAGCAGGGTGGGTGGGTGGTGTTTCAGGACAAGGACAGTCCCTCCAGAGCATCCCCCAAGGGAGACCTGCAGTGGCCGAGGGGCCGTCAGACCCCTACGGATAACAGGCTCCCAGTCCTGCTGGGATGGGGTGGTAAACGAACTGGATTTCTGGGTCCGGGGGCCCGACTGTAGCCCACCGCCCAGTCCGGCTGGACCCAGGGGCTTGTGCCGCGTTCCGGGGCCGTTGAGGCTGTGTCCAGGGGAGGA
This sequence comes from Falco punctatus, assembly GCF_963210335.1. Classification (NCBI taxonomy): domain Eukaryota; kingdom Metazoa; phylum Chordata; class Aves; order Falconiformes; family Falconidae; genus Falco; species Falco punctatus. The sequence continues at coordinate 3,130,825 of NC_137597.1, forward strand.
CAGCAGCCACCACAGGCGGGCCTCCCCCCCCAGGGAGAGACCCAGGGGCTGTCTTCCACAGCTCCCTAGCAAGTGTTTAACCTCCACCCTCTTTCTCTTCTTGTTGCAGAGGCCCTGGAGATGGTTTTTATGGTGGCCAAGCACTCAAACGCAGCTATCGCCGAGATGGTGAGTGCCTATCCCAGCTGGCAGTGTCTTGTGGCTCGTGGCACGGTGATTTGCCGGATTTCCTCGTGGCCTCATTGCTGTGCGACTCAGTGGACACAGCCATGCCCTGAGCAGGACAGGAGCACTGTGGGTTCAGCAGAAGAGGCTGGATTCTGTTCTTGATGACTGACCCCATCACCCTGGGAAAGTCATGTCTGCAATATCAGCCAGGATGTGACTGGCTGTTTGAGGCTGGGAGCTGCTCTCGAAGATCAGTCTGGGGTGAGAGTGCTGTGCCACCTCTCCCAGTACTCAGCAGCTGGCCTGGGAGGCGGGGATGGAGGGGACCCAGGGTTGTGGCTGCTCGGCTCCCCACACGGACAGGTCCCTCTGCCTCCCTCAGGAACGGCTGCAGAACCTCTGGGTGGTCTACCAGCGGCTGGGCCTCGAGGATGACATTGTGGATCCCTCCAACGAGCTGATCAAGGAGGGGCCGATCCAAAAAATCTCCACCCGCAACAACAGCACATCGGAGAAGTACCTGTTCCTGGTGGGAGCTGGGATGCCCAGGGAAAGGGGCAGGGGGCAGATAAGATGGGAATGGGGAGAGGGGCAGCGCAGCCTGGACGGGGTGTCGCTGGGTCATCCCTACACAGAGGGGATGAATTCAGAGCTGGGGGATGACATCCCCTGGGTGCAGATGACATCCCCTGGGGGTGTGCCACGCTCCCAGAGTGCTCTGCCTCTGCAGGGGGGAGAGGGCTGGGGCAGGAGCAGTCACTCGGTAGGCTGGATTCTTCCCAAGGGCCTGCTCAGCCCCAGGGGGGTGGGGGTCCTAGATCCCAGGGAAGCCCCCAGCCCTGAGCACCAACCAACCCTCTTCCCCTCCCTGCCCAGTTCAACAACATGCTGCTGTACTGCGTGCCCAAGGTCATCCAGGTGGGCGCTGAGTTCCAGGTCCACCTCCGCATCAACGTGGATGGCATGAAGGTCAGACAAGCACCTTGTCTTTGTGCTTCCCCCAGGCCGCGGCTTCTCCAAAACGCGCCCTGCTCTGGGTGTGATGTGGCTGCTGCCCTGCGCTTCCTCGGAAAGGAGGGAGGAGCTGGAGCCGGGGGTGGCTTTGTGGGTGAGGAGGGCTGGCAGCTATAGGCTGATCTTCTTAAATAGCAGCGAAATCTTGTGCTTGTAGGCTTGAAGGGACTGAAGGGCTTGTGCCTGGGGGAAGTCCCTGTCCCCCACATCATGAAGGAGGGTCCCTGTGTGCTGGAGGTGGGTTCAGTTGCTCCACATCCTTTCTTCGGTCTCTCTCAGGTGCAGGAGCTGAATGACACACAGTTCCCTCACACCTTCCTGGTCTCGGGAAAGCAGCGGACGCTGGAGCTCCAAGCCAGGTAAGGGGGAGGGGGGGAGGGTTCTGCAGACCCTCAAGGAGGAGGGACAACGGCTTATCCACCTCCCTCTTTGTACCCAGGTCTGAAGAGGAGATGAACGCCTGGATCAAGGTACCACCGAGTGCTGGGAGAGGCGGCACACCTTACTCACCCCAGCTGGATGTCCTGTGTCAGGGGCAGCCCCCGCAACTGCCCCTCCAGCCCTGTCTTCCCCTCTAGGCCTTCCAAGATGCCATTGACAGGAAGGAGAAGAGGACTGAGACCTTTAAGACGGCAGTACCTGGGCTGGAGACGGGCACCCCCGCGTTGAAGGTAACCCTCCTGCCCTCCTCGTGCCTTGTCTGCCTCCGGCACCCCCTCTGCACAGCAGCTCAGCAGAGCCCACCTTGCTGTCCCTGTTGCCCTAGCTAAACAGAGCTGGAGGGAGGCTGCGGGTGGGGAGAAGGACTGAGGAGAGGAAGGGGTGAGAGCAGAGGGGCTAAAACCTCCTGGCCCGTGGCTAGCAGGCCCAGCAATGCAGTCTCCCACCCCCAGACAGAGGAGCTGGGCCGCCGAGCTCCACAGTGGGTGCGAGACAACCTGGTGACCATGTGCATGCGCTGCAAGGAGCCCTTCAATGCTATCGTGCGCCGGAGGCACCACTGTCGAGCTTGTGGATACATGAGCTGCCTCGTCCCCCCCTCTTCCCTCCCTCCTGGCCCGCTTGGGTGCTGCTGGGGCAGGAGCTCACCTCTCCTACACCTTGGACCCCTTTCCCCGGCCTCAGGGTTGCTCCTGCCCCTTGGCTCCTCATGGAGTTGTCTCTGGGATCCCCCAGCCCTGCCCCAGTCTCACCAGTGTCCCTGTCTGGTGGTTGTAGGTGGTGTGTGCTCGCTGCTCTGACTACAAGGCTGAGCTACAGTATGATGGGAACCGCCTGAACCGCGTGTGCCAGGAGTGTTACGTCTTCCTGACGGGCCACTTGATGCTTGAGGACCGGGAGGGGAAGCACAAAGGCATCCTGGAGGTGAGCGCTGCCCCTCTCTGCCCATCCTCCCTGGGCCCTGCTCCCCTGTCCCTGTCCCTCTGAGCTCTGCCACCCACCCTGGTCCCCAGCCTCGCTGGCACAGCCTGGCTGCGCGCCTGCAGCGGGAGGGGTGGGAGTCACTCCTGCAGCACTTGGAGGGTCCCTGCTAACTGCGGGGCTGGTGGATGAGCTAAGCGCCCTCCCTCCTGCTCTGAGCCCAGGACTGGGCATCCAGGACTCCCCCCGCTACAGGATCTCAGCAGGACCCTCACAGGCAGGACCACCCCTCACCTGCCCCTGGTTTGGGGGGTTTTGTGGGGCAGGCGGTGAATTCCCTAAGAAAGGACCTTCACGCCCTTGCTGCTTCCCGCACTGGGTATTTAGGGATTTTGGGGGGGGTTTTTTGACAGAAGGGAGCTGCAGAGGTATCAGGCAGGAGTTTGCTGTGCAGTTCCCTGCAGCTGCTGGACAAGAACGGCAAGGGGGGCATGCGGGGCTGGTTCGTGATCCCACAGGATGATCCCCTCGTGCTGTACATCTACGCGGCCCCCCAGGTAAGGCCCAGCTCAGCACCACCTGCAAGGGACATCCCGGTGTGCCCATCCCCTGCCTCTCACCGCTGTCTCTGCTCTTGGCAGGACGTCCGAGCCCACACCTCCATCCCGCTGCTGGGCTACGAGGTGAGGGACCTGCCGCAGGAGCACTCCCGCCACCTCTTCCAGCTGGCACAATCCCGGCAGCTCTACACCTTTGTGGCCGACACCGAGGAGCTGAAACGGCGCTGGATGAGGGCCATGGCGCGCTCCGCCGCAGGCATCACGGACCTGGAGGAGGCTGAGGACGTGGACTCCTGCAATGAAGCAGAATGAGGCCATGGCCACCTCCTGGGCTGCCTGGTGGGTCAGACCTCCCCCTGCCCGTCCCACTCGCGGCTGGCTTCGGGCAGGTCCCGAACCTCTGCGTTTTGGGGTTTCCTCACGTAAAGGACAAGGTGGGGGCACATTTGCCACCGCACAGACAAACCAGATCCCCCTTCCCCTTCCTCTATGCTCTCTGCACCGGCCGGAGGCGATGGGGGTCCCCGAGCCGTGAGGTGGAGGGAGAGCCAGGGGTTTGGGGGGACCTGCGCCCCTGCGGCCCGGCTGTCCCCAGCGCGCTGTGCTGTGCCGTACCGCCGGCTGCCGCCCGGGGGCAGCACCGCCTCAGCCTTCCTCCCGGCCCGGCTCCGGCCGGGGGATGCCGCAGGGGGGATGCCCACTTTTGGGAAAGCATCTTTGGAGCTGGGACTGCTGCGATAAATCCTACCTGCAATCCCCCTGTGCGGTCCAAGGAGCATTTTTTTTTTTTTTTTTTGGGCGGGTGGGAGGGTATTTACCAGAGCGCCCTGTGGAATTGTCACCGGCGCCCCACATCGCCTTACCCATAGCCAGCCCCGGTCTGGCACCCTGCAGAGACCCAGTTTGTAGGTCACCCTCACCTGGCTCAGGGCCCCTAGTGCTGGATTTGGGATGTCCCTCTCCCAGCCTGTCACCGCTCCTGGCCTCACACTGCTGCAGTCCCACGTGTGGGGGTACCCCTTAACCACAGACACCCCCAGCCTGCGGTGCTGAGCCAGCCCACGCTCCCGTCACAGACTTACCGTGCAGCCCATCCTGCTCACAAGCACCTTCCACCCTCGTACCTCTCTTGGTCACTCGTTTCCTCGGGGGGAAATGCTCTGGGACAAGGCTGGGTCACGCAGGTGATGCTGCTGCACTGGTGCTGAGCAGCAATGCTGGGGCGACACGAGGGAATTCCCCTCTCCATCATCAGCGTAATGAGCACCTCTGGTCGTTTCACACAGCGCTGTGGGCTGCAGCCCCACGTTTTTCTCTCTGCATCCTCCTTAGCTCCCAAAAAATGTTGCCCAGGCAGAAGCTGCCTCTTCTGAGCCCAGCAGAGGCTGAAATGGGATGCGGGAGCCCGGTGCGGGGAGCTGCGGGAGCCCGCTATCCCAGGCAGGCAGGGAGGGCTCTCCCTAGCAGGCAGGGCTTGCTGCCTGCACCCGGATCACGCAGCAGCTCCAGCCCACCAGCCGGAAGCACAGCACCCTCGGGCAGAGCCCAGCAGCATCACAGGCTAAACGGATCCATGGGCAGTGGGAAGCGAGTTGGAGCCAGACACTGCAAATGGGGACAACCCGCAGGGAAGGGATGGGGGAGCAAAGGTGAATCGTAGCCATCAACACTCTGGGGGGCTTTGGGAGCCTGGAAAAAGCTGTGAGCATCATCCTCCTCCATCTACCCAGCTCAGCTCATCCCAGGAAAGGGCAAACTGGCAGCTTCATCTCCTCCAACTTGAGAGACACCATCATGGAAGCGGGCGAAGAGCTAGGTGTCGGGGGGAGAGCTCTGCCGAAGCAGTTGTCCCTCGGGGTGCCACCCACTTTGGGGCTGAGCCCAGAAGCAACCAGCTTCCACCCCAAACCCACCCTCACCTCCCACCACCGCCTCATGTGAAGGGGAATCCCCAGCACCCAAGGGAAAGCTGGGCAGCACAGGGTGCTGGTCGGGGAGGGGGAAAAAGCAGGCAAAGGGGAAGCCTGCGGGGCTGGAAGGTTCTGCATGGTGGCCTTCCGCCTCGGCGTCACCTCTGTGTCACTGAGGAACAAAACAAGCCTGGAGCGTGGAGCTGCCCTCAGCCTGCAGCTCATGAATGGGCCTAAGAATAGATTTCCTGTTTACTGACGAGAAATCACTTCTGGGGCAGAGGGCACCTGGGTGCTATTTTTACCACCTCCTGCCCTTCTCCTTCCCAGCCCCCAGCCACCCTCCAGCACCACTGCCCCGCTGCAGCACCCATATGTGTCGCGGGAGAGGGGTTGCTGGGGACAAGAGGTGACCAAGGGGTGATGGGGCACCAGGCAGGTTACTCAGCATCGTGCCATCCCCGAAGGCACCTGCCTGAAGGCAGCATCACCCGGCATCCCCGAGCATCCCTAAAAGAGGCTGGTGGGAGACCCACCTCACTGGGGAGGGATGTGTGTGTGTGTGTGTGTGTGATTCCCCTACTCTGCTTTTCTAGTTAAATTTTTTTTTTTAGCACCCCAGACATGGTGCAAACGCACTGATGGATTTTTCTCTTCCTGTGTTTTTTTTGGTCCCCTGGCTGCGTCGCGGCGATGGTCAAGCAGAGTGGTTTGGCCTCTCGCTTCCCCGCGTAGAAAGTGAAACCCGGTGCAGAAGTCGCGCAGTTTCCTATTCTTGAGAATGAGGAAGGCTCCGAGGCCACTTACCGGAATCCCCCTGGCCGCAGCCCTCCCCGCAGCCTCTTCTTGTAAGCACTGACCAAAATACCCCATGAAACCCACGCGCCGCCGTGGGGGGCTGGGCCACCCCTCGTTGAGAAAACCCAGCCCGCGGCAGGGGAACGGGCGCGGGGCGGCCGGCACCTTGGAGGCGTCGCTGTCCCACGCTCATCCCAAATCCCGCGCTATGGGAAGGGGGATGCGGAGAGGGTCAAGGGCATGGAGCGAGCAGAGAGGGGGCTGCCAGGGGCACGGAGGAGTAGGGGTGCGCTGTGGTCCCCCCCTGCGCCCTGCTGCGGGGCTCGGTCCGGTGTCGCCTCCCCCTGCTCCCCACGCAGGGGCTCGGCAGGTCCCAGGGCCAGTTCCCCCACGTGCCCCCCAAGCGCGGGGGCAGGGTGGGGACCACATGGGCCTGTAAGACCACCCGCCCCCAGCCTGCAGGGCTGCTTGGGAGCTGCTCTGTGGGGCTGGGGCTTTTGCTCTATAGGGACAGGCTCTATAGGGGGTTTCTTTACAGGGTATTCACTCCCTCTCTATAGAGACTGCTCTATGGGCGTATTCTCTTGCTAATTGCAGGTCCCTATAGGGGCTGCGCTCTGCTGTGTGAGGTGGAGTTCCCTGCCCTATAGGGGCTGGGCTCTAGGGGGTTGCATCGCTGCGGCGGTAGCTCTTGCTCTGTAACGCCTGGGCTTGGGTTGTGTAGGAGCTGGGCTGCATAGGGAGCGGGGGGGGGGGGGGGGGGGGGGCGGTGCTCGTCTTTTCTAGGTGTTGGGCTCCACAGGTTGCTCTGCTCTAGAGGGGCTGTGCCCCCCGCAGGGGCTGTGCCCGCCGGTGCTGAGCCCGCAGCCCCACGGGCTGTTCTGGCAGCGTGGCCCTCGCCGCAGCGCCGCGGGGCTGGGGCTGGGGCTGGGGCTGGGGCTGCGCAGGCCGGAGCTGCGGCAGCATGGCCTCTCCCCGCCGCGCAGCCTCGCCAGCCCGTGGGGGCTCCGCTGCGCCCGCCGAGCGCTTTAAATAATAGATACACCGAGGCCGAAGGCAGCCGCAACGCAGCCCTGCCCCAGAGCATCGCTCCCGCCATGCCCCAGGCTGCGGGGGGGCACCTGGGACCCCCATCTCCCCCGAGGCTGGGGGCACCCCCCTGGGTGGGGCGATTTAAGGATGGGTGATGATGCTAAATGATGCAAAAATATCTATGATGCCCTCTCCCCCCAAAAAGTGACAGCCAGGATTGTGCAACCTTAGGGCTGGGGGACCCTCACCCTGCCCTACACCCACCCCCCCAAACCCCCCAGGCAGCAATGCAAGGCAGGAGGGGGTTCCCCAGCATCCACCCAGCTGCACCCCCTCTTTGCATTGCAGGGTGTCCCCGGGCGTGGGGGGACCTTGGCGGGGGGGGGGTGGGGGGTGTTGCATCTTCCACCTCCTTTTTGGGGGGGGCCCCCGGGCTGCTGGCAAAGGGCATTTCGTGCAATTGAGAACCAGGTCGTGCATCTCGCGTCTGGCGAGGCGGGAGGTGTTTCCCAGTGGCGCAGGAATTTGCTGTTTGCGCCTGTGTTGCAGGAGGCTGGGGGAAGGAAGGGGGGGGGGGGGGGGGGCCGCTGCTGGCAGTTGTTATTATTTAATTTTATTTTCCTGCCTCCATCCAGGAATCTCTGCAATGTGCCGGCTGCTCCCCGGGAGGCTGGGGCGGCCGTGAGTCACTGCTGCTGCTGGAACGTGACTCAGTCCTGCTGCTCTCCCCGGCAGGACATGACCAGACTGCCAAAGCCAGGGAGAAGCCCCAGCGCAGCCGCCTGCCCGCGCCGGTGGGCGAGGACACACGAAATCCCCCTGGAGAGCTCAGCCCCTGCTGAGGATATCCCTGCTGGGGCTATCGGCCCATCGCCGTGGAGCAGGACTCAGGCTGGGGGGGGGCAGAATGGCCTCTTTTATTTATTTCTCTTTTTTTTTTTTTTTTTTTTTCCCCTCCTTTTTTTTTTTTTTTTATATATATTTTCCCAGCCAGGAAAACCCTCTCCACCCACGCCGGCTCAGCCAGCCGTGCATCGCCGTGGGGCTGTGGGTACCTCCCTGGGGTTTTGCTGCCCCATCTTCCAAGCCAGGCCCTATGGGAGAGCAGGGAAAGCTCCTGGCACTGCTCCTGCCCCAGTTCCTGTGCCTCAGTTTCCCCATCCGATGAGGAGCGGAGATTTCCCCGTCAGGGAGCGGGATGGGGGTTACTTCAGGTTGCGCTTCGAGGTCGGTGAATAGCAGCTGCGGGGGGTTATTATTAATATGAACAGCCAGGCTCGGCCAGGGCTCAGGTGGCGGGGAGGGACGGGGGTGACGTGGAGCAGCCCTTGAGTCACGGGGCAGGAGCAGGGGGTGGCCGAGCCCTGCGCTGAGCCCCGACACGCTCGCTGCACCCCGGGGCTGCGACAGCCAGAGGCTGAGGCCACCCCACTCATCCCACCCAGGGCTGGGTGATGCCGGGCACGAGCCCTCCTCATCCTCCCGCCGCTGCTGCGTGGGGAAAGGGGCTGCGGGGGTGGGAGAGCAGCGGAGGCGGCCACGGGGCAGAGCCGAGCGCCGGGATGCTTGTCACACCTCAGGCCCGCCGTGCCTGCGTGGCCGCAGCTGCCTCTGTCAGCTGTGATTGAAAGCCAAGCCAGGCTGGCAGGCCTTCTCTGTGATCTTGTTAATTAAGAAATACATTTAATTAGCAGCACCCCAGCTGTGACTCAGCTAATCATCATGATCGAAACAAGAGCCGGACTCCAGCACCAGAGCACGGCAGCGCCAAACCCCCCCACCGGCCGCAAGCCCCCGGCTCTGCCGTGGGACCCCGTCACCCGCCAGGCACAGCCCGATGCCCCCCTGGAGTTTTGGGGTGAGTTTTCCCCCGGGCAGGTTGGTGCTGAGTCCATCCCCACGCAGCACCGCACACACAGGCAGGGTGTCATCCCCACCGGGGGCAATTACCCATTGCCACACTGCGAATAATCATATTAATAACCCATTTACCGTGCTATAAATAGTCTCGATAATAACACCCTGGACTTTCCAGGAATAGATCATCAAAAATGCGGGGAAAGCCATTCCCCACAGCCTGGGTTGCAGATGGGGAAACTGAGGCACGGCCGGTTTGGGGCACAACTCTCACCCACTGCACCCAGCCGTCTGCCAGGCAGCTGTGGAATTTGCTCCCGAATAAACCGTCATGTAAATGAGCCCTTATGTATATTTATGGGCACCGTCCTGCCAGCTGGAATCTAATAGGGGAGAAAATAAACTGGGAAACTGCCTGGAACAGGAGGGCGGCGCTTCACACCTCGGCCCCACACCCCACTGGCGCTGCCAGGGATGGGTGTCTGTCTGTCCTGCTCCCTGGGGTGGCTGTCACTGGGCTTGGGTACCCAGCCCTGCACCCTGGGGTGCCCAGCCCTGGTGCTGAGCGCCCAGCCCCCCGGGTCCCGGGGTGCCCAGGGAGCTGGTAGCGGCTGCTCTGCAGCTGCTGCGGGTTTGGGGGTCTGGAAAACGTGGGGGTGTTGCAGCAGGTGAAGCTGCAGCACATTTGGCATCCTTGGGGGGCGGGGGTTGGCGCTGGCACAGGGGTCCCTCCCTGCTGCAGGTGGCACCGCTGTCCCCAGCGCTCCTGACGGGTGCTCCTTCCCTGCTGCGCGCGCGATGCACACACGTGTGTGCGTGTGCATGCGTGTGCATGGGGGTGTGCCCATGCCTGTGCACGCAGCAGTGCCACGCCAGCGCTGCAGGGTGCAGAGCACCCAGGGGTGGCCGCAGCAGCGGGGCCAGCGGCAGCACCCATGGCGGGGGGGCAGAGCCGCGCACCCGGGGGTGCCCTCGCCCGGGTTTCCCGCAGCCTCCGCAGCGGCACCGGGCGGGGGAGCGGGCGGCAGCCGGCGGGAGCGAGGCCGATTAGGGATGCAGACAGCGCATCGCCTGATGTCTTCCCGTCTCAAGAAGACAGCGCAGGCCCACGTGGCCACCCCGCCACCAGCCTCCCCTCGGCACCCCACACCTCGGTGGGTGCCTCATGCCGGGGGCAGCCCCACTGCCCGTGACCGGCTTTTCGGGGCGCGGAGGCAGCGGGTGGCGCGGGGACGCGGTCCCTTGGGTCCCAGCAGGTCATTAAGGGATGCGATGGTGCCAAGGCCGGGTGTCACCCTGCAGCCATTTGGGGGGGGGATTCCTCCCTGCGAAGGGAGGTCGGCGAGGCCGGGGGGGGTCGGAGCAGAGATGCTGGCAGGGCTTCGTGCTGCAGCACCTCTCCCTCCCTCCCTCCTGCTGCTCCTGAGCGCTCGCCACCGTGATTCCCTGCAGCAGGCTAAAAATATCCCCGGGAGCTGCCGCCGCACACCGGCACTTGGAGGTGGTTATAAATAACCGGGGGGGGGGAGCTCGTGCTGGCCCCGCGTCGCTCCGGCCCTTCCCGGCTGCTGCGGGAGGGGGTTGCAGCCCCCGTCCTCGCTGTGCTGCCGGAGGGGTGGATGGACGTGGAGGCGTGCGGGGAAATGGAGACGGAGTAGCCTCTGCCCCTGGGCTGGGGGGGGAAACTGAGGCACAGGTGGGGCTCTGCTGGGGTGGGGGAGGGGAAGCGATGGGCCCATTTGCCCGTGATGCCAGGGGAGAGGGGATCAGCCCCGTATTGATGGCAGGGTGGGGGGGTGGAGGGACACACACAAACCCCTGAGCTTGTGGCTTGTGTCACCCTGAGGCACATCCGTCTGCCTCAGCGATATCCCTCTGCATCAGCCCCGTCCCTTTGCAGCAGCTCCATCTCCTGCAGCAGAACCAGCCTCCCGCACCCAGCGGGTCCCTCCATGCTGGATGTGTCCCTTTGCACCAGCTCCCTCCTGCTGCCTTGGATCCCTCCTGCTGCCTTGGATCCCTCCTGCTGCCTTGGATCCATCCTGCTGCCTTGGATCCATCCTGCTGCCATGGATCCCTCCTGCTGCCATGGATCCCTCCTGCTGCCTTGGATCCCTCCTGCTGCCTTGGATCCATCCTGCTGCCATGGATCCATCCTGCTGCCTTGGATCCATCCTGCTGCCATGGATCCCTCCTGCTGCCATGGATCCCTCCTGCTGCCATGGATCCATCCTGCTGCCTTGGATCCATCCTGCTGCCATGGATCCCTCCTGCTGCCTTGGATCCCTCCTGCTGTCTTGGATCCCTCCTGCTGCCTTGGATCTGTCCCCCTCCATCCGATCCAGCCCCAGACCACGACTGCCTCTCTCTTCCCACACCGCCCTCCCTGGGGTGGGGGACGAGCTCTGGGGACCAGCTGGGGGGATCTGTCCCCTTCCCTCCCCCCTCTCCCTCCCACAGCGCCCCGCTCCCACCTCTGATCCCTGCACCGAGCTGGGGCAGTTCTCATGCCTGCGCACCCCGAGCAGCTCCACATCATGGCCAGCTTCCTCCAAGGCCACTGGAACGGGCTGCAGGAGGGGGGTCCCATGCAGGAGGGGGGGTCCCAGTTCGGTCCCATCACCCTGTTAGGGCTGAGCATCCCAGGGGAGCCCCCTCCCGCCGTCCCTCCCTCCTCGCTCCCGTCCTCGACGTGTCCCAGCCCACCCCGGCAGAGCTGCCAAGGCACAGGGCAAACGGGGACAAGCCGGGAGAGAGAGTGATTTTTGCGAGCGTTTATTTTCCTCCATCAAAATCCACCAGCCGGAGAAAGCAGCGGGGGGGAGGATGGGGAAACCCATCAGATTTCACGGGGGATGCTGCCGCCCCCCGTGCCGCCGCTGTATTTATTTCCCCCCCCTCCCCGTAACACATTTCATGTCGGCCCCGTAACGAAGCAGAGTAATAAATATCAGGGTGCTGGTACGCGGTGAATCACCGCCTGCTCCCGGCACTGACACGCCGCGGCTCACGGCGCTTCTGTCCCCAGCTCTGTCCCCCCACCAGCCCCCCGGGTCCCCGGGCAGCCGAGCCCCCACGTCCCCGGGTCCCTGCCACAGCCAGGCCACGGGGCAGCCGCAGCCACGCACAAACATGTTTGGCCACATTTCCCTGGCTCCCGCCCCAGGCTGGTGCCGGGAATCGGCTCCAAAAAACATGTTTTGTGGGAAGGGACCCGCTCGGTAGGAACATTTCGCCAGCTGATGGGAGGCTGCGGGAGACCCAGGGATGCTCCTCCCTGCCCGGGATGCTGGGGGTGGCCCCATGCTGGACCCCACAGTCGGTCACCCCATCCCAGCGTTGTCCCCAGTGTGCCTAACTGGTTCCAGTGGGTTCATCCAACCCTGGGGCAGATGTCCCGTTTTCCAGCCCCACAACCCTCCAGCCCCGGGTGCTGCCACCTCCCCGCACCCATCCTGCACGCCTTGGCCTCAGCCAGCTGGTCCCTGTGGGATGGAGGGGGTTTCCCTCCCCGCCAGGTCAGCGTGTCCCCTGTTGAAAAGCCAAAGTGACACATCTGTAAAGCGCAACCGCTGGCAGGACGCCCTGGGCTCGGCGAGCACCTCCCGCCAGCCTCCCAGCACCAATCCCCTCCCAAGCAGCTCCCCCGGGACCTCAGACCCACCCTGGACCCCACTGCTGCAATGGGGCCAGCACATCTGGGAGGCACATCTGGGGCCGTGCAACTCGGTGTCACCCTCGGTGGCGAGTGACAGCCCATCCCAAGAGCCGGGGAAGTGGCATGGTCCCTGCGAGCTGGAGTTCAAAGTCCCCCCAAGCGGCTGATCCCCTCCACAAGTTACAGAAGGTCCTTGGACCTCGTGAGCAGCTGGTGTGAAGCTGTAATTACCTTAATTAGCTCTGGGATTGCATTCCCTCCCCGTGCTAATTTCGTTTCTACAGTAACCAGCCCGAGAGGTGTGCGTGCGCTCGGAGTGAGACGGAGACAGGAGCCCCAGCAGCCAAACCAGGCACCCCGAAACCACCCCGAAACCAGGGGCCACCCCCACTCCCCCACCCCCCAGGGGCTCAGCCAGCCCCGCTCTCCCCACGCAGAGGTTCCAGAGGCTCCTCAGTGTTTCCCACCATCTCAACAGCGTCATTTGCTGCTGGGAGCATCCATCCGGCTCCGGGAAAGGGACCGGCGGGGGGGAGCGGGGCTGGAGGCTGATGGTGCCCAGAGGCGCAGGTGGATTCAGGAGCAGGCAGAGCCTGGGCTCCTTCGCTGCTGCTGGTATTTGCTGTAACCCAATATCCCCCTGATGTAAGAGCCATTTGGGAGGAAACCATAAAAGCTTCAGGAAATGGGTATTAATTCACATCGTGGCAATAAAAGGGAAGGAGGGCTCCCGGGCAGCGTGGCCGCCTCGGGGCAGCGAAGGCAAGTGGGGCTGGGGGGCACAACCTCTGCTGGGCAATCTCGGAATGGATCCCCCCATAACTGGGAATTAGCCACTCACCCCCCGAGTGGTTTTGGACAGAGAGGGGGTGGCTGCAACATGGGAGCGCTGAGGTCTCACCTGGCTGCTGCATTGCCGGCCCCTTGAGCCGAGGATTTGTTTGGAGCTGGAGCGTGGCTTGGGGCGACTTTCTCGCCCTGGAAATTTGGAGTGGGTCCAGCTCTTCCCCTGCAAATGCCAAACCCTCCGCTGACTGCATCTCTCCCTGATGCCAACCGGCCTTGGCACGGCGACGGTGACCCCCCCGCACGGGCAGGGGCCGGGGCTGCTCCTGACCCATCAACTGAGCAGGGGGAAGCCCCACGCTCCCACCCTGCGCAAGGGCAAGGACCAGGCGATTCCAGGGCCACGCTGGTCCGTTCCGCAGCCATCCCTGAGGCGGGCATCATCCTGCAGCAGAAAAGGCCCCTGGACTGGGCAGGATCCATCCTGCTGCCTGGGGAGGGAGTGGGGCGATGCCTTGGGAGCCCCAGGAGGGATGCGTGGGGGGGTGCCCTCCCCTCCACCGCACAGGGAGCCCTGGGCTTGCCGTGCACGTGGAGCTATAAATAGTGCTGGAAAGCAGGTTGCCACTCTCCTGTCGCTCCACAAAGGATTCGGCAGCCCAAAAAGCCAGCAGGGCCCGGGGAGGGGGGGCAGGAGGGTGCACAGCAAGGAGCACGCTCCTGCTCCCTGTTTCAGGCATCCGAGAGCAGCATTTCCCGGGACGGATTTCTCCCCGGCGGCGGGCAGCAGCAGCAGGACGGGCGGCGGAGGCGAATTTCGCTGAGTGGTTGCTTTTTAAAAATAACTCTGCCTTTGTCAGCAGGTCAGGGTTGCTCCAGATTGAATAATCGCAGCCGCCCAACCCTCCCCTGCTCCCGGGTGCTCGCTGGCAGCCCCAGCCCAGGATGCATCAGGCAGCTGCTGGACCACGGCCGCTTCGCCACCATCAGTGTCCCCAGGGGTTGAGCATCTCATGGGGGACAAGATGCTCTGCGTCCCCCGCCCTGCTTCCCCGCAACCCAGCCCAAAAGCTGCTGCTGGTGGTGATGCCCTGAGCTGGCATCCGCAGGGCTGGGGGGGGGGGGGGGGCGGAATGGGGGGAGCTGCGGGAGGAATCAGGGCGCGTGGGGACGGAGCCGTTGGGTGTTTGCTGAAATGACTGACTCATGCAGTAATTACGCCTTAAATGTGAGCACGTTTTTGCAGGGATGAAAGCTGCTCACATGAGCCGAGGCAGAGAGCTTGCCCGTTCTCCCCCCACCGAAGGCTCTGCCCCAGCCGCCGCCGCAGCAGGGAAGGAACGATCCAGGCACCTTCCAGCGGGAATCGGGAGCAGGGAACGTGCCCCAGCTCTGGGGCAGCAGCTGAAGGATGGACAGGAGCGGGGTGATGGGGGAAACCTGGGGCAGAATGGACAAGTGGCTGGGGAAGGAAGGTGAAATCCTGCGAGAAAACCATGACGGCAGAGCGGTGCCTTCGGCTGAATTGCAGCGAAGCCAGTGATGCTCCGGCTGGGCACGGCACGGCACGGCACGGCACAGGGACACCTGCGTGGCACGGTTCGAGGGCTGGGCTGGCTTCCAGGCAGGCAATGTTTGGAAAGAGATGAAGCAATTTGGCGGCACCAGCTGAGACTGGACACCTACGGCGTTGGGAGGGGGAATAAAGCACATGGGAAGGAAAAGCTGAAGCGCCAAACGGCAGCGAGCTCAGACCGGGGCTGGCTCCTGGCGAAGTCGATTCCTAAATTCTTGCAACTGGAGAAATACTGCCTGCTGTGGGGAAACTGGAAACGGGCTCTGTCGCAGTGGCCAAAAGAGGGGCTGAGGGCAGGAAAGCAGCTCCCTGGGATCGTCCTCGCTGCTGAGGGCACCAGGGATGCTGTGCTACCTGGGGCTACGCCACACCGAAAGGATGCTAAGGAAAATGGGGAGGGGGGAATGAAACCCCCCCAGCCACATCCCTTGTCCTGTCCCAGGCACGATGGGAACAAGGGGCTGAGCCACCTGCAGAGGCCAGACTGCCTCTGGACACCCGGGGACCCCCCAGAGAGCCCTTGTCCCCACCCCAGTCTCTCTTTGGGGCAGCTTGGGAGCAAACGCTGGTGTTGCACAGATAAATCCCGGTCGGGGAAGGAGGCAGGTGCAGCGCAGAAACTGCAGGTGCCTTATTGCTCCCTACAAAGACACAGGCCATGGTGGCTGGGGAGATGCCTGCTTGGCTGGGACTCCATCAGCGGGACACGGGAGGGTGGAAAACAGGAGACACTGCAAAGGGGTTCAGCCTGCTCAGAGCTGCTGTTTGGGCTCCCCTGGGGCATCTTCCCCTGATAAGAGAGTGGTGACAGGCTCAGCATCCTCACGCAGCCATCCTCACGCACCCTTTGCCAAGCTGGCAGGGACGCAAGTTCTTCCCGTCGTGATGCTGTCGCCAGAGTGAACGCCAACGGCGGGGCCAGATCTCACAGAGAAATCATCAGCCTTGTTCAGGTCTGATTTACACCCCAGAGACGCTGCTGCACTCGGTAAAGCCGCCACTGATTGATAGCAGCGCGACAGCATCCCACCCCACGCCATCTGCATCCTCCCCCGGCACCCAGGGACAGCCCCACGCCACCCGCCCTCCCGCAGCCCCATCTGCCCGTGATGGCATCGCCCCACGGAGCCACCCCCACCCCGCCACTGCCACCAGGACACGGGGGTGATGCTCCCCAGCACCCTGCAGCACCCTTGGCTGCCTCCATCCCCATCAGACTGCGGTGGGACTGCACAACCTGCTGCAATCCCTGCTCGGAGGAAGCATCACCAGGGTCCACTGGCCCCCTCGCTGCGGTACCCGGTGGGTACCGGCTCTGCCAGTGGCTGATCCAGCGACGAAGCCGCGGGGATCTTTCCACATCCCCATCACACATCTGCAGGCGCTCCCTCCCTCGTTGCAAAATGCCTCCCCAAGACCTTCCCATTAAAATCAAACCCTTCAGCACGTTGGCGTTTGGGGTCCCCACTGGGGATGGGGTGCACTTGCCCTCCCAGCCCTCCTCCTCACCCACCCACCCACCCCCCCACCATTTCAGAGGTGAGAAAGGAAATCGCAGCCTTGGTTTTCCCTCTTCTATTTTTTTTTTTTTTTTAAATATTATAAAGGCAGGGAGCAATTTGGGATTGTGCTGCTGGTGGAGGGGCTGGCGGCATGCCGGCGCTCTCCAGGCTGGTGGGGAAAAACGGGGAGGGGGGATATAAAAGGTTTCATGCAGTGAGCCGGGCACTCAGGGAAGAGGCTGAAAGGGGGCGGTGAGTGCTTTGTATTTCATGCTTGAAGGCACCAAGGCTTTTACCAGCCTTCCCGCGATGATTTAAGACCGGCTGTGCGGTTCAGGAGGGGATCGGAGCCTCGGCTGGCAGCTCGGTGGGACCCCCCAGGTTTGCCCAGGGGGAAGCCTGGTCCCAGCCTGGAAATGCCCCAGATAGGCAGGTACCAACTGGGTGCTTGTGGGGCAGTTGCAGAGTCAGTGGGGGCATCTCTGGGCCACGAGCCTGGTTTAGACATCTGCCCTGGGATGTGCCTTATGGCAGCGGTGACAAGCCCCGGTCACCGCTGTGCCCCCGCAGCCCTCCTGCTCAGCACCTCGTCTGCAGAGCGGGGGTCTCATCCACCCCTGCCCACAGGGCTCATCCCTTCTCAGAGGGTTATTTACTGTTAGCGAGTGTGTTAACCCTATAGAGGTGGGTGGACATGGGTCGTGGGGTCTCTCTCACCCCCAGGTCCTCCTGAGCCGAGACCCCAAGAGGCAGAACCCCCCAAAAGCAGGTTATTGCCTCCCCAGGAGGGCTGTGCAAACGGGCACGGAGGGGCCTGCAGCCAGCTGCTCCCCAGCACAGGGACCTGGAGGGACCAGCTGCATCCCCCAGACCCATTTGCTCTGGAGGACGGGGTGCAGCCCACGTTTTGGGGAGCACATGAACCTCGATCTCACGCTTCAGCAGCAACACGTTTGGGACTGAGGTATTTGCTGCTTTCGCTGGCACAGCCCAGCAGCATGGGGTCCGTCAGACTGGTCCGTGCCCTGGGACCTGGCCCCTTGGGTCCCCCGAGGGCCCCCCAGGGCAGGAACATCTCCTCCAGGCCCCCTATTCCCCACCCTCCATCCCAGCTGTGGATCTCACAGCCCTGCCCCATCCCACCTTCCCAGCTGGCCTGGATCAGGCTGATCCCCCTCACCTCACCCACCCGGGGCTACATAAGCCCTGAGCAGCCCCAGCTGATTTTACCCACTGTGGACTTTGCTTTTTTTCTTTCTAATTCTGCTTTAAACCAGGCCTGTGGCTGCTTGTTGCCTGTGCCGAAGCTTTTTGGCTTCATCCTGGGTAGGATGCGGATGGGGAAAGGGCTGGAAGAACCAGGGATGCTGCAAGGTAGGGTCAGATTGTGGCAAGTGAATGGCGCAAGAGGCAGCGGGTGCGTGGCTGCACGCTGTGCTGCAAGGGGGGTGAGAGCAGAAAAGCTCCTGAAGGGGTGGCAGGTTTCTCTGCAGCTTGTGGGGGGGGGGAACTGGAAAGGAGAAGTGGGGGTGTGAGCAACGGTCACGCAGGACCTGAGGTCTGCTGGGGACAGAGGTGGGAAGTGTGAGCTCCCAGTCCAGGTTTTGGGGGTGAGAGTGGCCGAGGATGGGGCTGGCAGCGGGGATGCGGGTGGGGGTGGTACCTGTGCGTGCGGGGGGAGCAGCAAGGGAGCACCTCGGTTCGGGATGCACCAGGATGGGGAGTGGGAACAGCTCAGTGTCAGGGGGGAAACAGACCCTTGGGACACCCCCAGAGCCGCCAGTGCCTCCTGGCAGCCTGGGAAAGGGCACGGGGGCTTCAAGCCCCCGCAGGTTTGGGGCAGGCAAGGAGCCCCGTCGCCGCAGCTGTGCCGGGGGCTTTATTGCAGGGAATTAAATGCCCGGTCGCTCCTGGCCAGCAGCAGGTGGGAGAGCCCTGGGTTCTGCCCCCCACCTCAGCCCCCCGGGTGACCGCGCAGGGTGGGGATGCAGGGACCCCTTGCCAAGGGACAGGCAGAGCAGATAACCCCTGGCTGCCCTTCCCGAGCAGAGGGAGCCGCAGATAAAAGCACCGCAGGCAGAGCAGGGCTCAGCTCCAGGCCTGGCTTGGGCTGATACTGGCCCCAAAGGGCGACCTCTCCCCTGGGCTTGGCTCAGCCCTGCGGACTGGCCGCCTCCCCCCGCTTCACCCCAAATTCCCCGCTTGGTTCCCCCCTGGATAAGCAGCTTGCACAGCTCGGATTGACTCAGCTGATACCCCAGGCATGCCCTTCCCTGCTCTTCCTCAGCTTTGCCCACACTTTGGGGGTGTGTGTGTGTGTGTGTGTGTGTGTGAAATCCTCCTTATTATAAAAGGGAGAGGGGCAGCAATGCCCGGATCCGCTCGCAAACCCTTGCGAAAGCCTCCGGCATCGCAGGTCGAGCTGGCGAGGCCAGGAGGAGCTGGAGGGGGGTGAGCAGCTGCTTTGGGGATTATTAATGAGCAGCGAGTGATGGGAAAGGCAAGGATCAATTGAAACAAAGGAGTTCAATGGTAAAAAGAAACGTTTGTGGAGTAATGGGAGTCCATTTCTCCAGCCGACTGTCGGAAACGCATCCTGTTAAACATCCATCAATTATCCCAGCTTGCAAATGCATTAGAGTAATGAGGAATTATCCATCAAATACACTTAAAGCCAGTGCCCCCCTCTGCCAGCCGCCCTGCAAAGAGCCACTTCAGGAAGGGAAAATAGCCTGAAGGTGGATGGAAACTCGGGGGGGGGGGGGCAGCGAGGGCTGCATCCCCTGGAGCCTGGTCAAGCCCAGAGGATGCTTTCCCAGCTCCAGGGTCAGCTTCTGGGCCTGGCTGCCTCCCTCGGTACCCATATGCCTTCAGAAAACTGTGGTGACACTGGCTGGTGTCCCCCCTGGGCAGCCTGGATACCTGCTTTGTGCCTCAGTTTCCCCATCCCTCCTGTAACACTACCCGGGGGACACCCATGGGTGCTGCTCTGGTCCGTGCCATGTCCCCCGTCACGTCTCCTCCCAGGAACAGAAGTAGCGGTGAGCATGGTGTGTTTTCCGGTAGCTAAATTACCGGGAGACCCATCCTTTGACACCACCTCCCCCTGCATCACCCATACCCCTCGCACCCAGCACGGACCCGTGTTGGCAGAAGGGGTTGGGGGGGGGGGCAAAGGGCCTTGCAGCCCCTTAGGATGTCGACCCCTCAGCTGGGCTGGATGATCTGAGCAAAAATTAAAAGCATCTGGCAGGCAGGACCCTGCCCTGCCATCAGTGGGAAGGGGGTTCCCAGAGCCTCCATCACCCTGATGGGGAGCTGGGGGTCCGGTCCCTGCACATGCTGGGATGAACCTGTCCCCACAGCGGGCTCGGAAAGCAGCCAGGACACTGCCGTTGAATCTGGGAAAATGAGGGATGTGTCCCGGCACAGGAGGCTGGAGGGTCTGGGGCTGGTGGTCCTGGGTGACTTTTTGATCCCTTTGATGCTGGATTTGGGGCCAGTTCAGGAGTTTTCCAACCCAGGTGATGCAACCTTGCAGCCAGCCCTTGGCCGAGGTTTCAGTGCCATGATGCGAGGGGACACGTCCTCCTCCCCAGGGACGGGGCTGGGTTTATCAGGGCGTTCCCCTGAAAGCAGGATTTGGGGAGCCGGGGCCGCTGTGTTGTGCTTTCGTGTGGATTCTCTGATGTCTGATGCTGTGGTTGTGGGCAGGCTCCTGCCGCTCCCTGCGTGTGGGGGGAGGACTGAAGAGCGAAAGTTGGAGTTTCTCCTGTCTGTGCACCTGCCTGGATCTTCTCAGCTCTGCAGGCACCGCTCGGTTTGGGGTTGGAAGTCTGTGGGAGGAGGCAAGTGGACAACCAGCTCAGTCGCAGCCTGTGTTTCTGTAAGGAATGGGGGAGACAAAAAACCAGAGTTCCTGGGCTTGTCCTTCCCAGAGTTGATATCTCCATCTCTCAAACCCCTCTGGCAGCCTCATCCAGGCTCAGCAGCTCCAGCCTGGGCTGGGTGCCAGAGCATCCCTCAATCTGTGGCTCGGTGGCAAGCTGAGCCTTCCTGGGAGAGCGCTGGGTCTGCCATTAGGTGTCACAAGAGCATCAGGTCTTTGCTCTTCCTGGGAAGATGAGCGGTGGCACGGGACAGGAGGGACAGGATGATGAAGTGGCCCTTGGGGTGGCACCTCAGAGCCGGAGATGCCCCGGGTAGGGGCGGTGAGCTCCAGCTGCTGGGAAGGGACCGCATGTCCCTCATGATGCCACCGTCATCCCTAGAGGTCACCAACCTTCTGCATGCAGCTGCTGCCCAGCTGTCCCCTTCCCCATCACCTCCTGGGTCTCCTGCCCTGGTGCTGGGGACAGGCGGGAGGTGGCAATGGGTCCCTTCTGTCCTGTGCTTGGCCCTTCGACAACCCGCTGGGGTTTATTGCACGAAAGCAAAAGCAGCGGCCGCTCTTGAGGAAGCGGCCGGCACTGGTGCCTCGCTCAGCCACGCAGCTCCTCCCTGCAGCCAGTCCCGCTTGCAGCCAGTGTCCTCCCAGTATCCTCCCAGTGCCCCGTTGACACCCAGGACTGAGACAGCTGCAGACATGCAGCGTGGTCCTCCCTGTTCAGGATGTCTCCAGCCGTGGAGGCTTGCGAGGGCACGGCCGGGCAGGCTCTGGGTGCTCACCTGTGGAGGGAGGGATGCTCTGGGCTTTGTCCCCTCCTGGGATTCCTGCTCCGTGCTTGCTCCCGGCCCTGTGCCACCTCCAGGTGCCACACTCAGATAATCCTCCAGGAATTTGCAATTCTTCCCTCCAATGCCATTTCCCTCTTTAATTTTGCAACACGACCTGAAACAAAGCAGCGTCCAGGGCTCAGCGCTTCGATAAGGCACCGCTGGGAAAAGCTTTTCTCTCCTCTCCAACGCCGGGCACAAAGCTGCGGTGAGCTGATAAAGCTGAAAACACCGGCTTCCCTGGGGGAAGGACGGGAGCAGGAGCCGCCTGAGGAGCATCGCTCCCCCTTCCCTCCCACCAGCTGGAAGGGACGGAGGTGGCCAAGCGGGAGAGCCCTGAGCACTGGGCTGGGACAGCTTCCCAGCTCCGGGTGACCTCCCAGCATCACGTCATCTCTTCCCCACTCGGAGAGGCTGAGTTCATGTCTGGCCTCCCTGGAGCTGGGGACTGCTCCTGGCCTGCCCGCCCCATCCCGTGCCCAGACGCTGGGGTGACGGCCACCTCGGCAGCAAGCAGCATCTCGGTTGGGTTCACGCCCCGGGTGGGCACTGCATCTATCTCCCTCCTGCGGGATGTACCGTCCCGGGGCACGCTTGGCTCACCCCAAAACGCAGGACTCGCAGCCTCGAGTCGCCATCCCCCGGCACAGGGTGCCGCACGGCGAGGGGCTAGCGTGGCCGTGCTTTCCCCGTGACTCACAGCATTCCTCGCAGGTCAACAGCAGCGGCCAGAGGACACCCCGACGACAGACGACAGCCCTCGCCATCCCTGCCCTCCGCCTGAACTCTGCTGGAAAAGCAAACCTCCCTCTGCACCAGCTGCCGGGGGTCCTCAGCCCCACAGCTGCAGCGGGGACCCCCGGGGTGGCCCTGGGGGAGGATGGGGGTGGGTGACAGAGCGCCCGTGTGGGTATTCACGCTGGCAAACCAGCCTCTCCGCAACCTGCACGTTTCTTCCTCCTCTGCCAGTTCTGCAGAAGCCCAAAGAGGAACGGGCTCCCCACAGACACCGCTGGTGTGGCCCCAGGCCCTGCTCTGTGCCTCAGTTTCCCTATGCCAGGGCGGTGAGAGAGTTCCCACTGCTGCTCCCCACCGGGTCTTTTTGGGACCACCCCATCCCCTTTGCGGCTCAGGTCTCCCCCTCTCTGAAATATTTCCCTTTATCTTTTTGACTTGAGTCCCTTGAATCCCCTGCTGGGGACCCTGGGGGTGCTCCCCCCAGCATAACCCTGCATCTCACCACGTCCCACCGCCCCCAGCCATCCCATTGCCATCCAAGTTGTATGTCATGAGTAGGTCAGTTCTCTTCACTGCTACAGGCACCACTTCCCAGCCAGGACCAGGACCGGGACCTGGCCAGGATGAGTGCGGAGGAGCAGAGCCAGCGGCACTGAAGCAGCCCTGCAGCTTGTGAGCACCCACCATGGCCCGCCGGCTGCCCTGGTGCTCAGCACGCAGGAATGCCGTGAGTTTGCAAAGTGGTTTCAGCGAGACGTTATCTAATGGAGGAGGAGGAGGAGGGTGGATTAAGCCAAACCCACAGCAGCAGCTTTCAATTAAACCAAATGAATTTACGGCTTCTCCTGACACAGTAAACACACGCTCTGAGCAGCCAACGGGGTCCCGACCCGGAATTTTGCCTCTGTGCCCTGGCAGAAGGGAGCAGCATCCCACGGGTGCTTGCCCTGTGGCAGCAAGAAGCCCTCTGGGCTTTGCATCATTTACTGCCACACAAAGTGATGGGAAATGTGGGTGATGCTGTGGTGGGCACTGCGCCCCAGAGCTGTCCCACCTCGGGGACCTGGGCTGCAGGAACAGGGAAGGGATGGGGGGAGAGATGGAGACCTGGGAGAAGAAATGCCCCAGCAGCATCCACTGGATGGGAGAGATTCAGATGGCACCAGGGCTTCAGGTAATGCAGCAGCACCCTGGGATGGAGGGTGCTGTGGTCTGACGGGTGGGTGATGCTTGGTGCAGGCAGCCCTGGTGCCAGTCTCAGCCCTCCCTGGCTGCCCAATGGCCCCCCCCAGCACCTCCCCTCCCCATCCCTGTATCAGTCCTGCACATCCTGGTGCCTCAGTTTCCCCCTTGGAGCAGGGAAGGGTGCAGACTGTCTGGGTGTGGCTGGAGAAGGGCGAGCCGCATGAGCCAAGACAGCATCTCGCAACTGGGGCTGGGAGCATCCCGCCGGCATTGCGGACCAGGGCTGGGTGCGAGGTGCACCCACACGTGTGCCAGGGCATGCCCAGCACCCGCCGCCAGCAGCCTGGCCCTGCCCACCTGCCTCCTGTGCCCAACATGGGGGAGGCGGCAGCAGCCCCCTGCCCCACAGCAAAGTGGTCCAGCGGGGCCAGGACGATGCATCCTGCCATCCTGGCCCCAGCGCTGCTGGGCAGCCACGGCTCCCCAAGCCCTTTTGGGCATGGCAGAGGTGACCTGGGCATCACGCTAATCCCTGGCTATGCGAGGTGAGGCCACGGTACCCAGGTCGGTGGCACGGAGAGCAGCGCAGCCTGGCCGTGCCGCAGCAGCACCCGCACCCCGGATACGGGCACTTGGCCAGGAAGGTGATGGAGGAGCCCGGCAAGGCTGCTGGGGTGACGTCCCAGCACCACTGCTGACGTCCAATGGAAGGGAAAGCCCTCCCTAGAGCAAATAAGCATCCAGGCTGTGCAAACCCGGCTCGGTGGGTGTCTCTGGGCAGGTATCTGGGTCCCATCTGGCCGCTGTTTACCTGCCCGCTGGAATCCACCCTGCAAACTTCCTCCTCGCACAGCCCAGATAAGGCGAAGGAGCCACGCTTGGTGCACCGGCCTCGCAGGGAGGACCCCAGCACCCCTGGCCACTGACCCTCAGCTGGTGTCCCAGGGAATGGCGATCCCCTGGGGATGCCTGGCTCTTTGCACGGAGCAGGGCTGCGGGCAATGGAGTGGATCCCAACGGGGTTTTGGGGGATCTGACCACCCAGCCCCCAACCCTTGCTGGGTCCTCAAGCCCAAGGGCTGAACCCTGTTAACACCAGCCTGGCCCCAAGCAGCCCCAGGAGCTGCAAACCAGTGCTCAGCACGCAGCCAGGGCTGCTGGGTCCCCTGCCAGCAGGATTCAGCATCCTCTTGCTGCCTCAGTTTCCCCCTCAGCCAGGCTCACCTGTCCCTCCCTGACCTGCGGCAGTGGCTTCTGCGGCGTGCAGGGACCTGCCGCCACGCAGGGAGGGGACCGCAGCAGGTACGCACCCGGGCTTTACGCTGCCTGACTCAGGCAGGACCCTGCCTGCCATTTCCCCAGCCAGGTTTGCTCAGCCCCTCGGTGCAAACAAGGGCCACCAGCTGCTCTGTCCTGGGCACAAGGGGACCAAGGCGTCCCCAGTCCATTCTGGTGCCATCTTGCACCGAGGTCCTACGTTCGCCTTGTGGGACAGGGGGCCAGTGTGGTTCAGCATCCCTGGCCCCACCAGCCCTTTCTTGGGAGATGCAGGACCCCCGCTTCTCCTTGCTCCTCTGCTCCAGGTTTTGCAAAGGGGAGTTTTCAGCCCAGCCCTCGCTACTGAGGTGGCTGGATGGAGGGGGAGTGAGGCTGAGACCCAACGCACTTTGTTACACCTCACAGCGAAACATATCCACGCTCTGCTCTCACCCTTCTTGTAAGCAGCTGGGGTTTGCAGCACTTGGGGCCGTGGTTCCACCTCTACGGAGAGGGGAAACTGAGGCAGGGCAAGCAGGTGCCCAGGGAGCGATGCAAGGCAGGCAGGAAGGACAGCGGCGGAGCGGGGAGTGAACCCGGCCCCCGCGCTTGCTGGTGTGTTGTGAAAGCAGCTGGTTATCGGAGCACGAGCGTCATGCTTGGAGCAAGCGGCTTCCAGGAAAGGAAGGAAGTGTGGGGTCACCCAGCCCCGCTGCCGCCCTTTTCCAGCAAACAGCCCCGGCGTGCTGATAATGGGGCTGTGCCGCTGGCCGCGCAGGAATGTGGGGCCACCAGCCACACGTGTCACCCAAAACGTGAGATTTCCCCCCCCTTTTCCTCTCCCATTAAAGCTGGCTGCGGTGCTGGGGCAGCGGCGGCCGGTGCTGATGCCGCCTGGCTCTCGTGCAGGGTGCGGAGTGGCATCACACATTGGCAACTCCCCAGTTCCATCCCAATGCCCTTTACTGGTGGGAACTGGGAGTCACTGGGCTGGGTTTGCTCCTGGGCTTGGGAGGGTGCTCAGGGACGTGTTTCCTGCTGGGTTGCCTGGGCACAAGGCGGGTAACCCCGGTGTGAGGTCAAACCGGGACGCGGCGGAGCAAGGGGGTGCGATGGGGAGCTGCTGCTCCCACACACCAGGGGCCTCTCCCACCACCTCCTGCCAGACACGGTCCTGGAGGCCTGCACACCAGCAGGACACTGGGCAGTCTCTGGAACTAACAGGGCCCCAGAGCAGCATCAGGGCAGGATCCGACCCCCTGCCACCATCCCACATGCAAAGTGGCCCGGGAGGGAGCAGGGACTGGAGCCTGGAGCCTGCTCCACCCCGATACTGAGAATATTTACATGATTATGCGATTTGGAAGCAAAGTGGAGATTAATCTCTGATCTCGTTAGTCTGTGTTTTACCATCTGCTTTGTACAGGCAGGAGAAGCCCTCACCCCGCAGCGCAGCCAGGGAGAGGTGATGGAAAACCCTGGGGAGAGCCGGAGTCCCATGAAGCAGCAGGACCTGGGCGCATCAGGACCTGGATGCAAGGTTTTTGCAGGAAAAAATGCATGCGTTTTCCTAAAAGGAAATGGGTGCATCAGGACCCAAGCACATTAGGACAAGTGGGTGCCACCCAAGGCACCAGCTGTCACCCACAGCCACCTGTCCCAGCCCCGATTCCTGGAAACCAGGCTGGATCCGGCTCGGCGTGGGGCAGGGTTGCACTGGGACTCCTCCTTTGACCAACAAGCGCAGGCGACGACAGGCCAGCACTCCTCCGGGGGTGCTGGGAGGGTGATGCTGGGGTTCAAGCACAGGAAGGGGTTTATTATAGTCCAGGTGGGATAACGAGATGGAGGGATCAGATCGAGGGCATACAGGGGGTCTGTGGCAGAGGAGGGGATGGTCCCACGTCTCCTGGGCTCCTCGGGGGTTACCCCATCTCCTCCACGCAGGATTTTTTTGCCAAGCAGACAGGGAGGGTGAGATCTGCCTTTATTATGCTCTTGCCAAGAGGCCTGTGCCTGTCCTGGCAGCCCAGGTGCAGCATCAGGCCCAGCCTTTGCACCAGGGCTGCTCCGAACCTCCGCACCCAGTGAGGGAAGAGTCCAGTCTGCAGGCTGCTGCCCTCACTGGTACGGGGCTGGGTTTCCACCGGGATTTCTCCAGGCTGTGAGCAGCACCCTGGCCCGGCTCCCTCTGGCATCCAGAACCCCCTGGGCTGATGATGGGGCAGTGACTGTACCCAGGAACCATCGCATCCCCAGTGGGGCTGAGCCACCAGCACCAATAGCCAGTCCCTGCATGCTGTGGCCATCGTGGGGGACAGTGCCCCTTCGTCCCCATCGCCCTGGCGTGTGGGGGGTCCCCTGCGCACAGGGATGAAGGCCAAACCTAACTGCCCATCACCTATCCTAGGGGTCACCGCTGTGACCCATCCGTGCCATCTCTGCACTGTCCACCCCACGCGGCGATTCAGCCTCCTCCAGCTTGGAAACAGCATCCAGCTTCCTGGGAGCCTTCCCTTTTCCAGGCGCAGACAAAACCCTCTCCTGCTCGCTCCACGCGCTCCTCGGCCGCGTGTCGGCTAAAGGCCCGGGAAAAGATGAAAGGGATTTCCCGGCTGACCTCCTCACCCCACACTATTTGCACCTCCTTTCCCGCACGCAGACAGACATTTTTCCCATGCTCAGGGGGTCAGCGCCCTCCCTGCACTCCCAGGGCCGGAGCAATGCCAGGAATGTACCTGGGAATAGGCAGGGCTTTGCAGGGCGGAGGGGGAAGAGGAGAGCCAGCACCTTCGGGTCCCCCATCAGCCACCAAAATCATTTTTATAACCTTTAAAAAGTGCTTTTCTCATGCAAACGCTCTGCAGAAAGAAACCTGTGATGCTAGCCCAGGCTGGGGGCGTGCAGTCAGCCTGAGCTTTGCGTATAGGTATATTTTGTCTCCCCAAGCGATGCCAGCCCATGGTGCTGGTCCCCAGGCCAGATCCTATGTCCCCAGGCACGGTCAGGTGCCTGCCTGGGTGCAGTGTCTCCCCCTCCCCCAGCATAGCCAACGGTGCAGGTGCACCCGCTCACGAGCAGCACTTGGGCTGATCCCATCTGCACCTTCCCTGGTTTGCAAACCAGTTTTTGCCTTTTCATCCCCTTTTTGGGGCAGAATAAGCCCATCTCCCCCCTCCAGCCTCACAGGGGCTCCATAGCCTGCTCGTGCCTCAGTTTCCCTGGGCTAAATCAGGGAGGAGAGCCTGTCCCTAGCGCACACTCCCTGGAAGTGAAGCCTGGTTGCCCACAGCATGTGCCGGCATCTCCGCCATCCCAGGGTGGGCAGCCAGGTTGGATCCTGCAGCATCCCTTGGCCCAGCCTGGGGGCTGCATTTGCACCCTGTGATGGTCCTTTCCCAGCTGTCCTATCAGAGATGGGGGATAACAGGGAATAACGCAGGAGAAATGGCATTTCCTTCCCCTCCTCCTCACCTTGACCTTGCATCACCTGAAACAGCGATAAAGGGGAAATGAAAATGAGGTGTTTTGGGGCAGAACCTGGACTTCGGCTCAGGAGGTGGTGGGATGATGCCAGGAGATGCCCAGGTCTGGAGGCCCCCCGCACAGAGCCCTGTCTCTCCGGCTGCCCCCTTCCCGCTGCTTGTGCCCCCTCTCCCTGTCCCTTTCCCGGGGCAGCCCAGCAGGTAGCACAAACGCTCTTGGAAAAGCGGATTTTCCTGCCTATGCACAGGGATGATCCAGGGACCTCACTGCAGAGGGGCTGTCAGGGAGGAAACCAGCCAAGGGCCGGGGGCAGCCGCCCCGCTGCGCCCACCGGGGAAGGGATGCGGGCGATGCGTGGCCCAGGGTCCCCACCGCCACCCCGAGGTATCCCTCTTTCCCCTCTTGCAGAGCAAAAGGGTTTGCTTGTAAACAGCAGCCCCTGGGTAACACTTTTAATCCCTCGCCTCTTGGCTATTATTCAGCCCCGGCTAACCTTAAAGCCTCCCCCTTTTTCTCGGCGAGGCACCCCCAGAGCAGAGGAAATTCCTCAGCCCTGACGTGATGTGAAACACGAGCGGCTCGGCCCCAGCCGCCCCCTTCCCTGCCCCAACCTAGCCGGGCCATTTCCCAACCCAGGTTTCCCTGTAGCATCCCATTCCCCACCCACCCCCCGCCCGCCCTCCTTTTTTTTTTTTTCTTTTTTTTTTTTTTTCTTTCCCCGACCACCCTTTTCTGCTTTAGACATTGTAACCCGAGAGGCTGGAAATGCAGCTCCTTTCATCTTCCATTTCCCACATCCTGAGAGTCTGGGGAGAAGGAGCCCACCCAGATGAAGGAATCCCAAATATGTGGCTCCCTCCACCTCCCCGATCCCCTCGGCCGCCCCCCGTGTGGCTCCATTCACAAAGCAGATTAGCCATGCTGCCGCCTCCGCGCACACCTCTCCCAAAAGCCCGCGCTAAAAGCCAGCGTACAACAAAAAAAATAAATAAAATATTCAAATTCATAAGAAGAAATCCCCACATCTGCTCCTTCCGGGGAGCAGGATGGGTCCCTGCACCTCCTGCCCCGTTTGCGGGCCCCATCACCTTCCTGAGCTGGCAGGGATTGGCACCCAAAGGCCTGGGTGCTGGTTTAGAGGGGTTTTGGGGTGCTCCAGCACACCAGCAAGGATCTTTCTCCTCCCTGTCCTCGGGTGACTCCAGCACCAGCGTGGGATGTGCGTTCCCAAGCTGTCACCGCTGCCTTGGGGTCTCACCTGGGTCTGGGGGGACCCCTGGGACCCAGAGGATGGGGCGGGAGGGGAAGCAGCACCCAGCCAGCACCCTGTGGCTGCACTGGCTCTTGGCACCCATGATCCCAACCCACAGCCGCAGGCAGAGCCCAGCCCCTCCGCAGCCCCCCAGGAGCCTCTGTGCACCCCAGGATTGGCCGCATCCTGCAGCGCAATGCCCATCACCTGCACCGCAGTGATGCTGGGGGAGACACAGACATTTATCACACTTCCAAAGTCACCAGTGAGACACGAGGGCACCTCCTCGCTGGTGTAGAGGTGACTTTGAGCAGGCGATGGCACGTTGGGGGTGTCCCTACCGCAGCACCCACTGCCTGGCCGAGGGCAGCGCCTGCTTCCTCGCCGGTGTGGCTGAGGATTGCTCACTGCGCGTAGGCGGGAGCATCTTTGCTGGCCTGACTGAGGAAGGTTTCACGCTTTCCCCAAGGACCAGCAGGTCTGTGCCACTGCTTCGCCCCACGCCCTGGGCCAGCCGGTTCTGCGGGCAACTGAGCCCAAGCGGAGGGAGCCACGGGCAGATGCAGCCAAGGTCACGCAATGACTCAAAGCTCATGCTAGGAAAACCACGGCCTTTCTGTGTCACGGCTTTAATCGCCCCACAGTCCTCCCCTCCCTCCTCCAGGGATGCTGTCCCCTCCGGAAGGGGGATGCTCGTGGAGCTGATATGGGGTTGCACTCTTGGTTTGGCATTGACCTTGCTATTTTGTCTGCAAGACACCGGTGGAAACCTCAGTTTTAACCCTCCACTGGCTACAAATCTGCTGCCTCTCCACCCCAGGGACCCCTGAGCAGCAAGTCCCCCCTCTCTCCCCCTTGGGTATCAGCTTGGCCCTCCCCATTTTCACCTATTTGCTAATTGTGCTGGCGGGGAAGGCGAGGGGGAGGAAATACAAAAAGTAAACTGCGAAAGCAACACTGCAGCTCCAAGGGCCCAGCACAGCAATCAAGCGATAAAGCAGTAATTAAGCCTGATTATCATGCAAGGCAGCCCCGGTTAGACTGGAATGCCGCTGAAGAGCCCGAAAGCTGCCGGGATTGTTTGCAGGGCTGAGAGCTGATCTTTCGATGTCTGCTAGGAGCTCCTCTCTCACAGACCTGCCACCAGTTCCATGTGCCACCCTGGGGTCCTGCGTCTCTCCAGGCATGGTTCTGCTTGGGTTTTTCCTCTTTGCAAGCCCTGTGCAATCTCCTCTGAGCTGCAAACCGCTTCCCCAGGGGCTCACGTCAAGCACTGGGTTTGACCCAGGGGTAGAAAGAGGCAGCCTGGGTCAGGGATGTTGCCGCCTGGTTGGGGCAGGACCCGCAGTCCCGCTTGGACATCCGTGTGTCCGTGGAAGCGCAAGGTGTGCTAGAAAAGGTGGGCTGCTTTCCTGCCCCTGCCATCCTCGGCGGCTTTCATCCCGCAGGAAGAGGGCTGGGAAAAGCAGTGATGCCTACAGACGAGGGTGAAGTGGGTAGCAGGCAGGATGGGGTTTGTTTCATGTTAGCTTGAATGTCTGACACATGCCAATGGCCTCGCCTGGGCTGGCAGGGGAAAGGTGAGTACGTGGGATGGGCCTGGGGGGAAAAGGTGGCTCCTAGTCCTGGTTTGGGGTCATCTGGGGAACAGGGATGCACCCGGGTGGGTTATTCTGGGAAGAGATGGATACAGCTGGGAAACAGGGTCACATCCCTGCTCTGCACAGCCAGGGCATGGAGAAATGTCTCCCCATCGCCTCCAAGATGGGGGGTTTTCCCCAACCCAGAGGGGATACAACCCCTTCACGCTGGCAGGAAGAGGCAGCGGCTGACTCAGTCCCCTGGGGAAATTAGCAGTTGGACAGGTTTACGCACAAGGATGATTTGGCCCCAGATCATCCGAGTTGCAAGACACGCTGCTCCCTTCGACACTAATTAGCAGGTTTGGGCAGAGTGAGGAAGGAGGCTGCACCTCCCACGGAGGTCAGGGGAAGGCAGCCCCCAGGAAAGCCCTGCCACTCCCGGGGTGAGCTTTGTTTGTCAATAAAGAGCCAGAGTTTCCAGGGCAGCCCCTCCGGTACCTTTCATCATCCCGGCAAAGCATTTGATAATGAGTTTGGGGCCAGATGCTAAGTCACCTCGTCCCATGGCTGAGCACCGACTGGCAGAACCAGTTGTCCCGAATATGCCCAGGCGTCGGGTGGCAATAAGGCAGGAGAAAGGCGCTGCCTGCCCCTCTCCTCCACCCTCAGCTTGCATCACTCCAAATAACAACAATAATATATTAAAAAAAAAAAAAACACAAAAAAAAAAAAAAAAGCATGAAGCCTGCTGCGTCAAGTTCTCCACACTTTTCCTCAAATAAAAAATGTAATCTCCTGGGTAAAAATCTGTGTAGGTTTTCCAGCTTTTAGCTGTCTCAGCCCCTGAAAAAGGATGTGCCATGTTCTCCATAAATATAACAGAGGCAACAGTGGTGGTGAACCCTTCCCTGTGGAGGTGAACCCTTCCCGGTGGTGCTGAACCCTTCCCGGTGGTGCTGAACCCTTCCCGGCCGGCACGACAGCTGAGCCACAACTCTGTAGTCCACTTTGGGGTTTGCATTTGGGTTATGTTTTATTATTTTTATATATATATAAAAAAAAAGAAATACTAAAGGAGCCGGGAGCTCACCAGCATTTCCAGTAAGCCCCATTCGATTTCAAGCAATTCATCCCACAAGTATGTGTGGGATGCTGGGAACTCCTCGGTCTCACTCGGGAGCCCAGATGGGCTTCGTCTGGAATAATTCAGCTCCTGGTGGCTGGAGCTCTTTGCTCTAAATGCTAATAGACTGAGTAATCAGAGACCTCCATCCAGTAAATTATTTATCTTATCTCTGGAACTCGGGAAAGCATCTCAGCCAGCGACTTCTGCGGAAAAAAGAAAGAGTCGGGGGTGGTGGTGGTGGTGGTGGTGTGGATTTTTTTCAAAAAAGGGTTGTTGGTCAAGAGTCCTCAGCTGGAATTGCTGCTTTGACTAGAAAAGGGAAAAGTTCAGACACCGGTTTGGCCGTGATGAAGTAACGGCAGCACGGGGCGAGATGGGGTCCGGGGGGTGCCGAGCACCGCCAGGAAGTTGTGAGGCTGCAGGAAAAAATAATAAAGTGAAGACGAAGTTTAAGACCGTTTGGGTTTTCGCGGGGCTGCAGGAGGAGGAAGGGCTCCGCCGCTCCCACCCGGCTGGGATGTGCCGGCCCGGCCGCGGGGACGCTGCGGCCGCCCCGGGAGAGCGTTCAGGCGGCCCCGGCCCGGCGAGCCGACCCCGCTGCGGTCGGGCCGAGCCCCACGCAGCCCTTCACAACGCGTTTTCGGGTGGGCGTTACCCCCCGCCATTCTTGCGCGCGCTTAACGAACAAGCGCGAGTTCCACCGATGCCGTGGCAACCGGGGAACGCGGCGGGACGCGCGCTCAGAACCGGGTAGCCGGTGGCAGCGCGAGTCGCAGCTGCAGCTCTAGGCGCGCCGCTCGCTCTTCGCGTCCCTGCTCTCGCCGGGGGGATGCCGTCCCACGCCCCCCGGACCCCCCACGCCCCCCGGGCGCCTTTGGCGCCTTTTCCTTCCCGCCACGTCGTGGCGCGGAGCGGGCAGCCCCCCGCCCGCCTCTCGTACTATTGGCTGTGGCGGCGCTGGGCGGGCCGGTGCGGCTGGGCCCGCTGCGTCAGCGCCGCCCCTTGGCTCCACCGGGCCCGCCTCCGGCTGCTGCTACTCCCGGGGCCGGCGCGGGGCGGCCGCGCCATACGGGAGACCGGCAGAGCGCGGAGCAGCCGCGCCGCGGCCGCTCCCGACTCGCCCAGCTGCCGGCAAACCGCCGCCTGCTTCCCGGGCTCCCCCGCCCGCCCGCCGCTGCTCGGCAGCCCGGGAGCCGGCCCCGAGCCGCCGGTGCCCGGTCCGGCTCGGGAGGTGCCGGGACCGGCCCCGATACCGGGCGCGGGGGCCGGGATGCTGCTCTCGAAAATTAACTCGTTGGCCCATTTACGTTCGGGGCCCGGCGGGGAGCTGCACGCCGCCAAACTACAGCCAGGTAGGAGAGCTACGGCCCGGTTCGGCTCGGCCCGGTTCGGTTGGGGGACGGTTGGGGCCCCGGGCGGAGCGTTAACGGCCGGGTCTCGTCCTCAGGAAAGGAGAAGGAGCCGTTAGAGAAGCTCTACCAGGTGGGCCCGCTGCTGGGGAGCGGCGGCTTCGGCTCGGTGTACTCGGGTATCCGCCTTTCAGACAGCACCCCGGTAAGTGGCGGGGCTGGCGGCGGGGCGGAGGAGGAGGAGGGGAGCCGGAGCGGCGGGCGGCGTGCTCAGCCCGCCGCTCCCCTTGGCTTGCAGGTGGCCATCAAACACGTGGCCCGGGAACGCATCTCCCAGTGGGGCGAGCTGGTGAGTGACCGGGGCCACCGGGAGAAACCGGCACATCACGGGCGGGGGGGATAAACCGAGGCCCGGGAGGGTGGAAACCGGGACATGGCGCGGGGGCAACGGTTGTGGGGTTATTGGGGGACGCGGAGCATCACGCGCAGGGGGATGCCCTGGGGCCGGGCGGGGGCACCGGAGCGTCCCCTGGCCAGGGGGGGTGCCCTGGGGCCGGGCTGGGGGCACCGGAGCGTCCCCTGGGCAGGGGGGGTGCCCTGGGGCCGGGCTGGGGGCACCGGAGCGTCCCCTGAGCAGGGGGGGTGCCCTGGGGCCGGGCTGGGGGCACCGGAGCGTCCCCTGGGCAGGGGGGGTGCCCTGGGGCCGGGCTGGGGGCACCGGAGCGTCCCCTGGGCAGGGGGGGTGCCCTGGGGCCGGGCTGGGGGCACCGGAGCGTCCCCTGGGCAGGGGGGGTGCCCTGGGGCCGGGCTGGGGGCACCGGAGCGTCCCCTGGGCAGGGGGGGTGCCCTGGGGCCGGGCTGGGGGCACCGGAGCGTCCCCTGGGTTACGGGGGATGCCCTGGGGCCGGGCGGGGGGCACCGGAGCGTCCCCTGGGTTAGGGGGGATGCCCTGGGGCCGGGTTGGGGGCACCGGAGCGTCCCCTGGGTTAGGGGGGATGTCCGGGCACCGGTAGGGCCGGGCAGGGGGTTGCCTAGGCACCGGTGGGGCCGGGCAGTTGGGCATAGGAGCATCCCTTGGGCAGGAGGGATGCTCAAGCGCTGGTGGGGCTGGGCAGGGGGCACCGGAGCCTCCCCTGGGTGGAGGGGATGCCCAGGTGCTGGTGGGGCGAAGCAGGGGCGCATCGGAGCATCCCTTGGGTGGGGGGATGCCCAGTACCAGTGGGGCTGGGCAGGTGGGTTGCCCAGGCACTGGTGGGGCCAGGCAAGGGGGCACTGGAGTATCCCCTGAGCAGGGGGCATGCCCTGTACAGCTGGGCAGGGGGGTTGCCCAGGCTCTGGTGGGGCCGGGCAGTGGGGCACTGGAGCATCCCCTTGGCAGGGGGGATGTCCAGGCACTGGTGGGGCCGGGCAGGGGGACACTGGAACATCCCCTTGGCAGGGGGGATGCCCAGGCTCCAGTGGGGCCGGGCAGTGGGTCACTGGAGCACCTCAGGCAGGGGGTACCAGACCCCAGGCAGCCCCACTGACTGCATTGTGGTCCCTCCACAGCCCAACGGCACTCGTGTGCCACTGGAGATCGTGCTGCTGAACAAGGTGGGCTCCGGGTTCCGCGGCGTCATCCACCTCCTGGACTGGTTTGAGCTGCCCGACAGCTTTGTGCTGGTCCTGGAGCGGCCGGAGGTGTCCCAGGACCTCTTCGATTTCATCACCGAGAGGGGGTCCTTGTCCGAGGAGCTGGCCCGGGGGCTTTTCCGCCAGGTGCTGGAGGCCGTGCGGCACTGCCACAGCTGCGGTGTCCTGCACCGTGACATCAAGGACGAGAACATCATCGTCGACCTCTCCACCGGCGAGCTCAAGCTCATCGACTTTGGTTCCGGCACCTTCCTCAAGGACACGGTCTACACCGAATTTGACGGTGAGCCCACACCCGGGGGGATGCTCCTGGTACCAGGCATTGCACAGCCCAGCCTGGCCAGGCACTTGGAGGTTCCCCCCTTTGCTGGGGGTGTGTGTGTGGATTAATTATTGAGCTGCTGCCAAGTTGCTTTTTGGCTGGGGCGGATGTTGTGAAACGGGAGCCGACTCCTGGCCCTGCCACAGCCTCAGCCACCCACCCTGCCCCGGGCTGGGGTGGGGGGAGCCAGGCAGACAAAAACAAACACCCATGGGGGTAGCGGGATGGGGTGGGGTGGGGGGCTTGCAAAACCCGTGCGACGGCTGGTTTGGTTGCCAGCACGGAAAGGCTTGGGCTGCTCTGTTCCCCTTGTTTGCCTTGGCTTATTTTTTTAAATTATTATTATTATTATTGGGTTTTTTTGGCCAAGACGGGGAGGGGGGTAGGCGTGGTTTTTCCCCACCCGTGGGGTTTTCTTTTTTTTTTTTTGCATGTAACGGTCGGCCTTTCCCGGCCCCGTGCTGCCCTCTTCCGGCACCGGCGGCTTTATTTCACAACCCAAAGTTTGTAAACAAGAGTCACGTGCTGGCGAGGGGGCGGCGGGTCACACCGTGTGTCCGTCCCCCCCCCCCAGCGCTGCCCCTGCATCCCTGGGGATGCTCAGGTGAGGGTCTGGGAGCAGGCAGCACCTGCCTGATGAGCTCTGCCTGTATCCCATAGGAACACGGGTGTACAGTCCGCCGGAGTGGGTCCGCTACCACCGCTACCACGGCCGCCCGGCGACGATCTGGTCCCTGGGCGTCCTGCTCTACGACATGGTCTGTGGGGACGTCCCCTTTGAGCAGGACGAGGACATCATCCGGGGCCAGCTCTTTTTCCGGCGGCGGATCTCTCTGGGTGAGTACCTGGCTTCGCAGTGCAGGGGGGATAACAGGTTTTGGGAGATGGCACCAGGCACATGAGTGTCCCGCTCTTACGGTATGGGGGAGGTTTGTCTCCGTGGTTAGCTGGAGGAGGTGGCGCAAGGAGCTTGATTTTCCCTCCCATGGTTAGCTGGAGGAGGTGGCACGTGTCCTGCCATCCTGCTCTGCTCCATAATGGATGACCGATGGGGAGGTTTGGGCGCAGCCCTGAGCACACCCAGCATGGCCTGGGCTCTGCAGACAGCGGTACAAGGGGGACAGGAGCCTTCTGTGACCGGTGGTTTCTGTTTTCTCTTCCCCCAGAGTGCCAACATCTCATCCGGTGGTGCTTGTCCATGCGCCCCTCGGACCGGCCGTCTTTAGAAGACATTTTCAACCATTCCTGGCTGCAAGACATCCACCTGGCCCAGGAGACGGCAGAGATCCACCTGCACAGTTTGATCCAGGAGCCTGGCAAGTAACAGCTCCACGCATCTCCTGGCCACAAGAAGCAAAGAACACCAGGCTTCTCCTCATGACCGCAGCACTGAGCCGGAGAGCATCGAATGGGGACACGCACACCTTGTCCTGGAGTTGGGCTGGAAACCCAGTCTTGCAAGCGCTGGTGGCCACCATCCAACCCAGCTGTCCTGGACTTCCCTCTGAATGACCCTGTCTCATTTGATGCTTTGCCAGTAAAGTTTTTTGTTGTTTTGGTTCTGTATTCGAAGGCTTCCAAGTGTCTTTTGGGACTGCGAGAAGATCGGAGACCTTATTGTGAGAAAAGCTTCAACAGGGGAAAACTTACTTGGGGGGAGGGCAGGTGCTGTGGCCAAATGGCTGTGTCTTCTCCGCTGTCACCGTGCTCGAGTGCCTTCAGTTACAATCTGGGCTGTGCTGGAGGAAATACTTGAATTTTCCTACATTGCTGCTTTTCCAAGACTCGCCTGGGTATATAGTTCCCTTTCCCTTTTCAAAAAGAAAACAGGTCAGAAGACACCTGGGAGCCAAGCAGGCGATGCCTTGCCTCCTGTGCCTCCATCTCGCGTGGATTTTCTGGGGTTCTTTGCTTCCTTGTGCCCTCACGAATGCACAAACAATGCAAACCAACAGAGCTGTAAATGTGTACAAAGTTATATAGGAGCAAAGCTTGATGTACAGTTGTTAATAGTTATAACATTTTACCTTTTTTTTTTCTTCCAGTTTTTTGTTTTTAATTTATTTTTCATGAATTTGTTCTTGTTTTTTAAAGGAAGAGTTCTAGCCGGTAGGATAACTTATTTATTTATTTATAATAATTCATGTGGGTTTGCGACCCACGCCTTGCTTCTACAGCTGCTGATCCCCCCCCCGCCCCGGTTTTCTATTCGGGTCTTCCCTCCGTGTCTGTCCTGTGTCCGTCCCTGGGCCCGTAGTGTTTCTGTCGGATGTCTGGCGGAGGTGAGGAGCGGCTGCCTGCTCCCCAGCTGTCTGTGTACATACTTCTGGTTGCTGTTGTTTCCTTGCCACGTGCAGATCTCAGTTTGCAGATGAGTTTTGGTTTTCCTCACGGGTGTCTTGGTTGGGGCTGGGGAGGGGGGAGCTGGCCCAGGCTGTCCGCGCTGTCGTGTCTTTACATGTAACCAAGTGTGTAGCCGGCGGGTTTTTTGTTAATAGTTAATATTGTACAGGGGAATTCAGAAATCTTATTTTTTTTATGCGGTTTTAAATAAAAATGAACTACTTGATGTGATGGAGATGTCCCTTTATTGTGGGGCGGGATGAAGGATGCTCTGAGGGTGCGGGATAGCGGTGACCACACATGGCTACTGCGGGGATTGCTGGTTTGTCCCCAGCTGAGACTAACTCCAAAGGTGCTACCCAAAGGCTTGCCGAACAGCACTAACCAGGACCAGCCAGCCGAAAGCACCAGAGGGAAGGCTGGACCTGTCCCTCCGTAGGGTGTTTCCAGCACTGACTGCTCCTAGCAGGTCTCCTGGGAGAGATCAAAGGGGTGTGGAGGAGCCCTTTTCTTTTCCATTCATCCACAGGCTGGTGCCGAGCATGTGCTGGGGATGGCGAGTAAACAAACATCAAAGCAACCTTACAAAACACCGGATGTTGTCAGCCAAATTAAATTTTGGTAAGGCAGATCCTGTTGCTCCAGCTCTGTTGGTACAGAGTGGGTGTTGCATGCTGGGTGCTAGTGGGTGAAGAAAGCCACCGGTGGGCTGTCCCCACCTCCAGCTCCGCTGCAGCTAACGCGGAGTGAGAGGAAGTCGATCTTCGGATTACGAGAAGTTGGTCGCTATCAGTCAGCAGCGGTAACGCTTTGCTTGAGCTTTTACCCTCCAAACTGTCAAACTCCACTTCCCAGCTCTGCAGTGCTTCGGCTTCGGGGGTGGTGGGTTTGGGTTTTTTTGTTTGCTTGGGTTTTTGTTTTTTTAATTAATGTGATGAATTTTGAAGTCCTGTTCCTGCTTGACCTCACAGAGCACCTGCTGCTGTGTGTACACTAGGACTGTGCCTGCTCCAAGGAAGGGGCATGTTTCCCTCTCCGCAGGTTACTTTGCAAGTCCCTCTGTCAGATCTGACACAGCAGGACCATCCTTGCCTTGCCTTGCCCCAGGCTTTTCTTGTTTAAAGCCCCCATACCTGGGAAATGTTCCCTTTCCCCGGTTCATCCCAGGCTTGCCAGCACTGCTCTCTGAGCTGTGGGGTTGCTGTCCAAGGGAACAGGAGCCCTGGAGCCATGTCCCAGCCTCGTGTTGTGATCTGGTGTGCTGTGTCACCACAGCTTCTGCCTTCAGCAGAAAGTGTTAACTCTGTTTTGCTTTTTTCTTTTTTTCTTTTTTTTTTTTTAACTCAGCTGCATCTTTGGTCTCTTCCTCAGGCTGCTAGAAGCAGGAAGCGCAGCTCCAAACGCCTTCAAAGTTTAGGCCTATTTTGAGATGTGGTTTGTATTTAACCTCCTCTCTCGCTTTTTCCCCGGACCATCCGGGAAGCTGCTCTTACACGAAAGCAAACCTCCCCGTCACGCTGCCCGCTAACACAAGAAGCCCGAGCCCCTCAGGCAGCCACCGTAGTGGTGTCCCCCCCGCCCCCAGCACTATCGCGGCTGTCCCGGCTGCAGGCTGAGTTTGGCCCACCCTTCCCGTAAACACTTGCAACTGCTGCGGTGTTTCTTAGAAAACTCGCCACAGAAAGGCCGACCAGGTCCAGCATGGGGGCTGGCTTGCTGATAGTCACTTTGCTTCCGCCTGTTGTTGATGATTTTGTACCCGCTGGGCTTGTGCTGTAAGGGGGGAACAGTGCCGTAGTGTCCCCCGGCAAGATCCCGCTGCCCAGGTACCATCTTGCCCTGCCAGGGTAACTGGATGCATCTTAAGTTTGGGTGTTGGAAAAGGATCGGTGCATGTTTGATCACTGTGCACCAGCCTTCCTGGGCAGTAAAACCTTCACGAGGCCAAGAGCCACCAGATTCATGTCCAAGAGCTCTGTCACAGGGAAAGGACCACAGTAGACACGATGGGAGACTTGAAGATGAGCAGCCACAGCATCGGCTGCACGTTGCTCCACTCCATGCTATCTCCATTGTGTTGTGGCACAGGGACTGGCGGAAAAGAAAAGGCCTTTTCACTTCTTGTTTCTCCTTAATGGGGAGGGGGGGGAATGTTCACGGCCCTTTGGGGCTGTCAGCTATGATAGGATGAAGACACAGGAGTTATCCAGCGGGAAGCGAATCAGAGCCAGCATTGCTCTCCCACCTCCCTTCCACAACTGTTTGGTGTCAACAGGGGAAGCACCTGCAATTCAGAAAGCAGAAAAAAATGATGAAACAGGACCAGGTTGAGATTTCAGGCCATTGGACCTCCTGTTCTGGAAGCACTAGAGACTTGCAAAGGGCTGGCACTCATCACGCCTGTTGCTTCCTGTACACATCCATCCCTGACTAAGGTGCTTGGTGATGCAGAAGGGACTGGCCAGGGGAGACCGGAACCACAGCAAAAGGGACATTTATATTTTCCACGTCCCTTTCTGGGAATGGGAGATGAGCAACAGCCAAATGCCTGCCACAGTTGGAAAAACGCAGAGGAGCACCAAGGAGAAAAGCCACCTGGGGAGCAGGGGCCAGGCTCACCGCAGGGACCTGAAGAGCTGGAGACTTGGAGGTGGCATCTCGCCCTGTGTCCCTTCGCAAGGAAAACATCCAGCTGCCCCTGAGGCGGTGCCTGAAACCCTTGGGCCCTTCTCAGCACAGTGAGTCACAGGAGCTATTTTAAACACCTGCCTTAGGACGAGGTGAATTATCAGCAAACCAGGTGTCCCATGGCTCCAGCTCCCCAGTGGAAGTCAGTCTCCAAGCACTTTGCCGACAGCCTGTGTGGCAATAGCATTATCTCCACGGGGCATGTGGGGAAACTGAGGCACAGTGACCCAACTCGCTGGAGATCTTTTGTGGTGGAGCTTAAGGTGCCTGCCTTTCCCTGCCTCATCCCTGCTTGGGCTGGGACTGGCCACAGAGGAGCTCCTAGCTTCAAACCCCCGATGCCCCCATGTTCCCCAGGCAGGGGATGGGGTTCTCCAGAAACCGAGACCGAAGCCTTACATCCCTCTCAGAGTGAACTTGGGGTGAAACAAACTTCTGAAATCACACCCCATGCCGCGCTGCAGCAGCAGCAAGGGGGCCAGGTGGTGGTTTCAGGCACCTGGAGCCCCGCTCGAGACCAGTCTCATGTTTTGGGGTTTACACCGATCTTCCTGAGAGCAGGATCTGCGCTCACCCTGCCTCCGTGACACATCGAAACTGCATCACTCACCCTGAGAGTTGGTGGGGGTTTTTATGAGGAAAAAACCACTTTATTCACTGTAAAAAAACAACCGCAAAACCTTTCCAGTGTGTAAAGTTGAGTCAAATTTAGCAGCTTCAGCTAAAGAAACATATTTTTAAAAGGGGTAATGAGGGTGTTTCTTTCATCCTTTTCCAAGCTTTTGGTCCTCTTCCTCCAGGGTAATATTTTTGTGTCCTTAATCACAGTGTTTATTACAGTTAGGAGGGGGTTAAGCAACCCCGAAAATGAAACAACAGCTCCTGTTTCAAATTGAAGCAGCCACTTCAGTTAACCTGAAATGACACACAGGCACGCGTGTGTATTTGAAGGGCGAGCAGGTTGCAGGGACGGAGATCTCACCCCACTGCAAAAGCTGTGAGAAAAACAGAAGCGGCAAAATGTCACTTCAGGTCAAGCCTCACTGAAACTCTTCATCTTCCCTCCCCGAAACGGGCAGGCAGGGCTGGGCCCCCCGGCACACGCGTGGGGCCTCATCAGCCGTCGGTACCGACCCCAACGGAAACCACCCCCGCGCTGCCAACCATGCCACGGCAGCCGTAATCTCAGTGCCAGGCTACTACTTGTAGTAGATCGCTCGCTGTAGCATCCCTGCATGTGCGCATGGGTGTAGATCCCCCCAGGCACACAGATTTGGTTCAGTTTGGCCCTCTTGGGCTCCTGCTGCTGCCAGCTGAGACCTGAGGGCAATCAGGATGCCAAGGACTTGGATTTCAGCCCTTTCCCCCATCCTGAGGGGGGGCGGTTGGTTCTTTTCTTTTGGGGAGAGGAGCAGGATGTGGGCAGAGCAGAGACAATGAGCCACCCTCCCTTGCCAGGGTGGAGGGGTTACTCTCCTGTTGCTTTAGCAGGGTGTTTCCAAACAAAGTCTTTGATAAAGCCAATAAAATGAAGCATAGGGAGACGATGTGTGAATTGCCATGGAAAAGCGGGAGGAAAAACTCTGAGGAGGATCTATGCCTCAGGCTGAGAGGGAACAGCAAAGCCAGGCCACCCTGCCTAGATGGAGGGGACAGCAGGCATCCAAAGGAGGCTTTGCAGGGATGCACCGATGCCAAGAGTGGCCCTAGGACAGACGGACAGATTCTCTGGTGTGCTCAGCCTCACGCTGACACCCAGGGCTCCTGCTTCGATGTGGGATGCTTTCCATTTCGTGGAGTTTGCAGCCATGTGATGGGATGAAGTGATCTGCGATAACCCTGTTTGTTGCACCTTGTAGCCCACAGGTTTCTAATTCTGGGTGGAAGGAGCAGTTTTTTCACCCTGGATGGACCAGCAACTTTCTGGAAACTTTGCTAGTCCAACACAGTACCTCCTGACCAGGAGGGCTGTGATCTCCCTGCAGCTGGCTACCTCAAAAATACTCTATTTTTCCCAGCTCTTAAGTTTCCTTTCTCCGCTTCAGCTTCAGGATGGGAAAAGGAACTGATTCTTCTCTCTCGGCTTTCGTTCTCGTTCAGAATTGAAAGCTGTCAGAGATTCTGGGCTCACTGCCAGAGGTACTAGGCTCGCTACCACGGTCCTGGGCTCGCTCTGCCCCCCAAAATATCTCCCTGTACTTGGAGAGCAGCTGCTGGAGAGGGAAGGAGCAGTAACAGGTTGTGTCAAGACAAAGCACCCAGGTGCCAGGCCAGGCCCTGCCGTGAGGCACCAGTGTCGGGCCTGTGCCGCCCTCTGCCGTCAGCCCTGTCCTCCCAAACCAGCCTGGTTTGACAGAAACGTGCCTGCTTTTTAATTTTTCTTCCTTTTTTTTGGAGTGCTCCCAACCCTCCCGCCTCCAGAAAGGCTCTCCAAGCCTCTCCTCAAGCGCTTGGCAGAAGCCATGATCCCGCCAAGCCGGGACCTGACCCTGAGGGGATGGCGAGAGCCGCATGTCCACCCTGGCCGGGAGGCTGAGCTGGGGGTGATAATTATCCCTTTTCCGATGACCCCAATGCCTGAGACACCCCGAGGGACACTTGGCTCCCTCCTGCCATTGCCCTGCCCTTTGCAAACAGGGGAAACTGAGGCGCCGAACTGACTCGTGGGGCACGGCCCTGCCGGCGGCCTGACTCTGAGAGGCGGCTGCTAATTCACCGAGGCCATCGCACGTTCCCCCAGGAGCAGGAGGTCACCATGTCCCCACAGCGCGGGGACGCTGGTGACAGCAGGCCCTGTCCCTCTGTGCCCATTCCCGCCGCCATCGAGGCCCTGTCACTGCTGGCCACCCCTGCGATGGCGTTTCTTCTCAGGGCGTGAGAGGAATGGCAGTGCTCTGAGGGCTGGCAGGGTCCCACGTCACCAGGGAAGTTTTGTGTTTTTTTGATATTTGTGAAGTTTTTCCTCAGTTTATTCCCGTGGTGACCACCTGCGCCTCACGGTATGCCCCATAACGGCAGCTTCTCCCTCACCCCGGGTGTCGTTATGAGGGGACACCTGGCACCAGGGCTCGGCTGGGAGCTGGAAATGGTCCCAAATGGCTTTACATTCTTGAGGGGACCATGACAGCCATGGGTGCCAGCAGAGCCACCCCGGGGTGCCACGGGGACCCCGCTGGGCCCCGTCACCAGCCAGTGTGTCCCTCCCGCCCCGCGCACGACTCCGTCCACCAGCTCCCCCCCCCGCGGCCCTGTGGGTGATTTAACCCCCTTCCCCCCCCCCGCCCTCTCCCGATGGTTTCACCCAGGTACTTGCTGGGCGTGTCTCCCCCCCGCAGCGTGAATGGTCTCTCCCCTTCCCCAGGGCGGTGTTTAACTCCACCCGCCCTCCCCAATTCAGGGCTCCCCCGGCCCATCCCCCGGCCCACGCAGGCACCGCCGCCTTCGCGCCCCACTCCACGCCCCACGGTGCTAGTGGTTTGCTCCGCCCGGGGCGCGACGGTTAATCCCCTCCTCCCCCCTCAGATGGTCTCTCCCGCCTCACACAGCCCCGCCTCGGGCCCCGCAAACCCCGCCTCCTCATACGTCACTCCCTCCTC
The DNA here is from genome assembly GCF_963210335.1 of Falco punctatus. Lineage (NCBI taxonomy): Eukaryota > Metazoa > Chordata > Aves > Falconiformes > Falconidae > Falco > Falco punctatus. The sequence goes on from NC_137597.1 coordinate 3,174,321, forward strand.
CCGCTCACGATTGGCCGAACCGCAACGCCTTGCCCGAAGCGGCCAATGGCGGCGTTCTCCCTGCCCGGAGCCAAGATGGCGCCGCCGGGGGTTGCGGGCGGGCGGCGGTGAGGCGGCCTGCGGGGGGGCCGCCGCCTTCCTCCGCGTTCCGCCGCTGCGCCGCGGGGCCGGCCGGCCGGTGGGCTCGCTCGCTCGCTGGCTGGCCGGCCGGGCCCACCCCTCCCTTCCGCCATGGCGGCCGAGAGCGGCAGGCAGTTCTGGAAGCGGAGTGCCAAGCTGCCGGGCAGGTGAGCGCGGGCCTGGCCCGGCCGGTACCGGCCCCCCACCGTCCCGCTCCCCGGGGAGGGGGTGCAAGGGCCGCAGCCCCCCCTCCTCAGCTGGGGGCCTTTGGCAGGGGAGCTGGAGCAGCTCCTCTGCCTTGGGAAGGGGTTGTCAGGGGCACACCCCCCCCAACGGGGCTAGGGGGCGCGGGGTTCCCCCCCGCAGAGGTTGGGGGGTGCTAGGGGTGTGCAGGAGAGCTGGCTGGGGCTCCTGGGGTTCCCCCCTGCAAGGGTCGGGGGGTGCCAGTCGTGTCTGTCTCGGCTGTGGGGCAGGAGAGCTGGCTGGGGTTCCCGCTGCAAGGGTAGGGGGGTGCCAGGGGTATCTACCCTGGCTGGGGGTCCTGGGGTTCTCCCCTGCAAGGGTGGGGGGGGTACTGGGGGTATCTACCCTGGCTGTGGGTCCTGGGGTTCCCCCTGCAAGGGTGGGGGGGGTACTGGGGGTATCTACCCTGGCTGGGGGTCCTGGGGTTCCCCCTGCAAGGGTGGGGGGGGTACTGGGGGTATCTACCCTGGCTGGGGGTCCTGGGGGTCCCCCTGCAAGGGTGGGGGGGTGCCAGGGGTATCTACCCTGGCTGTGGGGCAGGAGAGCTGGTGGGGGGTCCTGGGATTCCCCCCTGCAATAGGGCAGATGCCAGAGGCAGGGGAATCTTGCAGGAGGAAAGCCCCCTGTGTAAGGGACAGGGGTAGTGTCAGGGTTGCCCCCTCACCTATAGGGCAGGGCAAGGCTGTGTGGGGGCTGCGGGGACCCCCTGTGTGCATCCTCTGCCCCGTGGGAAGCAGGGTGGAGGGGATCAGGACCTTGCAGACTCCCCTGGGAGCCAGGGTTGTACCGTCCTCCTTTCCAGAGATCCTGAAGAAACCTCATCCCTTCCCGAAGCCCTTAGAGGTGTCACCTTGGGTGGCAGCAGCTCTGTCCCAAATAGGTGCCCCTGCCAGCGCACGTGCCCCCCCGTTATCCTTTTCTGTGCTGGGTGTCACCCCTGTTCCACATCTACTCGGATCAAGGGTCTGTGGGGGCTCTCTGTGTGCACCTCCCCTGCTTTGGTTCCTCTGGCTGGCATCTCCTGGTTCCTGCTGAGGCACTCACACTCACCCAGGGATGGAAGAAGCAAGTGAAATGTCTGAATCAAGCGGGGTTTAGGAAGAAGAGGCTGGTGGTGATGAAGGAGGTGCTCTCTACTTCTCCCATGGGGAGAGGGCACCCGCCTCTCTGCGACGAAGTGCTGTTCCCGTTTGGTGTGCCTCACGTTTGTCTCATTTGCCTTATCTGAACCCTGCCCTTCCCCTCCTGGTGCGTGGACGAAGTCTGAAATGCTTAGTTGGCTTTAAATCCTGCTAGGCCAGTTAAATCTCTTTCTAATGTGCTTTCACTCGGTTCTTTGTTGCCGCGCTGGCTCCCTCAGGTTGGTGGGACAATCCAGGTCTGTGGCGAGCAAAGGGAAAGCAGTCAGCACTATGGGTTCCTCGCCTTCTGCTCATGGGGGAAGAAAGTGCTCTGCTCGCCCTGGGTCATTTTGTCTCCTGCCTGTTCCCATCCCTTACCCGGTGGTCACAGCCGTGCTTCCAGCTGGTGGGCTTAAGACAGCATCTCTCTCCTCTGCAGCGGGTGACTTGGAGCTTTGGCTTGGAAAACTCAAACCAGGTGAACCGGTCTGGGAGGCAGCCAGTCTTGCCTAGACAATACACTCCAACGTCAAGTTTTTGGCAAAGTTCTCCCCTGCTCCTAGCTGGCTGCTTGGCAAATATCCTGCTGTCCAGGAGCCTTGTTACCACCTTTAAATACCCTGCGTGCCGGTCCTTTCCAGGGACGGTTACTGACAGGTCTTTGGCAGCACAGCCACGAAAGGTGGAGGTGGGACGTGCTGCATCCGTGGTCGCTAGATCCCTTCCTTCTTTTTTTGCCTGACCTTTGAGAGATCTTCCCGTACAGATTCTTGGCTCCCTCCTTTCTTTGCCCTGACAAGCTGGCAGAGGGAGGCTTTGTAAAGATTTGGAGACTCTTAGCTTCCTTTTCTGTGATGCTTTGTGCATTTGGTCGCTTAGTTGTATTAGCTTTTAGTTGGTGCTTTTGCCCTGTAGATTTAAGGTGGCACAACGAGTAAATGTTTCGTGTTTCCAGTACTGTTCTGTGGTTTTTGCACTGGGAATTCTCAACCCAGTAATTTTCTGGGGATGCGTTGGCCGCTTGGTCTAGTATGTTATCCTGTGCGATGGGTTGTTTATTTCCTGCTCTTCAGGGAGGTGGGCAGCCAGGCTCCAGGGGAGGGTATTTAAATGCTGTTTTAAAAGGAAAGAAACAGAATCTGCTAGGAGTAAATACGTTCTGTGTCCGAAGTGGCACTGAGGTTTCACGGATGTGCTTTCTGCTGCAGTGTCAATAACACACCCCCTGCAATGATCTCCTCAGGAGCAGCGTAACGCAGATACTGCAGCCGTTGTCCCAGGCGCTGAACATAGGAGTAAAAAGAAATGCCTGTCCCAAAGAGCTTAAACTGGGACAGGACAGGCAACTCATCCAGTCAGTTTGGGAGCACAGCATCAGCTTAGTTCTCGGCTCCTGACACGGTGGTGTGTTTGCTGAGAGGCAGTGCCTGCCCTGAGCTTTCTGTCCCAGTAAAAGTCAGGCAAAGACAGCTTCAGACGGGGAGTTAAGCTTGGAGACAGCAGATTCATCTAGCTAAGCCGCATCAGTGCGTGTGAGTAAGTGCAGTTACTGAACATCACTTGGTGGTATCGCTCCCCTGCCTCGGTTTTCTCAGTGGGATGTGCTAATGCAGCTTCGTGGGGAGCCGTAGGATCTGCTGGGAGTCAGCTGCAGGGATGTGAGCTGGAGGAGCGGGATCACACATCGAGGTTACCACAGACACTACAGCACAAACGTGTCATCTGCAGTTGTGCATATGCTCGTGGATCTTAGAAGTCACCTGTTGCGCTCCTCCTGCCCAGCCTGTTGCACCCTCTGCATGGGTAGATAGGGCAGAGAGTCGGTGAAGATGGGACAGACCTGGGGAGAAGAACCTGCTTCACGCAGCAAACCTTCAAGCTCGCCGATGCAGGATGGTGGTATTCAGCCCTGCCTCTGTAGCCCTGCTGGAAAGGAGACTGTCATCTGCATCTGTTTGTGTGGGAGCACAGGCTGATGGGCTGTGCAGTTAGATCAGCTCGGGATGCTTTCTTTGGAGCGAGGAGCCTGGGTTCAAATTCTTTAAAAAATGCTGCTTGGGTGGTGGGACCTTCTGCCCTTGTATCAGCCGTTAGCCAGTGAAGACCTCGGCCGATTGCTTCAGAGCCCCAGGAAAGGGTTTCCTCACCCGGAGCTGGCTGCCACATCCCCTCCTCTGTGTCTAACACACATCGTCCCTTTGGCTGGTAAAGTTCAGGCCTTTGCATGTGGGTCCCTGTGCAGAGAGGAGCAGCGCTGCGACTGCCGTCACGAGACGGTGCGAGCCCGGTGCTGGCTATCGGAGAGGCTCTGCCGGCTCCTGTGAGGAGCTGCCATGAGTCATTGGGAAGCAGTGATGATCTGGAGGGGTTGTTTTTCTTACTCCTGATAATCTGCTTGCTATGCCCACCCACGGGGGTGCCTCTGCTTAATAGCTGTCCTGACTCCTAGATGCTAATTAGTCAGCAAACTCTTTCCTAGGCTTGATCGCTGGTGGGTAAACACAGTGAGCCTTTTCAGCGCTTCCAGCCACGAGGGACGGCGGCTGCTGCGGCGAGCCCACCCCTCGCCAGGCTTCACCACCAGGATCTCTCTGTGCTGTAGTTGTTTCCAGCCTCTGCCCTGGATCTCTGCGTCTCTCCCCTGCCAGCTGGGCCTGTTGCTGCCACCTCCCCAGCATCAACTGGTTCCCAGCGCACTTCCCAGCTGCATCAGGCTGCCATTCCCCTCCTACACGGCTGGGCTCTGCTCGTTTTACTGCTGGGCACCATCTGCAGCTCCTGGAAACCAAGCCAGCTCTGTTGACCCAAGGGGAGCCTGTTCCTTGTGTGCCAGCTCTGAATGGGCCCTTGTCTCCACCGTGGGATGCGGGACTGTGCCGTGTACCAGGGGATGGGGAGGACTTGCTTTCTGGCGATGGTTTTTCAGGGTGGGGTGCCTGTGAATGGTTACCCAAGCGGAGATGATAACTCAGGATCCCTGTCTCGCATCCAGAGCCTGTAAAACTAGTGATGAGCACTCACCTAGTAGCTCCTCTCTGAGGTAATGCTTCCCGTGTAGTGCCTGCAGCCCTTGGGCTCCCTGTCCCACTCCTGAAACATGGTGACACATGTCAGGCCACATAGGCAGTAGTTAATTAAGCTGGGATTTGGACTTGAGTCAAACTGTGTACCCTACCAGACGGCTGCTTCGCCGTGGCATTTGCCACGAGCCTGAGAGCCAGCGTGGGGTTCAAACCCTCAAGTGTGCTGCAGAGGAGCCCCAGTGTCACAGGCTGGAGTCCCCCCGTGTCCCGCAGGGCTCAGAAGGGTGAATTCCCAAACCTGGAAATCCCCTTGGTGGAGAAGAGAATGAACATCAGCGTATGAGGCGGGGGGGACTGAGACATGTGGTCGCTTGGAGTAAATCGGTGGTACGGAAAAGAGCGGATCAGGCTGGAGAGAGCCTAAGAGTTTAAACAAGGCTTCTTTTTGCTTTGCAAAGCGCAAATCTTCAACTGAATGTGGCACTTTGGCTCTAAGGCTTTGAAGACAGAAGGTTATTGAAGTTGCGTTTGGTTTGGATTTAGCTCCTGACAGCAGGCAAGAAGCGTGACCCCAGTCTAGGCTGAGGGGATTATCCGTGGGTGCTCTGTGGCCTTTTGCATCATCGTCTTTCTTTTCTTTCCCCTTCCTGCAGCATTCAACCTGTCTACGGAGCACAACATCCTCCGCTGGATCCCCGGCTCACCAAAAAGTAAGTGTTTATCTCCTGGAGACGCAGGCCACGAGGCTTTGCAGGTTTTTGGCTCAGTCCTGCACTGGGTGGAGATCTCCAGCATCCCTCCCCACTGTGATATTCCAGCAGAGGAGGACAGCAGTGGGGTGCAGCACTGGCTGGAGCTCTGCGAAAGCTGGCAGGGAAAGCGTATCTGCTGGTGCCCTTTGTGGCCCGAAATCCAGATCGGCCCAGCCACATCAAAGGAGACGGGCACGTTTTTTAGCAGTGACGCCTGAGCCTTCTGCTGCCCTTCAGGGACAGAGGGATTTAAGGAAGGGTCGGTGACCTGCCTGGCAGCTGCGAGGGTGGAGAACCGCAGCACCCTTCCCGGCAGGAAAAAGCAGAGCTGCTCTGAACTGCCTCCTTGTCCCTGTCTCGTGCTGTGTGGCCGTGAAGGCTTTCCCCCTTTTCTGTGACGCTTCAGGTGGTGGACTTTGACTCCTGTAGCTTAAGGGAAAGTGCAAAGGCTCCTCCTGTGCCTGAAAAAAAGAACCAGGCTGATCGGTCTGAGAGCGATCGCTGCTGTACCAGGGGTGCCCACGAGCCCGGAGCAGCTGTGTCTACCCTCTGACATGCCTCTCCCCAGGTTGCAGGACTGTTTGGGTGTCGATTTACCTGTTTTCTGTAGGGTAAGGGGAGGTGGAGCTGGAGAAATGGTACATCTCTCCCCCTTTGCCCTTCTGAACCGGGAAGCCTGGCGCCTCTCCAGCTGTCTGTGGCCTCCGTGCCCGGCCATCTCACCAGCTCAGGCTCTGCCTCCTGGCAGCCCAGAGAGGCGTAACATATTCCTTGGGTTTGGGAGGAGGAACAGGGAAATTGGAAAAAGGGACTGGCTGATTGGAGTGAGGACATAGACGGGTCCGTTTTCTTTCCTTCCCTAACAGCATAACTCTGCCACTGTTTTTTCTCTGGCTTCCAGCTTCATCAAGGACCGCTCCAAGGCCAACGCGCTGCCTATGAAAAGCAAGAAGGCCTCCAGCTTTCATGAGTTTGCGCGCAATACCAGTGATGCCTGGGACATCGGTGATGATGAAGATGAGGACTTCTCTTCCTCCTCTTCTTCTCTGCAAACTCTGAACTCTAAAGTGGCCAAGGCCACGGCAGCCCAGGTTCTGGAGAACCACAGCAAGCTGCGGGCAAAACCTGAGCGGACCCAGTCTGCTCTCAGCGACATGCCCACCAACTGCAAGGTCATCAAGTCCAGCAGCGAGGCCCAGCTCTCCAGGACGTCTGGTAAGAGCTGTCTTCAGGAGCAGCCTCTTGCTCCGCTGCTCTCCTTGTTGACCGCTGAACTCAGCCGCTTGCTGCTACTCACATGTTATGGGCGAGCAGCTATGGCACAGCCCGTAAGCTCAACAGAGGCTTTCACCTCCTTGTAGTATGCTGTACTCCAAGGAGCCATTTTTGGAGGGTTGGCCTTAATGCTTCACTGTCCTCTGCTGCTCAGTACACTGCATACAGGCACGTCTGTCCCAGAGGATCCCGTGTTCTGGGTGCTAACAGATTTTGGACATCTGTTAAGCTCTTGCTCAGGGTTGCTCACTGTCTGCGTCCTTGGTGGCCCAGTGTGCTGCTCTTAGTGAAGGTCTGGACAAGGTCCTGTTGACCCCAGGTGGGTGCAGCTTGGGCAGGGAATTGGGCAGCGTCATTCCCTGCTCGCTGTGCCTTGTCGCAGGCTGTGGAAGTAACCCAGCTGGTCCCTGCTGCCAGCGGGTGGCATTGGCAGCTCAGCGCCTCCTCGCTGCGCTCGCAGTTGGCTTGGTCACTATTTAGATCAGTGGCGAGCAGAGCAGGTCTGAAGGTCAGTTCTGGGATTCCCACAGCTCTTTCTGCCTCATCTCCTGTGTCCTTCTGCCCATGGCCTCCCATGTGAAGAGGGGAGTCTGGATGCAGGAGGAAGGAGGGAGAAATGATGGAAGAGCCGCAGCAGATGCCTGTGAAGCAGCTGATCCGTCAGAGTGGGCCAGTGATGCTCTGTTTGCTGGGGAGGAGAGGGGTGAAATCTGCGGTGGCAGGTCTCTTGACAGCAGCCAGAGGAGAGCGGGGTAGGGTTGGAGAGGTGCGGTGGTCTTCCCCACCTAACTGCAGCATCTGCTCCTTGCAGAGGAGGCCTGTGTGCGGACCCCCCTCCAGAAGCAGCAGTCCCTTCCCCTTCGACCTGTCATTCCGCTTGTCGCCCGAATCTCTGACCAAAATGCTTCGGGTGCTCCCCCCATGACAGTGAGGGAGAAAACCCGCCTGGAGAAGTTTCGGCAGCTCCTTTCCAGCCACAACACAGACCTGGGTGAGTGTGACAAAACGGGGGTGCCTGCGGGTGGGAAGGGGAAGGCAGAGGGGCCTGCTGCCTGCTTCAGATTGTAAACGGGTCTGCTCCAGGGTGGAAAAAATTACTACCTGCAGCGGCACCAAGTGAGACGGTTGCACAAACCGCTCTGTCGGCAGACGGTAACGTCCTCCACCGGCTCCCTGTTTGTTCCCAGCCTTTCTGCATCTCGCAGATGATGGTTGTCATCACTGGGGGCTGCTGGGCTCTGGATGAGAACTGAGGTTGCAGCACGCTGGAGCCCCTGCCGCCACCAGTTCTGTGCCCAGGCTGAGCTGAAATCATCTCCACTCCCCTTGCCGCAGCCCCGCTGCCCCAGTTATCGCTAATGTGGAGCTTTCCTGGAGGCTCAGTGTCTCCAGAGCCTGCAGGAGCAGACTGGGCTTTCCTCTCCTTCTAGGTGTAGTGGTGCCTGGACGTGCCTAGGATCTAATCCATTGCCACCACTGTCCGTTTGCAGATGAGCTGAGGAAATGCAGCTGGCCTGGCGTGCCCAGGGAGGTCCGGCCTGTGACGTGGCGTCTCCTCTCAGTGAGTACTCGGAGCTGTGATGCAGGAATCGGGGGGGGGAACGTGCCGAGCCAGGGACGTGCAGCTCTTAGACCTTCATGTTAGCCCGTAACCACGTTTGCTCTCGTTGTACCTGTGCCTAGCCTATGGGTGAGCTGTAGCGGTGGGTTTTTTGTTTTTTGGTTTTTTTTTTTTTTGGGGGGGGGGGGTTGGTTTTTTTTTTTTGATCAGGAAATGTAATTGGAACATCTTTGAGCACAAAGCCCATCCTGGTGCTGGGAACGTGTGGTTCACTCTGTTTTGGGAAACTGGGTCCCCTGAAGTTGGGTCGCTCCAAGATTAGTAAAGGCATCAGGGGCTGGGAAAGCCAAATCCCGGGAAAGCTCTTTCCCCAGCTCCTGTGTCTCTGTGCCTGATGCTTCTGGGTGCACAGCCGACCGGCAGGATTTCAGAGGATGGTTTGTGGTGAGGGAAGAGGGTCTGCCTTGATGTGGGTTTTCCTGCTACAGGGTTATCTCCCCGCAAACATGGAGCGGCGAAAGCTGACTTTGCAACGCAAGCGGGAGGAGTACTTTGGTTTCATCCAGCAGTATTACGATTCCCGGAATGAGGAGCACCATCAAGACACCTACCGACAGGTACAAGCCCTCTGCTTGTCGCCTGGATTTCTCCCTCGGTTACATCCCTTTCCTCCCTCGGTTACATCCCTTTCCTCCCTCGGTTACATCCCTTTCCTCCCTCGGTTACATCCCTTTCCTCCCTCGGTTACATCCCTTTCCTCCCTCTTGCTGCTACTTGTCCCTGCAGCTGGGGTCATGCTGGGGCTTCCTCTAGCTGTAACTAGTAGGAGTCTCCTCCTTGGGGGCAGGGTACCACGTTTCTGTCCATCTTCTTATGGGTATTAGTTGAAGTCTTCTCTAAATTAATGTCATAACTAGATTTCAGACCCCAAATCTTCCCCAGCTCTGGCCACCTGCCCGCACCTGAGCAGAGGAGACTGGAGATGAAACTGTAGATGATTTTCTGGGTGCAGCTGTCATCTGTAGCCCTTGCTTGAGGAGACACTGAGGGGTGGATTCCTCTCTGGTGGCCTGTGATGAGTTATTGTGGCCCCGGAAAGCACGGCTGGTGTATATAACCCACCTTCTCTTCTAGATCCACATTGACATTCCAAGGACCAACCCGCTCATCCCCCTCTTCCAGCAGCCCCTCGTCCAGGAGGTAAGGGGGAGCGAAGCTCCTGCCCCACATTTGCCGTGGGGTGTGTGTGGGGGGTTAGATCTCGCTGCCTAGATATCCCTGGCTTTGCGGGGAAACTTCCCTGGCTGGCAGCTCCAGATGCAAATACCTGCTGAAACTGTCTGGTCTTGCCCCACGTTTCTGAAAGATATCAGATTTGGAGCTCAGGGGTTAGGAGATCAGCTCTTTCGTGGCGAGATGTAGCCAATGGTTGATAAAAGACCTGAAGTTTTTTGTTTGTGTGGTTTTTTTTTTTTTTTTTTTTGTTTGGTTTTTTTTGAGACAAATTCAAGGCATCTGAACCAGAACAGAAGATCAGTTCTGTGTTGCTACGAAATCTCTTTTGTGCAAAGCAGTATGTGAGAAACCCAGGCAGGGATGATGGGTTTGAGAGGTGGCCAGGAGGCGTGGGCATCTGTCCTCTTTGGAAATAAGCTCAGCGTGTGTATGTGATATGTCAGAGCGTTGTGTCCTGGCACTGGGACAGTCTGGAAATAACACATCGATTGCAGGGGGGAGGCTGCTCTGTGGGGAGCTATCCCAATCTGTGATGTGAGTACCCTGCTGATAACAGCCTTGGCTTCCCAGGTGATCAGCCGGGCGTGCTGCTTTGCTGATGGGCAGCCCTGGCCTGGGGGTGGAAGGGGTCTCAAACCACCCGCATCTTGAAAAGTTGGGTCTGCGTTTCTTTGAGGAGGAGCCTGGGCTGCCTCGTTCTGTGAAATCTGGCCTGTGTGTGGGATCTGTGGATCGTACGGAGTCTCTCCGAGGACCTGTACGCTTCATATCTTACTCGTGTCGTTGCAGAAAAGCCTGTCGGCGCGTGATCTCTGCTCCCTGAGCTTCGCAGTTACACTTTTCTGCCTTTCCTTTGTGCACGGCTAACGCAGGTACCTGCTTTCCCTCGTTCTTCCCTAGATCTTTGAAAGAATCCTGTTTATCTGGGCCATTCGACACCCGGCCAGCGGCTACGTCCAGGGAATCAATGACCTGGTCACTCCGTTCTTCGTTGTGTTCCTCTCGGAGTACGTTGGTAAGTGACGTTTGCCGCTCGAAGCACGGTGCTGCCTCTTGACCACGGTGTTTGAAATGGCGTGAAGTGCTGGCAGCAGCAAAGCTTGCCTTGCTGGAGGGGCGATGTGTTCCTCCTTCAGCGCCGGTGCCAGGCTCGAGGTGCGTCTTGACCTCTTCTTGTGTCTTTGCTGCCCGGTTGAATTGACTTCAGTTTCCTCGTCTTGCTGAGCTCTGCAGAAGCTGAAGCGCGAAGGGTGGATTTCCATTGGAATGCGTTTCGCATCCTTACGGCTCGGAGGAAAGCGGGGTCTTTTGGGTGCTGAGGGAGTTCAGGCAAAGCCCTGATACGCAGCTGGGGAGGGGAGGCTCGCTCTCTCAAAGCTTGAGCTTGGAGCTAGTCCTTGCTCTAGGAAGAATGAATGAAGTACAAAGAGACCCTGCTGAGAATGTAAAATAAAACTATTGAAATAAAAATTCCTGTCCCGTGCTGCTAGTACAGGCGTGTTTCTCAAGCTGAGAGTTTGAGAAGGCAAATTGACTTCTCCCTGCTGCTTTTGCCTTTCTTGTCAGGCAGTTGCTTTTAGCTGGAGCTCAAGGCATTTCCACCCGTAGCAGATTTATTCTTTCTCCAGCTCTAGCTGTGGTTTGGGGTTGACGTTAACGCTGGGATGCCGTAATCCCTATGCCTAAAGGCTCTTAATTTTCACTGTAAACAGAAGGACAAAGGAATTTATAAGACGCTACTAGCTACAGAAATCCTGTTGAACAAATATTTTTTAAGGTCTGATCCAAAGCTTATTGATGTCACTGGAAGCCTTCCACTATCCAGCTAAGGCTTCCTCTTCCGAGGACGCTACAGAGAAATAAGCCATCTCGCTTTCTACTGTAGCCGCCCGTGTGGTCAGGATTGATCCCTGGGAAGTGCTGTTGCTCCTCACAGCCTGAAGGAGAAGGCACAAGATGTGGCTCTGCTGCCAGCTGGAGCAAATTCCCTTTCCCGGAAGGTCAAGAGCCTGTTGAGTCGGGTCTGAGTAGGTTCCCTTTGAGTGGTTTCTCCTGTGCCTTATCTCCTGAGTAGCACTGGTGGCACTTCGTCTTGGTGCAGGCTGGTTGCTCAGGATGAATTCACTGGGTTGGAAGCAATGCTGTGCACAGGGAGTTACCTGTGCCAGAAGGGAGCTGGCGTGAAGCATCAGAGCTGCCTGTGGGTACCTGGTGTGACTTCTTGCAGTCCTGTACCGTCTTGGTGTTGGGGCTCAACGCTCTCCGCATGTGGCTGCAGAGGCTGTGCTGCGTTGTGCCTGTCCACCTGCTGCTGGTCGTGCTTCTCGCCACCTTCCAGGGCTGTTTTCACCCCACACTGATGTTTCCTCTCCGAATGCCGCCTCCCTGTTTCCAGCTAGCTCTGAAACTTGTGTGGGATGAAAAAAAACCCTCCGTGTGAGACACGTTGAGTTGAATTTGGCCAAGCGACATCGTGCGTCCCCTTCCGTCCCCAGAGCCTGGGATTCAAAGCCAGCCTTTAGGTCACGGGCTGGCTTGGTGGCCACCTGCTCCCTGGTCTGTAGCCCTCAGAAGTTCAGGATAAGATCGCTGATTGCCTGGAATGTAGGTGGGAAAGGACTAGCTGCGCTCGGTGTGACGTGACCCCTGGTGCAACAGGACTGCGGTCGCTGGTTTGAGCGTTGCCTGTTCTCTACAGCTGCCTTTGCTGACAGGGCCCTGGAGAATGGTGCTGGGCAGGGCAGGTCTGGAGGTTCTCCGTGTTGGATCACCAATTCCCAGGACCCCTGGATTAGCCAAATCTGTGCTGCTCCCCAGCCCGTGCAGCAGGAGAGCTAAAAGAAGCCTTGCACAGTGCGGTGACCCTTGCGCAGCACGTGCCAAGGGGCAACTTGCCGTTCGGTGGGAATTCTCTTGCTCCGAGGAAATCCTGCTGCTGTTTCCCCAGCTGTATCCCCTTGGGGAGGGGGATGATCTGTATGGCTCGGGCAGCCCCTGCCCACGGAGCCGCTGGGGGCCGGCATACCTGTGTGTCAGCTGAGGGTATTTCCACGTTCCAAGGTGTGCGTACAACCGGCCTGGAAAAGTTTCCCTTGCCTTTCCTTGAAAGCCAGCTCTGGGAAGTTGGCACCAGCACTGGCTCCATCCTCAAACCTCTTGCGCTTGCTGCCCCTGCTCTCCTTTCAGAGCGGGTGGTTTGTTGACGACAGGATGCTAGAAGGACCTGCTGTGCTGCCAGCTGGCTCCTCCGCTCGCCGCCTTCCCGGGGACGGTTGTGTCGGAGCTTTCGGGGGGCTGTCTCCCGCAGCGGCTGACTCGGCAGGACCCTGCAGCTCTCCAGGGACTGCGGTGTGATTCAGAGCTCACGGGGGGGGGGGGGCGGGGGGGTTCGCAGGCTGTTGGCTTTGGTTAGGTGTTCAGCGCAAGGCCAGGCTGACGCCCTGGTCTCCTACTGCTCAGCCTAGTGGCTTCTTATAAAGCAGTCACGCCGCCGGTAACGGGGTGATCCCCAGCTCCCAGTTCACTGTAGGCCTCTAACCCATCATCCCATGCTTTGGGCAGGCATTGCATTTGCAGACGAAAAATCAATTTTTTCCTGCAAATCCAGTTAAAATCTCTCCTTGGTGCTCTTCAGCTGATTAATGTGTCTGGCTGATAGCATCTCCGCTATACGTCAGCTACTAGACCAAGGTCTAAAACATCCCTCAGAGGGCTTGTCTGGCTTCCACCAAGGGCTAGAACGTGTCCATGGGGACACCTTTGGGCAGGGGGATGGTTTGTAGCTTATCGAGCACGTTCTGTAGCTTTTCGGGCACGTTCGAGGAACAATTTGGCAGCTTCCTTTTGTTGGAGTTGACATGAGCAACAAACCAACAGTCAGCATTAACCCAGCAAACTCCCAAGCCCTTGTGCACGGAGGGAGTAAACACGGCTTGCTTGGGGGAATAGTCAGAGCCGTTCGGCTGGCCGTGCTGCTCTGTCTTTGACTTGATGCCTTTCCGTCCTCACCACAGAAGCTGTGGGGAGGAGGGGTGTACGCCCCTCTGGGTCCCGAAGGAGGTAATGGGACCAGTGAGTGAAAAACATTTGCAGGAAGCGGTTTCTTCTGCCTGCCCTGGGATGCTTTGGCAACTGGATGACCCCTGCCTCTCCCTAGCCTGACTGAAAGGGTCCTGCTGCTGATGTTTCCCTCTTTCTGGGCAATGCCTTGAGTCCAGCGTCTGTGCCCCTTTGACCAACTTCAGAAAATACCAGCTAGGCTGAAGCAGCAGGGAGAAGCAGCTCTTCCCCAGAGCTCCCAGTCCCCGCTTCTGAGCCTCCCCTGCCTCCTCCTCCGGCGCCAGCTGGACAAGTTGCTTTTTCTGTGCACCCAGTCTGGATGCAAAATTCGTGCTCCTTCCAGGTGCTGGGCAGACTGCTGTGAGCCCTTGGCAGACGGGGTAGCAAAAACTGCTGCGTTTCCCCCTTTCCCCCAGCGCGGCAAGCTGGCTCACCTTCTGTGATGCTCTACCTGCCTCCTGCGCGAAGACGGCCGCCTTCAGCTACTTGGCAGCGAGCACGGGCGCTTTGGGCCCCTGCCACTGCCAGATCCGTAGTAGCTGGAGCGATTCCTCCTCCCGTCTGCTCGGTGGCTTCTGCCCCAGATCGCTGAGCAGCGCTTGTTTTCAGCTGGTGCTGCCATGAGGAAGAGCTCGAGGGAGGTGCTGAGGCTGCAGGGGCAGCTGAGCCTGCTGTCGCTGCCCTCGGGGTAGGATGGGCGCAGGCTGCCAGCGCTGCTGGGGCGGTGAGGACGGAGAGGGGCGGTCTGGCGTGCGAGGAACCGGGGCAGGGATGGCACCTTGGCACCTGCCGGGGAAACCATCTGCCCCTTTTTCCAGAGAGGACCCAGCAAGCAGAGGGATGCCCAGCTGTTGGTCCTGCCAAAACTGCCTCCCAGCTCGGGGTCCGCAGCCTGTCCTGCTGCAGAGTCACTCCCAGCTTTCAGGGCTTGCGTCTGCATTTAAAATGGCAGTGACAGACCTCAGAAAGGAGCTCGGCATCCCCAGGTAGTGTCCGCGCCGGCCCCTGCACCCTCTCCTAGCGCTCTGTGCCCATCTCGGTGTGTGACACCACCTCCATCCCCCATTCAAAGCCTTGTATGAGGGGTTGTCCCGGCTTGGGGACCTGTTTGGCATTTCACTGAGTCTGCGGAGGGGAGCAGTGCCATGGGAAGTACTGATCTTGCTCACTCCTAGCTGGCTTTGTTAGAATATATGTATATATAAATACTAATCGTGGTTAAATTAAGACTCTGTTTCCATCTGAGCAGACGTGGAGCTTGGGTGAAGGGACGGGGAGCCTCGTAGTCACGCCGCGGCCAGCCCAGCCCAGGCTGCCACATCAGCCTTGTTCTGAACTCCGGTTTTGCCCTGGACGTGTCGCTCGCTGCACGCGGGGCAGACTCGCCCCTGACTCCGCAGAGCTGCGAGCCGAGACCGGGCTGCGCTGTTCTCCGCGTGCCTCGTCCTGCGCTGAGCCCCGGCTGCCAGAATACGGGGAGCCCTCGGAGCTCCCCTGCGGGACGCCGGGGTGGGGGAGGCTGGAGCCCTGGCTCCTCGGCTCTGCTCCAGCCCGTGCCCTGCCTGGCATTTGAGGCAGGGGTTCAAGTGGGACTGCGATGTCCCTCTCCTCTGTCCGCCCTGAGCCCTGTCGAAATGTCACTCGCAGGAACTTTGCTCTCCCCGAGCCCCAGCTGCCCTTGGGCACCCTGTGACGCCGCCAGCAGTGTCCCGACTGCTGTCACCGTGCCGCTGGCTGCCTTTCAGTCCCCGTCAGAGCCATATGTTGAGTATCTCCCTCCTTTCCATGTGGCCTCTTTAATGATGCTGCCGAGCAGATGTTTATGCTGAGCCACGCACTCCAGAGACCCGGGTGGGTTTTTTCCAAAGCTTCTTGCAACGTGTGCGTCGGCTCATGCTGGGGATCTCCTGCCACTCTTCTGCTTTGACACTGGCGTGCTGGCAGTTGCTCCTCTTGTCCCCATGCCAGTGCAAGCAGCGGGGTGTTCCCCGTCACCTGGGCAGGTCACCACGTCCCCTTCTCCATCACTGCCCTCATGCCTGGAGCTCCGTGGGGGAGGCCTTCTGCACGTGGCCCCGTCCTGTTCCTTTGCCTGCCTGTCCTCCTGTCTCTGGGGGGGGAGGAATTATCTGGGGAAAATGGGTATTAAACAGATTTTCCTGCCTGTCTCGTTACCCGGAACGTTTGCGAGTGGCTGCAGTGAAGCCAGCAGAAGTGTGCTAGTTTGGGATGATGACCTGCAGCTGGAAAACAGCTTTGCTGCCCTTTCTGCAGTACAAGCTTGCCAACTTAACGCAGGGTTAAACCCTTGCTTGTCCCTAAAGCTCCTGGTGGCAGTTTGCCGTGGGTCTGAGCTCTGCCCTGGAGGAGGAGCAGAGGTGAGAGCAGCGTCAGCCACTGGCTCTGACCTTCCCATCCTGCAGCCCATCTGCTGGTGCCAGCGTTCACAACGCTGCCAGCCTGCGACAGCTGCCCTGCGGCGTGTCTGAGCCAGGAGGGTGGCCCGGCTCCATCCCCAAGCCCCCTCTTCCTCTCTTGCTCTTTTCCAAAGAAGATCAAAGACACTTGTTAGGATTTCCAAGCCTCTGGGTTTGGAAAGGGGCCAGTTCAGCCCTGGCATCTGTTGATCTGATCTAGTGGCACGACCGCAGCGGGACGGGTGCTCTCCTCCTGAGGAGGAAAGGGAGGGAGCTGGCAGGTCAGGAGGACCAGATCTGTGTCTCCTGCCTGTCCTCCCAACCTTCCACTGCCTTCCCGTGCCTGTTGCCCTCTGCAGCCTCCGGGTTAAGGTGAGCCTGGCCCAGAGCCGGTGATCTCTGCTCCAACCTCAGCTAGCATCGCTGCTGTCCCACCCTTGAGGCACTTGATCTCTCCCTTGCCCTTCCTGGGGGTGGTTCGTAAGCCCATGTAAAAGCAAGGGCAGCCTTTTGCACTCCGTGAGTACCCTTTGGGGACGGAGCTGCCACTAACCCTTGTCCTGGCAGGCCCTCAGGTCACTGGGTTTGAAAAACAAGCTTGCACAAATCTCAGCAACGGGGCTGCTTCTGCCGGCTGGAGCTCTCCGGTCGGCTGGGCTCGAGGAGGAGGAGGACGAGCAGCTCTCTGAAGCTGAGCACTCTCCCTGCTCTCAGGCTCTGCGCTGGATTTAACTTGGAGCCTTTTTGCTTTCCAGGAAGATGTTCACGTGCTTTTGCGTCCTTGCAACTGTGCCCGAGAGTCCTGCTCTCCTGTAGAGGTTTCTGAGGCTTTGGCAGTTCTTCTTTGTGGGTTCTCAGAGCTGGCAGCCACTTTTTGGGCCCCTCTGTTGGGCTGCAGTCCTGGGATGATGCTGAATCTGACTGGGAGGGGGAACCGAGCTCCCTTGTGCTGCCCCAGGCCAAGGGCAGCGTTTCCTTCCCTGGTTTCTGGCTGCAGCCAGGGATTCGCTTCTCCCCGTGGTGCTGCCAGCAGGCAGAGACCTGCCGTCACCCACGGTGGGATGCGCTCCAGCTAGAGGGGTCCCACGTGCTGGGAGCTTGGTGCACGCACAGCCCTCGTCCCAGAGGGACCACAGCAGCGGCAGCGCTGTGGGATCCCTCCCACCGGGAGCTGGGCTGGGTTCTGGTCACCGGCGCTGAGATTTTGGGGGTCCTTTAACCCCCTGGGTTAGTTATCCTGCGGCAGTAGGTCGGTGCGTGGGTGCTGTGTGCCAGGCAGGTCGCGCAGGAAGCCTTGTAGTTATTCTTGCCCTGCCTTGGCTTGATGAAGCCCCTCAGTGTCCCCCATCCTCCTCATGCTCTTCTCTGTGTTCTGCAGAGGAGGACGTGGAGAACTTTGACGTGACGAACCTGTCACAGGATGTGTTACGGAGTATCGAAGCCGATAGCTTCTGGTGCATGAGCAAGCTGCTAGACGGGATACAGGTGAGCCTCTGGGGCCAGGGAGGTTTTTCTCCCCTCGCTGGGGTAGCAGTGCAGCATCTCTCTGTGTCTATTATATCTATAAAGCGCCTATCACCATATTGATAAACATTCTTTGGAACCCCTCTTGGCGGCAGAGGTAAGAACAGGAGGCAGTCGGTTAGTACCTCAGCACTCCTGTTTCCAGCCGATTTAAAAAAAAAAAAAAAAAAAAAGCCACAAGACTTTGCTGCCAGCTTGCCTGCCTGGTGTTTAATACCGCCGCTCCACCAGGGTCGATGTCCCAGCATCAGGGAGATTTTGCTGGTTTACTGAGCTAAATCTGGGGGTAAAATCCTGGAGGAATAAGATGCTGCGGCTGACGGGTGGGTGCTGCCCTGACTAGGGATTTCACGGCAGGCAGATGATCCTGGTGCTCAAGAGCCATGTCTCCTTGGCTTATGGTGATCTTGGCTCCCTGTGGAGCTGGGGATCTGATTTTGGTCATTTCTAGCTGTTGTGAGAGCTGCTGCTTCTGACTCCTGGCCTCTCCCTGCAGGATAACTACACCTTTGCACAGCCAGGGATCCAGAAGAAAGTCAAAGCCCTGGAGGAGCTGGTCAGCCGGATCGATGGTAGGTGACAGGGGGATCTGAGGAGGTTGGAGTCACAGCAGCAGCAGGAGGCCACCTTTGCTAGCAGTATGCTCAGGGCAGGGGTAGACACTTGGCTACAAGACGTAAGGAAGCAGGGCAGGGTAGGGTCAGCAGAGACCTCCTGGGGATGGGCCTTGGCTGGCCAGGTAGCCCGGGGTGGCAGGTGGAGGTGTTTGGGAGAGCAAGGTCTCAGCCTGAGCGTGCATGAACGCGTGTGTTGAGGGCAGTGCCGTGCGCGGGAGCTGGGGCACCGTGGTCCCCAGGTGTGTAAGTGAAATGTGCTGTTTCAGAGCAGGTACATAATCACTTTAGGAAGTACGAGGTGGAATACCTGCAGTTTGCCTTTCGCTGGATGAACAATCTGCTGATGAGGGAGCTGCCTCTTCGCTGCACCATCCGCCTCTGGGACACCTACCAGGTACTCAGGCTCCCACTGCCTTCCCTGCCTGGCTGGTCGCGGGGGGGGCCGGTTCCCTGCATTTGGGGGACGGGGGTCTTCCGGCAGCGCTGCGCAGCTGGGGGGATGGGGGAAGCAGAGCACTGTGGCCCTGGGACATTCGCAGCCGGTTGGGTGATGGGTGGCCCAGCAGGACATCTGTGTCCAGGGGAGACGTGCTCCAGCTGAGCTGCAGGAGCTGACCCGGCGTTTTGCTGTCCGCAGTCGGAGCCGGAAGGATTCTCCCATTTCCACCTGTACGTCTGCGCCGCCTTCTTGATCAAGTGGCGGAAGGAGATCCTAGATGAGGAAGACTTCCAGGTAAGACCCTGCAGTTGGGGGTAATTCCCTGGGGGGTAGAGGGGAGGGAATTGCTCTGGCTGGGAGCTCAGCATGGACACGTCTCAAGGCTGGCTCCGACATCATCCAGCCCCGGGGGCTTTGTCTAAAATGAACTGCTGAGCCTCAGCGCTCAGGACAGAGCGCTGCTGGAGGCCCGGACATCACATCCCACCTCTTCCCCGGGCTCTGCCCACGGTAAATCCCTTCGTGTTTGCCTTCTGCTGTCTGGCTGTACCGCTGGGGTGGCAGCAGCCTTTGTCTCAAGGGGTTTGGAGGCATCCGAGGCGCTTCACTGATGCAGCTCCAGACGCGAGCACATCTTAGCGCTGCCTCGGAGCCTTTCAGACCTGCGAGCGCGGGGGGCAGGAGTTAGTGCCGCTGCCTCCGAGCCTGCTCCGGAGCTGGGCTCTGCCTTCAGCCTCCCCAGCCATCGCGCCTTCCCCTCTTTCAGGGCCTCCTGATGTTGTTACAAAACCTGCCCACGATACACTGGGGTAACGAAGAAATCGGGCTCCTGCTGGCCGAAGCCTACAGACTCAAATACATGTTTGCGGATGCCCCCAATCATTACCGCCGATAGGTGCCGGGACTCGACTCCCTCCTCTCCCCCGTGCCCACCCCCTCGTCCTGGCCCGATCTGATCACTGTGGCATTTTTGTCGTCCCAAGTCCTCAGACACTCCGGCCGGGAGCTGCTCCTCGCTGTACAAAGCTCACATCGACTCTTGTCTTAACTTTTAACGTGTGCCTGTCTGCCACTCCATGCGCCTGGATGTGCCACTCCACTGACCGTCAGTATTTCACGCTGTGCCGGTGGCTCGAGCCAGGGAGAGAGGCTCGAAGGGGCTGGGGGAGGACGTGGGGGGGGTGGGGGGGGGCAGCTTTACAGATGAACTGAGCCGAGGATGAAGCCCTCCTGTCCTCTCCACCCCCAGCCCTGGGCTTGTCCGGCTGGGACCACCTTGGCTTCGCTGCCTCGTGTTAACCTGCCACCGCGTGCACTGCGCCGGCTGCTCCCGTCGACACCGCTCGCTCCAGCTCCCAGAGGAAAATGCCTTATCAGAGACCCGCCTGGCCGGAGACGCCTCCCCCCGAGGGCAGCAGGGCAAGAAGTTTCTCTCAGGGGCCGGCTTCGCTCCAGGGGTCCGGAGACCCCAAGCACTTTGTGGGGTCGCGAGGGAGCCCCTCATGCCTGCCCTCTCTCCTCTTCCCCACCCTCCTCGCCTCCCTCTCCCCCAGGGCGGGGGGGGGGGGACACACAACCACTCCTTTGAGGGGACTTTTGGTGACTGATGTGCCGCCGGTACAGCCCCCTCCAGCACGAGGGGAGGCGCGGGGGGCCGGTAGGGGAGCAGCATCTCCTGAAACCCCCTTGCGAAGCCCCCGTTCCTCCGAGGCGTTCTGTGTATATTGTGTTCTTGTGTATATGGGTCAAAGATGTACAATATACGTCTTCTGTTTGTAGCAGATAATGATTTTATATTTATAACGTGCACCCCTTGTTCTCCCCATCCTCTCCTCGCCTGGGAAGGATGCCTGGGTACGGCCTCTGGGGCTTTGGACCCCTCCAGAGGTGGGGGGGGGCACTTTGAGCCGCAGGTAATTTCTGCCCTAACGTGTTTTTTTGCTGTGTTGGGTCTGCCGGGAAGAGGTGGGATAGAAACGTGTATCCCAAGGCTTCCCCTGCAAGGGGGATTTGGGCATTTAGAGGAGAGGGGAGCTCCCAGCGGGAATCAGGGTATCCGGGCTCGGCGGCTCCGAGCGGGGCGAGGGCAGAGCCCCACCAGTGCTGCTGGTGGGACCCTCCAGGGAGGATCGATCCGGGACCCAGCGCTGGCTGCCCCCGGCGCTCCCTGGGGGGGGCTGGCAGGGGCTGGGCTGCCCTCACCGCCGGCTGCTGGGACACCAAACCGGCGGGGAAGGTTTTATTCCCGTGGGGAGGGAACAGACACACCGGCCGCGTGTGCCGAGGGCTGGGTGCAGGGGACCGATCCGGGCCAGCCCGGGTTTCTCCCGTGGGACCACCTGGGCTGTCTCGGTGGGGCGCGGAGGCGCCCGGTCCCTCCGCTCTCCACTGCTGTTCCCGGTGGGAAAAGGCAGCGGGCCACGAGCCGGGACCAAGCATGTGGAAGGCAGAGCCTTGTTGCCAATAAAACTCCGAACAGTGTCTCAAGAAATGGCTTTCCTAACCCGGCGTTGTTTTTCTCAGGCATTTGGACTTTTTCCTTTATTTTTGTGCGTGCCTTTTGTTGTTTTCTCCGAGAGACAGACCTGGTTGCTCGTGATTAATTTAAAAAAAAAAAACAAAAAACAAAAAAGGAAACCCAACAAAACCCAAAGCCAACAACCGAACCGTGTGGTCTGGCAAGGGTTTGCGGTGGGGGTGGGGGCGGCGAGTCCTTGTTTGGCCTCCTGAGGGGCTTCAGGCAAGCCCCCCACCCCCGCGTGTGCCTCAGTTTCCCCACCTGAAACACGAGGGGGGTGGGGGGTGGGTGTTCTCCTCTTGGTGTCTTGCCGGGGGGACTCGGTGGTGTCTGAGTTTGCTGTTGCCCAGAGGAACAAACCTCCCTCTGCTGCTGCGGACAAACCTTTAACCCCCCCCCCCAGTCGCTTTCCATCCCCTATTAATTACTTTACAAAGTTCAACCGAGTGGAACAAATGTAATTACTTCTGGGTGAGTCTAATTACCTGTGTTTGCTGCCCAGGCTTTGTCGCCGTTGATTGCGCAGGGCTGGCTCTCCAGCTCCGGCCACTGGGTCCCACTGGGGCCACACAAGCCCTGTCCCCACGCAGGGTTTGGGGACACCTCGGCCGTGTCCCCAGCACGCAGCTGGCCCCGCACGCCCTGCTTCGGGGGGGGTGGGGTGGGGGGGTGGATCGGGGAGCATTTAGTCTGGGGCGGGGGGAGTCCATCACCGTTGTTTCGGGGCTCAACGCTGGCAAGAGCTGCTCCGGGTGTTGGACTGTCTTCCCTGCCCGGGCCGGATCCTGCTGCAGGCTCAGCACCTTTTTCAGAATGTGTCCCCTGTTGTCCTTTGGAAACGGAGGCTGTCACACCCTGGGGTGACCGTACCCCCGATCCTGCGAGGTGCTGAGCACCCCTGTCCCAGGGCAACCCAGGATGAGACCCCAACCCACCTGAGCGGGATTCCTCCTCCCAGCCTGGAAGCATCGGCGCGGCCCTGGGTCCCTGCGGCTGGTGGCACTGGAGGGTGGCATCAGCAGCGGCACAGCACCACCCCCAGCCCCGGGGACCAGGCACCCACCAGCAGCCGGGGTTTCATCCTGTCTAGGATGGAGCAAAAGAGGCAGGAGCCCACAACAGGGACTTTATTAACTGCAGGGCTCATTAGTTCTCCTTTAATTATCACCGTTAACGCAGCACCATGGGCTCAGCACCGCAGCTGCGTGTGATCCAGCGATGGAAATAAAACTGCCACGGTCCTGGGCTGCAGATGAGCAGAACCAGCATCGCTGGGCCGGGCGGGGAGGGAGCGGGTCCCCCGGGCCACCCGCTGCTGCAGTGACAAGGTCCAGGTCGGTGCCCGTGTCCTGGTTTGTCCCTACCAGCGGGGACCTTCCCAGCTCACCCGTGTCCCAGCCCCTCTCCTGTCACCCGGATTCCAGCCCAGTCTCGTGAAATAAAACACTTCGAAGTGTCAATGGGAGCAAATTCTCCGGTCCCGGGGGTGGTGGCAGCGACTTTTCTCCACAGGGAAGCCGGGATGTTCCAGGGCTGTGGGCACCACCAACCCCAGAGTCAATTTTTGGTGTTTTTTCCTCTCCCAAATGAATTTTTTTATGGAATCCCCAGGGGAAATGACATTACGTACCTTGCTGTCTGTGGCGATAAAAGGTGACGCTATCCGCCAGCGTGTTTCTGCTGGGTGCCACCAGGGTTTTAGTGGGTTTTAGTGGAGCATGGAGCCTGAGGGGATGGAGGGAGTTGGGGAGAGGGATGGGATGGGGATGGAGGGAGCTGGGGAGAGGGATGGGATGGGGATGGAGGGAGCTGGGGAGAGGGTGGGGATGGAGCAAGCTGGGGAGAGGGTGGGGATGGGGATAGAGGGAGCTGGGGAGAGGAATGGGCATCAGGATGGGGATGGAGGGAGCTGGGAACAGGGATGGGGATGAGGCCAGTGATGGGGACGCTGGGGACAGAGAGGGGCTGCAGACTGAGCTAGGGACAAGGCAGGACCCTCACCCGGGGCAGCGTGGGACCCCCGGCTCCAGGGGCTGCAACGCACAGCGCAGCGAGCCAGGGCTGTTCTGGGAGGCTGCAGCAGGAGAGGATCAATCCTCAGCACGGTGGCACCGTTCGGTTTTGTCACCGGCCATCACCGTCTGCCCCTCAGGAGCTGCCCCCGCGCCGCTCCTTCCCTCCCCTCGCTTCTCCTCACACAGAAAAAGCCGGAGGCCAAACCCGCGCACAGCACCCGCTGCAACCCACCCTGTCCTCACCAAAGGGGACTTGGACCCCCACCCCCCGGGGTCTGGCTGCGTCACACACGGAGCAGAAAGCTGCCCCCCTTTTCTCCTGGAGCACGTTCGCATTGCATAGGTACACTCTGTCTATATAGAAAATGCTAATTACACTTACAATGATAATGAGGGTGCAGAGAGCTGTCCCCTGGACGTACCTGTGGCTGTGGGGGTGTAAGTCAGTAATTACAATCGGAAAAACACATCCTCTGTGGCTGAGGAAGCAGCACTTGCCCTAAGGAGACCCCTCCCACAAATAAATGCACGTGTGAGCACCCACCTGTGGGTGCCCAGGGCTGGCCGTGGCCCCTGCACCCCCTGCAGCGGCTGGAGGGGCACCGAGCATCCTGCGCTTGCATTTCGGTCTCCTCTTGATGCTTTCTGAAGGGCATGTCCACCAGCAAGACCCTCCTCTGGGTCTGGGACACGACTGGTTCTTGGCCATTACCTGCCATCGCCGCGCCCAGCACCTTGGCAAACACCCCAAATTCAGTAAATTAGGAATGGCTGCAGAAATCCCACAAAATTCCCTTTCCCTTGATCAAAATCTGCTGGTCTTCAGCATCGCCTCAACGCCGGATAAAGAGCCGTGTCCTTACCCAGCAGAGTGCCACGCCAGGGGATCTTGCCTTCACTGATCCTGTTCCTTCTATTTTGTGACTGAAAAGAAACAAAAAGAGAAACGAAGCAGCTCTTGCCAACCCCAAGCAACACGCACCACATAATAAAAGGGAAATTAAACTTCTCTGCCAGGAAGTTTTGCTTGCAATCCTGCAAATCAGCTACTGGTGTCCGGCAACGATGCCATCGGCGGTGGAAATGCTGTTGCACCAGCTCCAGTGGGATGGTGGATCTCAGCAGCTCCTGAGGATGCTGCTGCCGGGGCCGGATCCAGGCAGGACAAACCCAGCTTTGCAAACACGGCAGACTTGCCTTGCCTTCAACTTAAAGGCAGAAGCATCCGAAAGGAAAAATCTATTAAAGGCAGAAGCATCCGAAAGGAAAAACCTGTTAGGAGGAAAACAGGAATTTAATTACTCAGTATTCCGGTATCAGTTGGAGATGAGGGTCAGGGACTACGACAGCGCAGCGGCTGCTGGAGATGGGAGATTATTGGAAAACGGGGCTTTTCGTGGCTCTGCCTGACAATTGCCTGAGCACAGGAGGCAGAGGAGGTGCCGACAAGGCAGAGGAGCATGAGCCAGGATGAGGCCTCAAGGCAGGTGACTGCATCAGTCTCCTGCCAAATTTGTGGTGCTGGGGCTGACAACGGGATGCGGGGAAGGGAAGGGAAAAGCATCCCCTGGCTGCCGCCGGGTTTTGCATCACGGCAGTGGATCTGCACCTCTGGCCCCAGAAGGGCTTCGTGCTCGTGGTGGATGGGAGCGATACCTGCGCCCTCGGGGAGCAGCAGCCTCCAAAACACGGGGTCTGCACAGAGGGGCTGGGGTCCTGACGGTGCACCGCTGCCTGCCGCAACGTGAGCCTGTGCAGGGAGGGAAAACACACCTCAGGGAAGAGAGAGAAGGCAAGAGCCCTGCTAAGAGGGGAAACCCTCCCCAGCCAGGAGCCAGGGACCAGCCCCGCGGCCGCTGCCATCGCCCAGCTCCCACCTCCGTCCAGCTGGCAAGTCCCACTGCCCGTGGCCCGTCACTGCAGGAGCATCACCAGGAGATGGGATTCAACCCCCAAATTCCCAATTCCCACGCCCCGGGGGCTCCTAGCCACCCCCCCGGGCAGAGGGCTGCCATGCAGGGGGCCGGGTGGGACCCCCTCCTGCAGCACCCGGCCCCGCTGCCCACCGCACGGGGAACACTCACCTCCAGGAGATGTTCAAGGCAGCACAAGAAATCCCTCTGCGTGCCCCTTCCTCCCCATCGTTGCCCTTTGCAACAATCTGGGATGACTGGGATGAATAGAAACCATCACGGTAAGTGATGTCCTGAACCCCGGGACAATGCTAGCAAGGAAAGACTCTTTTGGCTTGTTTTTGGGGTTTTTTTTTATACATTAGAACATTTATTTCTCAGAGAGAAAATATAGTCTCAGACAGTCAGGTTATAGTAGGTAAAATTAGCATTTTTTTTTCTTTACAAGCATAGATTTTCTTATTACCTCTCTTATACCATCTGATATAAACAATTCTAGAAAGCAAATAAACTCACTTTCTACAATAAATAGAGCGATCTGTGCTTTACAGCAGACTGACAGTAACGTTTAGGTCCCGTAGCAACAGCAGGATATTAGCCAATTCAAATTCTAAAATGTCATTTAAAAAACAAACAAAACAAAAACCAAAACCCAAAAAAAACCCCAAAATCCCAAGATCTTAAAACATGTTACACAGGTCACAAGTCCACAGCTGAGCTACCACCTGGAAAAGTGTATGTTCCTTTAAATAAATTACACTGTGTGCATATAAAAGACCCAGCAACACAACTGAGGACTTCAAGAATGGTGACAATAGGTCTAAATAATTTAGAACAATATTTTACAACTATATACACAACATCCTTCCCTAGCCACACTCCATTAGGCATTATTATTATTATTATTTTTACAAAATCCTATGCCCCATCTCTATATGTTACAGGAATCTTCCTTAAAGTGTGGTTCCATGTCCCAATGTATAAGAAGTGGTATTTTAAAAAAGTAGACCAAGTAGAAATGGCAGTGATTACTCCCCACTATTCATTATTATTATTATTATTATTATTATTATTATTATTATTATTATGACCCAACATTCTCTTCAGTATGAAAAAGTTAAAATAATAAAAAAATATTGAGTTAAAAAGCGAAATGATGATATTCAATCTACAATCTTGCTCTGCACCTTTGGTTCTTAAAATGGGAAAGCAAAAAGGGATACACAACAGAAGAGATCAGAGAAATCATAAAGTCCTTGGCTAATAGAAAAGGTTTTGTCATCAGGTTTCCAACCATCGGCTGTCCCCGTTTTTTTGCAAATCAACCCCCCCAAAAAACCCAGGGATTGTCTGCAGAGCTGGGTTTACTTGGGATTTAATGGATGACAACGCTGGAGACCCCCACACCAGGGCAAGGATACGCGTGTGTGGGAGAAGGCGAAAAGGCAAAATGGTTGTGTGCTCTAGTTAGTGCTGGGTTTCAACCCAAACCGAGTCAGAGGAAAACCTTAGAGAGACAGAAAAAAAAAGGGAAGAAAGGAAGAGGAGCCGTACACCAAATGTGCATAAACCAACACAAAAGATGTATCTCCCTCCAACCCTGATCAACCTCAGTGCCTGCAAAGCTGCTCCAGCTCATTAGACACCTCCAAAATTAGTTTTGCTTCTAAAAAAAGGAAGTTATCTTTGCTTAGACTCAGTACTGTGCTAAACCATGATATGAAATGTTACTGGAACAAGCACAGTCACAGAAGTAAGAATTTAAATGTCAAACTACCAAATAAATTTCTAGGACGTAATACACACACACAAACAAAAAAATCAGGTAATTTGCTTTTCATATTTAAAGCTCTGTGCATCTGTGCATGTAAGTGTGTGCAGCAGAGGGGAAGGTTACCAAAATATCTCAAGCTTTTCTCAATGCAACGAGAGAAAATTTAACATGAAAACACTATGTATGTAGGCAGGAAAATCGTAACACCAACTCCCAGCTACGATTTCTTTTTTTTAATGTGATGGGACAACCAATGTCATTTAAAAAAAAAAAAAAATGACAAGGCCAATGACGGTTAGGGTAAATTTGGCACAAGAAAGTCCAGTTGAGATTTCCGTAAAGGATCCTGGTTCAGTTACAGTGGTGACGGGTTCCTGGGAATTACTCGGGGCTGGCCGACGACTTCAAAACCCCGGTGGCACGGGGGAGGCAGGGGCGAGGGAGGGTGCACGAGGTCCGAACATCCGAACGCTGCGCTCTGCTCGCTGCATCAGCTCACCCTGGCTCCCGTCACCTGGCAGCTTTCCCCAACCACCTTACTCCTGGCCCTGTAGACTAGAGATTTCATCTGCCAGCTCTTCAGCGAGACACATTCAGAAAGAAGCTGGACAGGCTTTTTGGCACGTTTCAGGGTACTTTGAGGAGTGCTGACAGCTGCTGGGAACGGCATCCCTGGCTGGGCAGTGCACGAGACGGTCCGCTCTGCCGACGCAGCGAGCGTGGGGTCTGGAGAAAAAGGAGGACCGGCCACCCCGACCCCTTACAGGTAACTGGAGGTCACGAAGGGATGATCTCCCCGCACGCGGCTCATGTGGATCATGGCTCGGTCATACGCCACCTGCACAGACTTGCGGATGCTGGTTTTTCGTCCTTCCATCATCTTTAACTTGTCCACTGTGTCGTCCACGCCGAGGGGAAAGACTTTGTCACGCGGAAGCCACTGCCTGCAACAGAGCGCAAAGCCTTGTCACCGAGGGCATCGGCAGGGAAACGGGAAGGAAGAGCAAACGCCCGGAGCCTCCTGCCCTTGCAGAGGCCTGAGCTCTCACAGCAGGCTGACTGCTCCCATGTGCCTGGCTCTCACACCCACTGCATGGCTGCTCCAGGCCATGGAGTTTGTCCCAGGAATTTCCAAGACACGGGCTAACACAAGCTCCACAAGCGTTCCTCACACGCCTCAGCAGCAACTACTCACTGGTTGTCATCTCCTCCCCAGGAGCGGCTACACCCGTGTGATCTATCTGTTTATAATTAACACTCCATCATGATGCTACCAATGTTTAGAGACCCGCATTTGACATAGTGAACCCCCCACCTGTAGCCAAAATACCTTCCCGCACGAGCAGTTTTCTCTTTCCTTGGAGTCCTCCCTCAAGGCTTTCAATGCTCCCTGGAGCTCCAGGGGAAAGTTGGAAATTCCTGTGCTCCACAGAGCAGCAAATACAGGGACTTCCATGGTGGAAAGTTAAGTTTTTATCTCCGAGAAAGCTCTGCCTTGTCCCAAGACACTGTAAGCATCAGCGTTTGGGTGGGTATAACTACCCGAGTATCATCCAGAAACAGGCAGCTTCCAGTAGACACGTCCCAAGCCCAGGCTGACTCCAAGTGATGACTTAAATTGCAAGTGCCTTATCTGTGGCAAGTTTTTATTGGGCAATCATTAGCCCAGGTTAACTAGCACACTCAGGTACATGCCATCCATCTTTCCTAACAAAGCCCAGCCCCTAGGAGTTCAACCTCAGCCGCTGCTTGCACAGGGCAATGCATCTCCCAGCCAGCCAACGTGGGCAACACGGGGCAGCTCAGCTCATCTTCACCACAAAGACGAGGGACCGATTTTCAGCCTTCGTGATCCTTCTGTGGCACCACTGAAGTCAGCAGAATTCGGATCTGGCACCAAGAAGGGTTTTTATGACTTTTCTGAGGCACCTTAGCTTCCCACAAACTGCAAACAAGGCTCTAAGTGGCCACTTGAGAGTGTAAACACCCACCAGAGCTTGTCTTCAACAAGAGCAGGGCAAAGCCGAAGTGCTGATTTTTATTGGGAAGGTAGTTTCAATTCCAAGTCTGGATTTAGATTTTTCAAAACCGATGAGTACAGCAACAGCAAGCATAGCACTGCCATTGATTTTCCACTAAAAATCATTAGTACCTCTTCGAAGAACGTGCCCTGTATCAAGTGGTTCTGGTAATCAGGGGCAGTGAAACAATGCAGCGTGCTAATAAAAAGCCTCAGGAGTGTGTCCCTTGGCCCCTCTTTTCCCCAGAGGACACAACCATTCTCATCAGGTGATGCAAACGTGATCCCCTTCTCAGCTTCCCAAGAAGACAGCATGTACTTTTCCTTTGCCTCTGTTGCACCTTGCTTCCATCTCTTTGGACCGCATAAAACACCGCAGCAGCCCCAAAATGTAGGGGAAACAGTCCCCCTTGCTGCTGCACCCCGCTGGGGGACTGGCTCTGCTTTTTCCCCGTGATGTACCCTCCCTCCAGCTGTGACACAGCCTCCGGGAAACGTTCACCTCCTTCCTCCAGCACCTCGCCCTTCCCTGACCTCATGGTTCCCTGCTCTCCCAGGGATGCCAGCAAAGACCTTCCTCAGAAGACTAAGGAGGAGAAGGGCTGTTGAATACCCCCAGGCTCATTTTAAATGCTTGGAGAAGAGCTGTTGAATGCCACCAGGCTCCTTTTTAAATGCTTGGTATGTTATTTCATAGAGGCAGCAGCAGAAGAGGCAAGCCTGTTCTCTCCTCCGCTCCCATGGGCACCCCAATGGCCCAGCATCTGCCTTGTCCACATTATAAACTCCCTGGATCCCAGGGGATCCCAGCTGCACACAGGTATCACCTCCTGCGTGACAATTTATTCGCTTGGTTCATGTCCCACATGTGGCATCCGCTGGTTAAATAATCCAGTGGGTTCAGCACGCAGCTGCCTGACATCTTCCAGGATAGTTCTCCAGTTTTGCAAGTTTCCAATTGTTTCATACACGGATTTCAAAGCCTTATTGCTCATTTTTAAGGCACGTCACTGGTTTGTGACATATTATATCTGGCTGGGATATTGTTGCCACGTAAGCGTGGTCAGCCAACGATACTAAAATCAGCAGATTCGGTCTGCCTGAGACAGAACAGTAAAAAGCCTTGAGATATTTCACTTGCCCCGATCCAGGTGCTTACACCTACATTTTCCATCTTAAACAAATAACTTGATTTGAAAGCTGCAGGCACTTGTCACCTCTGAAAAAGCAGGCAAGTCTAAATATGGAATAAACCCAGCGTTTTGCAAATGTTACCGTGGAGATTTTTGGCAAATCTTTTGCGCAGCAGTGGAACTGGCTGCTGAGTCTGCTGGTGTTTTAGAGTCAAATGCTCTTTCTAATTTGCTGCAGATTTAGACTACTAAATTGGCTCTTCACGTGCCTCAGTATTTTTGTGGTGATGCGACCCCTGGGTGAAGGATGCTGGGCTGCTCACCGTGGAAGTGCAGCAGTAAGGTGGTGTGCTCTTGGGCCAGGAAAAGCAGGCTGGCTTCCTTAGTCAGACTTTTCTTGACTGCTGCATGTTTAAATTTTCCCCATTTCCATGTAACATGATCAGCATCATCCCTGTATGCTCCCATATATCAAAGATTATGTTAAATCTTCTCTCTCGGCACCCGCCTGCCTGCACACACTCACCAGGTTCTCTTGTTGTCAAAGAAAAGGACAAGGAAGAGCTTCTCTCCTGCCTCTGTCTGCCTCTGCTCCCCCAGCTTCAACACATCCATGGGTGGGACTGGGATGGGGACTCCATTGTGGAGCAAACCCTCGCGCGGCATCTCGGGATCGATTATCTAGGGACACAGGGAAAGGATATTTAAGCACAAAACCCTTCAAGTACTGCAGAGAATGCATTTCCCCACCCCTGCCCTGTTCTTTCAGTCTATCCAAGTTAAGAGAATTAAAATCTACTTAGGATGGGTAAGCAAAATTGCTTGTTCTGTCTCAGAGGCTCTTTAAAAAAAATTTTCCGGTCCTCAAGGCTTCCTTTGTGGAAGGGAAGCCAATCCATCCAAAAGCCAAGCACCTGACCTTAAAAAAGAAGGACATGAAGTATGTGGTTCTGTGTGGAGGTAGATGCATTTACATTAACTGGCAATTTCGTACAAACTCAGCATTGTTGTATTCAGCGAAGGATTTCCCTCCCTCCCTCCCTCCCTCCAAACTCACACAATAAACGTAACACCACTTCCATACTCTGCCAGCACCCTGCGATATCACAACAGCTTCATTCTGCTGCAATCCGGTTGACTTCAGCAGCACTGCTCAGATTTATACTGCTATTAGATCAGAATCAGGCCCGATATTTTGAAAAAGCTGACGAGCCGTGCCAGCTTTATCAGGCTAAGGGAACACAGACTACAGTAATTTTGGAGAGAAGTAACAGATGCCTCGATTCTCCCCACATAAAGCAGAAATGTCAGCATCCAACATTTGTGCTATGTGATCACAGGAGGAGAATGAACAGCAAAGGGTGGATGCAGTACGTGGTCTACTCTTCTTCATCTCCTGATCTCAGCTCCTAAGGGCTTGAAAAAGCAGCCTGGCTTTGATATTGGCCCACTGTAAGAATTTATTAAGACATTTTATCACCACAACGGACTGCTATAAAAAAACCGCCTTTTTGGGGGGCAATCCCAGTGTTTAAATCCACGCTAAAGCACAGTTTAACTTTGGCTGTAGCCATGCAGAGATCTAAAAATGCTTTGGCTGGCTGACACGGCTGGCAGATACACAGCTGTTCCCTCCTCTGGGCTCCCACTGAAGAGTAAGCGCAGGGATGAGGGTCACGCTTTTAGCAAAATCTGCCCTTTTTGACGGCATCAGACCCGTGCTCAGCTATGGCCTGGCACACACGCTGCGTCAGCTTACGCCTGGTTTCACAGCTCTGCTGCTTGGATGTAGAGACTTGTGTAATTTCCGTGATGACTACACTTGCTTTCACCCCCTACAATTTCTCATCAGTCGCAAGGCACAGTCTGTCCCAGCGATCCCAACCATAAGGGTACTTCAGGGGATGGCTGCAGCCATGCAGAAATTACACGGAGCAGAGACAGCACAAGAGCCACGGCTCAACGGATATATTTAAAAGTAGTAGAAACAACAAACTGTAGTCAGCCTATCTCACATTCCTACCGATATACCCACTTCAGCAACTTCGGTTGGTAAGTTAACAAGCACTTCAAAGCCTGCAGTGGTACTGGCACTTCCTAGCACAGGCTGCACGTCGCGGCTTGCTTTGGAACAGAGTGCGGTGCTCACTGAAGCCAGGTTTATGGATTTCACCTTAATAGTCAAATACCCAAAGACGGATAAATATGAAGGAAATATTGTTTGAAGGACTAGGTGCAAACACGTGCATATATTCTCATATTTAAATCAAACATATGGTTATTGCAAGAGGATATATACAACACAAGGCCAGCTGGGCACCTACATATGGAGTTGTACTCACTACAGATAGGAAAATGTGTGGGCAGTTAAGACACCAGTGGATCCTGGTGCCTGCCTTTATAAAATTTAGATCTTCTCATGCCAACAGGACTGATGACTTTCCTCATAACTGCAGAGTGAACAGCAAAGGAGAAGAAAGATCTCCTCCTATCCCTGGCATTGAGAGACCAATGTTTTATGAGTCCTCTGCAATGCTGTGAAACAATGAGCAGAGGGAAAACTAACTGTGCGAAGGGGAAAGGGGGAAAAAAAAAAAAAAAAAGCACATATTGCACGACTTTGGGAAGTTTTCCTTTTCTGTCTGGTTACACTGCACACTAGCATCGTGTCCTGGGCTGCCTGCGCTGCGGGTACAGGCTGGGAGAGAGCAGCAGGGTACTTACCAAGGCAGGGTAGGAGGGATAGCCACGGCACTTGGCCCACACAAGCTCCAAGGGCTCCAGCTCAGCCTGATTTTCAAAGGACGTGAGGAGAGCCCTGCCTAAGGGACAGAAGGAAACATGGTTTAGCAGGGCAACTGCAAGCAAGGGGGTTTGATAACACAAAAAACCACACTGCTGTTTAACCCAGGCATGACAGCTTGCATTGCCTCACCAGCAACCAGCTAGAAAAGATGAACTACTATTGTGCTTAAAACATACTGACAAGGTTTCTGTTTTAATTTTTCAACCTATTCGCTTCCGCAGCAAGCGGAAAGCTGGAATTTCACCTTTTTTTCATAATAAACCTATTGTTCAGCTATTCGTCATGCAAGAGCACACATTTAATCATCACTGCATGCACATATGCGTAATTCCAAACCATTTCTCTTCATCAAGAACTAGAGGAAAATGGAAAGCCACTTATCATTTGTCCCTATAGGCACTGGGTAGCCAAACCAGAGGTGGTAAGACACACATCTCATCTCCGTTAAGTTTAGGATAAAATTTAATGTGCAGTGAGATCCAGCCTGGCCATGGTGAATGTCCAGCCTTCTTTATCCTCTGTCACTACAGTAATGTTCCACGTTAAGACAAAGCCACAGTCTCCTAAATCATGAGTCTAAGTCTGTGCATGCACATAGCTTCACATGAACTCTTCAATATGGAAATAGTAATCAAATTCAGTTCTGGAGTGAATAGCTGCTATATTGCTGAAATCAAATGGGTATACGAGCGATGAATTTGGTCCATTAGGCTCCACCAAGCCAAATCCACCCTCAATGGCGTTGATGAAGCTTTACCTGAGATTAATTTGGACCAGTGTTCAGAGAGCTCCTTTTTATTCCTCCTAAATACAGATATCTAGACTATGCTGATGCCAGATACCTTGGGGCTATTTGATCTCTGCAGGAAGTGCCTGGTTCTAGCTGACAGAAGCCTATTAGCTATGAATTTTTTTTCAAACTGATGTCAGAAGTATTGCAAAAGATCCATTCCAGACATGAATAACTAATCTGCCAGCTCCTGGTCCCCAAAAAGGAGTCGTCTTCGTTAATGTGAATTTTATAGCAAGTAGTGTTTGCTCTGGGGGTAGGGGGGGAATGGTCAAACACTGCCTTTACCAGAAGTCAAACTGCATCTAGAAAATGCAGAGCACAACCCCAATGAGCACCCTGCCAAGACGACCTGATGTGCTCCTCCACTATTGCATTGCAGATGTATTCCTCCATTAACGAAATTAGGTACAAAACCACAGAATTGTCCCACTGAGTCTAATTCTGCCGGTACTAGCCCCGCTCCGTAAGTTTATTTCCAGAGTGGATTGCTGAGCGCACAGGGTCCAGGATAATAACGGTTCCCAGGGAGCCAGGAGCTGTACAGGGCACAGGCGTGCCAGGGAGTCAAAGCTGAATTCTGATTTCAGTATAAACCTGCAATAACTCTGTCATTGATAGACTGTAAGACAAGAGTCTGGTCGTGTGAGCGCTGGAAGAGTGGCGTAGTGCCTTGGGTGGCATTAGAGGAGCGTGGCGCAGTTTTACAGATGTATAGCACGGTCTGACAACGACAACTTGACAAAAACAAGACACAGACCTTGAAAGCAATGATAGCAACACAAGAAGGAACAGCTACGAAGTCATCTCCAGAGAAAACCCCTCCTATAATTATGATTTACTGTTTGTATCGCAGCATCATGAAAGAGAACTAGTCCCAAACCAGGAGAAGACAGTGCCAGGCATATTACACACACCAGACCTACGGAAAGCACCCACCTGAGGAGAACACAGAGCACAGGCAATCAGCAAAAGCAGGAAAAACCTTTAATGCACTAACCGAAATTTGTAACGAAGCAAGTAATAATGCCCAGGTGTCAGCAGCCTGGTTGTACAACCTGGGTAGCTCGTGCAGGACTGGTTCCTGGCACATGTGGAGACCTGCGACCCCCCGGTCCAGAGGCTGCCAGCCCTACGGCGCGGTGGGACCGCAGCAGGGCGTGCTGTGCAGCCATTCTCACCTGAGCTGCTGTAATCAGAGTCTCCGTTCACACCTTCCAAGAAGGGCACCCGAGAAAGAGCTGGCTTCCCTCGACTTCGCTTGGGAGGCATCAAACCGCTGGTAGAAAGACAGGAGAAAACAGGTGACCCCTGAACACAAAGCCAAGTAAATGGATTCCCCAGCTCTGTTTAAAATACTGGAAAATTACTGTACTGGGGCATCACTGACATGAAAAGAACACCGAATACTTGAGCAAGATGTCACCAACACACCTCTTCTGGTGGTGCAAGTACGCTGGACATCATCCCAGCTTTGCCATGAGTGATGAAAGGGGCCCAACAGAAACGGAGCTATGAACACGAGGAGGAAATTCAGCAAAGGCTTCACGCCGCCGAGCTGATGCGGCGATGCCTGGAGCCTGCATGAGCTCACCCAGTCGTGCACGGACTTCAGAGATGACAGAGCAGCCCCCCAGCACCACTCCAGTACATGTACAACTGCACTCTTATCAGCCCACGTCCTGAATGTCCTTTCACCTCACTAGTACAAACATTTCAGAAAATGGACTATCTCCACCTCAAGCAATCGCATTTTTTCACTTACTGTAATTCTTTTTTTTTTTTTTTTTTTTTTTTTTATGATTTTCTAATAAGCAACCCATTCTGAGTGAATTTGGGGCTCAAAAAGAAAGACTGGGGAAAAAGCAGTAAACAGAGCTGTTCCTAAATAGAATAATTGTACAAGTTATCCATGAGACATCAGCTTGGTTTTAATTCCTTGTTTTGTGGGTGTCACACAGCTCTAATGTAATTTTTGCTATGTGAATTGCTTGCAATTATTGTAATAAGCACTTAGATCACACTTTTCATCTTCAAAGTACTATACAAACATCAACTAACAAATCCCCACGCTCCCCTGTGAATTCAGATTTGTCTCCCTCACCGACAGGTGGGGAAACAGAGGCAAGCACGGTGGGGCCATACAGACAAGACATGGTTTGAAAGGGAGCTTTTGGCTCCTGGTCCTGTTCTGACAGCATCCTCTCCCCACAAAGGATTTCTGCATGACGCAAGGGCCCTCATTTAAATGACACTACAACTATGCTCAAATTCAGGTCCCTCCTTTTTGTTCCCTTTGATGCAGCTCCTTGCTTTATGAGAGCTGATTGCAAGAGCTTCTTGCGAGATCTGCACGGAGGTCATGGTGGGATCCAGCTTACAGAAGAGGCAATGACTGACCTGAAGATCTGGGCACACAGCCCAGAGGAGAGGGGAGAGATGAAGAGGGGGGTGGGTGTCCCATCCCAGAGAAGAGCCGGAGGTCCTATGCCTCCAAGGGGCTCAGCATGTTCTAAGAGATTAATTTATCGGGGCACCACGTGCTTCTCTCAGGCTGCCCAGCATCTGACTGTGGAGATGGGATCACCCTGCCACAGGGAAAAGCCCTGGCACTAAAATTGCTTCTCTAAATCCAGGGCCTTGCCCCTCATCATAGGCACAAAAGCTTCTGCAAACGGATTTCTAATGGAAACACTCATCAAACCTTAGCTACAAAACTGTACAACTCTTTTGGCAGCTAACATTTACGATCACTCTGCACAGCAGAGTGAAGTTTTCATTCGAAAAATGCTCCTGGGATTCAACCCCGCTGCAGAATAATTTGTTATGCAGCTGATTAACAGTTTTAAACTGTAGCTTCAGTCCTGAGAACGGGTGTGCATGGGGAGCTTTATAATTTCAAGTGTCCAACTGACATTGCGAGCTTGAAGTCTTACAGGACTAACTGAGCACCTGCATTGGAAGCATTAAATGTCTGAACATATTTCTCAAGTGACAGGTCATCACCCCAAGGGTCACCAAAGACAAGCAGAGGGCAACGACTCGTTCAAGGCACTGAAAATATTACTAAGAATATCAACTAAGAAAGCCTTGCTTCTGCCTGTTCTGGATGATCTTACCCATCAAGGTCAAACGTCCCCAGCCTGTCACTCTTAACACACACAAACGTGATTCTGGCATAATACAGGTTTTACTGTGCAGTGAAAGGGCTGTGAAATTACTTGAGTCAGTGTTCAGAGGGCTGGACAGGTAGATAAGACCAGAAAAACGATATGGTACCCACAGGTGCCTACTGCATTGGGCCAAAAGATGACAGATGTTTACTTTAAGTCTGTTCAGTCCTGTTTGAAGTGCCCAGTTCTGCTTTTAAACCTCTGAGAGGAAGAGAGCAGCACTTCAGTAGGTGGCACAAGTTCAGCTTCACCGGCAGTGCTGATCTGGACATTAGAATTCACGGTTTTTCTAGCTTTGGCTCTCAAGAACTGCAAGGAGGTATGCATCAGCAGAGAGGATGTGTATGCATTGAGGAACAGAAGTGGAACAGATAGCCATTTGCTTGAAAAATCACGCACCGCTTTTGAGACCTATAGCTTAAGAGGACAGAACAGAACCTCAGCAGCTTTTATCTTTTAGGGTGAATGCACAAAAGAAGTAACAGTTCGGGCTGGGTTTGAAACAAAGAAGTTGAATAAAACTAGGTAGATTAATTCAGGCACACAAGGTGTTCTAGGGGACAGTTTCACAGGGGGCACTTACCTGCAGGCTTCAAACACTGGCCTGGGCGGTGGGCTGGAGCTGCACTCAGAGTCAGAGCCACTTTCCATGTGCTTTGCAAAGCCGTTAGTCACTCCTGCCCAGGAGACAAACGGGAGTCAGCCCAAAGAATCACAGAATGATGGAATGATTTGAGTTGGACATGATCTTAAAGATCATCTGGCTTCAACAACCCTGCCATGGGCAGGGACAGCTGCCACCAGCCCAGGTGGCTCCAAGCCTCGTCCAGCCTGGCCTTGAACCGTGCCAGGGCACCCACAGCTGCTCTGGGCACCCTGCGCCAGCACCTCTCCACCCTCACAGCAAAGAATTTCTTCCCAATATCTCATTTAAATCTCCTCTCTTTCAGTTGACAACCGTTACCCCTTGTCCTGTTGCTACATGCCCCTGTAACAAGTCCCCCTCCAGCTTTCCTACTGGTCCCGTAAGGTCTCCCCGGAGCCTTCTCTTTTCCAGGCTGAACAACCCCAGCTCTCCCAGCCTGTCCCTAAGAAAGGTGTCCCAGCCCTCTTATCATCTTTGTGGCCTCCTCTGGACTTACTCCAACAGATCCTGTGTTGGGGGCCTCAGAGCTGAATGCAGAAGCAGCAGCAACACATAAAGATGCTACCAAGGCTCAGGTAGGGTCACTGTCCCACGACTCACAGACACAAAGATGCTGAATACTTCAACCAGAGAGGGGAAATCCTGCACAGAGTTCCCCAGACTCAGCTGCAACCAGGTGGTGACTAATAAAAGGTATTTTTACACCCAGCACACAAAAAATTAGGCTGTCTCTGAAGAAGCAAGTGGTGGAGAAGTGCCCAGGGATGGTAGAAGAGAGCTTTACGCAGCACCTAGCTCGCCAGGGAAGCCCAGAGGCCAGAAAATGAACCACTTGCTCATCTGGCTTCAGCTGTCGTTGGGAAAAGACATGGAGGTTTCACGCCGACTGCCACAGACTTCTCCCTGCCTCTCCCCAGGCCTGGCTGCCGGGCTGGTCGCTCCCTGGGGAGCAGGGATATAAAACCAGAGCTCATTTGGTTACAGGTTCCTTGCTGAGAGAAAACCGCTCTAGGAAAAACTCACTGTTTCGGTTTCTGGAAATGAGATTTTCCAGTGAACGGAGCAGACACTGAGGAAGCAAATTCCCCCTGGGTAGAAGAAGGTTTCCCACCACCTTCCTCTCTGGCTGGTACGAACGTCACTGTAGCTGTAAGCGGAATATTTCACTTCTTTGCCCCAGATACTGACAGTGCTGGAAACCTTCTCTTCACTGCCAGGTTTACTGCTCCGTGCACTGGAGGGACACCTACACAGAAAGCTGGGCTCACCTCCAAGTTTAGACAAGATCCTACAACCAGGGACAGGCAGAGGTGGACAGGGAACGAGCCCCGAGTGTATCCCCAAGCCCAGAGCAGGCTGACGAAGCCAGATGACCATGGCCTTCCCCCCTCCAGGGACCCACCACCCCCAAGTTCCCCACCGAAAGCCTGTCAACCATACAATGGGCAAATTCATGCCAAAGCCACTAGTGGTTTTTTCGAGCTGTAAATACAGCACTGCCACAAGAGGCACATTTCTGGGAATCACCTTGTTCCGACAGTCCCGATCACACTGACCTGCTCCTGCAGTAACACAGACTTGGCACACCAGAAACTCCCTCCAGTTAGGAGAAATTGTGTTTGAGGCAGTGGAAGGAGCTGAATCACAAAAGCAGTGCTGCAACTCATAGGAAAAAGCCAGCAGTGCTGCTTCAGCAGAGGAAAGATGTCACTGCCTAGTCATCAGTGATTTTCCAGCATCCTGCCTTTATTTTCCCTTTTTTAATTGCAGCCTCTCATTCTGACCTGTATCCACTGTGGGCAGTTCCTCTCTGCTTTAATTACTGGCAGATGACAATGGTGAGTCCCTCAACTCTTTGGAGAAACTGTCTATGTGTTTCCTTTAACCTGTCCTGGTAAGTCAATGCCCACATTCATCTGCTT
This sequence comes from Falco punctatus, assembly GCF_963210335.1. Classification (NCBI taxonomy): domain Eukaryota; kingdom Metazoa; phylum Chordata; class Aves; order Falconiformes; family Falconidae; genus Falco; species Falco punctatus. The sequence continues at coordinate 3,213,418 of NC_137597.1, forward strand.
TCCTCCTCCTCTCGATTTGCTAGCAGCCTTCTGACAGCCAAATAACTTCAAGATAATATCTGAGGTGTGGGCTAAGTCAAGTACAGATGGGAACTGTCCCACAACAGCTGTTAACACAGCTAAAAAGAAATCACATTGTTGTTACTCGGATGTTCCCGGCATCTTTCTAAATTTCATCTCAGCTGCTTATTCTCATTTGCAGATCTAATCTGAAAAGGAACCTGCTTGGTATTCCCACTAGTTTTATTTAAACTCCAGAACTGAGGGTACACATGTTTAACACCTCATCTTTCTTACATGGGTGCTGTGTTACTGGTCCACTGCACACTTCCAACCAACTGCACCATTTCTGCTGCAGGGAACTCTTACTCCTAAGAGTGGCCAAGCCAACACAAACCCTTCCACAAGGGCAGGAATGCCAGCACCTCTCAGCCCTTACTGGAGAGTCTGGAGTCTCCAGTCAGGCCATTCAACAGCTCTGGAAGAGGCTGGGCACGTTGGCTTTACGCAACAAAAAATGGCAAACCCTCTCTCACAGCAGCCCTGCGGACTGGCAAAGAGAAGAATTACTTATGACCCCCTGGGCTTCATCTTGGTACCTTTAAATGTCTAAAACGGAGGCATCTAGAGCTGAACAAAGTTGCCAGAAACTCATTATGGACATGTTTTGTCTGCCCTATTTTAGAAATGTGTGGAAGAGACAATGCTTTTGTCACACACGTCTGCTTACAGCGACTGTATTTCCCCCCAAGCATTAAAGTGAGTTTCAGGTGAGTAGTTTGGATGCAGATGTCTCGGCCCCAGGATTTCCACGCCCTCAGCCCCATCTCGCAGTTTCCAGGTGTTCAGAAGGAAGAGAGATCCCAAGGAATTACCTCTCTGCCCTGCCTGCCTGGGTGACTTCTCTCCATCGCTCTCGCTGCAGGTCCTGCTCTGGGGCCGCTTCCGAGCTTGTCGCTCCCCATCCGGGCGGGAGGGTGACAGCGGCCTGCTCTGCCTGTGGTCCTCCCCGTTCTCCAGGGAGCAGTCCAGGCCTCTCTGCAGCTTCACCCCGTTCTTAGCTTTTTTAAAAAGGACAGATGTCCGCCGGCCCACGCCGCTGAAGGGGGGGCTGGCAGGGGTATCCGCAGGTGGCAAGGCCAGTCCGTTCAGGCCATTGTCGCTGAGCAGGCGCTGGAAGGCTTGGCTCTCCCGCTGCAGAGCCTTCTTGTCAAAGAGCTCCCTGTCCGGCTTCACCCTCTTCTGCAGCTGATTCAAGGACTTGCTGTCACTGATGGGTTTGAGCGTTGGAGGGTCCTGCAGAGAGTCCAGCTCTGAGAGGGAGGGTGCGGGTCCTGTGGGCTCCAGGGTTGGAGGGTGCGGGGGCTTGGCATCATCTGTTAAAGGAATAAAGAATCTGCTCTAACATTTCAGAAAGAGTTATTCCCAAAACCAACAACAGCCGTTCCTGTCTTTCACTAGGGCCACAGACAGGAGAAACAGCAAGCCTTGACTGTCGATATGCACTAGAAAGCTGGAGCTAAAATCCTGCTGAAACCTCTCACCTTTCTCCCCTTCCTCGTCCCCTCCCCTTGATGTTTTATCCGGCCCCTCTTCCCGTGGCACAGGCTCCCCGTTGGGCATGCTCTTGTTCTGCTGCTGGGCCAGCTTCTGCCGAATGGAGTTGATCTCCCGTCTCAGGAGCCGGATGCGTCGCGTCCGGGCACCACTGGACCGCATGGTGCTCACCATGTCCAGCTTCTCCAGCAGCTCCTTCAGCTGGGCCTCCAAGGAAAGGTGAGCCCGGTTCTCCGGCAGGAGGATGTTATCCACTGCATCAAAAGAGATTGAACCAGTGAAGGGAAGGAGTAAGGCTTCCTGAAGAAGTATTTGGGACCACTGCCATGCCTCATTCTCTTTGATGCTATTCAGGAACCAATTGCTTTAGTTTGGGGATTTGGCAACTGCTGACCTTGGAGCTCGGTCTTCCTTCCTTTGGGTAAAGCGCAGTTGAATTAATTTGCACTGCCCTCCAGCTCCTGCTACTGTCCCAGGGGCAACAGTGAAAGGACATGTGTCTGCACCCAAGGCAGCTCACAGTCCAGGTCCATGCCAGAAACCTATTTCACTGCCAGGTTAAATGACAAAAATCATACCACAAACAGAACTGGCCAAAACAAAACACGTTTGCCATTCTCCTGGCTGTGTTGAAGGGCTGGCATCCACAGGAGCACGGCAGACAGCTGAGAGACATGCTATCCTACACCAACACCAATTTTGTTAACAGACTGTCCATGTGCACCCAAGAAGGCTGCAACATTTAGGAACTGGACAGCAGACTGCAGGCTCGGCGTGCTGGATGGCAGCGGTACCCTGTACTAAGTTTAGCCAAGTTATTCAACCAGTGCCTTGGGGCTGCATCTCAAGACGGCTGTGGGAATGGAAGCGGTCATGTTGTGAACAGAAAGCCTCAGCTAGGACTGCTTGGGTCCCAGTACCCGAACCCCACATCACCCGCTCCCAGTCCTCAGGGCTCCACGTAACCCAGTTGCTCTGTACCTTGCCAACTGCCGATGAAATGAATGAGCTTTCCTCAGAGCAAAAGATTCTACAGCCACCTTCGCACTGTTCTTGTAAAATACCAAAAAGCAAACAGCACGGGCAGTTACAAGGCTCTTCAGAGCCAGACATGCACTAGGAGAGCTGGAGCTAAGCTGCACCTAGCTCAGAGTGCCCCACTCACCTGAAATCCTGCCCTTTGAGGCCCTAAAGGACTTAGATATGTGCTAACGTAAATACATCGATAGGAAAATTCTTGTATGCTGAACAATGGTTGTGATTTCCATGCAGGCTGAGTGACATGCTCAGAACAAAGAACACAGTTACGACCTGCCTGTAAAAAAAAAAAAGGTTAATAATAAAGACTCACCATCCTCCCAAGAAAAGCGGTAAAAGTCCTCGGTTTTGGGCGACTCAGGCAGGTGAATCCCCACATCAGTGTCAAAGCCGATGTTTTCAGCCTGCCGCCGTGCATGACGCAATATCGCTCCTCCGAGGTCTCTGAGCCGGACAGCTGCTCGGTGGAAAATCGTGTCTTTAGCATTATACCTCATGCAGTTGGTAACTATAAGGTTAAAGTCTTCCTCAAACTCATCCAATGTTCGGTACAGGTGGGACTCCAGCTTCCGCCTCATGGTGGAAAAATCCATTGGGTTGGAAATGAATTCCAGGTAATCTGGAACCTAAACATATAAAACCTGTACAATTACAAAAACCATTTACTAGCCAACTAGAGCGTATCCATCATAAGCACTCTTAATGCCCTTTCCACCAGCAAGGGGCAGCGCCAGCGGGTCATTTTTGTGTCACCCAGTCAAGGCAGACACATCCTGGCTCTGCAAAACATTACTTGTCTGAGACGTGCTGAAGCTTCCAGAAAACAATACCCTTTTTTGGCCCGGAAGGATACCCACATTGGGAGTCCTCTTTGAGACATTCCACCAGCAGCTTGGGACAAGGTGGTTTTGGTTTGTGCTTCCAGGATTATGACAGCACATGAGCTTCTGCCCAGCGATAGCTCATCTACAACCCGTTAAGACACCTCTAGGAAAGAGACTTGCCTCGTTCAGGTTAACAGGCTCTGCGAAGATCTGGGCAGCATCCTTCTCCTGCAGCAGGTCCAGTGTTGTGCGCAGAAGTACATTGAAAGGGGTCAGCTGTAGCTCCATAGCAGCCTGCTGAACCTTGACCTGGGAACGGGAATACACAAATGAGCACAGTTATCGACGACAGGACATAGGAGTGGCGTCTCCCTCCGGTTTCTCCCAAATCATCACCCAAGCTCTACTCAGTGGTGGAAATCTCAGGTCATCACAGCACTAGCCTGGTAGACTCATTGCCGAAGAATTTCTGGGAAACACCTTGTCCCCTCCATGTGCAGGATGCACGTGAGACAGCACTTTGCAGAGTCTAACTGCACAGTCCAGTCCTCTCGTAAGGGGAACTCCTGCTTATCCCATCTCATAAAGCCAAAACAAGAGGAAACCACAGAAAATTAAAAGATAATACAACTGAAAATGAAAACAGGAAGAAGCTATTCATGCCTGGTAAATTATCCTGTAGGACTCCCTCCCTCAAGATATTATTATGCCAATTAGCAACACTATATAAAAGTTAAAAGCATGTAGGCGTTTACATGAACAACACCCATAATTAGGCTAGAGAGCATAAACAAAGTTTAAGATATAAGCTCTCACACTTCAAGGCAGAAGCCAAACAACAGTGGTTAGATGTCTGCAAATTCCTCATACGGTTTCTTACACCCTTTATGAAGTCTCTAACACTGATTTCAAGCAAACAAGTTGTAGCACTGGTTTGATCTCTCACATGAAACTCTATTCAAAGGAGACTGGAACAGAATAGAAGTATTTATTTCTCCTTTAACGTTTCAATGTCTTTGATCTTATAATCCCTCATTATGTCATTAAAGCAACCACGTCAGTAGGAAAGGAAAGCAAGTCTGTTTACATAAAGCAAACTGTTGCTTAGCACATCAAATACAAGACAGCATCAATAAGACAATGAATGAAGACGGATATAAAGACCACGCTCTCCCCCACAAAACGGGAAAGAAGCCGAACAAGGATTCAGGACTCTAGAGCATCCTTCTCCACTCACCTAAAAGCTGGACTAGGATAGAGCTCCAACTAGATACACTCTTCCGTGATATCTTATCCTTTCATAAAGCACATCATCGTTTTAACAAGCTTTTATGGATTTAGCCAACTGTGATAGGGATATATCAAGATACCAAAAGCAAACAAAGCCCAAGAGTGATTTTTTTTTTTTATCCTCCTATCTAAAATATGTCCACACAGCAAGCAGGTCTGAGCAACCACTGTAAATGAAGGACAACGCAGAAAATGAACCAGTGCTGGCATCAAAAGGACTCCAGAAAAGCTGTGGGCAGTTTCTGGCCACAAAAAACCAGCTTGCACAGAGGAGCTGCGATCACAGAGGATGCCGCTTTCCCTCTGCCTGGCTTCCTGCAGCCAGCCTGAGAACACCCAGGGAATGCCTGAGGCCACATGTACCTGCTCACTCTATGCAGGGCGAGTCTTTCATGAAGCTGGCCTTGAAGATACTCATGCCAGACAGCACAGTTGTGGCTGCAGTGACAAACCAGGTACAGCACGCAAAGACCCTCAAGAGACAAAGCTAGCAAGCAGGGGAAGCAACCTCAACCGGTGCAACTTTGGAGAACTGCACACAGATCAAAGTGGAAATTGGAAAATTTAGTAAATGGTCTCCATCGTAAAGCTTTTTCTTCTAAAAAAAAGTACTTAGAGGGAAACCCAGGAATTTTCAGCTTTAGAAATGAAGAGCAGAACTCCTATTTAGATGTCTTTTTGGAGTAGGTGTTATCAAACTCCTGAAATAATCATTAAAGGAGATCTAATTTCTACTCTGCAAAACACCCAGTCCATGCCCAGAAACAGAAGAGGTACTGCAGGGCAGGAATCAGTTTTGCTACCAGTTATGCAAATACATCTTCCCAGCACTCTGCAGCCCAATCCTGGTTCTGAGTAATGAAAGGAGAGTCCATCCAACAGTCAGACTCTGTGGAAAGGGGACAAAACTCAAGAAAAACTGCTTCTGCCTCCTGCAGCACAGAGAGCTTGCACGGGATCGAAGCCAAGTGCAGCAACTCAAAGCCAGAACTCCCTACCTGCTCCCGTTTGAGTTTTTCCCTCTTACGGATCAGCTCGATGAGCAGCCGTGCCCGCTCCAAGTCATGCCGCAGTTTCTGCCAGTACTTCAGCTCTTCCTTCACGGCACTGGTCTTCTCATCCTGCTCCTTCTGTAAGACACAGCAGTGGGGTGAGATGAAACACACGAGTGGCTTCCTGCATCTCCCCCCCTGTCTCAGCGTCTCTGGCAAATAGCTCTGATAATCTTCCTCCTGTTTACTTGTCTCTTGCTCAGACTGCTTCCCCGCCTTCCTCAGCACTTAGCTGTCTCACAAACACAACACCAGCCTTTCAGGATTTCATGTTATTTGTGAAGTTAGGACTAAATCGTGCTGTAGCTACACTCTGGGAACACACCTCAGTGCATGCTCCTTTACTCCCTCCCTGCTTTTATATCCAAGTTCACTACAGAGCCTGGAAATTTTTCTGTTGGCTGCTGTGCATTGAAGAGGCGGCCCAAAGCATTTACAGTATAAAGGCAAGGCAAGCGAAAGCATGGGAGAAAAGCACTGTTGTTATCCTCTTTGTAACCAATAAGAGTGTCATGGAAAGAGATTTACCAAAACAGAGGAGCAGCCACTGTGGGGAGATGAGCTCACACCTTTCAAGGCACAGTTCAGTGGCTTCGCAATGCAATCATCCTTCCTCTCCTAAATCTGTAGCTTTTTACACGGTTTGGAGGATATACCTGAAGTGTACACACTTTTGCATGATTGCCAAGAGAGGACAATTGCTTCACAAGATCTTGATGGTTTATATTGATAGGACATTGGTTTTCAAGAACTTACTTCTGGTAAATGCCAACTTAGTACGTGAAGGAAATGCTGTGCTTCCCCAAGCTCCAGACCGATGAGCGGGAAATATTTTTTTTATTAATCACCCAGAGCAGTCTTCACACAAACCAAAAGCCTATAAATTCCTCCAATTACATTAAAAATATACGTGCACGCACACCACCTGCTGACAGGCTATGTTGGAGGGTAGAGTCCGACTGCTTGATTGCTTCACCAACTACTTCTCGTGCCAAAAGCAGTACTGTTTAACAGCATCGAGACCGAGTGACTCTGGATGCCAGCTCAGAGGAGGAAGCAAAGGAGTCCAGAGCTGATGATTATGTCTAAACTTCCATATGAATCTGCATGGGAGGGTCAGAAATTGAAGCTGCAGGAAGAATGACCCAAACTGGAAGATGGCCAGGACTCTGGAGCTAACACCCATTCTGTTGGGGAGGGGATCTTTAATCACTCGTGAGGAACGTGGGTTTATGATGCATCTAAGAGATCAGTGCACCAAGGGCCCTTGCACAATTTTGGGTCTCCTGACTCAGGGGAAAAACTCTTACCAGCTGCCTCATCCACAGCAATTCTAGCACAAGGGATATCCCACTGATATGCTAACGCAGCTCTTCACGCATGAGCGTACCAAGAGGAGACCAAAAGAGACTTAAATCAGGTCACCCTCTGGTCCTTCCACCCTCATTCCCCTTCCCAGCCATGCATCAAGCGCATCTGCCCCTGGAATACGAGCTCTCCATCCTCCCACACGGGTTCAGCTGGGGACCAGTACCTGCTCCGCGGTCCTCTGGGACTGGAGGTGCGAGTGCAGGCGCCGGATCAGCGGCACCCCGTTCCTCGCCTGCCGCTTCAGCAGCCAGTAGTTGTGGAGCCTCTGCATGAACTGGTTCTTCCTCTGGAGGGGGAGGCCACTGCAGATTTTGTTCAACCTGAAGGAAGCAAAGAGGTGTCAGGGAGCCAACCGCAAAGCAATCGTGACTCTGCGGACCCTGTGACACCATCAGGTTTCCCGACGAAGCTTTGCAGTGTCGTGTCAATGCACCCTCTGAACTACACATGCAACTGGTACAATCTGGGATCTCCCCACCGTGAAGTCACACGTGCCTAATTTTCCCAATATATCCCTACGTTAGTAGCAGCTCAGCTGGAGGTTCTCACCAAGCACTTGGCACAGCACGGTCAAAGTACGCAATCGCCTACTTGCCTCCAAGCCTTAATTTCAAAACTAGTTTCAGTGTCAAGAACTTTCCCGGGGGTCAATTAAGCCTGGTGTTAGTAAGCTGGAGCCCGGGAAACTAACTTGGCAGGAGTCCAAGAATAATATCTCACCTATTCCAACCTTTTCGAACCATTCATTAGATTATATGCAGTGCCTTATCAGCAGTTCTCCAGAGCTTTATCTGTTAAAATACCAGCGACGCACCATTACACTTCCTAAGGCACCAAATAAAAATTCAGCGCTACCTAGTTCTGCATGAGAGAGAGCTGGGAGAAAAAAAAAAAACAGCCCAGCCAAATTCAAAGCTGCTTGCAATATGGACAGGTTTGACATGCTGCGTAATAAAAGGAGGAATTAAGAAACTATGAAACGAGGAGATTGAAAAAAATATGTAATACTGGGATGACCCCTATCTGTCTGCCAACCTGCAATGCCTGAAGTATTTGAAAAACACCTTCACAGCCATCTATCTGAATCCAGGTGCTCGGTGGGTGTTTGCTGTTAGGGGTTAGGGACCACCATGGGTTCTGCGTTACACAACAGTCTGGGGTGGCTGCTCGGCAAAGCAGGGAACCACCATGCACCAGTGACACTCCCACGGAAGAACACTGGTCAGGAATGACTCTGAACACAGTTATTGCTAGGTCTTGACTGAAGATTCAGTGTTTCCAAGGGAGGACCTTGGAAGGGTCCCCCAAGAGGGACCGAGTCCTCAGAAAAGACCCTGTCCAGCTCCAGCTGTCCAGCTCCTTCCCCAAACTTGCAACACTCACCTGTAAGAGGGGATTTGTGCAACGGTCACCATGGGCACAGACGAATGCCCGTTGGTCACACCACCAGGCTTCTTTTTGATCTTCTGCTTCAATTTCACTCGGTTCTTTTTCAGAGACCCTTTGGGAGGGCCAGAATCGGCTTCCTCCTCTCCCTGCTCCTTCACAGTGTCCTCCTGCCCCCCGCCGCTAGCAGCTGAAGACCCTTTTTTCACCATTCCAGGCGGGGAATGACTCTCACAATAGGCAGTCTTGCGCACGGTGAACGTCGTGCCGTTGATGCTGGTCTCCCTCATGGGTTCGATCTTCATGAAGAGACCAGCCCGCTGGGCACAGGTGACGTGGAAGGCAGTGTAACAGTTCATCTTGTGGCACTGGATGGCAGCTCCCATGCCCTTCTGCTTGCAGATACAGCATGTGAGCTTCCACCGAGCCGGGGGGATGTTATTTATCCCTTCAATGGGCTCCAGGAACACAGTGTTTGCAAAGCAGACCTCGGGGATCCAGATGGCACAAACCACGTGAGCCCAGCGGCCATCGCTAGTCTGCTTGAAGGCTCCACCTTTGTTTGGGCAAAGGACACAATCCACAGGGCGAGAAGGGGACTGTAAGCAGCAGCGGCAAAGCCACTGCCCCTCGGGGATATAGGGCACGCCGTAACACTCCTGGTGCACGGCCAGATTGCAGATATCACAGAACAGGATGACGTTGCTGTTGTGACACTCATCGTCCATGCAGACGCAGCAGAAGGCGTCCTCATCGATGAGGGACTGCTGAGCCCCATTGTTCCGGCTCTCAAGGTACGACTCCTTTTCCAACCGATCCACCAGCAGCTCAAAAGTGTCTGGAGAAACTGTCCCATAACCATCGTCCCTTCTCTTCTCGTTGATCATGTCCAGCCACGCCAGATCCTCCTCATCCATGTCATACTCCACCTCTACATCAAGGTCCTCGGGAGGCTTTTCAATGTACCGGTAGTAAGCAGCAGGGAGAGGAGGGGCGTCTGGCTGGCCGAAGGAGTCCACCACACGGAAGTTGGGCTGGGGTAAGTGTAAAGATGTCCCTGGTGCATGTTTGGAGCAGGACTCCTTCTTCTTGCCTTTGGAAGGTGTTTTCTTAGATTTGGAAGGGAAAAGGGGCTGCTCGCTGTTTTCCTTGTTGCTGTTGCATTCTGTGATGTCCTGGGCTGTCAGCTCGTCCTCCGTGATGATTTTTAAGGGATCGTAGATGCTGATGCGATGAAGCCGCCCATCGATGTCTACCTCCACGATCCGCTGGGCCTGAGCGTAAGTCAGTGTCTCTCGAGTCGGTGAGCACTTGAGGCTGTAGGGCGAGGGAGAGCGCCTCCCCTCCAAGTTCTGCCGGGACCTCCTCCGAGGCTTCCTCATCGCTGCAGTTCAGAGACCCTGTACCAAAACAGGACAGAGGATAGCGTAAGCCCAGAAGACAAGCAAGGAGCAGCACAGATTCAAAAACTCACTCGGTGTTTCAACAAAGCAACATTTCTACTAGAGACTCCAGCAGTTTCAGGCTTGCTGACACTTTACACCGCCTTAGATACGATGGATATATCAACCACTTCTTGTAATGTGTGTCAGAGCAACACACAGCACCCTCCAACCATCTCCATCTACATGTCAGGACATGTACAGACCCCCATAGCGCCAGATGAGAAGAGCTCAAATTAATTTTACAGCATAGCATCCCAACACTCTGCTGTGCGTTCAGCTCAGCAAACCGTTCAGATCCTCTGAAATTCAAACAGTACTTAACACATCTGCTTGCACCGTTCACATACTAAGTCCACACCAGCCAAGGAGTTCTCCTCTGTTCTTTTGCCTCTGTGGCTTTTCTTTTATATCCCCAATAGCACACAAAATGTGCTGGATGTTTTCCAGGTGGAAAGGAAAGCACTGTTCCTGTCCTATGAAAGCAGTTCCCAATTTTCTTTTGTTGCTGAGCTCCACATGAGAAAACTAGCAGTGCTCCCTCAGTCCAGGAGACTGCTTGCTCCTCCAAGTTTCCCACCTCAGGGCTGCCACCATTCTTCCTTTCCCACACTGTGGATGCAGAAGGTCCCATAATGAAAAATCACCCTCCAGCTTTGCTTTCCCTTCTCTCACAGATCTAGCTGTTCCTTACAGCCCTCTCCAGACAGTGCACTGGACGGACTGTGTCCTTCCCAACAAGCAAAATGGGTCACAAAAGCCCAAACAGAACCAGAGGATGAACAGAGCAACGCAGCTAGATGTGCATCCCTTCTGCTCTTTGGTGGGATCCATGAGGAAGTGAAAGGGAATGAGCACAGGAACAAGCAGCACAGATCCAGACAGACTCGATAGCTCTGGCTCAGCGTTAGTCCCTCTGGAGCCACAACCCATGTTCACACACCTGAGCCGGTTCTGCACAGAGGATCCACAGGGGATCGAGCAGGAAAGCTGCAAGACAGCTCCTAGACCGCACCAGGAACTGTGCAATGGTATTTGCTCCAGCCTTAACAAAAAGCCCAAGCCAGCTCTGCCCTCGCAAACTGCTAATCAGCAACCCAGATAATTATTTGAGAGTCAGCTCCTGGCATTAAGGAGGTGCCTGTCAAGGGGGAGCGGAGAAGAAGCCTGGAGCCGGAGAGATGACCTGGGGGAGGATGGAGACATGGCGGCAGGAGCCAGGCGATCTGAGGGTGAAGGAGGGAGGCAGCGAAGAGGGAAAGCAGAGAGGAAGCCAAGTGAGTAATACAAGCGAGAAGGGCAGCGTCGGGATGGGAACATGAGTTATGGGAAGAAACGGGCTGAGGCTGAAACACGCTGGAGAGGAGACAAAGAAAAGCAAATGTAAAATCTCCCCGAGAAGATAAGCCAGCCCAGAGCTTATCTGTTGCTACACAGAGGCCTGAACCAGCAACTCACCCTTATTTAGAGCAAACCACACTTCCAGCCCCTTTCTGTGGGACCCGCAGACAAGAAAACATAGTACAAACCCATAATTTGTACTTAGCCATTGCATTATTTCTGCTCTGTGAAGGACATGGCTCAGAAACCCTCAATCATGTGAGTCAAAGCAATCAGCACCTCGCAGGACCAGGACCTACAAGAAGCCCCACGCTTATTCCAGAAAGAAGTAACAATTCCAGGAGCAACACTTTTTCCTGAAAAAAGTACCAGTTCCGTGAACCACGAGATTAAGCCGTGACACACGTGTCCTAAGAAACAAAACAGGCTTTAAGAAAAGTTTCCAAACTCTCTTTTGCATCCACAGAAAGAAGCTACAGGTACCAGTTTCAGTACACACACCCACATCGATGGAGCCTGCAGGCACAGTTTAATCTCAGATGCAAAATAAGAGATGACAATTTCCACCTGCAAATTTCAGGACCTTTGCCTTAAAACTCTCATCAGCCACTTGATCAGCAGACTGCAGACACCCAGCTCCACTCGTCCCAGCTGAGCCCCAAGGGCTTCAATCAGCAGGAAAAAAGGATTTTAAAATAAGGGTATAAAAGCAATTTGATCATCAAATGAAAAACCTAGAAAATCTTGCTGGCAAGCAGCTCTCTTACAACTCAGGCAGGTACGAGCAATGAAGAAACCGGAGGCAAAAAGATATAAGAGCAAAAAGATATTGGAGGAAAAAGTAATTAGCATGAGCTGACCACACATAATTAGTATTGTGTTCAGGAAAAATGAAGCATTAGCCAACTGCTGGGAGTGCTGAGGGACGAGCCATCTGCAGCAAAACAAGCACCTGAAGGGAGGGTTACTTTACCTGTTGAAAAATGGTGCTGAAACAATCAGTATATTGTCTAAAGAAATTTCCCAAAGTGGGTTTTCCATTGCAGCAATCGACTGCCATAAAACAACCCATTTGTAAAACACACAATTACTTAGTGCTATGTAGAAGCATCTAAAAACGGCGTGGAAATTGCTGCCAGCAAGAGCTGAGTGCCTGGGATAAGACATGCACCTGGTTATTAGGAGAGACACAGCTACCCACCTCCAAAATACCTTGAAAGCACCGATGAAATGAACTGGGACACACTGAGCTGAACATTGCAACCTTGTCTGCAACGACAGAAAGTTCTAAGCGGCAATCTAGGAATGTTTTTATCTTCTTGGCACACTTGAAAACACCTCCCAGCCACGGATAACAAAGAATCCCTCTGCAAACAGCACCCACGCATGCTGTAACGCTAAAAAGACTTGACTTCAGTGGGGTTAACTGCTATTTCAGCCCATGCTGATTCTTTGTCCCACCATGGACAAAGGTTGCTGATGTGAAAGCAGAAAGTTCAGTCAGTCACCCTCTCGCCGTCACCACAGCCTGCTCAAGGCTTTCCAAAAACCTCCCATCATCCAGTTCCGCTGGGTATTGTGCCAGGAGCAGGGGCTGAGGTTCCTAGAGAGCACAAATGAGCAAACAATGTGGCTACAATGCACAAAGCCACTGGGGATGAACTTAATTCTACCCCAGGAGTTTGCTCCGGAGTGGTTTGATTCTCCTGAGCAGCAGCTTTCATGTCTGTGGGCCAGAGATGCCTGGGGGGCTGCACAAGGCGACTAAAAAACCAAGCTCGACATCAGGAGACTTAAATTGACTACAAAGGGGTCAAAAGCTCCACTGAAAAAAACCTGAGAGATCCACATATTGAACAACATCACAATAGAGGCCCCTATTATACACGCAACCCGAAAAAACCAGCAGAAGCAGATCCTCTAAGGGGCAGGCTAAACGTTTTATTTACACCCGCAATTTACACCCACGCAATGCTGCGCTGGCCATTTCCAAGGGTCAGAGGCACCCTCTACACCACCAAAGACCTCAGTCTCCTTCCCACCCCTCCTTCCCACGGCAGTCCTTCTTTCCAGCCTTCCCACGCTGAACAACCAAAGATTTTCCTTCCAGCACCAGGTTCCTTTGCTGACCTGCAGAGGACACAAGGCTGGAGCTCAAGGCTGCTGGGGGAGTTTCCTGGCCCCTTCCAGCATGGCTTGGGGATCCCAGTGAAGAGCTACGTCGCTCAGCGATGAAGAACTTCAGTGATATGCAGCAAGGAGGAGGTCACCTGGACCTTGGTGGGCAGCAGCAGATGGGAACAATGTGGTTCTTGTTCCACCGGAGCGCCGTGATTATTGGCAGTGGCTTCAGCTCATACAGCCCCAAACAGGCTGGGGTTTGATGTTACCAAGCTTTGGAACATCAACCACAAGGTCTGGAGACGTACCCCCACGTCCCTGTCCCGCGCTCGCAGCCACCTGTTGCTGTTTGCTGGGATTTAAATCCCATTCCTGCACAGTGAGGAACAGATGCCTACGGAGCTATTTAAGAAAAGCATCCGTAAAATAAAAGCAATGGATGCCAGAGGAAAGAAACAGCCTGGAACAGTCACAGCCCCCTTTCCACCTTTGTTCTGCCAACCAACAAAACTGCTGCCCTCACCGATGTCCCTCCACGTTCCCACCGCATCTGTGCTTGCCATGGGCCCATATTCCCCTCGTGCGCCCGACGAGGGTTTACACTCCTCACGCCTGCGATGACACCTACAATGAAGCGCGTCTGTGCTCCGAGCTGCCTGTCCCTGCGATGCAGAGATCGATGCAGAGACCCTTACCGACCCCCTGGCACTCCTGTAACCAAGCCGAGCTGACGGGGGATGCCCCAAGCCATGGGAGAGGAGCTCCCTCTGGAGCGGGAGGGTCGAGGCGTCATGTCGGGCTGCGGAGGAAGGTTAAGGTAAAGCCTGGGCTCAGCAAGAGGTGGTGTGTGCCATGAGCTGTGCCCGGGCTCAGCAGCGCTCTGAGGGGACCATGGCACGTCATCAGCAGCGTTCTGAGGGGACCATGGCACGTCATGAGCTGTGCCCGGCCTCAGCAGCGCTCTGAGGGGACCGTGACACGTCATGAGCTGTGCCCGGGCTCAGCAGCGCTCTGAGGGGACCATGGTACGTCATCAGCAGCGCTCTGAGGGGACCATGGCATGTCATGAGCTGTGCTCAGCCTCAGCAGTGCTCTGAGGGGACCGTGACACATCATGAGCTGTGCCCGGCCTCAGCAGTGCTCTGAGGGGACCGTGACACGTCATGAGCTGTGCCCGGCCTCAGCAGCGCTCTGAGGGGACCATGGCACGTCATCAGCAGCGCTCTGAGGGGACCATGGCACGTCATGAGCTGTGCTCAGCCTCAGCAGCACTCTGAGGGGACCATGGCACGTCATGAGCTGTGCCCGGCCTCAGCAGTGCTCTGAGGGGACCATGGCACGCCATGAGCTGTGACAGATGCCAGCCGGGAGCTCCTCTCAGGAGCTCCCCTGTGCAGCGAGAGCCACATAGTCCCTGCAGGGACCCCCAGTAGCAGCCAGCGATCTGGGTCAAGACAGCAAGGACCTGGACAGAAATAAAGCCACCCCCGGGGGCGTGGGGAAGGCACGGCGGCCCTCAGCACCTGGCCCTGCCAGGCGGGCCCACCGCCCCGGGGCGCGAAAAGAGTCCCCAAGGAGAGAGGGGCTAGGGCGGCGCAGAGCGAGAGAGCGCGCAGGCAGCGCCACGCGGCTATTGGCTATCGCCGCCGCCCATCCCAGCCCCACCACCAATAGCAACGCGAGGCTTTGCGGGTCTACCGCGGGGTGCTCTCGGCCCCGCCTGGGCCAATAGCGTGGGAGAAGGTGGGCGGGGCCCCCACGGGCGCCGCGGAGGGGGGGCCCCAAGATGGCGGCAAGGGGGGGGCCCGGTTGACACGGCGCTGCCCGTTCCCCCTCCGCAGCCGCTCGCCGCCGCCGCCCCCTCCGCGGCGAGGGGTCGCGGGCCGCTCCCGCCGCACCGGCACCGAGCAGGGCCGCGGGGAAGGCCCGCAGGCTGCGGTGCACCGGGCTGCCCCGGCTCCTTCCCTCCCGCCCGGTCACCTTCCCGCGACCCCGGCGCGGGGGTGTGTGAGGGAGGAGAGACCCCCTGAGGGAAGGGTGTCGCGGCCTCCCGCGCAGCGCTTTACCTGGCCGCCTCAGGCGCCGCCGCCGCGGCGCTCTCCACCGTTGCTGCCGCCTCCTTTTGGGTTGTTTTTTGTTGTTGTTGTTGTTTTTTTGTTGTTGTTGTTTTCAGGGTTTGGGGATTTTTTTTTCTTTTTTTTTTTTTTAAACCCTCTCCGCCTCCCCCTCCCCTCCCCCCTGGGGCGGACGGGCTCACCCAGCCGGCGGCGGGAGGGGAGGGCACAAGATGTCGGCTCCGTCCGCTCCGGCTACCGCCGCCTCCTCAGCGCCGCCTCCTCATGCCGCTGCCGCCGCTGCTCCCGCCGCTGCCGCTCCGGCCCCGGTGCCGCTTCGCCCCCCACCACCCTCACCTCCCCCCGGGCCCCCCCCCCGCCGCTCTCGGTGCTGTGTGGAGGCGAAGGGGGCGGGGGGGGGGGGGGAGCAGGGGACACACGCACAAGATGGAGGCGGCGGTGGCGGCGGCGGAGCCCGGCCGAGCGGCGAGGAGAGGCGGCAGCCAGCGGGCAGGCGGGGGAGGGGGCTGCCGCGCTTCGCTCCCCCCCGCGGGCAGGGACCGCCCGCCCCTCCCCGGTCCCTTCCCACCCCCGGGCCGAGCCGAGCGGAGCGGGAGGCCCCGGGGGCTGCGGAGTGACGGCGGGGGGGTGTGTGTGTGTGTGGGTTGGGGGGGTCCCTCGTGGCTGGGGGGGGGGCGCGCCACGTGCCCGGCGGGGGTCTGCATCTAGCTGCGGGCCCCCCATTCCGCGGGGTTGGGGTGCACCCGTGGGGGTCCCGTCCTTAGCCCCCCGGCCGCTGGGGGTGAACGGGCTGGCTTCCAGCCCCAGGCGCATTGGGGTGCCTGCATCCTGCACCCGCTTTATTTGCGGGAGGGCTGGGGTCCTGACCCCCAGGGACCCCTCGGCCTTGTCTCTGCGCCGCTAGCCCAACGGGCAGCGACCACCGAGCTACGGGAATGGGAATATCTCATATTTATTCTTTAGCCTGATCCTACAGGTCCAGATGGGCTTCCCAGCGCGCAGAGGTGTGATGGGTGAGGGACAGCGGGAGAGGAGCCAGCGAGGAAGAAGTTACACTTGCAGCTGAGCGAAGTGGTGGGATAGGAACTACAGAGGCTCCTACACTTACTTTTTATAGAGCATACCGCATACTCAGGCATATGCACGCTCCACCTTCCACCGAGATGGTGTTCCCAGATTGTGCAGGGTATTGTGTAATATCACCACCTGAATTTACAGAATTAACTGAATTGTTTTCAAAGGGAAAAAAAAAAAAAGCATGCTCTTTTCCCTCATTTACTGTCCAACTAGAGATCTTTTGTCTCTTAATGTACATTAACAAGCGGCTGGTCTATGACAAGTCCATTGCAGAGTGCCGGGGTGGGACCTCATCTTGCTGAAGCCTTAAAGCATCGAAAAACACGTTACTGCTGAACAGGCTTACATGCCAACCTCTACCTACTCCTTTCTGTGTATACTTTTTAAAGAACCTACTGTCAATGTATCTGAACTCAAAAATAAGTAATAATATATTCTGTTCTCATCCTGCATAAAAAAAATAACCTATCAAGGATTTTCTGTACCATCTCTTAGGATCTCGCCTCACCCCAAAAGAACAACATGCAACAGCATGGTCCTGTCCATGAAGGATTGAAAAAAAAAATTTATAGGTGTTTGTGCTTCTGAGTTGAGTGTTGGGAAGACAGTTAAACCGTAAAATCATTTAAATAACTGATAAGCGATTTCACTATCTCATTTTCCCTTATGCAAGAACTTAATTTTAACAGTGGGTGTTAACATTTTTCTCCTAGCACTTCTGGTGTCCTTTGTTCTTTTTAATACGACACACTTTTGCAAAGTCTTTCATTTTAATCTCAGTTTTGAAACTTTATACTCTTAGATTCACACTGGAAGTGGCTTATTATAATCACGTTAGGTTCCAGTCTTGCAAAGATTTGCATACATGCTTAATGTCAAGCATGTGAATAGCCCTGGTAAGTTCAGTAAGATGACTCGTGCACAAAGCGGTGCACAGACATCTCTGAAGAGTGGGGACCATGTGTTACAACATCAAAACAAGTTATCCATCATTTAGTTTTATAACAGAGCTGTGGAGCTAATGTGTTATTTGAAAAAACATTCTGAACTTATCTCACATCCCAGAGGCACAACTTAATTCAATTTCTTTGCTCTCCGGGTTTTTAAAGGGTGCAAGTTCAAAACCAGCAATGTTGCTTCAAATGAAAGCAGCAGTCTGACAGCTCAAACAGGGCTGGGCACCTTCAATCATTTTATAATTTTCTTCATTTTTATTCAAGTAAATCAACCATAATTTTCTCCCCTTTTAAAGTGTAATTTGGAATTCAGAACTGACCTTCTTGTTGTTGATTCATTAAGCCTCAGAAATGCGTAATGTTTGTTCTGTGGCCATTTTTTTCAGAATTGTTGAAATTAATGCCATTGCTAAACAGGACCTGTGTGTGTTAAAGGTTAAAAGCCTGGTATCTCAAAGCGATTAGCCTCAGCTGCCATTTATTTCAGCTGGATTTGCAAGTGCTCAGCTGCACTTTCTAAGACTCTAGCATGTTCGGTCTCACTAACTTCAGAGAGGTGACACAAGCACCCAGCACGATTGCCTCAGTGTGTTCTTTTTTTTAATCTTAACATGCAAATCATAGCTTTAAAACCTTTTTTTTTTTTTTTTTCTTCAGGTGAAGTGTTCTGGAGACTGATCTAAAATTATAGTTGATGGTGGCAGTATTTTTATTTTTCCAACCAAACTAGGCTAAAAGGAGTTGACTCGCTTTCATTTAACAGAAAATCAATGAGGGTTGAAGAGATATACTAACCTTTCAGTATCATTTAATAGAGCGCAATCCAACAAAAAAGGAGTTATCAATCAGCCGAAGTGCTGACTGAATCAGTTCTGAAGCAGCACTGGCTGAATGTCACGTTACAAGCTGTATAAACCCGTGTGGCTCAGAAAACAGCCTTGTAGAGAGAAATTGGGGGAAACATCCCATAAACCACATTCACCTGGCAACTCTTGACATTTTCCCAGTGCACAGTTGAACTCGATGATCTTAAATGTCTTTTCCAACCTAAATGATTCTGTGATGACTGCAATTAGTGCGGCGAGTGTTCATCCATTTGGGGAAAAAAAATGAATTACTACTGGCTACTTCGGTCTTCATTAAATCTTTCTCTTTGATGTCTTGTTTCTCTTAGTTGGGAAAAGAAGAGCCATAATCACGTTACCAGCCAACACTCCACTGACCCACGATATGGGAACCGCAGAGGATTAGGAATGCTTTCCCTGGTTGCTCAGGCAAGAGCAAGACATGGAAATGTGAAAAGGTATTACCACCCTTTGTACAGTATCTCACTGGAGTTCTTAGATATGTTTATCATTTTCTATGTTTCTCTTTTCTCCCATTATCACATACTTAAAACCTGAGAATTGTGTAGTCTGCTACCTAGAATGTGAAAAGGTTATATATGAAAACAGATGCTCTTTCTTTTTCCTGTAGGATAAAACGAGTGTACAGTTTTCTAAGAGGCTGTAGACACCTTCAAGGCTCTGCACAGAAAGGTTTCTAGGTGATGTCCAAAACACAGTAAGTATTGTGTTGCTGAAAAAAATCCTGATCGTTTTGTGGTGTCTCTTAAGAAAAAAAAATAAAAAATAAAGCCCCATGCATTGCTTCATCTGCTTTTTCTTTCCCACTTACATCTGGAAGTACCTAATAAATATGTCCCACAAAGTTGTAACTTCACAGACCTAATTAGCTGTCAAAAACAACTTACACAGAAAGATTGTTTACGACAAAGGCTTCACTTTCCAAATAAAATAAACAGCTAAACTGATAAACTAAACAGCTAAATGATAAACTCCGAAAGAAATGTAGGATTAACAAGTAAATAGTATTTCAAGGTAAACATCTGTATGTTATGTGAAAGGCACAAAAATTCTACCTGTATAGATTTTTATCATCCATAATATAAACAGCAAACGTATTTCTGGCTGGCGTAATTCACAGAATTTTGGATGTTCACTTAATGGCTGGGTGATTTTTATCACTCAATTTTGTGTTTTTAAAGTATGTAAACCACACAAGGGGGAAAAAACAAAAGTAACAAAAGGAATGTAGATCAAACATGTGCCAGCGTGGGTCAGCCACCAGGCACACCTGCGCCTCAGTGCAGGATAATTTCTTCTTTGACTGACAGTGTCTCTCAGGGTCACACACCCCCTCTGTTTTCTGGTGCTGATTTTGAAGTATTTTAAACCTCAGCCTGAGTCACCGGCTCTGCTGAGCAGGTGCTTTTCAAGCTCCTTTCATGAAATGTGACTGATTTTTTTTTTCCCTCCTTCAAGTAGCTCGTTGCTCTTTGCTGAAGCGTGTCCTCAGATGCCATACGAGCACCAGGACGGTTGGTCTTTACAGACAAACGCTGCCTCTCCACTACCAACCTGCTACATTTCCTGCCATTTAGTTTGAGTTCCTGGCTGGTGCATACCACAAAAAACAAATACAGGTGTAACTGCAGGGCTCCTGGCCTCGCAGAGCACCAGCTCCCCGCCTTTGTCAGGACATCGGGAATGGCAGCAGAGGTAGCGTTTGCCTCTCGGGCACTGTGTTGTCACTGGGTGAATGAATGAAACCAGAGTGTGGAGCCCTCACACCAGCTGTCGAGGTTGCTCTCGTGATTTCAGAGTGTTTGGTGTGAGCTCTCACAAGAGAAAACCTGCGGAACTTCCCTGAAACACAAAACACTTTCTGGAAGTATATTCAGAGGAACAACTGATACCGAGGAGGCTTTACATGTTATCCATGAAACAAAGGGGATTAACACTTGCTCCAACAGCAAAATGAGTACGTACCCAACACTTGTTCTTACACCCATGAAGTCCCCAGCGCCTCTTCCATGCTCGTCCTCTGGTCAGACAAACAATTCCCAAAGGGCATCTCAGGTTATTCTTTAGAACTACGGAGGCCTTTTCAACCACCAGCAGACTGCTCGGTAACGTTATCCTGACGAGGAAGTTTCTCCCCCAGCCATCATCAGAGAGCCAGCAAACTCTAATCCTCCCCAGCTCTGCCTGTCCCGTTTTGCAGAGGGGGCAGATGATTAAATCACACCCTAAATTCCCATTTAAAGTGGTTTATGAGTTCTGTCCGCACAGGTTCTTCACCTTAACAGTTGACTTTCTGAAGGAAAGCTCTATACTCCAAAAGTCTCCATAAATGTACTCTTTTTTTTTTTTTTCCTGTGTTTTTTTTTTTGTTTGTTTCTTTTTTTTGTTGTTTTTTTTTCCCCTACAAGACTGAGCTTTTAAAACTTTTCTCTGCATCTTTACATCCACAGTTACACGTAGTCAGGACGCCACCCTGCCTCACCCACGCTCCTGAGCCATCTCCCATGGTGTTTGCAGGCACTCACCTGGATGACGACCCTCTGCCGCTGACCACCAAGCCTCATCTCACCAGGGCACAGGCAGCTCTAAACGCCCACAGCTCTCCACGATGCTTACGGCAGCGGGCTCCTCTCTCACCTCTGTTAAAGATCACACAGCGGACAAGGCAGCCAAGCCAGATGCCAGGGTCAAGAGGACAGTATTTTAACTGCTGCTTGACTGATGCAGCTGGAACTTCTCCCTTCCACTGCTCAAGGAAAATGCAGGTCGTCTTACGCTTAGGAAGAGGAAAGGATGGTCCCTTACCCTCATCAAACTGGGGTTCTTCAAGGCAGGGGCAGCAGGATACCACTGCATGTCCTCCAGCTCACCTTTTCATAACAAAAACATTGAATTTCAAGGGAATTGAGGGACTGTCACAACAGTTCTGTGCTTGCTGTTGCTACCTAAGTGCGGAGTGACCCAGAGAGACAGGAGCAAAGAGAAACCAGATCTCATCAGTGCGGAGCAGCTGTGCAGCTACAGCGGAATAACATCAACACCGTCATATCAAAAAGCTACAGTCGCTGGAGGGTCATCCCAAGTACTAGATGGCAGGAGCTGCAGCAGAGAGAGCCAAGAAACGCAACGTCTCCTTGTCCAGATCCCGGTGGAGATGAGAGCTTGGAAAATTCTGGTAATGTTGCAGTTTTCCCTTGTTGGAGGTCTGTGCAGCAAAACCGGGTATCGCTTAAGGCAAAGAAGAAAATTAGAGATACTGAAAATGTACATCCCGGCTAAACCCAACCAAAAATGACTCAGCAGCTACAGAAGGGGGGGAGAGCTGAGAAACGCTGCACGCCTTACTGAGTTCACGTGCCTGCTCAACAAATACTTTTCTATAGCCCTGGGGACTGCGTGCTCTGAGCTCTCGCACAGAGAAGACGCTTGTCTCTTGCCACACATCCCTTGGGATGGACTTAGGAACAACCGGCTGAACCGGACTGGCCATAATAGGGAAGAAGATGCCAACTAAGAAGATATTTCTGCTGCAGTCCAAAGGTGTTATCACAACCAACAGTCATCCCTGCCTAGCACTGAACTATCTAGCGACTAGATCGCTAAGCCATGGAGCTGAAGACATTCAGCACAGGCTGAGCAGCTTTCTGAAGATCCTGAGCAAATATTCAGGCTAACTTGTGCTGAGCTCCTTGCTCCTTTAGACTGTGCTGTTAATACCAAGCTCAGTAGCTTAAAGGTAGTGCAGATAGGCTTGCACAAGCCACAGTCACACCTCCGGATTGCAGGGTGGGTCTGCCCGTTGCCATCACCATCCAGGGAAGGATTTGGGATGCGATTGCAGGGTGTATTTCTAGTTTTTGCTGTCAACAGCAGGCAGAATACATTGGCAAGAGATCTTACAGGCTGGGCAGCACCGGAGTCACTGCGTACAGTGCATCTGCAAGCAAGCAGCTCTAGGGATAGTGCCTGCAATCGTAGGGAAAAATTGTAGGTCCAAGCCACAAATACAGATTTGCACACACACTGATTTTGCATCTGATAACCCCATGTTACTGCTGGTGGGCCTTACGCTTGATAGCTTCGCAGCACACCTCTGCAACAGGGACCGGCTGCGTAAGTCTGAGCTCCCGTGCAGACTGTCAGACCACAGAAGGGACCGAACCAGAGCAAGTCGTAGCCCCGTTACTGTTCAGGCTTTTCTCTGCACTAATGTTAACATGCAGGGCCATGTAACCTGGCCAGAGGTTTATCAGAGTCAGTTCAAGAAAATTAACAATTTCCATCCATCAGCCAAGCTGCAGGTAGATGCCCAATTACAGAATCGCTCTTTACAGATAGCTCTGCGCTTGTATCCTGCTCAGCAGAAAATTATGCCTTTTTTTTTTTTTTTTTTATAAGCACCTCTATAAATTTTGAGTTAGCAATTAGCATTTCCAGGACTGTGATTATTAACCAGAGCAGTGTTTAAGGGAATATGTGACAGGTTGGGGGACGTCCTAATATCTACTTAAAGATTTTTTCTGTGGGAGTGAAGCGTACTCATTTATATATCGAGCAGGAATAAGTAGAGGCCTGTCAGAGGAAAAAAAAATACATTCTGTAGCACTGCAGAGGGGGGATAAACAGCCCCCAAAGGCCCCATTGTACTTAGTTAATTGCCAAAGTTTCCGGTTTAGCACATGGATGAGGAGAACTTACAAGCATAGAGGAGGAAGGGAAAAATTCTTCAAAAAATACTATCTGGTCTCCTTGTCTCAGGTGTCAAAGGGTCCCGACACCACCTCAGGTACCAGTGGTCAGGACCCAGCAGTTACGCTGCTTTAGCATAAGCCACACAAGCGCATACGGGCTGTATTTCATCGCGACTAACGAGAGGTATTGCCTACAAGATCATCAGGATGTATTAGAGGGCTGCCGTGGAGAGCCAGGCATTCACACTACAAAGCTATCAAACTTCAAAACTACCTTGGAGTTCCCTTACTCCCCAAAATCCTGCTCTTCCACATCTTCTATCCTGGCATATCCCACCCCGGGGATGAGTTACACTCTGGTTCTGAAGCACGAGCGTTTAGATGCTCGTATGAGACCCAGACTCACCGAGGCAAGAACCCGCAGCCACAGTTATAACACCGCAGTCACTTTCAGATCCCATTTGCTTATTTTGTGCTTGTAATTATTTTTCATCTCGCCTCTGTTCTAATGGTAATAACATTTACAGCAAACACCTATGTGCTTGAGTGGCAGCTTGGGACATACTGATGCGCACACATCAAAAAATGCCAGGCTTCAGATGGTATCAATATACCTCCAGTACATCAAATGACTTTAAAGATCAAAACATACTTTTAATTTTTAATGACTTCACATATTGTAGAACCAAAAGATGGAACAAACTTTCCCTGGAGGGAGGATGCAGATGACTGGCTGTTTGGTCTGTGTTCATAAAACAACCTCCCTCTGTTTATGTATCATGCTCCTCTCACCTCGATGCTATCCGAACACCTTTCCAAAGCAATTACATCCAGGCAAGTTGTCTGGATTTTCTCACATCATCTTATGTTTTTTCTTGTCCACACCCAGGAGCAAAAAAAAGAGATTATTGTGTTGGTTTTCATCTCGTATAAAGCTCTATATCTACTAAAGAAACTATGTCAGAGCAGGGCTGGCTGCAGCTGGCTGGGGACGCGTGCTCTCCCCAGCCGAGTGCCAGCGGCACGGCACAGTCCCACCCCGTCACACTGGGGGACTCGGAGCATCTCAGAGAAGACAATTTCTGGTAGCTATCAAGACTGACTTGCTAAATAACTAAACGAATTAAATTTTACAGAGACAAATAAGAAATGCAAAAACTCAGTGGAAGCGCAGTAAAGGAAATCTGTGAAGTTCTTATTCAGAAGGACATCCTCTAGCCTGTAGCAGTTTTTGTCAGATAGTCTATTTAGTAAGATTATCTTAGATGCAATTTATAATGATGCTGACTGAAGGAGTGAATCCAATACCAATAAACTAAGATATCTGAACTTATTTTGAGTTCACAGAGTTGAATTATCACGTTCCTCTTTCTGCCAATGCTAGATTGTTTATACAACATACCTTTCTGCTTTTTTCCCCCCTCAATATGTGATTTTTTAAGATTTTTTTAGTTGCTTTGAGAGCTGAGCCTTAGGACTGACAATGACTATTTCCCAAATGATCAGTTTAAGTGTTTCTTCATCTTGAAGGACAAGCAGCCATTAAAGAGAACTGGAGCAGAGGTCCCTGGTTTGACCGATCTTGCAGGGCAGGAGGAACGCCAGCGGAAGGGGTCACATCGCTGGGCTGTGCAAGAAAACACCAGCCCTGCTGAGAGATAAAGGCAGCCTGGAGCAGGCAGGGTGACTCCAGGGAGAGGGTGCCCAGCCAGAGAGAAGCTCAGGAAAGAGAAATCTGTCAGGAAAGCCAGGCTGAGTAGGAAGGGTGGGCAGCAGGAATGTTGGATTGTAACCCAGCTCCTTGGGATACCCGCTCTGTAAGTGTTGGATGTGGCCTTGAATTCCCAGGATGTGTTTGCAGCTAGCAGGGAGGAGGAGACAGCAGTGATCAAAACCCAGGGAATGAAATAAGCAGAGAAAAAAAAAAAAACACCAACAAAAACACAAACAAAAAAAGAGGAGGCAGCAGGTGTCCAGAGGGGGAAGGACCATAGCAGGGAGGTGTGTGGATAGCAAGAGTCTGGAGCTGCTCTGAACACAGACTGATCCCATGATCAACTGGATTCCCATGGTGTCCTGGAGCCGTCATCATCCCAGCCACAACATCCTGCACGGTGAGGTTTTGACTGCTCAGGGAAAGGGGACGCACTCATAGATTGGATAAAGTCTTGTTATGCTGAACTTCACTATTTCTGATCGTTTTGCTTGGGATTCAATTCCCAGACAATTTTACCTTTTTCTTTGCCTTATCCATAATTAATGTACTAAAACTCTGTGCTTGGAAAGACTAATGAGAAAGGGAGCATGAAATCCCTGCTCTCTCAAGTGGACAAATATGGAAAAAAAGGAACACCAGGTAAAATTCTCCCACTTCAAGTTTCAATGAGGATATATTTATCTTTTGTGTTGAAAACTGTTTGGGGTGCTTCCCCCTTTAGTAGAACAAAGTCCAACGCCCACAGCACGGTGGCAGCAGGCAGAGAAGTCCCACAGGCCAAACAATGGCCACCAGCAAGGCAGCGCGCCGTAAATCCAATCCATCATCCAGGAGAAACGAATCCCAGCCATAGCCGCACCGCCTGCTATAATGACATCCCACTTCGCTTCTTTGAGTCCTTTCGCGCAATGGGACTGAAGGACAAGATCTCCTTGTAAATATGCTCTTGAAAAACAGAACAGAATAACCATGAATGCGTGATCTTAGGGGACATAAATGAAAGCTCA
The DNA here is from genome assembly GCF_963210335.1 of Falco punctatus. Lineage (NCBI taxonomy): Eukaryota > Metazoa > Chordata > Aves > Falconiformes > Falconidae > Falco > Falco punctatus. The sequence goes on from NC_137597.1 coordinate 3,239,229, forward strand.
AATTTTGTATGTGCAGAGAGGCGGTATTCAGTGGGAAGGGTATGGCAAGTACAAGGTGGAAGAGATAGACAAAGCAGAGAGGTGAGAAAAGTCTTCCTGGAGGGCTGGGGGGATTCTTTGCTGCCCACATTAAAGCAAGAGCAAGGCAGGGGAGATGTGCCCCAGCAGGCAACCGCAGCCTCCCTCAGCACATGCACAGGAAAGAGAGAGGAGTAGGGAAGTCCTGTGCTGACAAGGAACTTCAAAGAAGATAAATTTCTTACTTCTCCACTCATTTATCGAAAGCTTTTCGTGTTCCAGAGAATCATCGTAGGACTGTTGCGCTTCCGTTTCCTCTTCGACGTCTCTGAACTGGTCAAAATAGGGGTGAGCCAGCGCCTCCGTCGCTGTAAGACGCTTTTCCACGTCAAGCTGCAACATCTTGTCGAGCAGGTCCACGGCTGCAGAAGAGAGGAACAGGGGTAAGCAAGGCATGCCGGGGAACAGGCACCCTGTGCACGAACCCTGCAGGTGATGGGACCAGTGTTTCCAGTGCTACATCTCCAGACCTGAAAACAAAAGAGATTCCTCAACCTAGCCAAGGTAGCTCCTGTCAGCGGGGATGCAACGCCTGCCCAGCAGCAGCCTCAGGGAGCTCTTGCCAACAGAGCTGGAGGTGTAAATTGTGCAGAAAGAACAAATTAGTCTTGAATAAACCTTGCTGCACAGATGGGGCTGCGAGAACATAAAGAGCAAACCAATAACATCAAGATATTTTTCAGTTTTAATCATTTGCTTTCACTGTGACCCCTGCAACTCAAAGTAATCTTAACATGAGTAATCTATACAGAAATCTATACATCCCTGGTAAACAGGAAGGCAGGAAATTCAGCTCCTGACTAGTCTGCCAGCCCCGTTCCCCCTTGGTTTTAATGTCTTAATGCTTTCTTTTAGAAGAGTTTTGCTTGCTGTCACCACTAATCTACTTGGGAAAAGAGCTCCTTGCAAGAGATCAATTTTTACCCTGAAAACTGCACATCTCAGCTGCCTGTTTCATATCAATAGATCCAGGTGTTCAACAAACCATTAGGATCTAAGGTTTACTGGGGAAAAAAAAAAAAAAATACCAGAGAGGACCATGGGGCTCTCTCAGCACTTTACCAAGACCTATGATGCCTCAGATGTGGCGCTGGGAGATAACAACGAACAAAGAAGAGGTGGTTTGTCCATCTAAATGCTACTGATCATATCACCTGCTGGGCTACAAGCAACAACCTCTGGAAGCCAGTATCAGCCAAAATTCATCCTAACTCTCATACCAAGTGGAGCCAATATGTGCAACTGTCCTAATCCCACAATTTGCATCCCAGAACCTAGACATCCCGTTATATCCAGCATCCACCATCTTCTGGCTCACTGACACAACAGTCAGAAGTTTCTCTCTTCCTTCAAATATTGTGTGTTATGGGCTGTGCCATTTTAGAATAAAAAGCAAGGAAAAAGAAAGAAGTAAATGGCCAAGAACAGCAGAACATTGCCATGGTAATGCAAATAAAGAATTGTTTTGCTTTTAGTTCACACATATTTGTCCTGGGGAGGGGCAGGGGCACAAGCTGCAAGGGAGAAAGTAGCAAGAAATTAAGAGAAAGAGGAGAAATAAGAATTGAGCTGTCACAGTCAGCCTGACTCCTTTCCAGCTGTGAAAACTCACGAGAAACAGTGGGACATTGACTTACCCTGAGGATTGGCTTTGGGGAAAAGCACAGACAAATCCTTCTTGGGGATTTTAGGAAGGGATTTGATATAATTCTTTGCCTGAAAGAGAAAGGAAAGCACATTCACTGCACATGAACGAGAGGGCTGTGAAATGCAGCTCTTGGGTCTCACAGCTCAGACAAGCAAAGGCAAAAGAAGAGAACAGCAAATCATCCCAGATGTCATGTTTCAGTGGCCAGTATGCAAGGAACTATTTTCATCCACTGAAATACAGAAATATTGCTGCTTTAAGGGCCAAACTGGGCAATGGAGGAGGCTGGTAGTTTGCTGGGGCATCAGACACCTCACCCAGGAGTCCCTGCAATCCACACCCGTTCCCAACGCAACACCAAATCCATCAGATGTGCCACTAGCAAAGAGAAGCATCTTCCTTGCCAAGGGGAAAAGACTGCCGTGGCTGCAAAAGCAGCGCCTCCCCCATCTCAAAGACATGGTTAACATGACCAGGTTAACCTCTCCCCGCCAGCGGGACCTGAAGTCGCAGTGAACTTTCTTACCGCTTTGTCCTCCAGCTTCTCCACGAAGTCTTCTCCAGGATGCCCCGTCACTTTCAGGATCTGAGTCAGCTGGTCCAGGTCTGGCAGGCTGCGTTAAGGATCACACATCTAGGAGCGAGCCCTGGACCTACCCCCCGCGCCGGGGTGGCTGGAGAGCCCGAGGACCCGGGGGAGCTACAAGTAGGTTATGATACAAACCTAACAGAGCCACACAAGCAGAGGCTCATTAGACTGGCAAGAAGAGCTCCAAGGGTCGTTTATCATCAATGGATAATTTTGCTGGCACAACTCTGCCAGGGCATATGCCCGCAGGCTGTGGGGATACACAAGGGTTTGGGGACAGAGCTATGGCCACAGAAGGTTAGGCTGCTGACGTAGACCACCTGTGGCCAGCACACAGGGGTATTTCTAAGGGGAGCTTAGCCCCCCTCCCATCTTCTCCCCATTTTCCTCACCAAAAAGACTGGTCCCTGCGATTACCTCCTGGAAAACCACACTGACACCTATTTTTCTCCTAGCCTCATTCATAAAAGCCCTTTCACACACACCAAGAATTATTACTCCCTCCCCAGGGAAAAGGTTCAGCTTGAAAGGATACAGTCTTTTCCTTTAAACAGCGTCTTCCCAGTCAGCATTTCTGCCATGATACAGCCAATAGACCAGATATCCACTGTCCAGAGAAAAAAAGGAGGAAATAAAAAAAATTTAAAAAGACAGTAAAAAGGCAGCAATGATTGCAGGGGCTGTTGCTTGCTTTGTTGCCTGCAGCAGGCACTGATTGAAGTTTCACTCCCGTTTTCCACCCTCTCCTGTTCTTTCTGCACTGCTAAAAATCCACACATTCATCATTTCCCACAGGCACTAGCTCGGGGAGCCCTGTGACAGCCCTGGGACTCGCTCTGCTCCAGGGAACACTGATGACAAAGATGAAAAGTGATGACAAAGACGAAAAGCATCTGGAGGATTACATATGATTTGACCCAGGCGTGACAGCGGGATCCCCACATGCTCGTCACCAGACAGTCACACCACCGAAGCAAGGCAGCTCACCTGTCTGGTTGTAGTGCATCCAGTTGAGAATGACTTCAGGGGCTCTGTACCAGCGCGTAACCACGTAGCCGGTCATTTCAGCATCAGCGTGTCTGGCCAAGCCGAAATCCAAGATCTGCAGTTGACCAAAGGGAGAGGGAGAAGGAAGGGCAGGAAAGAAAAGAAAAATCCTACAGGCAAGTGAGAATCTACTTCTAAGAGGAAACGAAGTGGATCCGATCAGATAATGACAAAGCTCCAACTACACCACAGCCACCCACGGGACAGTTCAACGAACTAACAGGTTTGTCTTAATTCCAACCGTGAATTGCAAGTTGGCTGCAAAACCAGTTGTCGTGCAAAGGCCCTGCCGAAAGGCTCAGTGCTGCATGCTACCCGGAAGGTCACTTCCTTTCTTGAAGCTTAAGTTTCAACTCCAACGGCTTTATTTAATGGTGTCGGTCTATAACTTGGCAGCAAAGGCATGCTCCCAGGCCACCACGACTCACCCTTCCCTATAAAAACACCTTGCAGCTGACAGGGCACGGCCTCTCCCTTGGTACGGGAGATGAACATAGCTTGGCCCAACCTTTACAGGCAACAGAGCCATGCCCTGTAATATACATTACAGAAAAGCACTGTATAGAAACGTATATAATGTCATATACATTACTAGAGCACTGCAGCAGGGAGCTGCTAGCAAAACCTTCAGAGCCATACTGAAAATAACGTCTGGAATCACAACCGTCACATCAATGAGAACCAAAGGGCAGCTGTGATTCAGTCCAGTTATCCTTCAGGGATCGTTCACCGAACGCAAGTATTGCTCAGCAGCATTGAATTGATTTAGGAAGTCGTTACGAACTGCCGTGCCACAGGAATTACGGCGACAGGATGTTCATTCCAAGGCTTAGACCCTGAGTCAGCAAGTTACATCAGCAGGTGAGGATTTCTCAGCGCCTGCAATTGCCGAGTAATGAAACACCTCGAATCAAGTCTTGGAAGGCAAGAGGAAACATGAGGGTGCCAAATTCCTGCTGGCAGAGCAGTTCCTCTACAATCTGATATCCTACGTGCTACAAAGTGGTGCTTTTCCACCTACCTTTAGCTGACAGTCCTCATTCACAGCCAGGTTGCCTGGCTTCAGATCCTACAAAAGACAAGAGCAGAATAATAAGGAAGTTTTGAGTTGCAACACATCAACAGGAGCCTCAGCCAAACCTCTGCTCGCCTTTGATGGGGCCCCATAACATCCCAAGTCCAGTGTCAATACCCCAATGACACCACGCCTGCTAGACTGTACAGTTTTAGGTTATTATTTCTCTTTCCGCAACTGTCTTAATTCAAAAAGCATCATAAAATGCTTCTTAGCTCATCAGAAAATACAGCATTTCCTCAAAATGCTGCATAAATGAGCAAATCCAAACACATCCAGTGTGTAGGAGGGAGAAGAGAGAAGACGCCAGGGAGACTTTAAAGCAGACAAGACTACTAGAGAAACAGTTATTAACTTTACGACCAAGCTGTGTTTCTTCTAAACTGACAAAAATCAGAGTAAAGGTGCACATGAACTTACCCTGTGGACGATGCCAGCGGAATGAATATACTGCAATAAAAAGAGGAGCCACAATGTGATCACCAGCAGACAAGACTTTCTGTTCTCCAGTAGAGAAACAAGAGCTACAAACAAGAACTTGCTGAGAACACAACTCTGCAGCCTGCTGCAGGTCCCCAGCCCCAGGGCACCGGTTGGAAAAGAAATCTCTACATGGAATTTCTGACAGGATTTGCAAGGATATTGCCAGTCTAAAGAAGAGGCATAGAGCAGAGGAGGAGGTATGGAGCAATCGTTCCTTAGAGCAAGCACATGAATAGTTTCAAACTCTCAAAAGCATCAGGATTACAGGTAGAAACGTGGCCAGTCAATGACACAAAATCTTTGTCATTTTGGGTGTTAAACCATGTGAAAAATCTCTCATCATTAAAACACAAAATGGTAAGAACCGACTACAAGCCTGTTATCACACCAGTCAAACCTTCTGTGTGTTCTTCCTCCTTTATTTAAACTCAAGATAACAGTGATCTGGGAAAAGGTGTTATTAAGGGCAGCTCATTAATGCCTGTCAGTCACTGACTCCAGCTGAAGAATGCCACAGAGGGCAGCATTAAGACATCTCGACATCCCAGGGCTTGCAGGGATTGCTGTCTACTCTCCCAAAGCCAGTTACAGCGTCTTTCCTTGTTCTTTTGTTCTATTTTGTTCTATTGAATAGAAAATCATTTCTTCCACCTTCTCCTGAGAGCCTCCCTTAGGAACTCAGCAGAAGCTCCTGTTGCTACCAGCCTCTTACTTTCTACGCAGTTTTGCTGCTCAGGGTTTTGGCAAGTCAAAGAGTGACGTGTCTGCTGCCGCGGAAAAACCACCGCAAGGTCTATGGCTGCCGATTGCTTCCATACCCGACTGACTGATGCCAACAAGCAGTCATTTTATTGATGTGTACTGGAAGAAGGATTTGTTCTCAGGGGATGCCATAAACCACCAAATCTTCCTGCACAGCCTCAGAAGGGGGTTTAGTTATGGTCAACCCAGAGGTGATGTGTAGAGGAGACACGGGGAGTCACTAAACTCCTCCAGACCCACCTACCTTCAGCCCTTTCAGCATTTGGTAGACCAGGTACTGGATCTTTTCATCACTGAATTCATGTCCCATGATCTTTTGTAAATCTGTCCGCATGTATGGCATCACCAGGTAGCTAAAAGGCAGTAAGACAAGGCCCTGAGTCTAGAAGAAAGATACAGGGAAGCAGGCTAGCCTTGTTCTCACTTTGGGCTTGCTTTGGCCTTTTTTGGCTGCATGCTGTAACGAAGATGAGTAGTTGTGACAGCGTTCCTGACTAACCAGCAGAGCCTGCAGTGATGCTGGGATTTCAACCTGCTCTGAAAGGTGCTCTTTCTCCTCCCCTTAAACTGGCTATCTGACATCAAGGAAGAATAATCTTCCAAACTTTAACAATCCTGAGCTAGTTTACTTTAGACCTCAAGTGATGGTCAGTTCCAGATGGCCTGACACCATCCGGGAGTGGAAACATCTTGCACAGCTTTAAAGAGTCTTGCAAAACTGCTGCGTTGGCTCCCAAATTTAATTTTTGTAACGTTCCCCGGCCCTAAGAAGACAACATCTAGCTTCCTTCAGTCTTCAGCCTGCCTGCTGAGAGTGCTAATTAGTTGACGGTCTTCCAGCCGGAATCTGAGAACCTTCAAACACTTTTTCCTGCAGGCTGCTAAATACCCAGCCAGCAGCCAAAAACCCAACCCAGCCGCACGCTGCTCGTGCCCAGGGATGGGGAAGAGAAAACGACTTGTCCAACCTGATCATCAAACACTGAGGGAAATGCCAAAAACAAACAAAAAAGAGCAGCCGGAATCAACAGGAAAAGAAAGGCAGATTTAAAAATTCTCAGTTTTATGACCCTAGGGCCTGTCAAACGATATTTCTCCCATTCTGAGCGCAGCCTCTTAGCTCGGCAGACGCACATTGGCACGGATCATGCTACATGTGATATGCCATGGAATACAACGACTCTTTGTTACATACATTGGTCCATATATACCGTGTTCTCCCAGCAGTGAGCACGGCACGGCGTGGGATCTGTTTATGTACCCTGGGTGTTTTAGCCATGAGAACTGACTTGTGCTTTTGACTCTCCTTGGTTTTGGGGATGTCTGGCTTTAGCCTGGCTCTTTTTCAACTCAGTCTGTTGGACTGCACCCCAGCCTGATCTGTTACCCTGCTGCTAAGTCACAGGTGTCTCTGGCCAATGCCTGAGTCTAGGTAGAGGGAATGCAAATTCCAAACTTACAAGTCCTGGAATCCCTGGTAGGAGGTGGCAGAGGTGAAGACATCAAGCAGCCCAATGACCTGGTGAGAAGAGAAGTGCACGTTTAAACCTGGAAAGCATTTGCCGTGCACATGGGACTCAGGTAGCAGCCCTCCCTTCGCACGCGCACACGGGTGAGCACCGAGAACTCCATCTGAGGAATCCGAGGACTCCTCGCTATGCTGCTTTTCCTCTTACTAATACACGGGAGTACCCATTACACATTGGTTTCAACCTGGTGCCAACTGGGTGCAGCAGACAGACAGCAGTTAAACCCCAGGACTGCCTGCACGTGCCAAATGTCAGGGCCTCTCAATTAAAACAAAGGTGATGCCACCAGAAAGGACTTACTCCCAGGTGGCAGGGAAATCCCCCTTGTTTCAGCAGGAGAGGAAAGAAATGAGTACTTACGTTCTCGTGTTGCATGTGCTTCAACAGCATGAGCTCTCTGTACGCTCGCTTGGCAAAGATCTCTGACTGGAACGGGCGGCAGAGCTTCTTGATAGCCACCTTCTCCCCTGTCTTCTTGTCTACGGCTGAGCTGCGGCAGACAAAAATCAGTTCTGCTGTCAGCAGTATGTTTTAACAAAGTTTGCGATAGCCAAGGTCTTCTAGAAAAGAGCTAATTCCACAGCTCGCAGAGGAACAGCAAGGGGCCCTTGAGAAACCCAGCGGAGCCCTGCACATGCAGATGCCACCCTGTATGACCACTGCATGACCAATGTGTGACAGCGCAGACCACTGCCTGCGCTCTTTGGAGGACTAGGTGGGATACCAAACAACGTATCAGCGGCTCGTTGTTGTTCCCCTTAACCTGCAGAGGTGAGCTGGAGCTAACAGAGCCGTGAGAAGAGGGCAACACAAATGGTTAAAGGTCAGGGTTAGTTCTAACTCTGCCCTCTCCTTCCCTAACGCAGAGGCAGAAGGGAATAAAGCATTTTCTGCTCTGCCAGCTGCCTGGAGGTTGCTGTCTTAAGTCTTCTAGAGTGACGACTAGATGCCACGCAATGAAAATCCAGGCTTCTGGAATTAATTCACCCACATTCCGGATCTTTGATGCTGCATGTATGCTTCCATGTAAAAGCAAGTTTGGTTGAAAATGAGAGTCTTTCGTAAAGCTAATGAAAAGATGGTACAACAGCCGCTGCTGGAGACGTGACGTGTTATTCCCTCTGGTCACATTTGCTGTTTGTGGCTGGATAGGGTGATCCCGCGACACTTTCTCTGCTTCTAGGAGCTCTTTGATCAGATGGTGAAGGAGGCCCCAGGTTTCACCAGAGAAGAAGGGGGTCAGGGGGGTCCCCAGGCAAAGATCGCTGTAATTCGGGATGCTTGGTGGTGTTTTCCAGGGGGGTCTCAGTGCACCCCATTACACATTGGTGCCTCAACCCCTCCTTGACCAAGAGGCAAACAGATGAAGAAAGGGTTCTCCTTTCCCAGAGCAGTTCCCACAGCTTTGTAAACCCTCATCTCATCTCCCGAGGAGATGGAAGTGCTATAAATCGGCACATTCCATCCCACAGCTTTTGGTAACCGAGCCCACATGAATGCTGCCTTCCTTCTCCAAAGGGATGCACGATTCTCCCTGTCACAGTCCCCAGCCACCACTTCTTCCTTGAGGCCCCCAGGGGACCCGAGACAGGGAAAGGCAGGTACAACAATGCTGCAAAGCAACGTCACCATGACCTCCAGGGCCACCGCTCAGAGGCAAGACTTGATAAATAAACAGGGAAACACCACCTGTACTAACACGATCAAACGGTGCATTTTGCTGAGTTTAGGGCCAATTGCAACAGGGAAGGTGGGAATATCCCGCTCCGCGTGGCTTTCCCTTTGGCTCAGTGCTGAGGAGGGGCTATCAGTTCCTCGCTGCAAATCTGGGAAGTCTCTTGCCCAGCTTGTTTCGATTGCCAGCCACAAGCCATCAGTTGTGGTGTGTCCTTTGGCAGTCTGGGCTATCAACAGCTCTCACCAACCTCCCCCGTACCGCTGCGCAATCTCCCTGCCCGTGGCCACTAAGGTCCCTTCCAGTTGCTTTAAGTTGTGCATAATGAGAGCAAAAAACATCCTTTGGGAGCTTTGGTATGGCGGCGATTTCATTGAATGCATTCAGCCAGGAAAACCAAATTAAGCGCAGGAACAGCTACACAAGGCAGCTTCAGCACCAAAGACGTCTTTAGGAGGACAGTGAAGAGTTGTCTCAGTTTCAGGTCTTGATCAGGTGTTGGCAGAGCGGACAGCACAGCGTCAAGTTTTCCAAGGAGCCAGGGAAATAAGAGGAAGGTCTGTCGGACCAGATAGTCAAACAGCTTCTGCAGAAGTCAAGGCAGATTCCCTAATCGGAGGCTGCATGTTCTTATCTGCCTGCCCAGCTGCTGGTCCCACCACCCATCTGCGCCCCCCCCCGCCCCCCCCCCATCACAGGAGAGGTGGGGGATGAAGCTGCAGCCTGCCCAGCGCCACCAGCGCTACTTCCAGCCCTGCCGTGAGGCACAGCCAAGAGTCAGTTCAGCTGAAGCAACTGGGAGAGCCCACCGCATCCTTCCCGGCACAGGCTTCCCGAGCTCTGAAGTTCGGAACCAGACCGGCAGGCAGAGCTGTGGCCCTGCTTTAGCTGGCAGGGATCCCCAGACCAGCGCTGGAGGGGGCAGAAGACACTTTTCCACAACGACACGCAGCTGGAAGCCAAATCGCTACAAATTTTGACAGAATTAAGAAAGGAGGAAACACGTCTTTGCTGGTTTTCCTGAGTTAGTTTCTCAGCTGCTCAGGGTGGAAAAGCCAGCAGATAGGAAAGCTTCCCAGCAATTCCCAGCAGAGGACAGCAAATCCTAACTCCACATGCTTCCACCTCTGCTGTGCACAAGAGTAAGCACCAAGCCCTTCCTGCTGAGCACAGTCCAGGCCATACCACCAGCACCTCCCTGGATCCCTGGGCTGCTCTAACACGCATCCCTCTCGCCCCCAGACCTCCAGAGCAGCCAAGACTTTCCCAGGGACCTGTAAAAGATTTGTTGGTGTTTGGCTTTTGCTGGTGGGCAAGGAAGCTTTGGAAGTATCTTTCCCTGGTTTTTTTTTTGTTTGTTTGGGTTTTTTTGGTTTTTTTTTTTGTTGTTGTTGTTTTTTGGGTTTTTTTGTCCTGTCTTTATTTTCTTTTAGTCTTCCTGCCTGCCTTTATGATAAAACCCAGAAAAGACTGTACAAATATGGGGGGGGGGGGGGAAAGTCAAGTTTAGACTTGCCTGATTTTGCAGGACTCATTTAAGCATCTCAGAAGCTTAAATGCACCTGGACAGCAGAGCGGGGAAAGGCAGCACCGGGTGCCTCTCGGTGAGCCCAGGGGACAAGCGCAGCACCCAAGCCGCAGGGTTTCAGATCTGTGCTGCAACAGCCAGCAGACAGACTTTGCCCAACACCTACACAAGGGGACACACCTTCTTCTTTTTATTTTCTTAGCTCTGTGTGTTATGAAACAAGGGCTCCCTTCAGATCCTATCAAAGTGCTGCTTCGTTCTTCACCTTTCAAAAACTCGCCTGTCTCCTCCAGCTTGCCAACGTAAACCAAGCAAGGTCTGACTTCTACAGACACCTTCGCCCAGCTGATTTAATTATCGACAGCTCGTGCTGCTCTCTCATAGCTTGAGGATTATCATCAGCCGGGAAGGAAGTCCCAGCCTGTTACCGATCCTGGTTTACAATAATTTCTATTTTATGATTTCAAGGAAGCAGCACCCAGGTGGGAGCGGTATCATCCAGCTCCTTTCCCCAGGCAGCCCAGCGTGTGCTGCCTGGGACTAAGCACCAGGGACATGCTGCAGAGGACACGCTGCAGCCACCCCTGCCCCAGCACCCACCACTGATACCACCTACAAATTGCTTGCAGGCACCCCGTTATTTCCCCCCCCCCCCCCGCTTCGCTACCAGACAGAAACCTTAATGCAAGCTGCAGACCAAGGCAGCTCAAAAGCTGCCTGACCTCCAACGCCGAGGTGGCAGCCCACGTTGTCCCACGGCACCCGGAAGCCCTGCCTAGCCGGTCCGCGAGCTGCTGCCCAGGGACGCCCACCGAGGTGAGCTGGGATGGGAGCTTTAACGGGAGCACCCCCCTCTCTGCCCACCCAGGGCGACCACAGGAGGAAACGTCTCAGCTTCTGCGAGTGACCTCTGCGCTGCCCGCGCCAGGAGGCAAACCGCCTTCATCACTCATGCAAATGTCCTTTCCTAATGGAGGGGTGCACCCAAGCACCTCCTCATTTTCCCCCCAGGCGTGATACTTTAAACACCCCCAGCTCGCCCCACGACCCCACTCACCACACCGATCCGTAGGCTCCAGACCCCACCGGGTGAAGGGAGGTGTATCTCCTGGGCAGCTCCCAGAGCGTTTTGTTCACCTCCTGTCTGTAAAAGCCTCTTCTCCTTGCGATGTTCATCGCCCGGTGGGTGCGGGACTGCCACCCCCCCAGAGTACTGGAGTACGGGAGGGCTTCTGGGGTGAGAGCAGGACAGTGAGGCCTCCTGTGCTGGTGAAAAAGGCTCTAGCGAGTTTCCTTCTCCGTTTTCAGCCGTTGCAAGAAGGGACATGTCTTTTGGCCCTCCTCCCTCCGCCTCCACATTGGCAGAGGCGAGGCATCAGGCTTCCCGACACGCCTCGATCTTGTGCAGGTGCCTCTGGACTCTGCCACTGGAGCCAGCCCCGCGGCAGGCACACCTCCACCAGCGTCACCCACAGCTCTGGCTCCCCTGCTTCCAGCGGGTCACCAGCTGAGAAATGTCCTCGTGGGGCTCGGAGAGGGTCTCGTGAAATCCCCGCTCTGAACAAGCGGATGAGTAAGGGCTCGTCGAGCTGGGGAATCTGGGGGACAAGCCACAGCGCCTCATCAGACAAGCGGGGACATTCTTCTTCCCAGCTGACGGAGGACAGCTCCAGGCTCGTGATGGAGGACACCAGGGGGTCACATCCACAGAAGAGCAAGGAAGCGGTGGGGATCTCCTGTGCCCGGATTCCCAGCGGAGCAGGGATGTGGCAGAAGCGGACTGAGGCTCTCCAGCTTCATCCAGGTGAGTGCAGCAAGGAGGTTCAGGAGCAGCCATGAGCTGGGAACACCCCGAGAAGTGTTTGTGCCCCAGGCTTTGGTGGCTCTGGTCTCCTTTCATGCAGCAGGTCTAACCCCTTCCTGGGTCTTCCTGGCCAGCACCGAGCCCAAGTCCATTCCTGTGCCTGCTGGGACCAGTCCGGGCCAGCACACCCAGCCTGCGGGAAGGTCCGTTCCCAGTAAGCAGAGAACACCTTGACATTTTGCTCCCAGCTGAGGTGGCTCAGGTGAGGCTCCCGCACAGGAGAGCTGCATCCGACACGCTTCCCGAAGGAAGTGACTAAGCTGCGCCTTACCGAGCCAGCCCAGCTGCTTCCACCGTGCTCTACCCTGCCAGCCCCCCACCCTGCCCGCAGCCTAGCCTCTGCTCCTTCCAGACGCGGCACCTGCAAGGCTGTCCCCGCTCCGGGCGCATCTGTGCGGCAGGATCAGAGCCAAAATACCTGATAAATTGGAATTATGGAAAACACCATCAGGGTTTTAGGGAAGATTCATTTTACCAGCTCACAGGGTAAGTATTAACATTGGCCCCTACGTTCTTCAAACAAACAGCTCTGTTCTAGAAAACGCAAACCAGGGGCAAGGCGCTACAGCAATTTTTTTAACCTCACTTATGCATGTATGTGTAAAAAAGCCCTGGCTATAGTGACAGCGCAGTCAGGAAATAAACCTTGGTTCTATAAATACTCCTGTGAGCAAGAGGTGTTACAGCACAAACTCCAGGTACATAAGCAAACGTGTAACTCATTTGTTATTTTATGAACACAACTCTTGCTCAACTACGCGTGCACACGCCGGTAATCAGCGCACAATTAAGGAGTTCTGAATATCTAAGGCATGTCTCGGCTGTAGAAAGATGAATTAATTCAAGTCACCGATTCAAATCGAATAGAAAACCTTGAGTCAAGCAATTTGATTTTGTACATGTAGTTTATTTTTCTTCCCAATTCAATTCTCACCGATTTTAATTTTGGGGGGGGGGGGTTTGCTCATCAGGATATACCATAACCAAGCACGTTCTGGAATTGTGTACCTCTGCTATTTTGGATTTTTTTTTTTCTCCCATAAAACAATAAATGCAGGTCCCGTTTGTTTTCCCCTCTCCTCTCAGTTTGTGCCAAGGGGAGCAGGTGAAGGTAAGCAGGAAGGCCGCTTCCATGTAGCTGACAACACCCTTGCACTTCTCTATGTACTTACTCAAAGCAGCTGCTGCACTGCTGCGTGACCAGGGAGTGTGCACGCAGCGGAGATCAGCTGCCTGACCTGGACCGACGCCAACCACCTTGGTTTATCAAGGCCTGGGAAGTTCAGTTATTGAGGCTTTTTTAGGGTGAAGCACACAGCTTTGGTCAATCATTCTTCTGAGTGAATATAGAAGTTGGAAAATGTCTGCTACGGAGGGGGCACGACGCTCCTGCTCCCACAAACACCCTTCCACCATCAACTAGATGGCAGCTGAAGAGGAAAAAAAGATCACTTAAATAGCAAACACACACAAACCAGTACTACTGGGGAAGGGTCCCAGGTCTGGGCAAGTAGCAGAACACTGGCCTGTCGCGCTGACTAAGCGCTTCCAGATAGTAAACAGAAAACAGGAGTATTTTTTTCTGTGACCAGTACTCACAGTCAGACTCTAAGCTAGTTCTGTAGCAAAGAATTCACTGGGAACGAATACGGACACAAACCCAGCATCAGCAGATGGAGTCAGTCAACAAGCCACATGGCCTTGGTCATGACATGGGGTCAACAAGCCCCCCACCCCAGCGGCCACATGGAGGGTCCCCCACAACACGAGGGAGAGACTTACACTGAGCTAAACCCAACCCTTTAGTGCTAGAAGTACCATCAGCGCAGTAAATCTGAAAAATAGGTTTTATTTTTAACCAGTGGTATTGTGACATCTTATCTGGCATAACCAATTACAGCAAAATTCATGGATAGAAACAAAATAGCAGATCTCTTTTCTTTGAAGCGCGTCCTCCTGCCCAGTCTGCAGGCAGCTGAACAGCATTGCACTGAAGGTAGGGAGTGCATGCCACGTGGGCTCCCGTTAGAGCACGGACTCCGAATGAAACATTCCCACTCACGCACAGACACACACACACACACACAACATCTATATTTTTAAAAATCTTTAGCAATATTTCCGCATGAAATCACACTGTAGCATCTACACATAAAATGGCTGATAAAAATAATCTTGCTGTAGGTTTACATAGTATATCTACATTTTCATTTGAATACCTGGACTGCTGGTCCAGCAGAAAAGGGAGGTCTTCTGTCTTGACTTTTTCGGGCCGAGGAGAGTTTTATCCCAGAGCACAAAAGAACTGCTCTCTTCATCTCACCCCTGACCTTTATTAAGTGTTTGACCTGAACAGATCACTGGAAAGTAGCCTAGGAAGAATCAATGGCTTTGTCATCCGTGTCCCATCCCTTTGTGCCGCCTCTTCAACCACGGGGTAGAAACACTATGAACAGTTCCTCTCCATCCCATAGGTAACAAGAACACAAAATACTGCAAAAGCCTTTCTCCTCACATACACAGGTACGCTGCCCACACAGGATGCCTGCAACAAATAAGCATCTAAAAAAAAAAGCCTCCTCCACAAGTCCTAAGATGGGCTCCTGAGCTCCCCGGGTGCGTTTCTAGCACACAAACATGCTGCGAAACCTCCCTCCTGCCAGTCTCTAACTCTGGGCATTTCACTCATGCAGAGTCCTAGAAAATACAAAACATCTGAACCATGTTTGTATTCAAACATACTCCCTTTTCATGTCTCCTCAGGCAGAGATCAACCTGCTAAAAAAACAGCCAAGAAGCTCTTATCTGAGAGGGTAAAAAAATCCTCTAGTAAATGTTAGTTTCATATATATAAATATTTATATTTATAGATACAGACAGTGAAAGGGAGATTGTGGTTTTATGCATGCTTATTTCTTTGCTTTGGATTCCAATACTTCTAAAAAGATTATTTTCAGGAAATAACTTAAGTTCTGGCACAAGATGCCATGGTTGTTTCTTTCAAGAACTATTTTTTTTTTTTTTTTTAACATTTGATCTCACAAGAAACCCTCCATCCCATGCTCTCCTCCCTTGAAACCAGAAGGTCAGAACAAAGAAAAAGGTGCATGTTTCTATGCCGTATATTTGATCCTTTCCTCATCAAAGCCTCCAGAATGGCAGTTATTTCACAACGAGCTGCAGCACAAGAGGAAGGATGCTGTGACTTCATGGCACTGGCTGAGGTACTCAGTAAAATAGTTCACTGACAACTGAACTGCCCCAGTGCCATCCCCAAAAAGTAATGACAAAAATCAAGCAGCTCTACATGCACATACAGCTATGACATGCAAAACCACCCCACCTTTTAAGGAACAAAATACACAATGTGTGGCTAGCAAGAACCTCCTCCAGCCTCTGTCTCCTGCAGACTAGTGCTGGGAAGCCTCAGAACGAGAGGAGGGGAAGAGGGAAAGATACAGGAATACTCAATCCAGGGATAGAGGCTGCTGCCTCAGAAAGTTACTCCCCTATTACACAGAGTTCACGCCTGGCTATCTGGGAGCCTTCACCCAGAAAAACAGTGGGTCAGAATTTCCACTCCAGACTTCCTTTCCCCTCTCTCCCCATTCATTTAAGGCACGAACATATTTACAGTTTCAAACAAAACCTTTTCATGTTCCAAGAATCAGACATTAGAAGGCCTGTACATTCTGCTGTACCAGGAAGATCTGGACGTAAATCAGCCATCTGGCACTGAACAAGGACATCCCTCAACCCCACCTTTAGTCCTGAAGAAAACAGAGGACTCTCTAAGCCTATAAAACAATTTGCATTATTTTGAGGTTACTCAGTTGTAGAAGAATTGATAAATGGCAACGATTGTAACCAAACTTTAAAAGGTCAACTTCCCCACCTTGCCCCAGCAGCACAAACTGGCTGAGCACTGTTACTCTGGAAGGACTGAAGAGCAGTCAGCACAGGTCAGAGGCTCGCCCCAGGCTGTACACAGAATACAAGAGAGCATGCAGCATGTTTACATAGACTCAGCTTTCTTCCCTCCCCCCACCCTCCCCAATTCAACACACACAAAACCCCTCCACCAAGGAGAATATTGTTGTGACGAGGCACTTGAACGATAATTGGAGAGTCCCTATGAAAAAGGCCTTCCCCTCACAGTGAAGTGGGACGAACAGAAGAGGGCAGTTTCTCAGGATTCCATCTCCTCTTGGTCAAGCGGTGGTGGCACAAAGCTGATTACTTCATCATAAGTCAGGCCTGGTGGGAAAAGCATGACAGAAACGTAATGGTAGCACTGAAGACATCCCTCATGCAAGAAAACCTGCAACAATCTTAAAGGTTCTAACACTCTTTTAAACAAAAAACATGGTTTGATTAAGAAGAATGGTTACACCACTCTTGGAGATTAACGTACGCAGTAAAAGATACTTCCAGAGTGTTGAGATGTAAGTCTGAAAACATAAACACATGAGCAACTATGTCATCTACATATTTATATGCTCATAGTAATTAGTTACCAGGGACTATGCTAATTGCCTGCACAGCACACAACATATTTGCTCAGTGTAAGGATCTCAGAAAGAACAGGATGCCCATGTTTTTATCAGTTTCTTTTGTGCCTCTAACCAGCACGGCTTAGTTGAACCGCAGCTGATGGAACCGACAGCAAGGGCAGCAGGTTGGCTCTCCCTCCCACCCCTCAAACTCACTTTTCCATTCTTCAATCTCAAGTTCTCTGCTTTCAAAAGACTGGTCATAGGGGTCTGCCACTGGTTCATCGTCCGGGTCGTGATACTGAGCAAAGTAGGCGTGAGCCAGTGCTTCTGCTGCAGTAATACGTTTGTCTGTATCCAGTACCAACATCTTCTCTAGCAAGTCCACAGCTGCAAAAGCACCGAAACAGAAGAGAAAGGATTTTACATAGTGAGCTGTGTGACACCGTACTCTAAATTGTAAGCTCATAAAAGCCCAATGTATAAGAGGAATCTGTAGTTTCTCAGGACCCACCCATCACCCACAATTTCTTCCTCTTATACCCTCAGCCCACACATCCTTTGTAAACTTTAAAAACGGTATGTAGCTCCGTTCTGAACTACTTCTGCAGTCAAAACAAAACCTTGGGAAAACCTGTGTCCCAGGACATGCTAGCTTCAGAGAGAGCACAACATTTAAAAAGCAAGCCTTACCTAGTGGATTGGCACCAATAAACACATTTTCAAAGTTCATTTTCGGCATGTAAGACAGAGACTGAATGTAGTTCCTTGCCTGTGGAAATAAATGCTTGGTTGAAGTATAATACGAGCCAGTCGCCAAGACAAAGTACATTTCAATCATCCTGAAGCACTGGTTATTATGGTCTGTCTCCTTCCTTTACCTTCTCCTTATTGATTCTGATACTAAGCCCATCAGCATTATCCCTTCCCAACTAAAGGCCACTCAAGACAGCAGAGGAAGAGCTGACGTTCCTTGGGGGTTCATGCAAGACTGAAAAGCAAAGAGGTGCTGCAAGAGCTGCCTGCCTCAGAGTCCTGCTAAGGCTGTGTGCCCTGTGGTGTCTGTCGGTAAGCCACGCAACGTGGCGCACAATGCAAAACCAACTCACATCCAGGCTCTCCTGAGCCTCAGAAGCCTGTGGTTGAGTACGCACTGCCCAAACCTCAAGTCTTCATTTAGTACAAAGATCTTGCTCAAAAGCAGATAGTTAATTGCCCACCCCATGCCACATGCGAGCATATCATTTATAGAAGCAGCAAACACTGCAAGTGAAGACCTGCCCTGCAAACCCCCCTCATCTGCTCAGATCTCACCTCATGGCTGGGCATCCTGTTAATGAGATATGCAGGGGGTGTTCCCGTCAGACGCATGATCTGCTGAAGCTGGTTAATATCTTAAGTGCCACGTCAAGGGCTTTGTTAAAAACAGTGCAAAAATCATTTTAAACAGAAAACAGCTGCATACAAAGCATCTCTTCTGCAAACCACAAGGTAAAAGCCATACAGGCAGGGTCTACTAATTTTTTTCAAATACTTGTGAAAAGTTTAGCAAATGCACTGGTGAACACTTAGAACAATGAAGCATTACTGATCAGTTGGTAACAGTGTCAGTACAGAAAATATTTCTGTCCGCCATAAGCTGCATTACACTCCAACACAGTTGTGTTCACATTTCCCAACAGTTTTAAGCCACCAGAGCAGACGTTTCCTTTGGCCGAAGCTGCTACTTAAAAATTTTCCAAGGCTGCTGCAGCTACATACAGCCTCAGGAAAATGAACAAAAATTAAAACAGAAACAAAAATTGTATCCTCTGCACTGGTTACCAGCTTTTTTCCTTGCTGCATAGAAAGTACTTAAATTCCTTGTGGTGCAAAGTGAAATCGGCTCACAGCTGACACCTCCTCCTAAACAGCTTTGAATGCACTTTGGTATGTGGGCGAGGTGACAGAAGGCAATAAATGCAAAATTAGCAAAACATTAGCATTGCATAAGAAAGAGTTAGTGGATGTCAGTGAACAGAGAAAGTAACAGTGTAAAGTAATGCAGCAGAAAACCAGTATTTGTTACAGTGACACACTAAAGGCCCTCAAACACTTAGTACTTTTGCTGTCTCCATACAATGAAAAAAAAAAAAAAAGCAGAAACAGTATTTTATTAATTTTTTTTTAAACAGACTCTTGCTTTGGACCTGGCTAAGAGCAATGATTCTTTTTATTGTGCAATGTTAAAAAAAAAAAAAAAAAAAAAGACTCGCTCAATCTTACGTATGCAAACTAATCTTTTGCTTAACCTAGTCAACCTTTAAGCTTATCTCTCTTGCTAATCCCCTGTACTTCAAATAGGGGACTACCCTTCAGGTCAGGTCACAGGGCACTCAAAGCAAACCTGCATTATTCAGTTCTAACCTTTCGAAGGGCAGAACATGCCATGGTTTTTAAACCACTGCAATATTCAGCAAGTTGGCCAACTGATTCCAACTTGCACCACATGTCTACCTTCATCAAATGTAATTCAAGACTAACTTCGCGTTTCGCATTTACCACTGTTACCTGAAAAAGAACATAAGCTGCAGTAGAAAATAATCTTATCATCACTCTCCACCACGCTGATCCTCTATTACGTATCAGAAACAGCAGAGTGACTTGCTAAAGTATGCTGCTAGTTACTCCTACGGAAGCTGATGGCTCACTATGCAATAACTTGTTAATCCGTATCGTTAGGGCAACACTTGCTCTAACTTTTATGCACGTCACCTTCAGAAACAGGTAAAAGGAAATGCCATTTAATACTGTCTTTGCAGAAGTTCACAATTCAAGAATAGAACAATATAGAAAAAGGCAGTGTGGCTGAAAGTAGAGGTCACCCTTTAAAAAAAGGAGACTGTAAAAAGCTTTGTGCTATTACCTTGATAAAAGGGCCCTTTAAATACGCAGCACAGTTAGTTATATTCTCAGCAGACTACATTACACTGTGTGCTCTGGAAACAGCTGCCACAAAAGCACCTAAAAGGTATTTTGGATTCTGTGCTACAAAAACAAAGCTGGTAGCAGTAGCGTTACAGAAATTAATCATACTACAGAAGGGACTGAGTGTGTTAAGAGGATAACACACTTGCTCCTGTTAAGAAAGATCCCTGGGTGGGCAATCTGGAGAAATAATAATTGCGACGAGCCTCAAGCTCTTAGCTGTGAAAAATACTTCCCCAGCAGCATCTGATCATACAATATATCACGAAGTATAAACCCACAAACTGAAAGAAAAGTCACGAAGCAGTAAAATGAGAATATGGGAGGAAGAAAATCATACCACAGGCAGAGGTAAGAGGAATAAAGAGCAGATACACACAGCGTAAGAACTCAAAGCCATCCAAGAGTGAAGAATGACAAAGGAAGAAAAATAACAGAAAATAAATCCCAACACATACTACAGATAGACTAGAGGAGGGCAACATACAAACTTGGGACTTCCGAAAGGGCAGATATTACAATCAAAGTGTAAACTCACAGACTCTGAGGAGATTTTCTTCAAAAGCTCAGGCCCTGGGGTTCCAACGAGTCTCAAAATGAGCTTCAACTGATCAATATCTAATGATGGACCATAAAGGAAAATGCTGGGACACATCAAAATGAAAAGTGCGATATATCAGCCTATTAATGTTTAGAGTTAATGCCTGCCAAGGCCTCGACTGAAAAGCTGTTTTGAGCAAACCATATTCATTCCTCTCGTTTACAATCGAATACCAGCTCTGTCCATATCAGACAGATTGAACAACTTGTCTACAGATACACCACATGCATCGAATCAGTCACTGCATCCTTAACTATCAAGGAGCAGAAGTCAAAGCTTTTGCCCCACTGGCAAAGGATCAGTTCACATGCTCACTTCACCCTCTCAGGCCCCACACCAAAGTAGCAGCAGTCAGCAGGATTAGGTTGTGTTAGTGACAGATGAAGTTAAGCAGAAGGCTGAAAAGTGTAGCACTAATATTAAAAAAGTCAGGCCTTTTGTGAACACCTTCCAAGGTAATTCAGGCACTTCTAAAACTTAGAAAGCAAGAAAGTGTCTGGACCCTGCTCACGACCTACAGCATCCCTCCACCTGAGCAGGGGGTGCACGTGTCCCAGGCCCAGAGCAGGTGGGGCGCCGCAGCTGGCAGAGGGTGCTGGCCCTGCCAGCTCCCCTGCAGCCAGCATGAGGGGAGGCCAAAGCACCTGCATCTCCCTTCTGCCTACAGACCTGCTGCAGTGGTGGAGAGAAACATAATACGAGCTCAGAATTAGAATCTCTGTGTAAAAAGCTCACAAGACATAACATCGCAGATGCAAATAGTGTTATCCAGAACAGAGCTTCCACCAGGCCACGTACCACCCTCAGCTGTCCTCTTTAACAAAGCATAAATGACAAGACATATACTTGAGGACAAAAAATCCACTAAAGACAGTTTTATGTCAAAAACCTCAAGATAGTAAAGAGACACAAGCTATCTTTTCAAAACCATTAAAAGAATAATCTCCCTTCTTCTCTGAATTATCCACCATGCTGCCCTTCAAAACCTACTAAGGATTTTAAGACTGTCTGTAAAGTTTATATTTGCTCTTAAAATTATATTGAGCTAGTCACACACTTTCCTTCCAATAAAAGTAGCCTACTTACTAGACAATGTTTTTTCAGGGATCAATGCCTTCCTGATGTTTTAAGATACAGTTACAAATCCTTGACAGAATATCTTTTGAGTACTACACGAACTTCAAAAAGTGTCTCCTGTTTTTTTAAAAATGCCTTGGAGTTCCTGTAATACTGGCACAAACTGCCTATTGAAGGAAATCACCAGTACTTCACTGAAACATTTATCTTTTGATGTAAACTTTGGTCTTAAGTTTTACATATGAAATGAATTAAAAGCCCTGGAAATAGTACTTTGTCAGAACAGCTGAACTAATTTCTCACTTCTCAAGTTGCTTGGCCAACTCCCACCTAATGTATCTAGTAGAATTTAGCTTAGCTGCTGAATTGCCGACTCCTAATTGTCAACGCTTAAAATGAAATCAGTATATCCACTGGTGTAGGAGAATTAGCAGAAGGTGCTATACTAACCGCAATTAGCTCAATTAAATTGGCTTTTCTTCAGTGCCATTTAAAACAGCCCTTACATCTTTCACTCATTCTTGTGCAAGAAACAGTGGTGCAAATCAGACTGCTGACACGCTGCCTCAGAAGTCACATGCCATACCTCAGTTTAAATATTTAAATTCTTTTAAAGGTATTTAATATCGCGTGCACCAGGTGTGCCAACAATAGCACTGCCCAGTTTGCTGTCAGTTCTTTTCCCAGGGAAAATTGCTACTGGAAGATAGTTGTGTAATACGCTTCAGTGACTTTTCAGATAAACCAAAGAAAACACAGAACGTGTAACCAGCCCTGCCATAAGCACACCAAACCCCAGCCCCGCCTCCAGTTTTAGGCCTGCCATCTCCAACTTGCTGAATTACACCATTCATTTAACTACAGGGCCTACCACATCCCAGAGAAATGAGCCATAAAGCAATTAAGAGACAGGAAAAAAAGACTTAGTAAATACAAAGCAAAAGAAAAAAAACCCACATGTGCATGGAGAAGGAGAGCACAGCATGCAAACCCCAAATGCCATCACCGAGGTACTTCCAACAGCTGATGAGTCTCACTGATTTCTAACAGTCAGAAAACAACCTGCCATCACCACCAGCAGCAGGCACCACAAGACTGTAAGAGCGTATCCAGGCAAAGCAAAGTTCAGAAGTTGTTTTAGCTGCCACCACAAGCAAGAGTAAGATGTATCAGAAGAATATGTAATTTCAGACTGGTTAGTTACCATAGAAGTCTTTTACTACTGAATAAAAATAGTAATAAACACATTCTTCAGAGTTTAAAGGGAATACAGTCAACTCAAAACATACAGAATCAGAAAATTGGCTAAACTAGTACGAAACATTCAAGATATTCTTATTTGTACTTTATATCATTTTATGCAAGTCAAATTGTCAAACAAAGTCAACTTTCCTACTTATTTGTATGTATCATTCACATTACAAGAGCTGTAAAAAAAATGAAGAATATACATGTTTAACAGAAACTAATCTTGGCATAAGACAGGGTAATACCAAAAGGAAAGCTTCTAGCTATGCCTCTCATTAAGAGCCCAAAGGACTCTGATTTTCATCACCTCAATTTTTTTGTCTCTGGCTAGTCTTTCCCACAGTCTTGCTCCCTTTCTCTGCCTCCTGGCAGAGGTTTTACCAGCATGAGAAATCCATCTTTCATCCAAGTATTTCCATCCATTGATTACAATAGCAACAATTCCATTAGCTTACACTCAGTTTTAAGTTAGGAATACTATAACAATCCTGCAGAGTTAAGCAGATATTAATCATAGGGTTTTTTCCTAAGAGTACCTACCATTCTTGCTTTATGTCAATGACAGCCATGTTCAGAACCTCTAAAGATTAAGTCCTTCAGAACTTAAAACCAAATCTGGCATTATCAGTGGCATAATCACCATAGGCAGAATTGAAGATCATCTCAGAATACAAATTTATTACTTACCAGATTAAATTAACTGTTCAGCTTGCCTGTACTGAAGCCCCTTACAAGTTATACATGCATCTCCAGGCTGTTTAAAGAAACATCTGATGGACTGTAAATAACTTCACACCATTTCTGCTACAACCTGGGTTAAAGGGAATAGCATTTCAAACAAACCATCTGAACAGGAAGATGATAGTCCTGAGAAGGCACTACCTATTCTGTTTCTATCCATTTAATTTTGGAAATGTGAAGCTATAGAGTTAAGAAAATCAACATCTTGAGCCCAAAATGCAAGAACGACGTCAAATTTTCAGTTGTCAAATGGGAACAGTTTGCAGCTTCCTGAAACACACAGAATACAGTGTCACATTGCCTCCAACTACAAAGGAAATTCCCTAGAACTGCAGTGGATTTAGATATACTGTATCATTGGCTCCCAGAAGCATGGTAAATATACCTTGAATTAAGCATATTAATATTAATTGCGAAGTCACTAAGTCAGCAATTGCATAATGTCACTACAGGAGGAACAGAGGCCTCAACAAATCTGCAGGTACAAAGAAATTACTAAGAGCCAGAAGCACCCAACAGGATCTACATCTGGAAAATTCCTAAAACTTGCTCCAAAAATCACGCGCATATAATGATTTCAAAGAAACTTCCAAGACAGGAAGAAGCTGGAACCAATTGTTACCTCACTCCTGGCTGCTCTCTTTAGATGTCAGCAAAACTGCAGTGAAAGCTGACAGCTTGGTGCCTTTCCAGAGACTTGGATAAATGTTACATGCACAAACAAGATCACAAATGCTGCTCCCCTGACAGTTCTCACCTCATGATCAATCAGCATATAGGTTACATAAAGCGGGGAATCACATACAAACCATAACTATAATACTACCAAGTTTTAGCTACAAAAGGAAAGGATTTGGCTTTATTTTTCTTAAAATCAAATTTAATTCAAAAGCGTTACTGCCATTTGTGAAAGAAATTGAGCATTTAAGGAAATTAATCACAAGCATCTGCTGGGAAATAAAAGTTAGTAAAGTATCTTAATATGACAAAGCAAACAATTTCAATCCTAAAAGTAAACCTTATTTTGCATTGTGGATACTATTGGCTGCAATTCACAGCTAAGAACAGTGTTAGAGAAAAAACAACTTCTCAGGCTTGGAAGATAACTCTTTTGTTCAATTCATAAAGAACCCATCACAAAGTATTTCTTACATATTGCAAATCTTATCAGCAACTATTTTATTTGCAAGTATCAAGATTTTTAAAAATCTAAAGTGTCCCTGTTACTAGGGTCAAATAATGGCAGCAGCTTAAAGCCTTCTGCTTTGTTTGAATCAACAATTACCAATTTCTCATTTTTTCCTGAAAAGAAATTAAAAAACCTGCCCAAACCAAATTATAAGTGCTAAATCAGCGGACAGAAATATGGCAACTTTTTCCTAGCTTCAAAACCACTTTTGTGTGGCTGTTCTAGTTCTGTTTCTGACAACAGAAAAATACAGCAGAGATGACTAAACAGTAAAGTACAGCAAGTCCAACAAATGTGGAGAGAGATTATGAGATGGAGACAGGCAGAAAAAAAGGGTTAAAGCACACTGAAAAGGCAGGTGAAACTGTCAAAACTGGAATGAGAGCCTCCCCCCCTGCTCAAAGAGTATTGGAATCCAGATGCTTTCCAGAAGTAATGCAGTATACAGGCCAACACTTCTAACACTAGTTTTCTTTTCAGCAAATGCTAACATATTTGACTTAACGGATACAAATACTAATAATTTATTAACAAAAGTTATTAAAAGAAATAAACTGCAGTTGAAAGAATAAACTTTGTTAAATGGTGGGCAATGTAATTTCCTCTGGCAAATAAAGCCCAATTTCTAGGCAATGAAAAATCTTCCCAGTAGTAAACTGCTGCTGTACATCGTGCAGCCAAACAAACAAAAGCTGCAAGTAGAACTGACACTTGACACAGATTGTTATAATTTCCTGGGGAAAAATGCAAGCAACTCTCATGAAGTGCACTCTCATAAATTTGGCAGTGTCCTACCTGTCCCACTTCGGTGCAGCAAAAAAATAATTTTTAAAAGAAGTTATTCAAGCTTGATTTTTCACGTCAGTAGAAGCATACAGCAAAAGAAGGCTCAATCTGTTTACACTCAAGCATGGAAGCGGAAACTAAACATTTCAGAGCTATTTGGAATGAGATCCTTGGCATTAAAGAATGTGCAAACCCACTGCTTTCCCCGCATACCACCAGGATACAGAAGAGAGGCCAGAAGGGATGCTTCACATTTGCTAGAAACCTGAAGCGTGAGAGAATTCTTAGCAGACAGCCTACTCCATGCAGTTATTTTCCACAAACTCTTAGAGCAATGAATTTAAATAAACTTAAAGGAATGTAACTCCCAGAAACAAACATGTCAGTAATTCCAGTGATGCTAACAGACAATAAAGAGATTTGCCTTCTTGCACACCATAATTGTTTCATGTGCAGTAAAACCAAGAACTCACCTCATCGCACTGTGAGCAAAAAGCCATTCATTTAACAACCAACCAACCCACCCCCACAACCAACCCCAGAACTTCTTTTCTTGTCAAGTATGTGAAAGTGAAGATCTCTAACTCCCATTTCAAAAAATATATTACTTTTAAAGGATACGGTCTGTACCAGGGAACAACGTTCTTCCAGTCAACAGTTCAGCCATAATGCATCCCACTGACCAAATATCAACTAAACAAAATAAAATAAACAAAACAATGTAATGCAGAAGAATACAGTCTTAATAGAACCACCCTATCCAACAAGTAGAAACAACTTTCCCCTTAAATAGCTTTATGGCATTGAAACAATTGATGAAACATTGCAAGCTAACTGATACCGTTCAGTAACTACATAGTCTAAGAATGGTCCAAGTAACGGAACACTAGACCAAGCAAAATCTCCTTCCAGAGCGTAACATGCACTGAACACCACAGAGCTGGGGAGGAATCTACGCAATCGAAGAGGAAGAAACCTGTTCAAGACAGCTCTAAGGAATGAGCTTGCATATGGCCTCATGTAAATTCTACCCAAACAACCACCAACTGTTAATACTACGGATACAGGACAAGTCCATATACATGCAAGAGGAGAAGAGAAAAGAAGAAAAAGTAGTGAAGTATGAAATCAGAGTAACACATTATTTTCTTTGATCCATATCCTCTCCTGCACAAGAACTATTCTTCGCCTTTGCTTTTCTTCTCTATGCCTGAACTGGGAGTATTGTAGGGAAGCACAGTGTGTTGCTGAGAAGATACTGGAAACTGTGAGGAAGATAAAACTGCGAAGAACTGGCTAAGAAGAGAGGACAGGAATGGAGATTTATACACTTTTTAGCATATCTTCACACCGTAACTCCAGACATTCTTCAACGTGTTTCCAGCAGCTGCCTAGAAACACACTTTCTCCTCATCCAGATACATTTCACTCACCTTAAAAACCACTGTGCTAGGAAAAATAAGGGATAAGTGCTGACAGTATTTTGCTGATTGCAGTTTCAAAGGTTCAAGCCTAAAGAAGTCTCATGAATGCTATCACAACGATTCTTAGCTTACGTCTGGTCCACTGTGGTTTGAATACTAATTCTATGCCTTCCTTCTTTTAATCACCCTTACTGAAGCGTAGTTACCATCACTGCCAACTTACGCAATCAAATGGAAAGGAGCACCTACAAAGGACAACCTCTCTTTTTCCACAAGTCAGGAACTGAAAAGCACTGTGTTAGTTAAATGCATTACCTGTCTGGTTGTAATGCATCCAGTTCAGCATGATCTCTGGAGCCCTGTACCACCGGGTAGCCACATACCCCGTCATCTCATCATCTGTGTGTCGGGCCAAGCCAAAATCCAGGATCTACAGAATAGAAAAGACATCTAACAACTACTGCAGTGGAATGATGCGAACGAGTTAAGAGCAAACCACTAGGAAGTTATTGGATTGGGTGAAGGAGAAGTGTTGCAGCTGCAAAAGCAGATTATGAAACTGAATTTCACAACCCATTAAAAGAAACTAGCCTAGAACAGCACAGGACTCAACAATCAGAATTATGTCTGGATATCTTGCTTCTAAAAAAATTAACCCGATCTAAACTTGTTAACTCTTCACTTTCATGATGATTCATTAAAAAAACAGGAAAAAATACAGAAAAAACATCCTTACAGCCTTTACAGCTGGGAAGGATGTTATTACTTTGGCCCACAAAAGTATTGCCATAAGGAATTATTGTCTCTTTAATTCCAAGGGACATCTGCACAGCATTCACTCAAATCACAGTCAAACCAACTAGACCTTGTGATTACATTACCTTTAGCTCGCAGTCTTCATTTACAGCTAGGTTACTAGGTTTTAAATCCTAAAAAATTAAACATTAGCATTAACACTAGTATATATGTTGTTTCACAAGTCCAAAGTAGATAAAAATGTAAATGCAGATAGAAAATAGATTGTAACTGGCTGTAGATATCAACTTCCCATACTTGGGAAAATTATTTTACCCCAGAGTCAGCTATCTCTTCTGTGGTCCTCACAGGTGTCATGTATAAGCAAAAATGCATAAAAGGCTTATCACAACACCAGCGCCGCAGAGGTATATTTAACAAATAGAGAACGTATTTCACAAAGATACAGTCAAACTCAGGCTGGAACAGAAACTAAGCATCTTGACAACCACCTCCCATGTTTAACCTTTTGACTGTTTAACCAAAATAATTCTCAGAAAATTTCTCCTGGTCTCTATAGGTGCCATGTTGTAAGATTCTGTGCTGCATTTTTTTAAAGACATCTGTTCAGTACAGGAAGCAATCTTAGGATAAATACTTACCCTGTGTATTATGTCAGCTGAATGGATGTACTGTAAAGCAAGATGACAAATTTTATATATCAGTCCAAGTACCCTCCTTCTCATTTCTTCACTAGACAATACTGCCCTACCCCATCCCACACAATTCAAATGCTACAGCTCGTCTGCAGAAGGAACTGAGTGCGCGTCTACAGGTTTCAAGCAGGTAGGTGTTTCACTTTGTCTCTCCTTAGGAACACCCAGCACTGCCACTACGAACGGAACAACACAAGTAAACAAAACTGAAGAAATGGAAGATTCATAGTCTGAGCAGATTAGAGGGCAGCATGGTATTCCAGACTCTGCCCACAGAAACATATAAAAATACAGTCTTAAATGATATACAACTTTACTGATACAGAGCTCCAAAGACGTATGATGTGAAAGAACGATAGTAAAAGGTTATCCTATGATACATTAGGAAAGTTACAGAAGCCCCACTATGTACTCATATGAATCTCTGAGGATATGACATTCATCAAGAACTTCCACCTCTGTCGATGAGCCATCAACATTCAGGTAGGACAGGTGCAAGTACCTTCAGTCCCCGAAGAATCTGGTATATGAGGAACTGCACATGGTCATCAGTGAGTTTCTGGCATTTCACAATGTTGTTCAGATCTGCTCCCATAAGGTGTGTCACCAGGTACCTACAAACAAAAGGAAACACATAGGCTATGAAGCAATCCCTTCAGCAGTACTAAGATAAAAATTCCCTACGAAGCTCCAGTAGCAGGGCTGACTGTCCAAAAGCATGTCGCTGAATGAAATATAGTTCACAACGCTTTAAAAAACATAGTAGATTAGTACACTGATTCCTACAGCACTGGTCAACAAAACACAAATGAACAAGTTTGACGAGTCCAACAGTTTAGGATGTCCTAGTATCTTTTTGTTGGAATTCAGAATTTTTTGGAATGACAGCAGACAAATTAAGGTGGCAAATACTTCTAAAATAATCTGGGAGATATAAGGAAGATACAAAAGATGTTTTGTTCCAGTCTTCAGAGAAGTTACCTACACATCATTGAATTCTTCTAGGGACTTGGCAGGGGTGAACACATCCAACAAGCCAATCACCTAGAAAGAAAACAGTAAAGTGAAAAAGCTGTGAAATACATTCATAGGTACTAAGATCCTTTGTGGAACAGAAACCACTCATTGCAATAGATGTTTCATTTCCAGCTACATGAATCATTCAGACGTAGACAAATTAGTATTCATGCAAGATCAGCAAAAACCATTCCAATTCTTGTGTAAAAAAAAATAAAACCATTAAGGTTAAAAATGTACAGCTGTCTTTGCACACCAGCCATCCACTGAAAGCATCAAACAGGAGCCATAACAAAAAGCAGGTGTAAACACTGGGTTAGAATATCTTATTTCCAAAATCAACTAAAGTTTGTTCAGGAAGTAAATGGATGAGAAAAACAAAAAAAACAACCACCAGGCAAAACTGTTTGCTTCCTGCTCAATTCTTAGTTGACTAGATCCTAAGATCAGAATTGGGAGACTATACTTGTTTCACTTGTGTAATGGCTAGAAAAATTCAAGGATCCATAACACAAGCAATGAATAATGACGATGACACTAGAAAAGTAGTCAGGGAAACAGTGCAATGCAATGAGGACCCAATTTTCACAAACACTTGACAGCTTCACACTGTCATTTGTATTTTCTGCCCAAAGAGTAGCTACTCCACCTTTTGTTTAACAGCTGAACTATTTGAGGGTAAAAGGATATGCATGTGTTTTGTGCAAAAGAAGAGCTACACCTTATTATCCCATAATTATCTTCTAGGTCATTTACAGCATTTAAAAAAAAAATATATTCCATCTGGTCAATAAAGTTTGGTCTGTTATTCACTGAAACATGCTTTTAAACCTTATTTTCCTTCTCTTAATAGCAAATAATATTTTATGAATGTGAGACAGAGACAGGTTTCCTTCATCCACCTCCAAAACACTCCCCTTTTCAAGTCAGCAGCTCGCCTGTCTCAGATACACAAGCATCACACACATTTCAGCAACTTCAGTAACGGCTCAAGCATGCAGACAAAATCAAGAGCTGGATCCCCTTGTTCCCCTTCGCACCATCCTTTTTATCCCATTGTTTACACTTGCCAAGGATGTCAGAATCAACTGAGATACTGTCTTTAGTTTTTCTGCCTAAAAGCAGTATCTTTGGGGAACCTAGGCTATGTTTTTGGAAGAGAGCAAGTAGGTAGGAAATAAAAGTCTCTGTCTAATCTATATTATACATTATAGATTACTTTTTATTGAAGAAACTGGAAAGAAAAACACTTCCCTGCCTCCCCGATATATACTGTGGCAATTCCATTTCTAGACAGCATGTTCTTCAAACATTCACACCCATCCTGCATTAATAATTCTCGTGCTTACAGTTTCCTTTTCTGGTGGACTCTTCTGTATTGTTGTTTACAGAAAAATTCAACATTATCCACCCAGTTTAGCATGGAAAGACAAAAACTGACTTTGCTATCTAGACTTCAGAAATACAGTGATGTGCTGCAGAATAACTGACTCACTTCTATGGAAGCATGAACACCAGTGAATTCAGAATCCAACTCTTCATCTTTTGCTTTCCCCTCCCAGCATTTTAGCATGTCACAGAACTTATTAACATCTTCATATGACAACAAACCTGTATCTGCTCAGCATTGTGCTTTATGCACACTAACAAGACCTCCTGGAACTTGAAAATGTAATGCAGACACACTCCAGTGCTCTGCAGGTCCATTTATTTGCTCAAGATCATCACGAGCCAGGCTAGATACAGGATATAGAAAACCATTCTGAGTCAAGCCTCTTAAACTACCATACCTTCCAGATTTGCTGGCATGTTCTGTGCCACGTAAAACCGAGCATTTTACCTCCAAACTGAGACCTGAATAGTCAAGATACTGCCTGAACCAGCTCTGAACATCTCTGCATCTGCAGGATTTTTAAACCACAACCTAGATAAACTTCCCACAGATAGATGATGGTAAGATGAACTGATAGTAAGTATTTCTATATATAAACAACTTCACTTCCTTTTATCCTTTACTCAAAGCTACATAGGTTCTTCACAATACTAATCCAAAAATACCAATTAATGCCAAACACAGAACTGTTGTAGCACCAGTCACAACCTAATTTTCATTGCTTAACTTTATTAGCTTAGACAAAATGGATTGATACACCATTGGTTGTGGTTTTGTTTTTTTAATTTGGCAACAGATATTCAAAGCTTTCTTGTTTGGAGAGTATCTCAGCTATGAGAAAAGGTCCAGAAAAAACTCCAGGGGATGGATATTAAGCAGGATCAGATGCTACCCCTACTGTCGAGACAATGGTATCGTACAGAGGCACTAAGGAAGAATTGTTGACAATGGTACGTACATGTCTCAAAAGTGCCAATTACACTGGCCACACTAAAAACACCAAGAAGATTTAGAGGATACCAGCCGCTGACCGAGGTAGTTTGAAGCCATCACACACAACCACCACTGCACAACAAAAGAAATTCTGAACAGACCACCCAAGGAGAACCTTACAATGGAATTATGCTTGTTTGGCTTTTAGTGCCAGATAAAGGTCCCAGGTTTTCTCAGCTTGCTTCCAAAACAAGATTTCCCTCCTGCTAAGTGGGAGCTTGCTTGGACAACAGAAATCAAGAGCCCTCCTCTCCTGCTGACATTCTGACAGCTCTACAGAGGACAGGACTTTTTGCTCCACTGCATGTAGTATTTGCTCCAAACAGCATGGAATATAAATATGTTGGTGTGTTAATGCCACAAACACAAAGATCTGGTCAACCACCTGTTTTCTATACAAAATGGAGGTTATATCAAAAAAAGCTCAACATAATATTTGTCACATCCTATTTTGTTTCCCTGCTGATGATTTAAGTGGATGGCTTGTATGAAAAGCCATTCAATTTCCACTCCCTTTTTTCCTCCCTGTTTTACCTACAGAAATCTAGTGAACATCTACTCCACACCCTTCTGACGCAGGCAAGCCAAAACAAGTATGAAAAACCCTCTAGGAGACACTAGAAACAAGCTTAGATTTTCTTTTTTAAAACAAATACTTAACATTAAAACTACAGCTTACTACAGCAAGCGTGCAGGAGAATATACGTGCTATCACCTGTGTCCTAAATCCTTAAGACAGCATGAACCTGCTAAGCAGTAATTTCCAGATTACTCTAGGAAATACCAAGATCTTTTAACACAAAATTGGTTATGTATTTCTTGGGGTTTGGTTTTTTAATCTGCATTGTCTTCTACAGCTAGAATCCCTTGGACTACTGCAAGTTTTTTATTTAGTAAAGGTATGCAACAAGATCCTTAAATGCAATCATGACGGATGCTCAATGGATAGATCAACTTCAGACCAACTTTTCACACCACCTCCTTCAACTTACATTTTCGTGTTTCATGTGCTTAAGTAGCCGTAGCTCTCGGTAGGTCCTTTTGGCATGGATGATAGACTGAAATGGTCGGGACAGCTTCTTTACAGCCACACGCAAAGAAGTTTTTGTGTCAAAGGCAGAACTACAATAAAGAGTAATCAAATTATCAAAACATATTCTTTATCAACACCTTCAAATCCACACTTAGCAACTCCTGATAGCAGCTATCTGGACACAGAGTCACAGTCAACAATATTTCTCCAGTAAAAATAATTTCTAGGTATCCTGGTTCACAGCCTGCACACCCACTCAAGATCCCCACATATTTACACAACTGCTGGTTTCTACAGAATATGTTTAAAAGATGAGTCTTCTTCACACAGTAAAAGGAATTTTTTTCAAAAAAAAGAGAAAAGGTTATGACTTTTCTGTCTAAAACCAGTGGTGCTCTCAAACATAAATAGGGCAATAAAACTCTGGAGAGAAGACGAGTACTTGTAAATATTACCTGTATTCCTAAACATATTTTCATACACCACAGTTCATCACAAATGGCTATGCTCAAAATACTATCCTTTATGTTACGTCCATACAAAAACACAAGGCCTGTGCTTAAAAAATCAACTATAACAGTTGTTCATCACAATTGAAACTAAAATTAATTTTTTTCAGTAAGTCACATCTAATTGTAAAGTCCTGTTATAAAAAATGCATATGAATATTTTGCTGTGCATTACCAAAACCTGTCCCTTTAGCAGAAACTTCTTACATACAAATATTAGAATCCATAAAGAGTAATTCCATCCTATTTGTTAACTTTATTACACTTTTTTAATATATTTCGTACTGTAAAAATAAACTTTTGAAGTATGTCTTTATACAACTTATTTATAATATTAAGAAGCAAAAGCCTGATACTTCTGAAACAACCAAAAATTTAATACATTAATAACTATGTTAAATTTCTGACAAACTGCATAAAAATCTTCCAGGGCTTATACTCAAGGAACTAAAGAAACATAGGTCTTTAACTCTGAACCAAATTACCCCTCTTTTTTTCTCTTTGATGTTCTTATCTAAAACAGCTCTGGCTTGTCAAAAAGGAAGGAGGATGAGAAAGAGGATGTGAAATCAAGGTTACACTTGATTCAAGATAAACAGGGGAAAGTATGGAATGGATAAAGTTGGAGAAGGACAGTATTTGTTTATTTTTCTGCTGCATTTTGATTCAGGACGAGCTCCTGATTTAAAAATGAGTATGCACTAGTTCTTGACAAACTCAAAAACAAAACCAATGAAAAGGAAAGCTACACATTTATAAATCTAAAGCGTGAAGCAGCCTAGCTAACAGAAATTTCAAAACCAATCACAAAAGTAGTTCTACAACAAACCCACAACTGCACATACAACCCTCACCCCCCAGCCCTGCCAAAGAAGCTGTTTGAAGTGAATTAGTTGTCACTTATTTTTAAAGCAACTAACTGGAATTAAGTTGATATAAGGAGTCTTTTTGCAAAGTTCCTCATTTTCCAAGGAACTTGCTATATGAGGTTTATGAGAAATAGGAAACAAAATACAAGCTCAACCCTACGAACAGCAATCCCTCCCCCAGGTCCTGCAAGAGAATGGAAAAACCCACTGTGCACGATGGAAGAAGAGCATCTCCTCCTCTACAATGGGGCACCTGTATACACAGTGGAAAGAGCTCTCTGGAAAAGATACGAAAACACAGCTAGACAGTTAAGATGACAGGAGCAGTGAACTGCCAGAGCTGAAGTACTCAAGCTGTATACACCATCCTGTCTCAAAGAATGTCCATTATCAACCACTTGCACACGAGTTATCCTTTCTGTACACCTCACTCAGCCTGGGCAGACAAAATAAGCTATTAAGCCTTCATCTTTTAACCTTGATTTCTAATCAGCAAGTTTTCACACACCACTAGGATATCAATATTTAAGCTGTAACACTTCATGAAACACAGAATTCAATTTTATTTTTTTTTAAAGCTTCACATACACCGTTTCGCAATATACAAACATACCTAATTCAGGCTGTGGTTATATGACAATATTTTAATGATACTCAAGGTGTTTTCTAGGACTTTGATCAAAAATAAGATTAGTCATCCTAATTCAACACATGCTGCTGTGAATTAGTCATGAACCTTTACCAGCTTTCAAGCATTTTGGGTACAAAAGGCAGCATATATCAGTATCACTTTCATCTCGAAAAGAAGGGGATCCCCTGCATATTAACCACCTTCACAGCTACGTAGTCGAGACTTCTCGCTTGGTTCCCACAAGATTCTCTTTAGACAAGATTTCGGAGCCACCAGATGATATTAGCTATTTCAGAGTCCAAAGGAAATTTAATTTCACCTTCTTCTTAACAAGATTTTTGGGGTTGTATCAAGTCTGCTGTAGTAGATGCACAACCTCCAAGGAGAATTGCAATCAGCAGTACCGAGAAACTGTTTCACCAGCACAAGGACATTATGCACAAGCCCGGGAAAGAACATTTTGTATTACTGCACAGTCGCAATCTAGAGCTACTCTTGAAGTCAGAAGAATTCTAAGCTCAGTCGTATTTGAGGCCTAAAGACTATGTGCCTACAGATAAAGGCGTGCTGAGTGATTTTCTGCCAATATAGATAACCACCTAATGGTTTGCATGAGTAGGGAACACAGAGCTACAGAACAGCTGTCATGTTGGAGAATGTTTTAAAGAACATTAAGCTGGCTTTCACCACCGACTTAAAACAGCTGCATTACACTGATCATATTCAGCTAAAAACGCCCAATCGGGAAAAAATTGCATGAGCCACAGTTTTAAATCCCTTTTAAAACAAGATCAGCACAAATTCAGCATTTATCACTCGTTTTTAACCTCTTGCATACTATTGTGCTATGGCAGACGAACTGCATCTACCTCAGCCTAAACGAGCTAAAACTACAGCTCTGAGCTAACCTGAATTGAATCCACAACATAAGAGCTAGAATTAAACAATAATTTAGAGAACCTACCCACTGATTCAACTTACATCTTCTTAGAAGCAATATGTAAAGTAGCCTGAGGAACTGAAGAACACACAAAACTACTTAAGAGTGCAATTTTTTTAAACATTAGATGATCAGAATGTTAATTTTTGTGCAAAGACTATTTTGCTAAACGGTATGCTGCTCATCGCTAGCACCTATGCAAATACTCAAGCTAACCAAATCTCTTCAGTGTAACTTTGGAGTTAGCTTATGCACCCCTAGTTATGGGCAGAAAAAACACAGTTCTCAGTACCTGACAGTTTTATCAATAACACCAGTCACTTCTGAGTTCAGGCTATATATACATGCCTGTCAATGTTCCCAACACACTGCAGAAAGTTGTAAACCCTATTCTGCTCTGCTACATTGGCTTCTGCTTCTAAGAAAGTGGCAATAAAAAAAATATCTCCCTATAGGACAGATGCGCTCACACTAACTACTAACTTAATTTCTTAATATACAGAATTCCCATGAAGTTCAAACTACCTTCGCTTTCAGAGCTCTGCCCATGGCTTTTCTGTGCATGCCCATCTTTCCTACTCAATTCCCCCTTCCTCACATGTGTTCTGCTAATCCTACCTGTACGGCTGCTTCATCCCATTCAGTTTTATAGTTCTTTTCATATCACTCCTCACATATCTACCACACCTTATTGGAGAAGCAGGCACCTGTCCCTCCAAGTGCATATCTACTCTGGAGGCACCTGCACACTTTGATAAGCTTAAAGACACAGACTGGTTAAAAAAAAACAAAAAGAATCCACTGAGAAACTGTTACAGAGGTCATATTTAGGGTCATTACTTCACTTCCTCTGGAGTCTCATGTTTTAAAATGTCTTAAATCCATAGTGTTTCTCTGTTCATTTAAAAAGAGGGGAATTATCTCAATATCTTCATAACACCCAGGAAATTCAGAGTCTGTGTTGGTACAGCTGTGGGTTCACACAGGAAGAAATCACAGGTTTTGGAAGGGCTATATAACCTGACAGTCTACAAACAAAAAAACCCTAAAAAAATTCTTTTGCAGGATTCTGAGGAAGAGCAAATCTTGGCTGTTTGATTCCTTTCCAAATTAAATAAGGCAATACAGATAGCCTGCAAAGCAATAAAACAAAAACCTTCTTTTACAAAAGCTATCGATACAACACACAAAGAAGCACTGCAAAAAATAAAAGAACGAGGTAAACTCCTCTAAGAGCATACCAAGTCTGCCTTCACAGCATTTTGGAAACTGATGACAAAGACTGTCAAAACACCTCTTTGCTTAGCTTAGAGCTGGCTGAACTAATGCCGTTTGCTGAGACTTCCCTCCAGCACATGCCAGAAACGAAGCAATCCTGCAGCTAAACTGTGAGTCACCGATCAATCCCATCTCCACTCAGCAACTTCCCACTGCAAAACGCTGCATTATCTCAGCCCTCTCCTCCTTAAGACACTGACACTTCAGAAACCTGCATGTGTTTTAGTGTAGACCTGGTTACAAAATCTTTTTCATGCAAAAGACTATGTTGTATGAATATACAAAACTGTTGCAAGAATAAATGAAACAGCATTTCACACAACAGATGTCACAGCAATTGTTAGGTGACTTAGCAACAATCGATCTGATAATACATATCAATGTTTCTCGAAGTTTTGGAAATGAGTTCCTATCTGCATCTCCACATACTTGCAGTTTTTTAAAAACAGATCCTGAAAAATACCAGAGTTGGCCATTTGGATGTCATTCTTCCAATACTACACACAATACTTCAGAGAACACTGGACTATTTGCTCTAAATTTAAGCACGTGCCTCGGGTGCCTTAGGCTGCCTGCTGTCTCTCTCCATCCACTGACTACAAAATAAAGTCAGGTTCTTATATTAGGGTGTTCCGAGTCATACTCGCGTTAGACATTTAAAGCAGCCTAGAGCAGACAGCTCCATAGTCTAAATGATTACTCTGCTTTCTTTCTTTTCTATTATTTTCCCCCCACTTTCTAGAAACTCCTCATTTTTAAATGCCTCATCTTGACAACAAAATAAACAACAAAGCATTTTATTAAATTCTAATATAATAATGCAGTAGGCATACACGGAAATATAGTTAACCATTCAGTTTAAGGGTGGTTAAAGCCCTGCAATTCACTATCCCAACAGAGAGGAAGACCAAAGTCCCAAATGAAAGTAGGTATCCTTTTACTGGGAAGCAAAATTTCTAAAGGGACAGAGTACAGAACAAGTCATTGCAGGAACAGCCTAAATACTATGCATCATCATTCACAGCTTAATAAAATTACATATAAATGCAAGGGGGGTTGTTTGTAGTTTTGTTGTTGGTTTTTTTTTTTTAATTCTGACATACTTTCTCCATATCACCAGTCTTTTTGAAGAAGCTATATCACTGAATCTTTTCTGAAACACCTTTTTAGAAGAACATACAGAAAGCCATTAGCACAGACTGTAAAAAGACTCACATGCCACATGGCTGAAATTGTTTCCAATACAAAATTGTTTCATCTGGCCTGAACACAGTTGCACAATCTTTAAAAGTTTTGACACAGCAAAACAGGAAATTCATGATGCAAACTCTAGTTATTGGTTGTGAAAACAAACTTTGGAAGTATTACATGCACAATTGAGATTGTGGGGAGGGGGAAAACATAAGAGGAACGTAGACTGCAAAGGATCAACCTTAAAAATACAATGGACAAGGCACTAAGATTCATTTCCTATTACATCTGGGGAGTTACACAACTCCGTGGCACTTACAGGGGTATTTATCAGCTATGGCAGTGAGGCCCTTCCTTCAACAAACTAAACCCATCTGTTCTAAAAAACCTCTGCAAGTACATTGGTTAATCTTGCTACTAGAATTGACCAGCCTTTGTCTTTTATGAAATACAAGCATTTGCATAGTTGAGGCACAGCACTTTTAAGAAATGCATGTTATTTAAGCTGAATTTATTAACAATTTTATAGCAGCAGGTTAAGAACAGCTGAGAACTTTCTTTAAAACTGCGGCACATTCAAAACAACTCCTTTTCTTTACTAGCAGAGTGCAGTATGTATCCCCTCATTATGATTTAACATAAATTATATTTTCGATATAAATTTGCACATTATGTTAATGAAAAAATATGCATGCCTGCTCAAATATAGCCACAGAGCAGCTGTGTAATCATTATGCACCTGTATCTGAAAATTCAGGTCACACCTGGACAGAGTCAAGGAATCACAGAATCATCACTGAACAGCAGGTTGGAAAGGACCTCACAGATCACCTGGTCCAACCTTTTTGGCAAAGGCACAGTCTAGACACCGAATAAAAGAACATGAAATAAAGCCCAGAAAGTTTGTGTGGAAGACATTTCTTAGCAGAAGGACACAGTAGTTTGTGAACACTTCTATACAGGTCTACTGCATGACTGCTCAAGTCTAGATGTCAAACCAAGTCAAATGCAACCTTGTCTTTAAGATTAAACAATGTATGCAAGCCAGTTAATTTCTGTTTAACAATCCAACATACTTCAGCAGAGAAACTACAAATTAAGGACGTACTGTATTTTGCACGTGTAACCTGTCATATGTTTTGCTCCTACCAGGTAAACATTAAAAACTGAACTCTTATCTTCAAGCTCTCTGTATTTCTGCAGGACTTTACTCTCCCATGCAGCGCATACTGCAGTAATTCTGTCATTCTATAGCAATAAAAGAAGTTTTCCTGTGTTAATATACTACTGCCAAGAAAAAAGAAATACTTGTAAACCCACTGTTACAAGTCTGGGATGTAAAAAGAGCCCCGGTAGCCCTCCCTCTACTTTCCCTCCCTATCAACAGATTCCAGTTAAAATATAGTTGCCTCAAATACAATCTACACTTCAGGTCCAGAAGGAAACTGGGACGAGAACTGCCAGGCCCTTAGCTCTGCAAAGCCAGCTAAGGGGGACTTGCCAGCCTCCATCCCTCTCCACCCCCCACCTACTAACTGCGAGAAGGCACCGTGAAATATGTCTATATGAGATCATTCGGGGGGGTGGGGGGGTGGGACATGATTATCTTCCCCTGCAAAAATGTTTTAGTGCCACCTGCCATGTGGTGCAATCCCCGACGCATTCCAAAGCCAAGACTGCGGCTTCCCAGCAGTGCCGCTCTTAAACCGGGAGGAAAAACATTCCTTGCAGGAGACGGGTAAAAAGCTGGGGGAGAGGGGCACGGCCGGAGGACAAGCCAGCCCCGCTCTCCTCCCGCCGTGCCCGCCCCGCACGCATCCCACCGCGGGTCCCTGCACGCCGGGCCAGGTTTCCAGGCGGAGAGGGGGCCGAGGGGTGGGCAGCAACCTGACGTGACCCCCACCCTGCACCCACACACACCCCCGGTCCCCTGCCAGCACTCACCAGACGGAGCCATAGGCCCCGGAACCGACCGGGGAGAGGTTCTGGTACCGCTCGGGCACCTCCCACACCGTCTTGTTCAGCTCCTGCCTGTAGAACTTGGGCCGCTCCTGAGACATCTCGGCTCCGGAGCCCGCCCCGCCCGGCCCGGCGGGAGGGGGAGGCTCTGCCCGCGGCTGCAGCAGCACCACCACCGCCGCCACCACCACCTCCAGCAGCAGCGGCGGCTTCTTCCTTCCTCCTCTCCCCGCCTCGCTTCTCCGGCGGGTGGGGGCGGCCCTGCAGCAGCAGCAGCAGCAACGCCCTCCCCGCCGTCCCCTCACGCCGCCGACCGCCGGGGCCGCCGCCGCCGCTCGCGCGCGCCCCCTCAGGCGGGCGGCTCGCGCGTCCCGCTCCCGCCTTCCCCTCACCTCAGGGCAGGGGGCGGGGGGGACGACGGGGGGGATGGGGGCGCGGTGCCAGCGGCCCTGTCACCGCCTTCCCGCCCTGCTTCTCTCCCGCCTACCCCCTCCCCCGGCTCGCTGAGGGGCGGGATAGCCCCGGGAGGTGAGCTGAGGTGAAGCGAGGCGCGGCGGCGGTTCGCTCAGCCGGCAGCGAGCGGGGCAGGGTGGCGGTGAGGGGAGACACTGCCGCTGCAGGTAGGGCGGCTCAGAGCGACGCCCCAACCACCCGCCCCGCCCCGAGCGGCGCAGCCCAGGCTGGGCCTGGCCGCGGCCCCGCACACGCGCACACACACGCGCGCGCACACACACACACACGCGCGCGCACACACACACACACACACACCCCCCCACACACACCGCTCCGCCGCCACGGCTGAGCCCAATCGCCTGTCACGACAGCTCTCGCGAGAGCTGAGGCGCTCAGGGCAGAGATGACCCAATATGGAACCAGCGCGGTGGGCTCTCGCGAGAGCGGCGCCGCGGGGCGGGGCCCGGGGGAGGTTGGCGGGTGTTTCCCGGGCTGGGGAAGGGGGGGGGGAGGAGGATGGATCGACGTGCACCTGCAGCGCTGTAAATACGCTAAAATTTGGGAATTGCTGCTGCTTTTTCGCCTTTCCGCGAGCCCTGCTTGGCTTTCCTGTGCGGCTCACCTTAGCGTGTGCTTTAGATAAATATTTTAAAAAGGGAAATAGATGAAAAAGCTTTTCTAAGGCAGCATTTCTGCAGGCCCAGGGTATCCTGTTAGGGTGAGTAGCAGCCCGCCATGGAGTGCCTCAGGGTAACCGTAGCTCTAGTGCTTCTGAAGTCTTACAAGCCGGTATTAATTGCTCTTAGAAGCTTCCTAAGGACACTTTGTTCCCTCCCAGGGGCTTCACGCCAGGAGTGATGGGGAGTGCTAAGCTCTCCCTGCCCAGATTTCCCATTGTCCTGATCTTCCTCTGTGTGTTTGGAGAGTAAACTATTTCTTAATACTGTAATAGGCCTTGCAATATCAAAGATCTGTATGTGCTTGCTTTCAAGTACATGCCTAAGACTCAACAAAGTCATGACTTACTGTAACAAGCAGGTTAAGCACGTTTTGGAGTGGAGCCCGCGGTACCTTTACCACGTAGTAAGTACAGAATGTCACAGCAAGTAAATAATGTTAAGGATTTGAGTTTAAGGCCACTTAGCTTTTGATCTTAAGCTTGAGGAAGATGCGTCTTGTTAGCAGTGCTGTGCAAGACAGGCGCATTTTGAACGGGGTATGGAAGCCTGCCTTTAAAACATTTGGCTTCCCATGTAAAAAGCCTTTTTCTTTCCCTGCACAGAGTGGGACCCTGCACTCTGCTGCTGTGAGTCATCACTGAAGTCTAAATGCGAACAGCTGAAAGTTACCACTGCTTGCACCTAAAAAGCACACACTTCTGGCGTGCTGGGGGTTTTGTTGCTTTTAATTTGCAAACTCTAGCTTCACATTAGTTTTGCTTGTTGTATTACCTTGCCTTGAGAAGAGCTGATTGTGCTCAAAGATGTCAGAAATGGCTAAGGCTTCAAAAGCTCGTACTGGGTGTGAGAAGCTAATGAACAAAATTACTCTTGAACTCACCTGTGGAAGACATTGATTTCTCTCTTCTGTCAGAGAGAGAAACTATGCCCTAGGGATGGAGTGTGTTTGAAACTTGCCTACTGCTAGCTCTCTTTGTGGTTTAGAACGACCGGGGCATGTGTACGTGTTTGTAGATGTCTCACAAAACAGTAAGTACTGTGCTGGAGTCCCTGTTGCTGTATTAGCAATAGCAGATCTCAGTGATGCAAAGCACCAGACCTGTACAAACTGATCCTGGTGGTTCAGGAAATGAAATACGAGGAGAAAATGTAAATCCCAATGAATTTTTTTGCAGGTTTTGAGACTTTAAACTTGGATTCAGGATAGATTCACAGCTGCTCACTCACAGCCTTTTTATATTTCCTCTTTTCTTTCTTTGTTCTGCCCATAGCAAAAAAATTTGTTCCTATATGTCAC
The DNA here is from genome assembly GCF_963210335.1 of Falco punctatus. NCBI lineage: Eukaryota > Metazoa > Chordata > Aves > Falconiformes > Falconidae > Falco > Falco punctatus. The sequence continues at coordinate 3,281,727 of NC_137597.1, forward strand.
CACCCTTCTTACATGTACTTTCACTTGGTAGCTCTGGATTTGAATTTTTTTTTTCCTGCCTCAGCTGTTGGTGTGACAACTTTGTCACTGGACCTTGACTTACACAGTATTAACTCTGGGAGCTCACATCTCACCTACTCTGAGTGACAGTGACTGAATTCAGATCTCCTTCATGATATTAAAATTCTGAGGAATGTCACTCCAAGATCTTTGGGATTTAAAAACCTGAGTGGTATTAGATACTGATTTTATACAGCAAGCTCTGGCATTCGCAGAGCCTCAGAGTTAGCTGTTCTCTGACTAAGTCTTTTTCCTCCAGGATTGGAAACAAAGAGAATTCAAAATTTTTCCTCAGCTGTGGTAGGTTTATGGAGAAGGACTGTATTTGGTTCCCTAAACATGGGCCTGCTTTTGGGATCACAAAATGGAGGGGATGCAGACTGGTCTTTCCTACAGGGTAGGGACAAGGCAAGTTCCAGGAGGACCTGGTGTTCCTGCAACTCATTTGGCAATTGATTTGTTTGCTTTCAATAGCAGCACATCTTTCGTGGATTTCGGTCTCCAGAGCCTTGCTTATCCCTGCTGTAACTACAGGCTTCACAGGAGTTATGTTGGGATGGACTGATCACGTGTCATACTTTTTGGTTTGGTTTTAGTAGGTATTTCAGTCAGTGACTGCTTCTCTCTTGCAGTCTCACTGCCAAGAAAGAGAGTGTTCACTGTGGTCTCCCACATTTGCTGTTTCTCTGGTTTTAACTGACTGTTCAGAAGGAAAATATGGTGCTTGACAACAATACTGTTGGTACTTACAGGCAACCAAGCAGATTTCAGGGTCCAAAGAGAAATGCAGACAGAGGAGCACTTCCAGGCATACTTTGAAAGAGAACCGTCCTCCACCTTGGGTGGAGCGCTACAAGTCCTTCAGGAGAGCAGACAACTACAACACAGGTGAGTTCTATGCCAGGAATTTATCAGGTGCAAAGGAACTAAGGAGGCTCTTCAAGCCCAAGTGTAAAAAAAGTTAGTACCACAGCTGGTAATTAAAATGCTGAACGGCACTCATTGATAACCAAAGCAGAACACTCAGTACACAGCAGCTTGCAGCTGAAACGTGCAAGATCACTTTAGCGCTGATCTTTACCCAAGTTGCTATTTGCTATCTGCGAAAGTGTCTGTTCACTTTAGGACCGTGATAGTATGAGGGATACATGCACCGTAAAGAGAAAGTGCCGATAGTTGTAGTTCCCTCCAGTGCTTCCCTCATCCTAGCTGTCAGACACAGGCTCTCATTTGCTTTTTTCTTATTTGTGTATTTTGATACTTTTATTTCATGAATTTCAGGAGCCTTTTCCTGTTCCCTCTTAGCTGAAGACATGGAAAGTTGGATAATGGTACGACTGGGATTGACTGAACTGCTCTGGCATTATTTTGGAGCCATGGTCCTGTGTTCTTTGGGGAGAACGGGTGAGGCTAGGGTACTGATAAAGCATTACTGCTTCCACAGCCTCATTTTCCCATCTGCCAAAATTCTCTTTTGGGTATTATACCAGGAGCAGAAGCATCTCTTCTGCCAAAGGAGCCCTGCAGGCTCACTAGAAGGCGGTCTTTGTTGGCAGCATAGGAGAATTCCTGATGCTCTTCCAGCAAGGCAAATATAATAAAAAATAGGGAGCCTGTTCATCAGCTTCCCTGTTAGTTTTGTTTGACTATGAATATCTTGGGTTTCTTTCTCAATCTTTTTTTGGATTGAGTGGACTGTCAGCTGTTATGGCTGTGTAGACTCTATTATAAAGTCCTCCTAAGAAAGTAAATACAAAATCTCTGAATCATCAGTTATATGGGCTTTGTTTCAGCATGTGTGCTGAACATCTACTGAAACTTAAACTGTTGTTTTGAGACCATGGTAGGACTTGAGACTCAAGTCTAGCTATGGGTGAGGTTCCGTAAGGTGTGGTGAGCTAATCTAGCAGCTTGCTGCTGCCAGAAGGGACAGGACCACACAGGGAAAGGGAAGTAGGGGAGCCAGACCTCTCTCATTCTGTGTAACTAGCTCTTACATCAGCTCAGCTGTTTGTGGGACTGCAGCCTAAAACGATGGGTCACGTCTGACTTAACACTGCTGTAAAGTAATTTCCTGCTGATAAGTGAAGGCAAGTGGAGCCATAGTTGGAGTTGCTATTGTGTTTTCTCGTTTTCATTCACCATGAAGACTTATCATCAAGATTAATCTCTGTAATAGTGAGATCCTTTAGATTGTGCAATAGCCTTCTGTTCTAGCGCTGTCTTTTTTATATATTAAAAAAAAAATAATGTAAGAAGGAGATTGGATGAAGTTCTGGAGTCAGAGAAACAAAATTACTTGATGGAAAAGGGTGAATTGTGTATAATTATGACATGTGATCTACAGCTAACAGTCTGTCTGTCCAGACACACCTGATGCAATAAAATAAATCTTGCCCAGAGATCAAAGGGAGAATTTTGCTCTAAAGTCATAGCTAATATTATTGAAAACTTTATCATTGCACTTGATGCTTAATAAGAAAATCTCCATATTCCCTCCCCCAGCTCATCATTTAAGAATCATGTCTGCCTTGCTTCCTCATACTCTTTTTTTTTTTTTTTTTTCCCCCTGTTTCTTTTCCACTTCCGTATCTCATGTGTTTTCTCTGTTCTCCATTTTTTATCCACTTGTCAGCCCAGGGATTTAGCTCTATAGTGTTAACTGGGGTCAGTCCCCACAGCCACTGTTCAAGGCTGCCAGAAGCCTTGGGCAGACACTACATCACTTACATCTGGTTTGTAAGCAGAAAATCACCAACGTTGCCAGGGGATTAAAAAGGGGAAGAAGGAGCCACAGGACTGTGGGGTTAGTTGGAGTTTACCTACTGGAAATTCTGATTCAAAAACATACACGCAAAATAAATCATCTAGGTCCAGTCCTGCTTGCATCTCCTTGTTAAATAACGTAATACAGGAAATTTTGGCTGTGTTTTGGAGGTAGGACAGGTTTGGGGTTTTTTGCCCCCCAGATCTAGTGTTTGCATGGGTTTTTTTCTAGATCAGAATAGGAGGAATCAAAATACCATCTCCTATTTTTCTGCGGTGTTAATGAGGTCAAGTAATTGATGCATTCAGCGCTCTGGGCTCCTGTGCTGACAGACTAGCATATGAATGGCACACAGAGTATTTGCGATTCAGCTGAATGGAATGTAAAGGGAGGGGGGTGCCTATGTAGGATTCATGTTATGTGCCAGCTGGATCTGCGGAAGGCTAACGCCTGTGCGGGCTCACGGTATATGGTATATGGTGCCTGCAGAGAGCTAACCGTAGCAGTATGGCTCCTGTGCCTGCAGAGCATCAGGCCGTGTGAAAGTGCTGCAGAGAGAAGTGCTTTACAGATTGTAAAAGGTATTGCATATAGCTTAGTTTATCTGATTCTTTTCAGCTTCTCCTGGGGAAGGTGCAGAAAGATCACACTCAAAATGTTCCCTGTCCTGAACTGGCTGTTTTCATATCGGTTCAGAGAATGGATCTTGAGGGATCTACATGCAGGCCTAAGTTCTGGGATGTTTCAGATTCCTCAAGGCAGGCAGAGAGAAAAGAAAAAAACTTCTAGCTTCCTTTGTCTATCATGCTTTTCATAATCTGTCTCCTCTGTGTGTTTCTGTTCTTTCTAATGTTATCAGGTTATGTGGGAACTTGAACTTTGGAAGTTCCTTAAATCATTAATCTATTTATTTGCATATTTGCAGGAGAACTTTTTTCTTGTAATCAGATGTCACATAGTTTAAATCTATTTATTTGCATATTTGCAGGAGAACTTCTTTTCTGTAATCAGATGTCACATGGTGTAATTTCAAGGACAGGACACTACTCAAAATATAACCTAATAGCAGCATTTTCCTATATTGCAAACAGAATAACACGGCCTTTAAAATCCACCTTACAAAACCAGGTCTCTTAGATACTCACCTGCATAGCCACCCCACTAATAGATGGCCTGCAGGAAGAGTTGTTCTGCTTCTTTGTCTAATTTCTAGTTAGCAAGGGCTCGTGTGGTAAAACAACATTGGCTTTTGTCACTAACTAGCCTGTCTTTATCAGGTCCTGAACAGCTGGGTTTTTCATAAAGGTGGTCAGGTTTTCATCAGCAAAATTTTACTTAAAAATAGCAACCAAAGACAGAGAGCCTTCCTAATTTGCTTGATTTTAGCAATAGATTTTTGCTTTTCAGGGCTTTTAGGAATTTGGCTGACCAGGTTACCTCTGCCAAATACCAATGGCTTCCTTTCTGCTGTCTGCTGCTCGATGATACATGTTATATTCGGGACTTCACATCATATCTCAATTAGTGAGGTTTATTTTGTACTGTGGAATGTTTCTGCAGAACTTGGAGATTATGTTCAGTGCTGCTTCAAAAAACTGGCACGATGTCCTATCTAACAGGTGGATGTTACTTAAGTGAGAATCCAGACCCCCCGGATTCCCAGTTCATTGTTGTTCCACTGCTGCAGCTGACCTGTGGTGAGAATTTCACCAAGTCGGTCAAGTTGCAGCTGCGAGGTGCTTTGTACCCCCGTGATGTGAGCTGACCGAGCTCCTGTATCATCACGGACACCAGTGCAAAGGTGATGGCTGGAGTGTCATGGAGAGTCCTGTGTCTCCTACATGGAGGACCAGTGGGAAGCTGCTTCACATTTACCCCTAGGATGTTACTGTGAATCGTGATTTGGCTTCTGGTGTTCCCCACGGTTTTCTATATGCAGTTTCTTGCCATGGCTGAACTGTTGATGGGTTTACATTCTTAATTTGTTAAGAAGCTACCTTATTAAAATGCTGTTTACATGTGAGAAGGGCCTTCACATTATCATAATAAGTGGGTATGTGGGGCTCTGGCCTCTTACGTAACTTGGCAGTTCCTTCTCTGACTGACTTCATTTTTCAGCCTCTCTGGCAGCTTATTGTCATGCATCCATTTTCTGTGCTTTACATTAAAATCTTTGTCCATGTGACGAACTGAAGACTTCGCTCATAAAATAGGGATCTGAAAATTTCAGGCAGGACTTTGAAAACTTACTGAAAGTACTTACTCAGAAACAGTGAAAATGAATTATATATGTGGATTATATATATGAATGACAATAGACTGTCTCATACTGCACAGACTGATGGGGAGGGGAGAGATAGATGTGTGGTTCTAAGGTAAGTCTTTGTTGCAACACCTCAGGCAGTTCTATTTTCTGTTCTCTGTTCTGTTGGTTCCAGGGTCGTTCAGCATCCTAAATATGGTGCTGACAAGCATTCTGAAGTCTCATAATTTCAACCAAACATTGTCCTCTAACAGTTCACTGAACAACTTCTCAGACCCGACATTTATGAAAGATTACATGGAGGCCTTCACACTTACCGCATCAGTAACATTTTTGACTGGCATCATTCAGGTAGAAGAAGAATCTATTTTATATCCTCATATATATATGATATATAATGATATATCTTAATGATGTATCCTTATGTGCATTCTTCATACAAATGTAAGGACTGGAACTGCTTGCATATTCTTCGAACAAATACTAAGCTTAGCCCATTTGAATACATATGTTGTGCAAAGTGGAACATGAAGGTCTGTCTCTTCCTGTCATGCTGTCTGAAAAAGATACGATAGGTTAAGATTAATGTGTTCGTGATTAATGTAAAAAGTAAATGGTTATCTGTTATGCTGACCAGTTCTGCATTATGTGGACCCTTAGGTAGTCCTGCATAACTGCACACACTTGATGTAAACTGCTATTTTGGTTTGGCAGTGTCTGACTTTATTGTGCATAATGCAAATAGCATGTTCAAATAGCTATCCATCATGTATGGCAGGGAAGAGTCATGCTCTTCAAATATGAAAACAAGAAGGACAGGTTTAGATAATTATATCGCATCTCACTTCTCGTTTGTTCCATACAGTTGCTGCTAGGCTGCTTTTGCCTGGGGTTTGTAACAACAGATGTGCCGAAGACTCAGTGATGCTTACCTCACTGCAGCAGCGCTGCATGTCATTGTGTCACAGTTTACCTTTATTTTTGACATCATGCTTGACTTCCCTAAGAGGCCCCTGGAGATTTTCTATGTGAGTCAATCCATTATTAGTCGAAGAAATACATGCTTCTTGGAAGGGAAAGAAAAGAACACCTTCAGAAATTGAAGGCAATTTCAATCTAAGTCAGTTGCTAAGGGATATTTGTGCAAGTCTCAGCTGTGGTTTACTTCACCTTCCTGTTGCCTTGAACAGTGTTTGGAGCTTATTGTGTTACATGCAAGAAGAAAACTCTGTGCATATTTTTAATTACTTATGTAGCTCTATTATATATTTTCAGCATGTCTGTAATTGTAGTAAAGCAAAGGAAGGAGAAATAGGTACTTTTTTTCCTCAATAGGTCGTCATGGGCAAGCTGTTGGGCACACTGTATCTTTGTCATATCTGTCAAAGAGGCAGCAGACTCCAAGCTAAAGACAAGTTAAAGCTAATTCATCCTAATTTACTTTAATAATGTCAACCAGGCAACTTGAGAGAATAGTGTAAAAGAGAGAAGAAGGATGGTACTAGGTCTGAGCTGTTTGTGGCAGTGTTTTCTCTGCAGATAGCAATAGAAAAGTTAGGGGTTTTAAATATTGTTTTGCATCATTGTTCTTCTAACTGAAGATACCACCATAGCAGAAAGGGTGAGTTGCAAATGTCAGGGCAACCTATGTCAGTCTCCTGGAATATAAAAATAGTTGTATCTGACTCTGATCCTGTCTATGATGATTCTTTTTCAGAATCTATTTCATTTCATCCTGGCTCTCCCAAAGGCTAATGCAACCAGCATACTGCTATTTTTGCTCAGCGTGGCCACACTACAACTCAGTACATCTATCGTGATAACTTATAAACATATTCCTATTGCATTTCCTATGGAACTTCTCTTGGTAAGTGATCTTCAAAATGCCATTGTGATAACTGAAGTAACAGAGAGTATAATATACTTTATTTCAAAAAACATTTCACATATTACTTCAAAATGCTGTTACTTTCACACACTGAATCTGTGCTTAAGTCCTTTAAATACTCCTGCAAGATTAACTGTCTTTAGATGGACTGTGTACAGTTTCAGGAGCAAATGCTGTATAATCTCTGGTATTACTTCTTGGTTTCTTTCCCAGATTATCAGAGTCACCGTTATTTCTAACCGCATTCATCTGCATGCTGAATCTAGTAGTGCTGTGATCAGTATGATTCCTCAGAGGTTAGTTATCTATGCTGTTTAGCAAGTCATACTTTTGAGGTACGAAAGAGATGCTTCAGCCTTTTCTTGAAATCTGACATGGGCTGACTTTTACTGGGAAGCACAGCTAGAGGAGTAACTGTTCAAGAATTTTAATTGCATCTGTCCAAGCACATGCAGTTTTCTGTATTAGATTCAGGTTTCATTAGTACACAAGAAAAAGGAATTTGGGAATTTGCTTTTTTATTGTCAGGTGGATGTCTTACAGATTGAGAGCATCTCCTGTGGGGTGCTGGATGCCTCTGGTGACAGTCCTGGGTTTGAAGTTAACGTGGAGAGAGCTCAGAACGGGTCTAAACTTATCTGTTCTCTGATCCTGTAGGTTTCTGCCTCCTACACCACCAGATTTATCAAACCTGAGCAAGCTCATACTGCATGCCTTCTCCCTTGCTATTGTAAGCTATTTCCTTCTTGTTTTTGTTGGGGAGAAGTACGCTTCACTTCACAACTACAATGTTGCCAGCAATCAGGTAAGAACAAAACTACCGTACTTCCTAGGCCAAGAAGCAAGCTGAACTCAACTTGCAACGCCACTAACTATCTGACAGTGGTAGAAATGTAAGGACGGAGTGAATGTGCCAGATGATGGTTTTGTAGCAACTTGTTACCCTTCCCTATGGAAAGTGGATGTTTTAAGCCAATAATGTGAAGACCAAAACATGGCCACCTTTAGCCAAGAGGCCTTTGTATGTTCCCAGTGATTGGGGTGAACCTCACACACACATAGTGCTGCGGCCGATCGTTGAGGACCATTGCTGCCATGAATCCATGAGACTACAGAATTATAATAGCTGAAATTGTATATGGCCAGAGCAGCCGTAGTTCTTCTCTATATGTGGCTACTATCCCGCTGTATGGATTCTCTGCCCAGAGTGATTCCTCTGAGAGGCTTTCAAGCTAAAACTGTTTAATTCCCAGTGTGATAGACTTAGTAAGCATTAGGTGTTTTGCACTGCTCCATGTTTAGCTTGTTGTGATGGCTTTGTATCTTTACTGGAATGGAACTAAGCCAGTAAGGAAGCTGCCCTGACTTCTTGAAGCCTCTGGGGATAAATACGAAGGGAATGTCTTTTCCACTCAGCTTTTGTCCAGGTCTACTATGCTACACACTGAGATTTGCCACATGTTAGCTTGAAGGTCAGTGCTTCATAGCTTTGGGGTTCTAAGTGGATTTCTTTGAAAGAAAGGACTGAGTTTTTGGGTCCATGAGATCCTCAGCTGTGAAAATTGTATGCCTTTTAAGAGAGCTCATTTAACCATGGGGGACCTTGCTTTCGAGAGGGTTTCCTGAGCTTAGCGACACAGATGAGCAACCAGCAAGTGTGAACAAAAGGAAGGGAATTCCTGATAAACTATTTCTATGAAGGCAAGTAATTCATTTGGGGTTTTCTCAGCTTCCTTCTGTTTCTGTTTTACAGGAGCTAATAGCTGTGGGGCTATGCAATATTTGCAGCTCATTTTTCAAAAGCTTTGTTGTCAGCTGTGCTATTTCTGAAACCATCATTCGAGAGAAGACGGGTGGAAGAACACAGGTGAGCTGGGATGGATTGGTTTAAACTTCCAAATCTTCATCTGAAATCACTGTATGCCGAGTATAGGCTGACATTTAATTTAATTTGTGAGAGATAAAAGTTACCCATCTTGCAATGTGAATTCAGATACCCTCTCTGTGTTGTTATATTATGTACTATATTTACATGATATTTACAGCACATGATGTGCCATGAAGGAAGCTGAGGTCCTGTGGGGAGAATAGGGTATGTTCATGCAGTTTAAAACTGTATTTTAGTGAATATACCCAAAAAGCCAAATGGAAGATTGTTCATGCACCCTTCATTCTGCCACTTCTTGCTAACTCTTGAGTACTTCGTGATCTTTTGGTTTTTTAGGGGGAGAGTCTAATATGTAATAATGTTTTTATCATGCCTCTTAACTGAATGTCTGTACATGCTTCACTGCAGCATAGAAATAATTCTATTTAATACAGAGTTGATTCCAAAGTCTGACTTGCAAGAGAAGTATCTTATTACTCAGGAGAAATTTTCAAACCAAAATCCTGCATTGCATTGTTCTGTTGTGCCTAAGAATAGTCTGTTAAGGCCAAATTTATATTTACAGAAAACTCTTTCAGCTTGAGTATTCTAGAACTTGCACCATGCATTGCAGCATACCTGTGGCCTCTGTTAATTGTCTGCTGGTTATTCCTCCCAGTCAGTGGTGGTTCGTGGGCCATGCCTACTGGTTTAGAGCAGACAAGTAAGTAAATGGCTCTGTCAGGCCTCTAATAAAGTGTTCCTGTTCAGTTAGCAGCAGTGATTGGAGCATCTATGATGCTGGTTGTTGCGCTGAAACTAGGACACTTTTTCCAGATGATGCCTAATGTAAGTGACCCTGAAATAGTTATGGCAGCAACCTACTTGCTTCCTAAAGGTAAAATGAAAATAGAGTTTCTAAGCATAATGTGAAGACTTTTCTGGGATAGTTAAGGATTATATCATGCTGTAGAGTTAATAGTTTTCAGAGATGCACCAAACCAAAACAAGTACTTTAAACTCTCCTAAATTTCAGCAGGATAACATATTAGCTAACAAATATTGCATCTCTCTCCAATCTCCCACTGATCAGTACAAGCTAAAATTCATTGGCTAAAACTGGATTGAAATTTCACTGCCAGCCTCTGTAATTTAAACATTGTATTTCAGTTTTGGTTTCACACCTTCCAAGCTTTTGCACACTTCTATAAAAAAATTCATGAGTTTCTCTCTTGCATCAGTAGAAGTAGCTCCAAGTCAGGTGATTCAAAATCTTTAAAGTAAAAAAAATCTTCCAAATAGAAACTTGGGTTTAGTTTCTCTGATTCTAGCTTGGTCTTTGAGGTTTATTTTAAAGCCATATGGACTCCTAAACTTCCTTCTGTGGATTTTGCATTGCCAGTACAAGAAATATAAACATTTTGTTATTATAGATTATTCAAAGTACTCAGTTTTCTGCTTTTCCCTTAAATTTTTATCTAGACTTTCCTTTTTTTTCCCCTGTTTTTCTTAAGGAATCACTGACAGAGCATTACTTCCTGATTTTTTTCCTGGCCTCTTTGTACGATGGGAGAATTAATCCCTTTCCCAAAACTAGCTGACAAAAGAGAATTTAACTATCTACTTCCCTTTGGTCTCCTTTTCTTTGCCAAAAGGCTGTTTCAACAAATGGTGTCAAACAACTTCCTAAATCTGGCAATGAACTATGCATGCTAATTGAAACCATTCTTTGAAACAGCAACTCTTAATTCTGTAGATAGTGTTGGCCTTTCTCGTAGTGCTGCCGGAGGCATGGGGATTCACTAAAGAACACTGTAATGGAAACTACACATAGCATTTCAAGAGGAAGTCCAGTTGTATTGGCAGAAGCGATTGTGAAATCAAACAAGAAGTTATATCCTAGTTTCATGCTCATTTACAGTTCAGAGAACTGTTATACGTATCTATACAAACCATGGAAATAAAGCTATTACAAGGTTTTAATTTCAAGCAGGTTTTTTTTCATGGATGTCTGTTCCTTGGCATGTTTGTGGTTGCAAGCAAAAAATAACCAAATAATAATAGATGCTATTTTTCTGATTTGCACAGGGTATACTAGCTGCTATTGTGGTATTTAACATGCTTCCTTTTCTTGAAAAATTTCAGGACATCCCCATCCTGTGGAGATGGGATAAGTATCGTTCTGTAAGTGACAAAAAAAGCCACCTAGGATTTAGAATGTGTTTTAAAGGGAGAAATGGATGTTTTGGGAGGGCAGGGCAAAGCAGGGAATACAGGGGAAACTGAATATTGTTGTTGCTTCTCAGATTCCCAAAGAAGGAGATTGTCTAGCTGCCATCCAGGGCCACATTCTCATGTCAACTCTTATGCAGGATTTCTCATAAAGAGAAGGAACCCAATGTGATGTGTTTTTTCCTGATAATTGAAGCTCTGTTAAAAACTCTGGAGATTTGAACAGTGATTTGTGATTGTTCTTTGCAACTGCTTCCAGGACTGGGTTAGTCTAGGTATACCAACAAAGCTTTTCACATGCTACCATTTCTAGCCTTTTCTATTGTCTGCAATTTGCAAATGCTGGGGCTGAGTTGGAGGTCATTTAGCATCTTTTTACTGCTCATGTTCTGTCTCTTGTTCAAAGGTTATTTGGCTTGTAACTTTTGCTGCAGTGGTTTGTTTTGGTCTTGATGTCGGTTTAGTGATCGCCATGGGATTTACCTTCTTCATAATCACCATTAGGTCACACAGGTACTTGTAACTTTTAAAACAAAATACTAGTTTTTCTGAGAGTTGATATTTTAGAGATAGTTATACACTTGACAGTGAAAAGGCTGTTTCATGTTTGTCAACACTTCAGTCAGGTTATTCTGGAGCTTCCCTAATGCTATCCCAAACCAGTAATCTGTTTGAGTTTATGGGCTCTGGATTGATCCCTTCTGCTGTTGAAGACTGCTTATTGTGGTGTAGGCATCAGCCAGGAGAGGCGATCTGTATAAATACTGCTATAGGGATAAAATGAGATGTTGTGCCTTAATTTCAAATACATTCCTCAGTCTTCACTGCCATTTACCAAGTTGCTTTATCTTTTCCATAAACTCAGTTTGTGATAGGGGAGGGAGGTTACATCAGGCACACATTACTCAGTTTATTAGCTCCTAATCCAAACAGGAAAATAATTCATAAATCCAAGCCACACCTCCTGAGATTTACCATGATAGGGAGGTGTTTGTCTGAGTAGATCGAAGCCTCTAGAATAACATGGACAGAGATCGGAAGTAACAGCTGCTGCAGATATTCAGCTGCTTGTGGTCTGATCCAGAGTGGCTCTGAAGGAATACCTTCAGGAAGAGTTTCAGTTGATGTCTGAAACTCTGCTCAGTTACGCTCTTGGGTTTACCTTGGGGTTCAATCAGCATTGTGAAAGGGCATTTCTGCAGCTGCTGTTCCGTTAAGTATCCCTGATGTCCATACTACTTTCAGGATATATAACCACTTGTCATTCTACCAGTGAAAGCATTATGCCAACAACACTCAAAAAAGCACGGGGAGTTATCTGCAAACTGATTGCTTTGAATAGAGTGTGTTTGACAAGTTTTCCATACATCAGAGTCTGCTGCCTTCCAGTTCAGCAACCAGCCAGCCACATATTTGTTACACCCATGCCCTGAACTGACCAGAACCTGCCCCAAAACAATGCAGAAAAGCATGGTACCCCAACCAGGATATTCTCCTTCGAGGCAAACCCCTGCATTAATGCTGCTAGACGACCTCTGAATCAAACCTAGCCTGTGTGCAGCCAGCTCTAAGCACAAGTTACAGCTGCTTCAACCTGTCTGTGTGGATGTATCTTTGAGGGCAGTGGGGAGACAGAGAGGGAACACGCTTTCTAGCATAATAACAATAATCCAAGTGTTCCAGCGCTAGAAATGAAACATCGTACATTCTTGAGGACACCAGTGTAGCTGGGGGCTGTGCTTGCATAGTGCTCCCCTACTCAAAGAACCCTAATTATGAGTGAATAACTTTTTGTACTCATACTCTCTAAGTTACAGTTGGTGTATCCAGTGATGAGGAGAGAAATATGGAGATCTAGCTTTTGGGAACAGATGGTTTTTCTCTGTTCTCTGTGAAAACCTAATAAACATCTTGTTTCAGAAGGAAGATGATGGTGCTGGGACAGATTCCAAACATGAATATTTATAGAAGTTTATCCGTCTACAGAGCCGTAAGAGGAAACAAAAAACCAAATGTTCAATCTCTCTGTGTAATCCAGCTTCTTCCCTTAAATGCCTGGGAGGTGACCATTCAGACTCAGTCCATTTGATTCAAAACTTTGAAAACTGAAGAATGCTGAAGTGTCTGTAGTGTGAAGGGATTCAGACACCTAGCTTGGCCTGCCTGGGCCCTGTGAAGCTCCGTGGGTTGGTCTGTGCTGTCCCCATGGTAGAAGCTGCGCTGCTGTCACTTCCACAGCTCTTTGGCATTTTTTGCTGACCTGCTTTTCTTAGTCTGGTTTTGTCCACTCTGCCTGTGTTTTCACAGTAACAGCTGTGCATGTGCTAGACTGACTCACAGGTTTTCCCGGTGATGGGGAAATAGGTAGGGCACGGGCCTTTTGAACACATTATTTTCAAGACTGCACCATACAGAATTAAGCAATATAGAAGTAGGGAGCTTTGCCACATGGGTACATTCCCGAAGCTATGCTGATGGATTTGCAAAAATCAGAATAATTTAAGGGCATTACTAAGACAAAGGTATATTGTACGTTTTCTGTAATGAGCATTACAAATAATTTGGCTTGGTTTATATTAAAGCAGCCAACTGTCATCTGTGATAGATCTGCTGGAGGTATGTTTTTAATTGCAAGAGAAGCAGATTAGTTTATGGCAATTAGGTCCATGTTGCCAGTGCCACAGCCAGTGTGTAGTGTAGCCAACAACGTCACCAGACAAAACTGTCCTGAGGGTAGGACCTTGCAGACTGCAACACAGGCAGGAGGGGGAAAAATAGCTTCTGCCAGGTACAACCCTCACAGATAACAACTTCTGTGTTACAGGTAAGAGAGATTGAAGGTATCAAAATCTTCCAATGTTGTTCTTCCATCTCTTTTGCAAACATGAATCACTTCAAAACCTATTTGTTACACAAGGTAAATGCCAGTTTTTCAGTCAGTGGAAGTTTCTAAGAGCCTGCCTTAGGGAGATAAAAACTCTAATAAAACTGCCTTTATTTTTCAGATGGACATGAAAGCAGTGCCTCTAGATGAAAGTGAAGGGAGGGCTGGAGTGGAAAGAAAAGACCTTAAATGCTCTTGTGTCTGTCATCCAGTTCTACCACCACCTAGGATCAGCTTTAAAAGTGTGTTTACCTAGTCTGTTTGATTGAGATGCCTCGTTTTATGTTACTGAGGACAATGTTCTTAACTTGCCAGTACTGAAAAAGCTGTAAATGTTTATATAAAGCATATGTGTATTTGCTGTATGAAAATAGTCAAACATTACCACTGTATTTCTTTACACATACTTTATGTGATAGAACAATAGTAGCTCAGCTGGCTGGCTGAATTAACTAGCAGTTGAAGTATTCATCATATCCTCTCCTCAGCTGAAAGAATTAATTTTGTCAGGTTCTTCAGTGAGGATTTTCTCCTTTTTCCCATAGAACTGAGAGAGTTCCCTTGCTTATAAGGAATTTGTTCCACTGCCAATACTGCCAAGTGCAAGTGCAGAGTACCTCAAAGGCAGCTACAATTATCATGAGAGGATTTCTCATCTTTACTATAACTGGCCACTGTGCCTCTTCTAGAGTCACTTGTATCCCTCTTTATCTGAATTTTCTGAATTGTCTTAGACAATGGACTGCCTTCAGAAGATATTTTTCAAGCAGTTATATGTGATTTGTAAAAGCCATTGTATGAGAAATGGGTTGAAAGACAGTGGTTTGGGAAACATAAGTGGCACCAAGGTGCTTAGGAAGTGGAAGTGATAGGTAATTTAACATCATCTTCTGAAGTACAAAAATGCAGAGAGTGACTTTTCCTTTCTTGTGTTATAAAAAGGAAAAAAACACATTTGGAACTATGAAGAGAGAGAAAATGTGACCAGCTGCCATACAAGAAAGTAGATGAATCAAAGGCCTGCAGAACTCAGCCAGTAAGGGTCAGCTTACCGTTGCTCAGAAATGCAATGGCCATGAACAGTCTTTTTCTTTTTTGTTCCTGAAAGGTGGAAGTAGCAAGTCAGAGTCCGGTATCACAGGCCATTTCAAAGTGTGGAAGAGTAAGGTACCACTGTACTGTTTGGTGGCTGAAAACACTCTGCTAACAACATCTGAGGCTTGCCTAAGTCACCTGCTACTTTGCATGCTCTTGTGGCTTTGTCCTATGTTTAGTGTTGTCTCAGTTGTGTTTTTTTACCATGAGAGAAGGAAATATCATATTATTTACAGTGCTGTCTTACTTGCACCAAAAAGTTTTCCACCTCCTGGACCTGTTCTTCCAATCACTGGTATACTCTCCCATTTTCCATCTTAGATACCATGTAGAGAGAAGCTGGTGAAGCAATGTCACACAGACAGCAATTCCTCGTCATCTTCAGTTAATCTGGTACATTGGTCAAAGTATGGAGACAAACTCAGCTCTAGGACACTGTTGATGGGAGCAGCCAATGCACAGTGTACGTCCCCAGGCTGTAACAGGGCACTTAGGACTGAAAAGAACGAGGACGAAAGGCGAAGAGGCGGCCGTTCACCAGGCTCTGCAACAGATAATTCCTCAGTACAGTTACATCAGGCAGAACAGCCAAGGCATTTGCCGTGCCCAGTTCACACCATTATTTTAGACTTCAGCATGGTGCAGTTTGTGGATTTGATAGGTTCCTAGTTACTGCAACAGGTAAGCAACCTAAGAGCACGTAAATGTGAAACCTGGTCTACCTGATGTCTTAGGTTCCCTGTTAGCCTAAAATGTCCTGCTATATAACAGTCTGCACACCTTCCAGGTGACCTTTAAGGGTGCAAGATTTAGCTATCGAGTTTCAGAAATTAATAAATTTCCATAAAACCACTTCTTTTAAAAACAAAAATCCCACTCTTCATACAAAGGGCATGCAAAAACGTATCCTCCACTGTGACCAGTTCTAGAATCATGTAAACTAAAGCCACATGTATAAAAATGTCTGCTTTTGTTTTTTTCCATTTTGGCAGTTTACTTTTTCTTCTGGCTGGATGCTTTAAAAAAATGCTCTTCTTTCAAAGTGTTTCAAAGTGTGTCCCAAGTAACAAGCGACAGGACAAGAAGAAATGGCCTCAGGTTGCACCGGGGCAGGTTTAGGTTAGATACTGGGGAAAATTTATTCACTGAAAGGATGGTCAAGCATTGGAACAGGCTGCCCAGGGAAATGGTGGAGTCACCATCCCTGGAGGTATTTAAAAGACTTGTAGATGTGGCACTTGGGGACGCGATTTAGTGGTGGCCTTGGCAGTGGTGGGTTAATGGTTGGACTTGATGATCTTAAAGGTCTTTTCCAACCTAAACGATTCTATGATTCTACAATATAAAACTACCAGCTGTCTTCTCCTAGAGTGATTTTGTTGTTATTGCTGACTACCTAATTAACCTTTTCTTTGAAGTACGCCTTGAACTTTTAAGTTTTCAAGTGGGGAGCCTAGCCAATGGAGATATATATTTAGCAAAAATAAATTTAATGTAGCTGTGCTTCTCAGAAAGATACAGTTCCAGATGGATTCTTAGTCAGCTTCCTCAGACTCTGCAGCTCAGCTTCAAAAGGTTTTTGTTTAATAACAGGTTAGACTAACACCTATTGGGAATACTTGTGGACTGAACTGATGTCCCTAAAAGCCTTGAAGATTTATTTGCCACCTATTAAATGACCCTTCCATTGGGAAAGACAGGTAAAATCAGTCCTTCCGGATTCCTTCTGGCCCCATATTTTGAAATTCTGTGATTCTCTGAAATAATGGGTTTCATTGCCTTTTAAAAAACAATTAACTGCTTTGAGATCTTTTCATTACAAAGGGTTAGGCATTGAGAACATGGTGAGAATCTACTCTGAACTCTGATTCCTTTAACACTAAGTTGATATATCTAAAAATGTTGAACATGAGAATTCAGACAACCAGAATTACAGGTCACACTTGCAAATATAGGTTCCTGTTCTTGTTTACACATGGGCCTGGCATCTGCGTACAGAGAGATGTTTCAAGTTTGTCTGTTCCTGTGAGAACTTTTTGTTTAAGTGAAGAAGTAACACAGTGTGCTGTGTAGCGTACTGCAGGAGGGCCAGCATGTGCTGAACTCAAAAACAGGATTTGAGATACCAGAGCAAGGGTTTTCTTCAGAGACAAAACACTACGAGGGATGTTTTCCCTGTTTATGTTTTCCCCTCTAGTGCACTTGTATAACACAGAATTGCTCTAATGCCTGTATTGAATTCTTTCCACAGATCATACATATGTTTCACAATATTGGCCTTACAGTCCTTATAGCTGGCTGTCACTGTGAGCATAGTATTTGTTTACTAATTGACTTGTCTCCAAGGATAAGTTTTAAACTTAAGTGGAATGTTTTAGCTGTGCTGCTCAGTGGGATTTTGCTGCTTTATTTATTTTCCCCCATTTTTTTATAGTCTCTGTGATAGCAGACTTTGAGAAGAGTGATTTCTTTGACAGCTGCATCACCAAAGAAAGGTTCTTTCTAACCCTTCATGATGCTGTGCTGGCTGCTTTGGACAAGCATCAAAAGCCAGATGAGCTAGGACCTACTGCAAAAGAGTTTGCTCAAGAACCACTAGCTGAACGGCAGAAGGTAGAATATTTAGTTTAACATTTAAGCCTCCATGTTGTTAAATTGTCCTGTCAGTAGCTTAAATCTTGTCCTGTGGCTGAGAAAACGGGGGCAGAGCAGGTGCTCTTTTGAATTCTCCAGTTTTTCACAGGTACTTGCCTTTTTACAATGGATCGATAATCCAATTTGTTTCTTTGAATCTTCTGTTCCTGTTTGGGGAAAGGCATCTTTGTGTGCAGGCTGGAAAGGCATCCAGCTGAGTTTTGCGACAGGCAATGACTTTGTTGCATTTTAAATTGTTTCCATTTTTCTGACAGAGGAAGGACCCTGCCAGGGCAAAGCAAAAGCTCCAGACTTTTTATTTCCAGAGATTACCGCGCCAGCTCCCTTGGTGCTGATGAGGAAAGTGAAGGACAGTGCTAGCTTGATTTCTGGAAGAACTGAAGTTTTATGCACATGCTCTTTCTGTCAGTACTCTGCAATTTTTAAGCTCACTGGCTGTCTCAGCCAAGTTTGAATAGGGCAGACTGTTGCAAGTTCCAGGAAAAGCCCTTGTTCTGAGTGGAAGATTCCAGTAATTGCCCCACCTAGGGAAAGAACCTAGCCTTGGCTAATCATCCGATGCATGCTGCCAGGCTGGGGTGCTATAGCTGCAGGAGGTGAGGATTAAGGCAAAAATTTACCCAAATCTGCAGGAAAACAGGGTTCTTGAGTTCCGCCTCTCATGGAACAACTTGTTTAACTCTCTTATCTTGTCATTGTACAGAATAGTCTAACACAAGGGTATTGACCTTCCGGACTCCCTCCCCCATAGAAAAAACTTCAAAGACTGAAGGTGACAGTATATATTCACCCAGTCTCCATTTAATGGACATGGTCAGGAGGGTTGGGAGCAGGCAGGAGGTGACAATGGTTCCCCAAGAGCCCACTTGGAGATGAGGCTGGGCTGGGTGTGTGGATGGGACCCACGGCAGCTCAGTGATGTCAGCTTTGACGGTCTCTGCTAGCTCATTTCCTTGGCAGCTGGGGACTTGGACGACCCTGTGCTCCCATGCCAGCATGACCCTCTCGCTGCTCATGTTGCCTTGGCATGGGAACTACACTTGACTGGCTCAACAAATTGGCCACCCTTGGTTTACAGTAACATTTGTGTCCATTTCAGGAACAAAGTTTGCTCTTAAAGAATAAAGCTTTTTTCTTTGCAAAGAACTCTGACAACAAACTTCTGCTCGAAGAGCCAGTATCAGATATCTCATGTTCAGCCCAGAATAAAGCAGAGCCAAGCTCTCTCCAGCAGTGTGATACTCCACCCCTTCAATCGGATTTCCAGGACCCAGGCTGGGGGAAGACATGGAAGTATACAAGGAATCCCTGAACTGCAACTGTTGGGGAACTGGGATTTCAGTAGAGAGGAGAAAGGTACAGTTAAGCAACAGTTCTAGCGATTCTTAATCAGCCTTTGATCCTCTTTTTATTTTTTCTGTTCCAGAGTTCTTAAAATAGCCTGACTAATGCCTCCAGTAGTTCTGTTGTTCTAAACAAAAAGCAACATTTATGTTACTGCTTTCAATTCAAACAGATATGCTACCCAGCAATGCCAAAAGCAGGGAAATTTCGATGTATAATTCCTAGGTTTGTAGCTAATTCTAGCAAATTATTTGCGCTTGTTTTCTGAAATTCTGTAGAAGTTGAAATGTCCTAAATTAGCACTTCTTATTTATTTATTGCTTGCTAGTAAGTAAAATCAATCTGCCATATTTCAACAGATTGCATGCAGGCAGTTTCATTATTTTTAGATGTATTTAGAATGATGTGAAGCTTCAAAGAAAAATTTTATTATTCTTCTTCAACACTGTGCTGAAGTTGATATTATCTGCACTAACATAACATGGTGTCCGTCCACTATTTCTTCCTCAGTCCCCTTCTAATCCACCAGAACTAAATCGCAGTAAACAACAGAATATTTTTTCATGGTTTTTATAGTCCTTTATTGAAGTAGTGAAGAGTGGAGGAAAGTAATCACTTCGTTCTGAAAAGGCAGGAGAATTGTAGCCTTAGATACAGTTAGCACTTGAGGGGAAAAAAATCAGCTTAGTTATATTTTCTGTAGATCAGCCATAGAGTTCGATGCAGCAATACCAGGACAGAGGTGTGAGCTGGGTTTCCACTGAAAGCAGAAGCATTTCACTACAGCAGCAATGCACATCACAAGGCTTCACCGTGACCTCGTCTGGGGGACGATCCCGTAGCACAAATTCCCTAGTGTGAAGAGCTGCAGGTGAATTGACTTCAGATGAGTGGCCAGCACTGTGTGTACATGCACCATTCCGACCCTGTTTTGGGGCAAAGCCTGGATGTGAATGGTGGATCCTTTGTGCACGGATCCTGTGCTCTGGGCTAAATTCATTAACGTGGAGAGCTCTAACTTTTGCTGCTGGGCATTGTGTGGTTTCTGAATGTGCAATAACAGCAAGGTGGCTCCTCTGAATTCTGCTGCTCCTGGCTGCTAAATTTAAGCAATGATAAGATGGCTAATAGGAATATTAATATTAAACTATCTGTAATGTATTCCAGTGAGTTCCTGTAAGGTTTTTTTTCAACTTTTCCATTTAAATTCATATTGCTTCCAAGCAGTTTCTAGAGGGAAGCCACAGTACCACATCTGTAAACTGCAATGGTAAAGGATTTTAGTGAACATTACTGTGTGGAGTTGCTTACTGTAGAGGAAACTGAGTCCTGGAACCCTCATACCTTTTGGATTGGAAGACAGGAAAAACTGAAAGCTGAAATGGTATTGAGTAATTCTCAAACCACATATGCTTCCCTACATTGTTTTGGACAGTGGCTTCACGCCAAGCTCCTCTCAGCTCTGTTCAAAACAGTAATAAAAAACCCATGAAAAGCATAGCCCTGATTTCCAGGTTCTGTTGGCTCTCCTACAGCAGCCTTGATTTAAGACGAAATGGCATTCCTAGCTGTTGGCACCATCGAAAGTCTCCATTGCAAACTTAAAAAGTTTTGGGTTTTTCTTTTTGCTTGTTCAGCCAAGTTCCAAATCTTTCCTTCCTACCCCCACGACTCTGCAAAGTTGAGCACCAGGGGACAACTCAGACGTCAGTATGTTAGCATTCAAATTATGGGTATTAATGTTGCAAAACAAATATCTCACTGAGAGGAAGTCCAGAAAATCCTGATCTTTTTCCCTCACAGCTGTGCGGTACCGTAACTCTGCTCCCGCATAAGTACACAAGGCTTCTGTGTTTAGCCGAGCGCAAACCCCTGGACACAAGCTGTGAAGTGACAAAGCACGTACTTTATGGCCAAGGACTCCACCTATACCTCTAAAAAACCACAGAAGTCACAGAGTTCAAAGGCCTGCCTGTAATCATGGGGTTGTAGGCAGCTTGACGTTCTCACCTGACCTAGTTGCAACAACTACAGTTGTTTTGTGCACACAGCAACTTTTTAATGTCCTTCCTGGCTACTGTGATGGCACAGGGTTTTCCTAGCAAGGCACGCGTGCTGCAGAAGCCCAGGCAGCTCTCCCACTGCATTAAGAGGACAAAGATTCCCAAACATACATTATCATTGCAGACGGTGCAAATTTGTCTTATTAACGTACTTGCCTGGTGCAGAAATGGGTGCAGAAGATATAAAGCGGCTGAGGAACCTCGGGAGTCACACAGAGCGTGGCAGCAGCACTTCTTGGGGCCACGCTCTGCGGTGTGTCACCCTATGCAGGAAGCTGGGAGGAAGGACCAGATAAACCAGTTAGGTGTGGGCATCATCGTCTGGGGGCATTTATTCTGCTTTAAAAAAAAGCCATTAGTGGCAGGCTGGTTGTGGAGAGGTGAGTGTATCACAAACCTCGGGAGAGCCAACTGCACGAGTCATTTTTTTACAAATACAGGACGACAGACAGGCTACCTAGGAACAGATTTCAGTAGCTTCTGTGTGTTTATTTTTTGACAGCTTTGAGGTAAGAAGTGGCTGTGTGACGCTAGCAGGGGGGTCTCCATCGTGCTTGAGGTCTTTCAGCTCAGCAGTACCTTGAATGCAGTAGTCATGCAAAGGCTGAAATTTGTGTTATCATCCCAAAATCTTGCTAGTTTCTCACGCAGAACTCTGCAAAACAGATGTACTAATCATCTCATCCTTGTAGTAACAGCAACAACTGCAAATTCTGAAAAGGATTTTTCTGTCTTCCAAAATTACACACATACAGACCTGTGTTTCCATGAAAGTATTTCTAATCTGAGCCAACGGGCCCTGCGTGTGGGCACATTTTAATATTCCACGTCCTAGAAATTAGCAGCAGAGCGACACGCTCACGCCACGGCGGCGGCTGCCAGCTGCAACTCCCTCTGCCGGTATCCCGGCAGGAACGGGGGTGAGAAGCCCTGATGGAAACCCGGTGGAATATATAACGTGCTTGTAACGGAGCTGTGAGGTTTGGGAAGTAAAAAAATTAGTATTAAGCAAAAGTGCAGAGAGGAACAGAACTTGTAAAAGTTCTAAGGTGAATATCTATAACCACCTTAAAACGCAGGAGTTTGTTCCGTGCTTACAGCAAAATGCCTGAATGGCCCAATAGCTAAAAAGTTTAATTTTTTTTTTCATGGTAATTATTAAATAATATTAAGAATCTTTGATTCTAATAGGGATTTCGCTCCACTAAAGGCACACAATTTATGTGCGTTTGTTCCATGCTTACAGCAAAATGCCTGAATGGCTCAACAGCTGCAAAGTTTTCATTATTTTTTTGATGGAAATTATTAAATAATTTGAGAATCTGTGATTCTAACGGGGATTTCGCTCTGCTGAAGGCATACGATTTATGGGTAGTTGTTCAGTGCTTACAGCGGAATGCCCGAATGGCCCAATAGCTGAAATTTATTTTTTTTTAATGGTAATTATTTTAAGAATGTTTGATGGGGATTTCACTCGGCTGAAGGCACATGACTTTAAGATATTTAGTCACTGCTTATAGCAAAATGCCTGAATGACCCAATAGCTGAAAAGTTGGGGGTTTTTTTCATGGTAATTATTAAATAATTTGAGAATCTGTAATTCTAACGGGGATTTCACTCCACTGAAGGAACACGATTTATGGGTATTTGTTCAGTGCTTACTGTGAAATGCCTGAATGGCCCAGTAGCTGAAAAATTTAAATTTTTTTAATGGTAATTATTAATTGAGAATCTGTGATTCTAACGGGGGTTTCACTCTGCTAGAGGCAAGTGATTTACAGGTATTTTGTTCAGTGCTTCAGAGCTGGTACCTGAATGACCCAACAGCTGAAAAGTTTAATTCTTTTTCATGGTAATTATTAAATAAGTAATTTAAGAATCTGTGATTCTGACGGGGATTTCGCTCCACTGAAGGCACACGGTTCGTGGGTAGTTGTTCAGTGCTTACAGCAAAATGCCCGAATGGCCCAGCAGCAGAAAATTTTCATTTTTTTAATGGTAATTATTAAATAATTTAAGAATGTTCAACTCTGATGGAGATTTCACTCAGCTGAAGGCACGTGATTTTAAGATATTTGTTCAGTGCTTACAGCAAAATGCCTGAATGAGCCAATAGCTGGAAAGTGGTTTTTTTTCATGGTAATTATTAAATAATTTGAGAATCTGTAACTAACGGGGATTTCACTCCACTGAAGGCACACGATTTATGGGTATTTGTTCAGTGCTTACAGCGACATGGTCGAATGGCCTAATAGCAGAAAAGTTTAATTTTTTAAATGTTAATTATTAAATAATTTAAGAATGTTTGATTCTGATGGGGATTTCACTCTACTGAAGGCTCATGATTTACAGGTATTTTTCAGTGCTTAGCAGCCAGATACCTGAATGACCCAGTAGCTGAAAAGTTTCATTCTTTTTAATGGCAATTATTAAATAAAAATTTAAGAATCTGTGATTCTAACAAGGATTTCAATCCACTGAAGCACATGATTTACAGGTATTTGTTCAGTGCTCCACAGCCAGATACCTGAATGACCCAACAGCTGAAAAGTTTAATTCCTTTTTATGATAATTATTGAATAAATAATTTAAGAGTCTGTGATTCTAAGGTAGATTTCACTCCACTGAAGGCACACGGTTCATGGATATTTGTTCGGTGCTTACTGCGAAATGTCTGAATAGCCCGGTAGCTGAAAAAATTAATCTTTTTAATAGTAATTAATACATAATTTAATAACATTAAGAATCTGTGATTCTGACAGGGATTTCACTCTGCTGCAGGCACACGGTTCACGGGCAGTTGTTCGGTGCTTACAGCGACGTGCCCGAATGGCCCAGTAGCCGAAAAATTTAATTTTTTAATAGTAAGTAATACATAACTTAATAAGATTAAGAGCCTGTAATTGTGACGGGGATGGCAGGCGATGTACCGGCCTTTCCAGCGCAGGGCCCCGCACCCCGAGGCCGCCCCCCCCGTGCGTAACCGGCGGCGCGACCCCGCGGCAGCGCCTGCCCTGACGCCACGGCGCGAGCCCGAGCTCCCCGCAGGCGCTCCCGGATACGCGTCACAGCGCGCGGCGCTGACGTCACGGCCGCGGTGCGCGCCACGGCGGGGCCGGGGCCTCCGCTCCCAGCTCGGCCCCAACGGCGCGGGGCTGAGCGGCGGCCGCGCGGGGGCGCCCGGAGCCGGGCGGGTTGCGCAGGCGCGGCCCGGCGTGGCGCGGAGGTGGGGGGGGGCGGCGCGCAGGCGCGCGGGGCTCGCGGCGCTGCCGGCTCTGGCGGCCATGGAGCGGAAAGGTGAGCGCCGCGCCGCGCCGGCCCCCCGGCCCGCAACCCCCCCTCCGCCGCCGCTCACGCCTCTCTCCCCTTCTCTCCCGCAGTGCTGGCGCTGCAGGCGCGGAAGAAGCGGACCAAAGCCAAGAAGGACAAGGCCCAGAGGAAGTGAGTGCGGGCCCCGTGCCCCTCAGGCGGCAGCTCCCGCCGCCCCCGGCCCCGCCGCCCCTTTGTTACCCCGGCCCAGGCGGGCGCTGCGGGGCGGAGGAGCCGCCGGCCTCCGGGGCTGGGCGGCTCCGTGACGCGAGTTTAATTAGAGGCGCGTTTGGCGGCGCAGGCAGGCAGCCGGTGGCCCGGGGCGGCGGGTTTTGCTTCACCGCCCCCCCCGGGGGTTCTCTGGCGGGCTGAGGGGAGGGAGAGGCGCTGGGGCGGGGGGGAAGGCTCTCCGCTCCCTGCCTCCCCCCAGAAGACCTTCACGATGGATCTGCAGTCGTGACCATCCGCTTCGTGTCATGCTCTGCCCTTGCAGGCTCCTACCCGGCGGGGGCTGCCGTCCCCTCCCCCCCCCCAGCAGTTCAGTAGCGCCTGGTGCTGCCCCCCTCTTTCACACCCCCACCCCAGCAGTTCAGTAATGCTTGGTGCGCCCCCACCCCCCCTTCACCCCCCCCCCCAGCAGTTCAGTAAAGCCTGGTGCTGCCCCCCCCTTCACTCCCACCCCAGCAGTTCAGTAATGCCTGGTGCTGCCCCCCCTTCACTCCCCTCCCCCCAGCAGTTCAGTAATGCTTGGTGCGCCCCCACCCCCCTTCACCCCCTCCCAGCAGTTCAGTAGCGCCTGGTGCTGCCCCCCCCTTTCACACACCCCCCCCAGCAGTTCAGTAATGCTTGGTGCGCCCCCACCCCCCCTTCACCCCCCCCCAGCAGTTCAGTAACGCCTGCTGCTGCCCCCCCCTTTCACACACACACCCAGCAGTTCAGTAATGCTTGGTGCACCCCCACCCCCCCTTCACCACCACCCCCAGCAGTTCAGTAATGCCTGGTGCATCCCCTGCCTCACCATCCCCCCCCCCCCCTTTTATTTTCCTTTTAATCTTGCCGTAAAACCTCTGTGATCTCTCATTTACTCCTTTTAACTTTGATGCTCTCCTGTGGCTTTTCTCCTACCGCAGGAATTTCCCCAAGTCTTTCTGTGTGGTGAACTTTTTTTGGCTGCAGAGATCAAAATGGAAAGATGGCGAGTAAATATTCAACAGCGGCTCCCGCCAGGCTGCGTTAAATACCGCGTTCAGTGCTGCTCGCGGATTCCTTTCTAGGGAAAGGTGATACAGATCCTCGAGCCGGTTCTGTGTGCTCGGTAAAATGCCGCTTATTTGTGCCAAATCTCTGGCACCTCAGGAGGTTTTACACTCGCCTGGGGCTAGGAACCAGAAGGATTTAGTAAGTAAGGCTTTGGGGTGGGAGCTGGAGGGGTTTTCTTTAGGCCTAGAGTAACGCTTTCTTAGTCACTTCCTCGGACAGATCACGGGGATTTTAAAATTTTTGCCCGTTGTCTCCAGCAAAGATCCAGTTATTTTGAAATGTGGCTTCTGAAGGGTAAAGAGCATTAACTAAACTCTTTGGCAGATGTGCGTTACATTTCCATGCTGTTTTGTACGTATGTATTCCTGGTATTTCTTGAAGATAGCATTAGGACAGGTTTTGAAATTCTGTTCTCTTTCTTTACTATTATTTGCATCCTAATTTCTGAATGAATAATCTATTGTTTAATTCTATACCTGTTAGTTACTCTGCTTCTTGTCCAGCTGCAGACAAACAATAGTGGCTCTGCCAGTAGAGCCCACAGTTGGGGCTGGAAAGACTGATTTCTCTGTAAATTCTGAGGGTGCTGAATGGTAACTTTCAGTGCTGGCATGTTAGCTTTTTTTATTTTTTTTTTCTAAAATCTTTTTTAACCTTGTAGGCAGAACAGGTTCAACCGCGCTGCTGGTTAGCTGTTGATTTTGCCACTAACCTGGATTTGGGTGGAGAACCATACTACTTGTAAAATGCTGTGTTTATCTTCTTAAACTACATGCTTCAACTCTGCCTGGTACCATAGATCCTGCCTCGGAAATTAAAGAACCTTGCATGTACTTTATGCTTTATGTTCTATGACAAAATGAACCCAGTGTCAGCCTCTAATTTCAGGTGCAGTTCCATGACATTTTTGCTATTTAAATACAAAGCTGCTCCAGTTAAATCTTCTAAAATAAGCTTAACTGGGTTGTTGCAAGACTTTTTCCATAAAATCTAATCTTGAAACCATATGGAATGTCCTTTCAACATCTAATGTTCCGTGGTAGTTGGTTAGATCGCACGCGTGTTATTTTTTTCTATAGGAAGAGTAGGAAAAAGCATGAAACAACTGATTTTAAAAGATTAAGGTTGGTAAATATTAGGAATTAGTATGGGTAAGTATAAAAATGCAGAGAATGTTCCAAAGGGATTTAAAGTAACTCAGAATATCTTGCACTTTAGAAGTGAACTACACCTGCTTTATGTTTCCCTATCAACTCAATCCGGTTAAAACCAGAAAAAAAAAACACTTGGAAAGGTTAAAATAATCAGCACGGACTGTGTATAGAACAAAACTGGAAAGTCACTGCTTTTTTTCATCATTCAATAGTTAAAATTGCTGCTATTTAGGTTCAGACAAGACCAGACCAAACTGGTTATTTATAGGAGACCCTTGTAAATACTAATCACAGTTCCATGTATAAAATTTTTTTTTATTCAATGGGAAGGTCAACCAAGTTCTTCATTTTCCCCAAGTTCAGGATGTTCCTATTTCTTCCCATCCTTCCTGCCTTTTTTTTTTGTTCTGTTTTATTTGATATCAGTGAAGAAGTGAGTGCATTCATCATAACATACTCTTCACTAGAAGGAGCAGGCTAAGTTTCTTCGTAATACAAAGGTGAGGTACCTGTGTCTTCCCACTCCAGTAAAACTAGCCCAAATCTTTTGGTGATCTGGCACGATCGCTGAACCAGCCATCTCACGGCTTTGCTTAGGAAGTTTCTGCTTGCCTAGCCTGCTTGTCGGTCCCGTGCCTACCATAGTGGAGTTGGGAGACTGTCGTGGCTGTGTACGTTTGCCCAGCTCCCGTTTCTGTGGGAATTGAGGAGGAGGGAGGACAGGGAGAGTGATAGGCTGAATGCCTTGGAGGGACTGAAAACAAGCCTAGGTGCAGGGAGATCCCGAGTGCTGATGTTGACTATCACTGGGTTGCTTTGTGACCTTGAGTGAAGCACTGATTTCAGTTTCTTCTTAGTCCTTTCCATCAAAAAAGCATGAAATTAGAATTAAAATTGCTTGAAAATATTTTTAGAAAATGAGAGGCAAGCTTCTGCTTGGCCTTTTCCTTAATATCAAGAATATGTCAGGAAATAGGCATGTCAAAGCTTTACTTGCTAATAAAGCATTGGGAGTTTGGTACATAGGTTACTGCAATGTGTGTTGCTGCCAAAAGATAGCTTCGCTGAAAGCTGCTTGGGGATGTATTAATTTTATCATTTCATGAGGTGTGAAGATCTCAGGCGGTAACAGTCAGCTGATTCCCAAAAGCAGTCAAAAAAGCCTGTCTTTAAAAAAGGAGCTTGTAGGCTTACAAGCTCTTTTTCTTACTAAAACTTACGAATGTTTGAAGAGTGTACAGTCTATGTGGTGAGGTGCTTCCAGTAGTTATTTTTGCTCAGTTGTCAAAAACACAGAAGCTTTGAAGGAGTTACTAGTATCTCTGGAGTTTATCGCCAGTAGACAGATGTGTTAGGTGTAATATTTGCAGTGGCCTTTAGGAAGGCGGGGACCTGTGCGGTGCTTTCCTGGCAACACTTCTTGTGCGAGAGGTCCTCGTACGACTTCTAAGAAACTGAAAACGGAATTCCCGTGTTCTGGTGTTTCATGAGCTGTGTTGGATGGGGATGTCCGTGAATGCAGCGGGAGGAAGGAGCGGTGGGTGTCCCACCGTCTGAGCCTTTCATCAGCCACGAGGTAGCTGCGCCATGGCTTGCAGGTCCCGTAGCACAGACCCAGCCACGTGTGTACTTGTAACGCCCTGGTGCAGTAAAGTAGTGTCTGTTTAAGAAGCGGTGCAGGCAAACAGGAGATTGGTTACAAGCTTGATTTTTAAGGACCCCAAGTGCTGTTTGGAGGGGAATGTTGCTTTGAGTTAGCCCTTGTGTGAACAGAATGTCCATTCCTGCCTGAAAAGGTGCTGGAGTGTGCTGTCTGCAGGGTTTTGTTTGAAAGAGATTAATTTCCTGTGCTGTGAGACTTGTTGCACTGTGTGAACACAAGCCCAATGTGTAAGAAAGGTCTGGTATTTACTTCAAAACCATGCTTCCATTCAAAAACACAAGCTTCTATTGGAACTAAAATACAAATATAGACTTACTTGAGCAATGGCTTTGGTAATTTGTAATGGAATCTGGCACTTGTGACAGTTAGACCATAATTGCCAGTAAAATACTTTGGCTTTTTTCTACCTGCATTGTATGTTGCAAACCCTTAGAAGCTCAAACTGTTCCCTGTGTCCTAGGAAAAAAGGACTCTAGGTTACTGCTGAGATTAAGACCTGGAGTTTAAAAACTAGGCTAAAAAGCCCATCCAGATTCAAAGCAGTTAGAGAAGCAGACAAGAAACTGAAAAATAGTTCCATATTACAGGTCATTTCTTCTGAAATTAAGAAAACAAGTGTATTACTAGAACTGGACCACAGGTCTGTGTGATGTGCAGATGGTGAAACAGTGTAATTGTCTGGGCCTGCCAATGACATACCTATCAAGTCCAGTGTCTCGCTTCAGCAGTGTCTTTTATGTTTCAGGAAAAGTTGGCCTACTCGTGCACAAAACCAGCAGCTCTGTGTAAAGGATGTCGAACCGATTGTGTCTCAGAGCAGAACATTTTATTACTGTAAGCATGAATAATCACAAAGGTAGTGGCAGCCATACAGTTACAGTATATGGCTTGTTCTGAAAAATGATTTGAAGTATTAATTCTGCATGCACTGGTGAATTTATTTAATCCTTTCGTACAGGCTTTACTGAGCGGGAGAGATTTTTTCACAGGACTTTGAGTAGTTCCTCTGGCACTTTCTACTCCTGGAGGGAGGGCAATGGCAGAGCGGAGTTGGTACAGTCTTGCTTCCTCTCCCTCTTCCCAAATGCATGCAATACTTTGTGTTTTCAAGAAGCTGGTTTACAGTTACTTGTGATTTTCTGGACAGACTCTTGGCATGCAGTGAAGCCTCACTTTCTTCTTCCTCAACAGAATTTCTATGGAGAGAGAGGAGGAAGTTGGTAATTTTTCCATCTATGCAGTCTGGGGGGCAGAAACTTCTGAGTGGAGTCTGATGCGTTCCAGTTTGTTATTGCATATCTTGCTTGTTAGCACTTTCGTGCTGTCTTTGTGGAGCTCTGGAGTTCTGACCCTCCTGGGTTCTTCCTCAACCTCCTTACTCAAAACTTTGCCTGGGACCAGGATCACAGTTTGTGTTTCCTCCCTTGTCTTTCATAATTAATGCCGGGGCTACATAGCTCATAAGTATTTTGAATATAAGTTTAGGGTAGAGTCAGAATGCATCGCCCACAGGATTTTTTTCATTCAAACGCAGAAGCGATTATTAGACTATGACAGGACACAACTGAAGATCTGCTGGTTTCCATGGA
This sequence comes from Falco punctatus, assembly GCF_963210335.1. Lineage (NCBI taxonomy): Eukaryota > Metazoa > Chordata > Aves > Falconiformes > Falconidae > Falco > Falco punctatus. The sequence continues at coordinate 3,311,820 of NC_137597.1, forward strand.
CATCCCTTGGTTTGTAATAGCTGGGATGGCAGACGGTTCTACAAACAGCTTGTTAAGTGCTTGTGTGGGGGAGTGGGTATGGGGAGCAAGAAACTTGATTGCCTCTGTTCGTGCGTTAGCACCACTCTTACGTGAAATTCATTATTACTTCAAACTGAACTCCCACAGATCCACTAAATGAAAGTATGTCTCGGTGCCTCTGAGCACTGTTCTTTCCAAACTAAATGCTTTGAAAGACCATCTACAGTCCTCTTAAGTTCTTGACAGCAGTATTCCTGTAGGTCGGAGATGGCTGCCCTGCAGCAGCAAGTGTTGTGGATCTGCCCCACTGGCAGAAAGTACCAGTTCTTTATTCAGAAAAATAGGGATGCAAGAGTGAATGAATTGCAGTAATCACACAATAACGTGGATTACAGGCTCATAAGTCCCCCACAATCTATGATGTATGATCCCCTCAAATACTTAACAATTTCTTGAGCAGAAAGGTAAAGTGCATACAGGCAGCAAAATAATTCTATCATTTCAGACCAGAATTCCTACTGAAAGTTTGAGTCTAAACAGCTGCAGTTACAATATTTATTGAACACTAGGTTTGCCAGCAGATCTGCATGTAAGCATGTTGGAAGCTGACACCAGAAGCAGTCATTCTGACTAGATGTGCCTTAACATGATCTTGAAATTAAGAGGCGTGCTAAGGAATAGTAATGAGATGCAGTCTGGCAAGCATGCCCTTAAAGAGACATTGTCTGGATGCAGGGATGTGAAAACGGGAGAGAGATGTTGAAATCCTGGCTTTTCACCGTGCCATATGGAGCTGCTTTTTTTTTTTTTTTTTTTCCCTCCACTCTTCCCCAAATGAAAACAAGGAATCTTTAACAGCACTTGAGGCGAGATCTTGCTGCAGTGGGTGTACAGCCCTGGAAATCGTCGGCTGGATGGTTAAGGTGGAAAGCAACGCTTCAGCAACAGTCCCGGGGTGTGTTACAGTACTCTTACCCCTGTCTCCTGCGCTACAAGCTGGATTTGTCATTAGTCAAGTTCACTGAACTGAATTCTGTCAGGGGATGGTGTGCGTGTGTGTAATTTGCACTCACAAATAAGGGATGACAGTGTTTATAATAACTGTGCTGCAGGCGGCTTAAAAATCATTTAGGAAAGCAATTGTCTTTGGTTTCCTACAGATGGGTGTCATCTCTGCAAATACCAAGGGAATGGCAAACAAGTGAAGAGGAGTGAGGAGAATATCTTTTTTTGTTAGCACACATATAAGGGTGATAGGTGTGACACAAGTGATTTGGATTAAATGTGTGCTGCCTTCCTTGCTTGAAGGGGGAAGGGATCTGCTTCTGTATCTGTTCAAAGCAGGTAGATGGGTAGCGTGGACAGTATTTCTGCTGGTTTAGGGACAAGGAAAAATACTTGTTTCCTGTACAGAAGAGTTTTGAAGAAGTAGCCCTTAAATAGAAGAACCAAACACTTCTCTTCAAGCATTTTGTTCTGTAAGTTATCGGAGTGGAGAAACGTTCTGAGTTTTGATTGTGAAATTGCATGTGGAGGCTTGGCTGCTGGGATGGCTTGACGTAATTTATTGAGAACAGCGAAGGAGCCCGTGCCGGTGCCGCTCCACAGCTTGAAGAACACTGCTTTTTTGATGCACTCTCTGACGGGTGTGACTGTGGTCTCCCATGGTCTCATCCTCCTGATGCTGTTGGATCTACCTCAGTGCAAGTCTGTAAGAACACACGTTACACGATCAATTTCACCTTAATTTTAGTGTGTGAACCAGATGAGTGATTCTGTGGAAAACTGGCAAGAGAATACAAACGGGTTTTTCGCAAACTCTTTGAACACCTTTTGTGAGGAAGGAGTGACTGAAATCTTAGTTCCTGCAAATAGCTGTTACTGTCCCCGCTGCGCATTGCAGAGGTGAGCAGAGTCGTTGGGTGATGTATTCAATGAACATGGAGCAAAATCTTGGCTGCAGTGGGAAATGTTGCATGTTGTTAGCACGTCTTCGAACATGAAGAGGTTTGGCAATGCTACACTGTTAAAAGGATGTTCAAACCTCAGTAAGCTTTTAAGGTGAAAATATTTCAGATACACAATCAGATGAATCCAATTTTTCCTTAAACCTCTTGATTTAAAACCACGGAGCCAGCTTCAGTGTCTTTCACTAATAAAAGGTCCTCCGTAGCAGAGAAAATAAATTATTACTTGCTATGTCACATTGCTGCTGACTTGTTTCCCCTATTACTTACATAAACCAGCAGGATAAACAGGCGCAGGAAATGGCTGGTAGTTCTTCTGCATCGTTGAAGGGTGATGTGAAGTGCCTGCTGCTGTGAAAAATACTCAGTTCACCTTTTTAAAGAAGATTTGACTCCTTCTGCTTGTTTTGTAGCTTTTAAGCATAAGGGATCGATTTTTCTCATAACTCTGGATAGGGAAGTTTGGAATTACTTCAGAAAATTCATTTTTCCTTTGAACGCCCTTTCTCTCCTGTGGGATTGTGCTGGCATTTCTGTATCAAAAGGGTTGCACTGTCGGCAATTACCATGATCCTTGTCTTCATCCAAGCTTTGAATCCAGTGGGCTATTGAATAGGCAAATAAAAACCGGCTCGTTCAGGAAGATGAAACGCAGTATCTGACTGAATTCCTACTTGTATTAGAGGGAAGATTGAGACAGGTAAACTTCAAGAGGAGGAGATGCATCTGTTTATGCTCAACCCCTAACACGACTTGAATTTGCAGGAAGATCAGCTGAGAGCAACCCCCAGCCTTGCTGCAAGGCCCTTTACCTGCAATGCAGCGCTGTGCAGCTGCAGCTAGGTGGTGGAGGCAAATCCCTCTTCTCCATCGCTCTTGCACAAAGCTTTGCTGCGTTCGAGAAGAACCAGCCCCTCTGCCTGCCGTGGATGTCCCCCTGCTTCCCAAACAGTGTGGCATCTAATTTTTAATGGCTCTTTCGAAAACTATTGGACTGTCTTCGGGAATATCTTTATCAATGGGAGGCCGTGCTTCATGCAGGTAGGTTACCCTCATTAATTGTTTGGGGTTTTTTTTTTTTGTCTTGTGAATTTGTAGTTCTTCAGGCGTTCCTGAGAGAATAAGGACTTTTGGGAGGGTCTCTAGCTGTGGATCCACACGAATTCCATAAAAGATCTAGCATTTTGGCATAGCATTGCATTTTTACATCATTTTCCTTAAGTAAAATAATGCTGTATAGTTTTAGATAGACCCTGCAAATCCAGTTAATTCTAATGATTAACTAGCACGTCAAGAGAGCAAAAGTAAAAGGTGGTCGAGGTGTTCTTAAGTAGAACAGAGGTGGCTGTGAAAAAAAGTACCCTAGAACACTTGATTTTTTAATGTGTAAACTATTAGCAATTTCTTATAGACTCATCCTATATTTTACCTGCATTTAGCAGTGTTGCTGACAGCTGTCTCAGCTGTCATCTTAAAGTACTAAGCATGGATTTTTCTGCTGTCTTTAGTAGCCTTTTGTGTTTTAAGAGTACTGTCTGTGTGAGCAAAGCAGACGGATGAGGGTCGTGGTTTTGTGTCTCAGGTTGTTTTGGTATTAATACACATTCTGCACTGGTTAAGTCTCTGCATCTGCAGTTGACACGATCACTTTGGGGGAAGAAGGTGGTGGGATATAATAACATCTACTGAATTTTTACAGGAAGGCAAATGAGATGCGTTTTGGAGCTGATTTCATAAAGGAAATAGCATTGTAGAAATGTCTGTGACCTGAATACGGCTCACTATCGCATTAGTTGGTATAATAGATTGTAATACAGAAGTAAAATGCTTTTGGATCCCCAGGACAGACTCAGATGCAGACCACAGGGTGTGTCGTGTATGAGGTTGTCAGCAGCATGATTCGTCAGTCCCTTCTTAGGAGGGGCACAGAAAGCTTCCAAGAGAATGGGGTTTAGTGCTTCCAGTAACTTCTTCCTTGATGCATGAAATGACTTATTATTGAGAAGCATTGGGACTGCAGGATGGCATGATGTTTCTGTCTGCATCAGTGGTTCTTAAGATGAATTTTCTTTTGAATCCCTTCTAATCCCCTACATCTTGCACAGTTACAAAAGTGAAAAATCTTGAAACGGCGTTGGGGAGAATTACTCTTTAGAGCTTATGCTATGGGTGTGGCTGCTGGGTTTAAATTCTCTTTTCTATTCAATGCTGCATTCTGCTTCTCTTTACCCAGCCTATAGGATTTGCTATATATGACCATCCAGTCTCCCCTTCAACGGTTCTGTCCGTGGCCCTTTCTTGCCTTTGCTACCTACTTTTAATGTGGGGATAGCCTATGACTTTATTTGTAGCTCTGTTGTCCCCAAAGGAATGCAGCAGTTTTCAAGGAGCTTTTTGACCTCCAAGGCTTCCCACCCCCTACCCTGCTTTCTTCCTACCCCTGACTTGTAAATCTGTGGCTCACAGGGCGGGGAAAGTCTAAATGCTAAGTATCTTGGGGCTGGAACAAGCTATGAGGTTGTTAATAAATGCCTCAGTAGCCTGGCAGCAGTGGAATGGACTGTCTGGCAGTCTTGTTTTATGGTGCTGGGCCACTAATCTGTGTTGCTTATGTGTTCCTGAATTAAAAAATCAGCAGGATTTACTAGCTCTGACAACAGACTGAAAGTGAACGTCAGGTGGTTTGGTTGCGCCCGGGATGACCTTTGTAGCTCTTCTTTTCTTTAACGAACTTCAGCTCCAGATTGTAAACGGCTCTAAGTTTAGTCGTGGTCAGGTTGGAACATGTGATTTCTTCCTTTTTATGCTCCATAGCTGTTTAAGGTGGCTGTAGTTTTTCACATATTTTATGTATGTATTTAATGTATGAAGTCTCAGCAGAGTGCATGTGTAGTAGGTAAATGCTGAACGTCCATTCTGCCATACAACTGCTCAAAACTGAAATACTAAAAAGATTAGTCAGTGTGGCCATGATATGATGCACAGAGCTCCAACTCAGTTATAAGCTAAAAAAACTGCATCCAAAAGCCCACATGCGTTAGCGTATCCACTGGCACAATCAGTGGCTCTCTCAGCAGTTACTCCTTTGAGCAAAATGAGTCGAATTTGAAATAGGGTGGTGTAAGGTATCAGTTATATCTGCTGCTTCACTGGAACAATAGTTTCAATACAAGAAACTTCCGCTAATTCACACAGACGGGGAAGCTCATTGTAAAGAATGTTATCTCGTGCTTGTACGTCATTGCTGTAAAGAAATTTGTTGCCCACCTCTTTGGGCAAGTCCAGCTCTTTTTAATATCTTACACTTCTAAGAAAAGGAGGCTTAATTTTGATACTGTGCAGTGCTTTGCCATTAGCTCTTGGCAGTGCAGATGGGCTGTAGGCATTGTTTTCACTATAAACGCTTGCTTTGTACAAAAGGATATTGAGGATTAAACTTTGTAGACGTTTAACCGTTGCTGTAATGCTTTGTAAAGTAAATAATTTACCTGTTAGTATCATTGTTTCTTGAACTGTTTGGCTGCAAGCAGTGTGGTGCCATGGGGCGCAGCGGGGGTAGTGATGTGTTTTAGTTCGGGGAGCTCAAACACAGCTTAAATGCGTGAGAGCAATGAGGTCGCCCTTGCCAACGTGACCTTCACGAGCAGGAGCTTAGAGTAGCACATTTGGTGGAAAGTTAAAAACAAAATTAATGGTCTTTTTTATGAATGTGGAAGTGTGTGTGGGGGGGAAACCACCACCACCTCAGTGCCTGATTTCAAGCCCTCTGCAATCACTAACTCTCAGAAGGGTTTACAGAACATCTGCTCTGCATACTCCTACTCCCTGTAGTTCAGACAACTGTAACAAATTCTAGACCTTCATGGAAGAGACAAACTAGAAATGCAGCCTACCACATGAGAACAGGAGAAATCAAGGGCAATCTTAGGGATGTGAGAGTTCTCAAGTTTTGGAAGCAGGAGGATTGTTAAATGTTCATTTGATCTCAAAAGGTGAAAGGGACAAAGGGCACCAGTTCTAAAACTGGGTTGTTTGGGTTTTTTTCCCCAAAAGGCTAAGAACTGGTTGATGTTAGTCTTTAAAATAGCATTCATCAACATTTAAATCTTCGGGGTTTGTGTGATGTGACATCTTAAAAATACAACCTCACTTTAGAAAAGTCCTCACTGAAGGAAAGGCTGAGAAGGGGTTCAAAGAGACTAACGTTTTGGTGGGATCTCTAAGCTTGTCTGGTCTTTTCTTTGTTCTACTATAAAAGTGAATCTAGGGCATTAAATTCTGTTTTTCACTAGTATATGGAAAATTGTTTCTATCTACTTTTATACTGGCTCAAGAGTAAAAGCATTGAAATGTGAAAAGTTTTTCTGAAGGCTGAATATTGCATCTCCTCCATTATCAGCAATGCTTCATGTGACGTGAAAGCTACTGGAGTGAAGAGTAACGTGTGTGAGACATGCAGTGTGTTCTCTTTCAGACCCGACACTCAGCATCGGGGCCCTGCTGCTCACTCAGAAAATGACCTTCCCGAGCAAGAGGAAGAAATCTTGGGATCAGATGACGACGAACAAGAGGATCCAAATGATTACTGTAAAGGTGAGAACCTGCCTGGTTTTAAGGTGCAGGATTTTCAATGTAATCAAGAAATTCCCTCGATTTCCCATCCACTACGGAGAATGAAAATAGACTCCCTCTTACTTTTAAGTGTTTTTTGAAACTAAACTGCATAACAATAATATTTTTCAACCTAACCTGAAATGGAGAAACTATTCTTCATTTCTCCAAGGTTCCCTCTATTACCATTCAGTATTTGAGTTGAAAAGCTTTTTTAACATGTTTAAAGCTGTTAGCTTTTCCTCTGTGCCAGTGGGCTTTCAAAATTGGTAAAAGCAAGTAGGCATTCGATTCCTTTTTGAACTTCATCAGGAAAAGGACGCTTTTCAGATTCTTCAGGGTTTTTTTGAAGATCATCATCTTAATATCCATTCCTCAGATAATTTTGTGTCTGCAAATGCAGTCTTCTGCTGTTTCTTTGAGCAGAAACTAAATACAGAGCAAATGGGGGTGCCACAGTATATAATTCAATATCAAAAGGATCAGGCTCTATGTGTAACATAGCAAATTCTTAAAAAAAGATAGAACACTGATCATACAAATCAGCTGGTCAATTAGTTGAAGCTTGAGTCTGTGCCCCCACCTCCAAGTGTTCTGTAAGACTGCTTATATTTATTGTATATATTGAATAAGACAGAGGGAGAAGCATGTAACAACTGCCATATATATGTATAAAAAAAAGGCAAAGTAGAAATAGCACAGGGAACTTCAGTTGCAGCATTTCTTACGCTTCAGTGCTTTACTTCAAAGCATGTACATTGCTTTCAGCATGCTGCCAGAGTATTTGTGAGATTTTTTTGTCGGAAAGCTGGTGGAAAGAAGAAAGCCATTGTATGAATTGGCAATTGGTGCAGCTGTCACTGTTGTAACTGAAATCTTTAAGCGAAGAAAAGGGACTATTGCTGCTTGAGCTAATGAAGTAATGGATAGCAATTCTGTGTCTTGTTTGTGAACAACTCAATCAAGAGAGATGAGTTTTCCTTGCAAAGCATGCATTTCATGGGTGATACTTGCTGACCACAATAACAGTAAGTGCCTGGAGTCTAGGGTGTAATTCCAGGTTCTGGCAAAAATTTAGACCTTAACGATCACAGTTTATTCTCCTCATTCTGTTTTCTGCGCTTCCCTTGTGTCTTTGTCTGGCTTTTCGTGTCTTTGCTTCCATCATGGAATCTTCCTGCGTAGTCAGCAGTGTGAGAGATACAAGGGGTGCAGGGAGGAGACTTGCCTGTTTTCAGTGGCCATGTTAAATGGCAGAGTGCCTTTCGGTCAGGAAGGCAGTTGCAAGGGAAACTGCGGGGATCTTGGCTGCAGTACTCTGTTATGGGGATGGAGCGTGCAAAAGCACGGCTGGTATTTAGATGTAAGACTGTTAATGAACATCATAAGCTGTGTGTTCCAAAGGGGCTCAGCCTAGCAGACTTCAGATGCTTTCGCTGAGGAAGTAGTCTTCTGTGATGCTGCAGTGGTGACCTACATTGAAAAGTTTTAATATAATTGAACTAGAATGACCGACTTTTCCTCCTCTTCAATCAGCTAGAGGGCTGTTCACAGCTCTTCCTCTGACATACTGTGTCTATGTTCTAGCAAGATCCAATTAGAGAAACATTTGCATTTGTTTATATGATTAAAAATTTAAACACATCAGGTAAGTCTGCCTCAAGGGGTGATGCTTGTTCCCCATACCTGCTCTTCCGCACTTTCTGAAGATCTCTTGATATATCAATTTCCCGCTGTTTTTCTAGGTGGTTACCACCTTGTGAAAATAGGAGATCTCTTTAATGGACGATACCATGTGATTCGGAAGCTTGGATGGGGCCACTTCTCCACTGTGTGGCTAGCTTGGGACATCCAGTAAGTCTTGCTATTCTAGCTAGAGTTTCTGGCAGGCGTGCACCGCGTTGCACAAACATGATCGGGAAGCATCTTTTCACCTTTGGACAGAAACGCAAAACGTAGCTGTCCACATCCTGGCACAGAAGTTTCTTTTGACATGGCGCACGCAAATGTGTGGGAGGGAATTAACAGGGCAACCCATGTATGTGGCAAGAGTGCTCTTGTGTTCAGTAATCTCTGACTTATTTGAGAAATGACTTAACATGGGTGTTTTACAAAATGAGACCCAAAGGCAATCTTCATGAGTGCTTGAACCTTATTTTTCCATGATGCCTTCAATAAGTAGCTCTCTTAGGTGCAAAGGAGTTAGGATAATCCTGGAGAATAAATTCTTTGTATGAGCATTAACAATCTCCAATTTACTTACCGTGTGTGTGTAGAGGGAGGAGATTTGTGGCCATGAAGGTGGTGAAGAGTGCAGAGCACTACACAGAGACAGCACTGGATGAAATCAAGTTGCTAAAATCGGTGAGTGCCTGAGAGTGGGGTTCAATTTTTATTTTTTTTTTATTAATTTTGGGGAGTTCATATTCATCATGTGCTTGATATTTCTGGGTCGTCTAGCTGCAAAGAGTTTGGACAAGAACCTAACAGCAACGCAGTAGATCTGACTTCAAAATATATTCTTGCCTGGTAATTACCTCAAGGAACACAATCCTGTTTTTCTCTGCAGGTTCGCAACAGTGATCCAAATGATCCAAGTAAAGAGAGAGTTGTTCAGTTATTAGATGACTTCAAGATCTCAGGAGTTAATGGTTCTCGTATCCTTTTGTGAAATAAAGGCAAAGAATTACATAAAGTTGGGAATTTGCTGGATAGCTGTCATGCCAGGGCTGGTGTGTGATGCCCAGGCAGCCCTTTCACTGTCCAAGAAAACCTGCCATAGAATTATCTGGTTCCAAACTGCCTGCTAAGCTCAGGTCCAGGATGATCATTCAGTAAGATGTGTCAGTTGTGGAGACGGCGCTGCTTAGTCACGCTTTTAACGAGAGAGATGGGTGGCTGAATCTGCTTTGTGAATCAGGACTGAATGTCCGATGTGCCTTTGTGGTAAGAGAGCCCGTCTGGCTCAGCCCTTCAATTCTGCAAGCAGCGTGGTGGTAACCTCTTATTTAAGCAAAGCAGTACAAAATTTTAAGATCGCTAATGAAAAAAAACCATGCAGTCTGTAACTTGATAATAAGGGTGTTTTCTAGTTAGGGAAGCATTTTACCTTGGACTTTTATCAATGTTGTTAGGATGTGTGAAGTGTATTGCTTTGAAAATACGCTGTTGTTCTGTGAACGCCCTTCTAGTAAGCAGTGATTTGTGCAAAGTCCTAATAATACACCCTTAACATCTGAAATTTATAGAGTTTTGTGCATGTTTCTGCTTTGCAGTACCTTGAATTTTATTTCAGCAAGAATTAAGAGGGTGCTTGAGAGAACTGAGCTGTAGGTTATACACATTTTAACACTCTTAGAAAACAATAGCCCCATAATGAGTTTCCTCTATTTTTTCTGATACCTAGCACTGAGTGTTGTCTTGATCTTATATTTCTTTTGCTGTTGTGAAACACATGCATGCTTTCTGCCAGTGTAGAACAAAAGCAGCCTAATAAACTCCTAGAAGTTTGGCTTCTAAAGCAAACGTGCAATACTAAATATGTCACTAAAGTGACTGTAGCTGTTGAGATCTTACAGACAAAAAGCAGATAATGTAAATATTGTTGAAGTCCAGGCTTGTCAAAAGTTTGTTTTGCTGGTAAAGAAGCAAGGAAGGGCAGAGAAAGTAACTTAATTGTTCTGAAATTAATGACTTATGAAATGGAAATTTTATTATCTTTTCAGTTAATGCTGGTACAGAGAGATCTGGCATTGAGTTTTCCTTGGGGCAAGAGCCTACGCTGTTCCAAAATGCACCTTGTTGGCTTGAAGCTGTTTCAATACTAGCTGGAAATACTGATGCGTGCTTGCTTGTGTAACTGGCTTCCACCCAAAGCAGGAGTTTGCTATTTTTGCCCTAACCAACTCCATTCCTTTTTATTTTAGGTTTGGGATAATGACACCGATGTGTGGGATAGGATGGTGCTGTTAAGGAAGGCAGCTTCTCTAAGCTGTGTCAGAAGGAAGAGGGTTTTTCACTATAAAGCGCTTAACTGGTATGGATTTCTTTTGATCCTCAGTCTTGGGAATTCAGGGCTCCTTGATTCAGGGTGTCCGCCTTTTTCCTTGACTGAGTTACAGATATCTGTATGGTGTTTGAAGTTCTAGGGCATCATCTCCTGAAGTGGATCATCAAGTCAAATTATCAGGGGCTTCCGCTCCCTTGCGTCAAAAAGATCATCAAACAGGTAAACCCTAGTTCTGACTGCACTGTTCCCCTGGACCCAGCGAGAACTCTTTCAATGATCTTTCTCAGATCCAAGAAAACAAAAGTTAGAAGTCAGTGATGTATCTCATGCAACGAAATCATTCTTGGGTTAATATTGCCTTTCTCTACTGCAAAAACTTTCTGCTACGGATATTTATTTTCTGACACTTAAACCATAATGGGAAGCTGGCTTTGCTTTTAACCTCTTCTTACCCTGGTTATTCCTCATAAGTGCAAGTTTTTTGTTTGTTTTTTTTTTTCTTAATCAAGTCACAGTAAGTACAGCGCTCAGTGATGGGAAGAGCAAGAGAAACCTGTTCTTCCTGCTGGATGGTTGCCCAAGAAGAAACATTGTTCTGCGTGTGAGGTGGAGGGAAGGAGGAAAGCAGGATTTTATTGTAGGGTATTAACTTGCCACAGTTGAAAAATCTAACCTTAACTTATGAGGGTAAAGAGACAATATTTTAAATTCATAGGTATAATCTGTATGCAAATCTATATTTTCTGGAACTGAGTAGTAACAACTGATCACATTAACTCTAATTTGTATTCTCAAACACTGAAGTCCTTTAGATTGACTAATTATCCTATGCAATTTTGCATTTTCCCTTCACTCTCAGCTTGCTTATTCTTTGCTTTTTCTAATGATTGATTTCCTTCTGTCCTGTCTGCAGGTTCTTCAGGGTCTGGATTACTTGCACACAAAATGTCGAATCATTCATACAGATATTAAACCTGAGAACATTCTTCTCTGCGTTAACGACCAGTATATACGCAGGCTGGCTGCAGAAGCAACAGAGTGGCAGAGATCTGGGGCTCCCCCACCATCTGGCTCTGCAGGTGCTGCTTTTCCTGAAAATTGGTGCTATTTCCCCCCACACCCCCCAAATCATCACTAATCTCACTAGGGAAAACCTCCTGAGTACAGTGGAACAATAATGCAAGTCAGCTCTGAAAAGCCAAGTGTAAATTGTGACGTTAGTGATAAGTTGTAACTCAAAGATGATGGGGAAGGCAGTTGTTTATATAAGAAAAATGGAGGATACACACATGCTGGCACCTGCTTTTAAATCAGCTGCACTGGTAAAGTAGGGCGGTCTCCTACAGCACACTGCAGAAATGCTAATGCACTCAGTACAGTGCTGGAGTGAAGATGTGGTGAGGCACTTCTCACATTTTCTTCAGCAGTTAATTTCCTTTTGTTGCGTGGTGCTGGAAATGCGTTTCATGAACCTCTCAACAAGATGATTTACCTGGCGTCAGTTTGCAGAAGTTTGAAAGCCTTGTGGCAGAAATAGCTTCCTTCATGTGCTAACTGACCTAAAGATCTGAGAGCAAATTCTCTCTTGTTCCTAGTTCCTCATTTTCATCCTCAGAATATCCATCTGTACCAGTGTGTAGTTTTCAAGAACTACTGCAGTGTGTATTGGAAGGCTGTCTGTCATCATCTGACAACACCAGCATTTAGCTGAGCCCGTCATAGCATAGCAGAGCTTAGGGAAGCTGCCTTAACTTTGGTATTTTAATGCTTTGGTTTGCATTTTCTGTTCTGTAAGATGTATAATACATGCAGTAAATGAAGCTGTACAGCAGGAAGTGTAAGTCTTTGATAATCAGTCAAGCAAGTCTGCTATGTGTGATTTTAATTATGTATTTATTTACTCATTTCATGTTTTTCTCGATTTTTTTTTTTTTTTTAATTATTCTGGCTGTACTTTTGTAGAGAAATAAGCCTTCAAAATAACATTTGCCAATATCTTTAAAATGCTGTTACCAAACCACACAGGAAAAAGCTTATCTTCAGATAAGAAGGCAGTTGCAGTTTCTTAATATGAACATACTAATTTCCTGATCTTCCTTTCCCTTTCAGTAAGCACTGCACCACAGCCAAAACCAGTAAGTGTAATAGTTTTTGTGCGTAAGTATATATCTACTTATAGTATCTACTGCATCGTAGTGCAGTCAGCAGTAAGGGAAAGCAGCCTTATATCAGAAGGAAAAGTGTGATTTGTGTTTGTCATACATAGGCATGGGGTTCATGCTGTCTTGGAGATACAAGGAGTATTAGCTCATGTATCTCCAGAGTGCGTAGTCTTTTTGGTGGTCCCGAGATCTGTTGTGAAGGTGACTGTTGTCTGTGGCGTCTGAGATCCTTCATTTGGCGAATGCTGTAGGTTTCTCAGGTCAGGACAGATGTGCACTAGTAAGAGCCATAGACAACTGCTCCAAAAACCTTAATAACTGCTTTTCATTTTGGAGAACAGCTGTCTCTAGAGTTTTCATCCCAGACTGCTTCCTCAGCTCTTAAATAAATTAAAACTAGACATGTCTTGGAGCTACTGAAATACGAGATGCTAAGTCCAATTTCTCTGCTTGTTTATGTGTAGGCTGACAAAATGTCAAAGAATAAGAAGAAGAAGTTGAAAAAGAAGCAGAAACGGCAGGCTGAGTTGTTAGAGAAGCGAATGCAAGAGATAGAGGAAATGGAGAAGGAAGCAAGCCCAGGGCAGACACAGCCTGAAGAGGAAGAGGAAGCTCAGAGCCCTCTGGAAATGCTTATAAAAGTTAGTCCACCGGAGGAAAATGTCAGCAAAAAGACAGGTATGGACCTGAAGTATTGCTGAAGCAGCACAGCGTTGTCCTTTTACTCGTGCTGGCATGAGTAGAGTGAGCACCTTTAGCAGAGGTGGCCTGTTGTTGTAACCTGTTTGCATTGCGCTCTACCAACCCAAAGAGGCTAGGCAGTTTCTTACTAACAAGCTGAATTAATGAATGATTGTGTTTGGTTACGTTTTGAGAACTGCCTACTTCCGAGGGCTCCCTTGAACAGCTTCAGCTATTACTCTGTTGAGATATATTCTGCTCTCTTCTTCTTTTCCCCCCTTCCAGCTGAAGTCGTTGTACAAGAGCCATCTGTTCTAATGGAAAGCAGCGTAGAAAAATGCGTACCAGAAATAAACTGCAACGGAGTGATACAAATGACGGACTTCCCAGACTCCGGCAATCAAGGGTCTGTGCGACTTGAGGATGACCTTCACAATGCCAATGACTGTGGCGATCACCCTCGTACGCAGAAGGAGAACTTCCATAGTTGTAATTACAGCCAGCGTAACGGTGAAGCGGAGAACAGGCCTCAAGAAGCAATGTCGGACTCGTTCGTGCCCTTAGTTTCGGAAGATTCCATGGTGTGTCAGCCCACCTCCAATGAAGAACGATCTTTCAATGAGCAGGAGATTAACCATTTGCAAGAAAGCATCCGGACAGAGATACCGTCGGAGGACGAGAATGAGAATAATAGCCCGTCAGACAACAAAGGTATAAGAGGAGCCCTGGAAGAAAGGGCTCTGTTCTCCTTTGTGTGGGAGAGTTGTGTTACGACGCTTCATCAGAGTATTAATAGAAACCTGAATTTTGTAGGCTGGAGTGATCAGAACCACCTGCCTGAGACTCTTCCTGCCAGGAGTAATTAACCTGACAGTCCTACTCTGAGACATACACTGTTTGTAGCTTCCAGTTACAGTTGTACCTGAGTTTTGACTATTGCATAATATCCCGCTTTTTAAAAGTACCTGTACATCTGTTTTTCAGTATAGGAACTCCTTTGTATCAAGTGTTGCACATGTGATTTGCATTAACAGTTAGAAATTAAGTCTAAAAATTGTCACTGGCTGTTAAATTATGAGTTGAGTACTACTCAGTGTGTTCTGATAGTTTTATTTTTATCATGGGGCATGGGTAACTCCTCTCAGTTACTTGAGATGAGTAAATGCGTTTCCACAACTGGAAATGCAGCCATTCTAAAGCAAAGCTTATACTGTGTAGGGAAAAAAAAAAAAGATGCCTTTGTTTAAATATGGTTTGTTTCAGGGAGAAAAAACTGGAAGTCTTGTAGTTTGGGAGAATATAAGACAATCAATAGTTTAAACTGCAGTTTAAATGCATTCCAGTGTGTGTGTGTTAAAAACTTGAATCAATTGATAAACTTTCTGCTTGGAGGAGGGAGAAACTAACGTTTGTACTTCTTTTCTAAAAAAATCCTGTAGCATTTTTTGGCAGGGTATTGCTGGGGAGTTACATGGATGAAAAGTAGCCAGTGAGATTTAAAGATTTTGAAACCTGAACCGCATTTAGTTGAATGCACCTGCTAGATTACTAGGTGTATTTTGCTTCTCACAGCCCTCTCCCAAATTGCTTTAGACCTACAGCTGGATGTAATTTAGTGACTTGGTATTTTTGCTCTCTGCTGTGTCATTAAGGTTTTCTCAATGTATACTTTAGCTCTTGTAACTGTCTGTGTTGCAGCAGTGAGTGATGGCTCTGTCAAAAGATGCTATAATAGGTGAACTCTCTTTCAAAGATTTAGGAGGACTTGAGGGTTGAGAGAGGCTTGTTTTGTTGCTGGCAATGCCCTTATTTAAAAAGCTTGGTTAGATATAGACAGACTGTTTAAGGCTGGGAAACAGTCGCTAATTGCATACGCTTACTTGTCCTTCTGCTTTGTAACACCAGTCGGGTGTTAATGGTGGTATCTCTGCTGTTGATAGCGCGGGCTGCTGGGTTTTATACCTAGGTTTCAGGGAGGGAAAAGTTCTGATCCATAAGCAAAACCCCTTCCTGGGTAGGGAGAGGGTGCTGGGATTTGGATGACAGATGGTGACACTGGCCATGTAGCTTTAATCAGCTGTTGTACATGTTGCCTCTAGGAAAATCAACTGCTGGGAATTTCCTTCTTAATCCTCTTGAGCCCAAGAATGCAGATAAGCTCAAAGTGAAGATAGCTGACCTAGGAAATGCCTGCTGGGTGGTAAGTTTACAATCTTTTCACATTGACTGTTTAAACCTGCTAATTCGTTCACAGTATGCCAAGATGGGAAAGGATCTGCAAAATAAATTCTTGGGCCTGCTTGGGAAAGTAGTGGCAGTTTGAAGCTGTGTTTGGGGGGGGAAGAGAAGGGAGTGGAGACTCTAACGTGGGATTTCAGCCTGTGTTCTGGGTGCCTCTCGCTGGTCATGACATCACTTCTAATAGGCCTGTGAATGGTATCACATATAATGTGTAGAAATCTGCATATGTGAAACTTCTGAAGGAGTCTGGCTCTCCTGGAGAGAGTGAGTTGCAAACAACCGCTCTGATGTGCTAGTTTTGTGGTTCATTAGCTTGTCAAACCATTTCAGTGGATTCATGAGCACATGAAAGAGACTCAGAGTTTTATTCTTTGATGGCTGTGCTGCTTTTAAAGGTTTGACATTTCAAATAGAACAAGTGTCTGGTTTACTTGGCTTCTTAAATGGCAAAATACTTCCGATCTCATGGGGGAGATGAGGCTCAGGCTCAGAATTGCACACCAGGCTTGCAGCACCTGGCAGGGTGGTCTCTCTTACATTGGTCTTGCTTATCCACTTGAAGGTAGCTGTGTCGTGGCCTGTCTGTCGCGATCGGAGAGGGTGCAGCTTCTGAAACAGTCCTTCCTTACTCTATTTTTGTGGCTTGCTTTTCTCTAAATTGCTGGACTGTTTTACTTAAGTAGGAGCGTCTCACGTAGAGCAGTTAAACAGTACTTGTAGGAATATAAGGATATATTTAATGAGGATGTAAAATTCAGATTAAATGTAACAGGAATGGCTTTGATCTACTCTGGCCTTCCAGGCTGTTGATTCTCCTCTTATAAGCAGTCTCATAACTGTTTAGTAAAATATTTCTTCTGTTTAGCACAAGCACTTCACTGAAGACATCCAGACAAGACAGTATCGATCCTTGGAGGTGTTGATAGGGTCAGGGTATAACACCCCTGCTGACATCTGGAGCACAGCGTGCATGGTGAGTGCAATCATCTGGGGGATTTTAAACTGTTTCTGTAGGGCTTTCGGGGCAACTCAGGTGCTGCACACTCTGGACTGCCAAGTTACTAGCCTGGCCTGGCAAAAAAAACTTGCAGGTGTTCAGCCAACTTACAGACTTGCTGAATACCATGCTTCCATACCAAAATTTTTGGGGAGTTTTGGGTTTTTTTTAGTTGGTGGGGTTTTTTTTGGTTTGGTTTTTGGGTTGGTTTTTTTTTCTGTTTGCCACGTGTGGCTTTCCTTTTGAAAGTTTTGTTGTACAGCACTGGCAGATTTCAAATATGATTGTACATTGTCGTCATGCTTTCTGGAAAAACAAGACAACTATGCAATTCTGAAGACAAAAATCTTTCTATATAAAGAGCCTTTCTGCTGCATTCAGCACTGTTTCACAGATACCTTCAGTATATTTTCATATTTTAATTGTATGCATGCTCTGCATGTTTGGAATCCTTTTATAATCTGAGTAATGCTGAGATGAGGCTGTAGCTGTTCCCGTAATAGCTGGCAAATGTAGAATATGAGGATTAAAAAAAAATAATCAGTCTAGTCAGTTACTCAGTGTACCTCTTTGGTGTCTCCATTCTCTGTTTTCTACAAATCAGAGCTTGAGGTTTATATTTTAAACTTGGGAAATAGTGAGTAAAATAATTTCCGCTGTCTGGGAGAACAAGCTGAGATTTTGATGAATGTGGTGAAAGAGAATGCGGTAGGGTCATGCTGTCTCTGCAGAACGTGGGGCCAAAATGATACAGTGGTTACTCACGAGTCCTAATTTACTAGTTTGTCAACAGCAGTCCCTAAAAAAACCTAAGAATACAGAAAGTCAGAGGTACTGTTTTGAGTAAAAGTGAATATGTAATGGGTGAATGTCGTGGAATTTAGGAGCAGTGAGTTGAAATGAATAAAATATTTTTCTCATTTAAAACATTTTTGTATCTACAGACAAATGTTCAGGAATTAACTGTTTGGAAAATGTCTCATCTGAAATCTGGGGAGAGGGGAGAATCTTTCTGAAAAAACCCAAACAAACCCTAGAGTTTGGACATGACATCATTTTGCAAAATGCTGTTGAGGCAGAAGAGAGGCGAAGCGCATGAAATGCCTTAACTTTTTACAGTTTCACGCAAGCATACTGCATTACCCCGCGTTCCAGAATTCATCATAAGTATGTCTATGGTGTTGTTTAATGCAGTTGTTAAAATGTTGCAAAGTAATTGCACATCTTCAGATGGTAATGATGTACTGGAGTTTTGCAGGTTAATCTTCCAGCAGCTTTGCTTCTGGCCCACAGAGATATGCAAAAATCAATCTGCAGCACATCTGACGGTGTGCGAGATGTATTAAAGTGATTTAATGTGCTCATTTCTCTTTGTTTAGGCCTTTGAGTTAGCAACAGGAGATTATCTCTTTGAGCCTCATTCTGGGGAAGATTACTCACGGGATGAAGGTATGTTTGTCTAAGTCTCTTCCTTTTTTAAATGGGCCACGAAATACAGGTTGCTTCTTCAGGATGAGCCTTCTCTTACGAGTTAGCAATGCAAAGGCGCCTTCTTGCAAAAAGATTATTTACCCAACTTGGCACCAACTGTGCTCAAGCCTCTGCAGTAAAACACTGCAATAAAGTCCCTGTTCTTGTTCTGGTGTTTCCCATTCCTCTTACCGCTGGAGTCTGTCTTGCTTCTCAAACTGATCGTGCCTCAAATTGCCTTTACCTCTTTCCCCTTCCCCCTTGACTGGGGTCCCCAGCATAGGAAGGACATGGACCTTTCGGAATGGGTCCAGGAGAAGCCCCAAAAATTATGAGAGGGCTGGGACCACCTCTGTTGGGAGGACAGGCTGAGGAGCTGGGGTTGTTCCACCTGGGAGGAGAAGGCTCTGGGGAGACCTTACTGTGGCTTGGCAGTACTGAAAGGGGGCTTATAAGAAAGACGGGGACAGGCAGTTGTCTTGTGAGGATGTGTCTCATTGTCTTTTTCTTTTGAAAAAAATGCAGATCACATTGCATTGATCATAGAACTTCTGGGGAAAATACCTCGCAAGCTCATTTTGGCAGGAAAATATTCCAAGGAGTTTTTCACCAAAAAAGGTAAAAGGAGACAAAGCAAATGTCACTTATCCCCTCATCCCCTGCCCCAAATACACAAGAGTACCTTGCTGGAAATACTAATTAACAATAGATGCTGGCAAAGATGCCTCTTAAAGCCTTTCATAAAACAAAGGAAAGACTTAATCAGTAAAACAGCAGCTAAATATAAGACGTTCTTGTCTTAACTGCTAAAAGTATCCTACATCCTAGTACTTGGCATCCTGGTGTAGATCAAATACACCAGGTAGAAAAACAAGTCTGAAGAAATACCCGCAGTACTGATTTGGCTTTATTTAGCTGATCTTTGTCAACTAGAGGTGTTGACTCGCCTTTGAAGTTGTCTCTAGACAACTTTGTTCCATTTCTAGCATGCCAGTCACCTAAATAGTGCTTTGTATCCTGAGCCGTGTTGCTCAGGACACGTTATACCATTATCATAAAGCCCTGAATACCTCAGAAATGTACTGAGTCTCGAGAAGTTTTTGACCTAGTTTAATACTTCTTTATAAGACAAACGCGTTTTTGTTAGTAGTGTATTGCTTCCTCAAACATTGCTTCGTGTATTCCAAAGTCAACGGCACAGTGTTTATCTGCCATGTCAACTTGTATAATTTGCTGGTATTTGATCAGAAATAGCAGGAGGGGAAAAAAAGCCTTCAAGGAAGTACATTTCTAGAACAGTCTTCAAAAGCAGATAGAAAAGGGGTTTTAGTTTAATTTTATTTCTTCCTTCAGCACGCCCTACCGTTTTATGCTCCCTGCAGCCGGCTACTCCGAACAGTTTCTGAATTCAGTCTGTCTTGTGTAGCTCTTCAGCCTATTTTATTCAGCTGCTCTGGTCCCGTGTCTTGCACTTAACCTGTCTGTCTTGGTTTCCAGGTGATCTGAAGCACATCACCAAACTGAAGCCGTGGGGCCTTTTTGAAGTCTTGGTGGAAAAATACGAGTGGTCCCAAGATGAGGCAGCTGCATTCACAGACTTCTTATTACCTATGTTGGAGCTGATCCCGGAGAAACGAGCTACAGCAGCAGAGTGTCTCAGGCACCCCTGGCTTAACTCCTAGAGGCTTCAGCCCGATGCCACAGCACTACACTCTGGTTTACAGCATAGCGTACACGCACCCAGCTGCCCCTTCCCAGATCTGTTTTTTCCCTTGTTCATTTTCCGTGTGAAGTTCTTCCTTCACGGATTCCAAGATTTTAGATAAATCTAATCTGTTCTGCTGAGTTTGCTTGTGTGACTCGATGGGGACTCTCCTCAGCCAGTGGGCATCATCTGTGTTTTGCCTTGATTGGGCTTCGCCAAAGACTTAATTGACTAGAATATGAAGTTTTCCCTGAGTCTGCTCACTGTTACGCACCGTGTGTTACAGATGTGAGCTCGCCCTGTGCCCGCATAAGCTCTCTTAGCTAACCTTCAGCTCTCCTTTCTTCGTGGGGGGGGATGTGAAGATCTGAACGCCTCCTTATCTCCCTGACTCAGGAGTCGATTCCCTGCTGTTGATCCGGTAGCTAGCAATGGGGTGAGAAGTAACAGATGGCACCACGGTGGTGTTTAGTTCCTTGTTAGAGCAAAGACCTCAAAATCCTCCATCATTTTCTAGACGTCTACTGTATTCTTTGCTTTCCGGTCACATAACTTTTCTTTAGTTCTAGTTGCTTAAATCTTTTGTAAAGAGCTATTTAAGCCTAGGGTTTAGTATCCTTAATTTCTTTCTCCGAAGTGCCCTGCCTTTACTTTTTCCTTCCCTGTGCCCAGATAGTCAGAATAGTTTCTGGACTCGGTGACATTTTCTACTTTAATGCCTGCAACTAAAAGGTGATAAGCAAAAGCTGGAACTGACGGGATGCACGGTCTTCAGCAGACTGACGGGTGCACCCTTTGGCTGCAGAGGCAGCCTTGTTACAGGCAACTCTTTTAACATTTTAGTGAGCTGTTAAGTTTTTTGGTTCTTACCCCTTACTGGCACTTTTTTGCCTTGCTTGAAGCAGTTGCTGTGTCTGTGAGAGACTGGCTTTCACTGATGCAGTCTACTCTGGCTCTTAATTTTTGACCATTCACTTTCTTCCCAGGAAAAGGGCGGCAGGGGCTGTATCACAGCCATGCTATAGCCCGTGACTTTCAAAATCAACACTTGAAGGCCCAGTGTACAGATTTCTTTTCCCTTAACTTGCTTCAGGTGCTGGCCTTCAGAAATAACTTCCCTGGAAGGGACTGCCTTTTATTTTCTGGGCCGTTAGCACAAGGAGAGCTAGCAGAAGTGGAAGAGAACTGACTTTTCCATGTAGATACTGGATTAGAAGCTGTTTCTAGAGTTACCCCAAATGAAAATGTTCTGTGGGGTTTCTACATAAACTTCTCAGAGGCGGTTGGATATAATGAGTAGATGGGTTAATTTTTAATTAAAAGTTAAATCACTGTGGCATTTGATAGTTTTATGATGGCTTCTTCTAGACTTGCACATCCTGTTACAGATGCAGTGCATCCTACTCTACTCTAAAGCGAGATTTGGCAGCGCTGAGACTTCAGAGGCACTTCCTTACCCCGGACCAAACAGGCCTTTTGGATTCCTGGTGGCTCTCAGAGGACAGAAGTCGCTGCAGGAGCGCGCTGGAGGCCACACAGATGCTATCTGAGACGATGACGTTGCCAAAGCTGCCAAGACCGCTGTTAACATGTCACTCCTGTATGTGTGTTTGGAAATCCTGGTTCGTAAGGGTCGTTCCTTCATAACCCTTGGCGTCATTTAATCCACTTGAAAAGAGTTTCTCTGGTCCAGTGCCTGATTGGGCTTATTAATGCAAATCCTGCTGCATGTTCTTTTAGGGGTAGATCAGGTTCTCTCTGCATATAATCTAAAATTAAAGGAAGGTAACATACCAAGAGTTTTAAACTGCTGATTTGACTTTTTTTTTCCCCCCTTTCATCTGGAGTTTTCCAGTTGCGTGTCACTTCCGTCCCTGCAGACAGGACTGGGTTCCAAAATACCTACTGTCTACATACTGTGAAGATATATTAGCAGGGCAAAACCAATTTCTGTTGTCTTGAAAGCTCACCCGGTCCTGTGCGCTTGAGGCTGGCTGATGAAAACTTTTCCTAGAAGGGGTCTGTCTGCACGCTTCGACTCTGAGAGCTCCTTCCCTTCCCTCTGCCTCCCGAGTGGAGGAGGAGGTTGTGACCATGATGGCCAAGGCTAGACTCAGCTTGTCAGTTGAAGACCTGGAGAAGGAGCTGTCAGGATTCAGTCTTGTACCGTGTGCTCATCCACTTGGGGTTTGTTAAAATTTCCAAATTGCCGTAAAGTGCTCACACTAAAGGATTTGTACTTGCTGTGTCAGTCTAAAACCTGAAGGAAAATACATTTTTATTCTTTCTACTTGGGTGCTTTGTCTTTTTTTCTTTGTGAAAGCCGTACAATAAACAGATTATTTAATAACTGAGCCCTATTCCTTATATATTCCCTCTGTAAGTCTGTTCTTTCTGAGCTAGTGGCCCATTGATTCCATTTTCTTTGCTAGTGAGCACTGGGATCTCCAGAATGAGACACAGGGAGATGGTGCAGCTGAAGATTTTGCTGTTGGTATTGTGATGTATTTTAAAAAGGGGAGAAGAGTAGTCAATAGTAGGACAAATCTGCTGGAATTTTTCTGTTCTAAAAGATGTTCTCAAAGTCTGTTGTGCGTCTGCTGTGTTAACAACCTCGCAAAAAGTGTTTGGGGAGCGTAAAACTGGACGGTGCTTGTTAGAACTGAATTGAATGTGCTGCGGGAACCCAGAAAATTAGAGCCCAGTAGAGATGAAAAATGGTAACACAGGCTAATTTGGGGGTTTTGTGACCAGGTAAGAGCCGGACAGGATGACTTGCTGCTTTGTCTTCTGCACAAGTGTGCCAAAGGCTGCTGCAGATGGGTGTTGGATGTGATGAGGAATGATGGCTCCGGGGGATTAATTGGGTGGTGGAGCGTGCTGCTGCCTGGCCCCATCTGCTGCAGTCTGCGGGTACCGGTACAGGGCTGCTGTGGCCCTGCTTCTGTTCCTCCCCCTGAAAAATGCCCTTTTTCCAAGGTTGTGTTTGGTTATTGTTGCCCGGAGTGGAAAGCTGAGTCATGGCTTTGCTGGGAATTGGCTGTGTCACGGTGTCTTAAAGGACAAGGGCAGTCAGGGATGTGGCAGAGGACGTCCCCTGCCCCAAGGAGACTAGCACAAAATCCAAAACACTAACACTTTTTTTTTTTATTATTCAGAAGTAATTTCCTTGAAAGAAGATGTACAAACCCAAGAAGCAGCAAATCACTATCCCTCCCCTTCCCTTCCCCCCAAAAAATCCTGTGTCCACTTTGGGCTATTTCTATCCAATAAACTCGGTGCGAGCTGACGGTGGCCCCTTTGGTGAACGGTTGTAGAAAATCCACAGAAGTTGGTAAGTGTAAAGTTCCTGGAAAAGTCACTTTAAAGTGAAGGGCTGATGGAGGAAGAGCTCTCAGTGATCCTGGGAACAGAAAGAATAGGTCAGATGTTACCAAATAGAGTGTGACTTCCAATTTTAAGCTTTTTTTTTTTTTTTTTTTGGTCACTAGGCAAGGATTTGTTTTTCTATTTTCTGGAGGCAAAGTGAAGTATTTCCCCTTTAATCACAAAAAAAAAAGGGGGGGACTATAGCACCAAAATTTATAGTCAGTCCTTCAGTAATTAAAATCTAACGTGTGCTGGGAAGAATCACCATGGGCATCACTTACGTGGTGATCAGCTCTGTCAGTCCTCACCCTCTTCTGTAAAACAAAAAGATAATTGCAGTGTTAATAGCGTATGGTGGAAAACTGAGGATGCAGGTGTGTTTTCTAGGTTTATTTTCAAAAAGGGGTAAAAAAATAAATAAAAACAGGATGGGGAGAAAGCCCAGGTGTGTGAGATGCAGCCCGGCTCAGTTTGGCATCTGTGGCCAGCGCCAGCTCTCCTACTCTCCCGCTGGAGGAAGCCACCATCTTCCCAAATAACACGAATCCGTTGCTGGGTGGAGAGGCCCTGCAGCAGCCCTAGGTGCTTTTACCTGTATTTTCCACTTTAAAATCAGATGGGAGGAGGTTGTCCTGCCGGTTCCCCAACACGAAGGCCAGGAAGGAAAGGATGAGGGCGTCGAGGATGCCGATGATGCAGAGGATGTATGCCCAGCGCACAGTGCAGGCGCCCAGCGTGTACTTGTCCGTCTTGTCCCCACACATGCGTTTCACCTCGCTCGAGTCCCAGCCGTCGGGGTAGATCAGGCAGCCGATCATCAGCCCGGTAGCTGCGGGGAGAGGGAGATGTTACAGCGGCTGCGAGCTACCGAGCCCGGCTGGCGTGCGGAGATGGGGAGCGGAGGAGCACGGCCACACCGTGCTGCAAAGGGATAAACCACCACGGGCCGGCTAACCAGGCTTGGAGCAGCCCTGTGGTTGCCCATCACGCATGGGCTCAGCTCCGCTCCCATGGCGGAGCAGGATGCGGCACGCTGCCTGCCCACCGGCTCAGGGCAAGGCTCCCAGTCAAGGACATGCTGCAGCAGCATCTCCATCCTTGCGTTGCCCAGGCAACATCTCTCCTGCCTCCGCATCCCGGGCCACGTGGCTCCAAAGAAATATTTTCTCCAAGCAAAACCCGAATGGGTGCAGCCTGCGCGAGGTGGAGACCCTCACCGGCACCCTGCGTGTAGCTGGATTTCAGCGTGTGGTAGAGCTGCCATCGGCTGCAGCTTTGCCAACAGATTATTCTGCTTGTTCAGCTGTGGTGGTTCCAGCCCGGCCGGCAGCCACCAGCTCCTCCCGCAGTATTCCAGCCCCGGCACACGCAGCCAGGTCCCCGGCACAGCGCCTGTGCAGCTTTGCTGCGGGAGCTGCACCAGGCTCAGCACCAGCTGCCCAAGGGCTGAAGCTGCCAAGCAGCTCCCATCCCAAAATCTCCAAAGTGCTTTTCCTTCCACACACACCCAGAGAAACCCCTGCGTTTGCTGGATGAGAAGAATGACGGGGCTGGGGAGGGAGAAGAGCCCAGCTCATCCACGAGGCTTTGGGATGTGACTCACGGAGGCTCTTCGCATCTTCCGCTGTTACGGGAGTCACTGGTCCTTCACGTGTTCTTGTGCGGGTGTGAAGCCCTGAAACACCCCCGTGGTGGGAGCCCTGGACAAGCACACGCATGTCCCTGCCCATCTTGGACGTCGCAGCCTCCTGCAGCAGCAGCAAGATGCTCCCTGCCCCACGCCGGTGCCTTTTCTCCATCTCTGGGTGCTCGGTCGACCAGAAAACACTCTGGGGCAGCTGCCTTGTGCTTTGTCCATGGTTTTTTCCCCTTGGCTTGGGGATGGGAGAGCAGCAAGGCCAGCGGGCAGCCTCCTATGTCTGCAGGGAGCATTTCTCTTCGTTGAGGAGCAGCTGGTTTCTCCTGTATTTAATTACTCTTCGCTGTAGCTAAGGAAGAGGAGGGGCGCACAGAAATGGGGGAAGCCGGGAAGGAATCACTTCTCCCATGAAAACACACCCTGGTGCAAAGGCCAGAAGATGGATCCTCTCGTCGCCTGCCCCCTCTGTACAATAACTCCCAGAAATGCAGCAGCACCTGCCCAGTGGCAGCTCAAAAGCTCCCGAGAGCCCGTTTGAGGTGGAGAAAGTGGGCTGCTGGGGATGGGTCAGGCTCATCCGTGGGGCTGGAGCTGCCGGTGCTGGGTTTCTCTCCCCCATCCAGCACAAAATCGTATGTACAAGCCCCAGATACGACAGCAAAGCCTTTCCCTGCTCTGCTCCCTGGGGAGGCTGAGCTGCCCCAAGCCTCTTATCTAAATCTTTGCTTGAGCCCCGCTGCTTTAGCTGGGAACTGGAGCAACCCCGATGCCGTAGCTGTCCTCCCGGGGGGTGTCAGCCGGGGGGTCCCTGCCGGGGGGGCACCCGGGGGCTGCGGCTGGTGCCGGCATGAATGATTCAGGAGCAGCAAAGGGCTGGGTTGGGTTTCAGCTGAGGCTTCGACTGCAGGAGCTGGGTTACCGGGTATCTCGGGTGTCTCGCAGTGTTGGGGGAGGGATGGGGAAGGCTGGAGATGTGCAGGGATGAGCAGAGAAACAGGAGAATGTGGGTGATGGTACCAAGTGCTACTACGGTCAGTCCCGTCCTCCTGTTCTACCTCCCCAGTACATCATCTGCTGGGCTCAGGGAGTTACCAAAATCACCCAGCAATTGTAATCACTGTCTCCCTGCCTCGTTCCCACAGGATCCCGAACGCGGCAGGGAGCCCCGTGCCCCGGCCCTGCGGCATGCGGTGCTCTTGGACCGATGCTCTGAAGCTGCACCGTGGAGCTGAGCAGGAGCGATGGCCAGAGGAAACCTCCCCCAGGTAAGCGGGGACGGGCCGTGGCTGGGCTGTTGGTGCCGCGTGGTGCAGCAGCAGCAGCAGTGCACGGGGGAGAGCGTCGCCAACGTGCAGCGAGTCCGCTGGGTCTCAGCTGCTCCAACAAGGCTTTGCTTACTGCCAGCTCCCCACTGGTAACCAGTAAGGGGGAGCAAATGGGACACAGAGGTTATGCTGGTGCCCCTTGCCTGGCCAGCCCCCGCATGGTGGAGTCAACAGGGGGGCAGAGAGGGGGAAGCAGCCCCTGGGCCCCGCTCACCTGCTGCCAGCTGCATCCAGGCACAGACTTTATAGACGGTGGCTGCGTTGCAGAAGAAGAAGAGGCTGAAGCAGAGGATGGTGCCGATGATGAGGAAGGTGGAGACGCCTACGAAGAACATGGCAGTTTTGAAGGCGCTGGAGGGGATGGTGCCGAAGTCGAGGGGGCTGCCCTTGCAGATGAGCTCGCCGGTCAGCGCGTTGCCGATGCAGTAGGAGAAGAGGCCGAAGTAGCCGGCCTGCGGCGTGTCGATGCTGTCGCCGATCCAGTAGGGCTGGATGAAGGTCACCACCATCAGGATGGAGAAGCAGAGCGTGAAGAGGGCCCAGAGCACCCCCATGGCCCGCGCGTTCCGCACGTAGTTGGTGTGGTAGATCCGCGCCGCCTCCTGCGCCGGCAGCAGCTTGGGCATGGCGGGGGCACCGGCCCGGGACCCCCGGACCCCCGACCCCCGGTACCGGCCCCGCGCCTTGCCCCGCCCCGCCCCGCCCCGGAGCGGCGGCCCCGCCCGCCCCGGTAACGAAGGAGCCGGGGAGGGACCCGGGAGGAGCCGGCGCGACCCCCCCCGCCGCTGGGGTGGGAGCGGGAGGAGCCGGGCGGAGCGGCTCGGGGTAGGACCTGGAATCCCGGGATGTGCCCCCGGGATGGGACCTGCCCGCCTCGGGATGGGACCCCGGGATGTGCTGCCGGGGTGGGACCTGTGTCCTCGGGATGGGACCCCGGGATGTGCCCCCGGGATGGGACCTGCCCGCCTCGGGATGGGACCCCGGGATGTGCCCCCGGGATGGGACCTGTGTCCTCGGGATGGGACCCCGGGATGTGCCGCCGGGGTGGGACCTGCCCGCCTCGGGTTGGGACCCCGGGATGTGCCCCCGGGATGGGACCTGTGTCCTCGGGATGGGACCCCGGGATGTGCCGCCGGGGTGGGACCTGTGTCCTCGGGATGGGACCCCGGGACGGGACCTGCGCCCGCGGGATGGGATCCCGGGATGTGCCGCCAGGATGGGACCTGCCCGCCCCGGGATGAGACCTGTGTCCTCGGGATGGGGTCCCGGGATGGGACATGGGCCCCCGGGATGTGCCCCCGGGATGGGACCTGCCCGCCTCGGGATGGGACCCCGAGATGTACCTCCGGGGTGGGACCTGTGTCCTCGGGATGGAACCCCGGAATGGGACCTGCGCCCCCGGTATGTGCCTCTGAGTTGTGCCGCCAGGATGGGACCTGCCCACCCCGGGATGGGACCTGTGTCCTCGGGATGGGATCCCGGGATGTGCCGCTGGGATGGGACCTGCCCGCCTCGGGATGGGACCTGTATCCTCGGGATGGGACCTGCACCCCCGGTATGTGCCTCTGAGTTGTGCCTCCAGGATGGGACCTATGCTCCCGGGATGTGCCTCTGGGATGGGACCTGTACCCCCAGGACACACCCCTGGGATGCACCCTGTGTCCCCAGGATGCACCTCTGGGATGGGACCTGTGTCCTCGAGATAAGCCTCTGGGATGGACCCTCTGTCTCCGGAATGTGCCGCAGGGATGCACCCCTGGTATGTGTCCCAAGGGTATGCCCTCTATCCCGGGCATGCTCCCTGGGGATGCACCCTGTGTCCCCACCGCAAGCCCTAGGACGCACCCTGGGACGTGCCCAGTGCCTGTGGGATGAGGCCCGTGTGGGATCTGCCCTGGGATGTGCCCTGTGCCCCTGAGCTGTGCTCCGGGATGCACCCTGTGCCCTCTGGGCATCGCTGTGTGCCCCGGGATGTGCCGTGCATCCCCAGGACATGTGTCAGGATGTGCCTGCGCTGCACCGTGCACTTGGATGTGTCCCAGGATGTCCCCAGGGTGCACCTCGGGATGCTCCCCAGGATGTGTCATGTGCCTCAGGATGTGTCCCAGATGCTGTGCCACCTCAGCTGTGCCCCTCCGCCCTCCCAGCTGGTATCACCAGGGTCTTCCCCCCCTGGAGTAGGGTGCATGGGGTACAGCATCATTGGCGTGGGGGGCTGCGTGCCCCTGGACCCCCCTGTCAGCTCTAGGGCTGGCTGGGGCTGCAGGCAGGGAGGGGACTGTCCCCACAGCCCCGCTGCAGAAAGGGACGTGGCTCATCCTGCTGCCAGCGGAGCCTGGGCAGCCCCAGAGGGACCCAACGTGCTGTGGGCGCTCACAGCCACCTCGGGGCTGTTCTCCAGGAGCCACATCTGCCCCACATCCCGGGGGACCGCAGCGGCTCCGCTCCCGCCGACGGGCCTGGGTGCCATGTGCCAGCATGACAGTCACCCCGCAGCCAGCGCCAGCCTCAGCGTCACCCGCGCGGGCGCCGAAGGCCAGGGCTGCCGGGGCGTTAATCATTGCCAAGGGCAGCCGGGCTGCCGCGGGTGAGAGAAGCCAGGCCGTTCCCAGGGCTGCTCTCCTTTCATCCCCCGCATCCCCCGAGCACCGAGACACAGAGGGAATAGGTGGCAGGGCAGGGTGAGGTGGTGGCCCATGGGCTGGGGACACCAGCAGGCTCCGGAGTGCCGAGCGAGACCGGCGGGATGCTGGCAGGGGGGTGGGCTTGCTCCTGCCACACTTCGGGCTTTCTCAAGTGGGTTTCTTGGTGTCTGTGGTCATGACGTTGGAGCGATGGAGGATGTGGGGGTGGGCGCTTTCCCGCAGAGCACAGCTCCCGTGCCACCGGCTCTTGCTTTGCCCGTGAAGCTGTCAGCAATGCCCAGCAAGGAGGGTGTCTCGGGGACCCCCAGCTCCATGGCTGCCCCCAGCCAGGGTGAAGGAGAGGAGGGAGGAGGGAAAAGCACAGGAGCACCATCGCTTTGTGTTCGCTTCAGCCGAAGGAGCCGCCAAAGGGCGGGTTGACATGGCTGGCGCGGGGCGGACGGGGCCTGGCAGGGTGGGCATTGCTGTTTCCCTGCCCCACGCGGGGCGTCGAGGCGCTGCCCCAGTGCCACGGGTTGGGCTGTGATAGGAGCAGCCACATCAGCTGATGGAGACGCCTGCTATAAAGCACCCGCCGGCGCGTGGCCGAGACACGAGCGAGCCCACCGTGGCCATGGCGCTGCCCCCCTGCCTGCTCCTGGCCCTGCTGCTGCTGGCCCCGGCTCTGCCCGCGCCCCACAAGCGGGGGCTCATCTTCAACTTGGTAAGGGGGACGCTCGCCCCGTCTTTGCCACAGCCGGGGGATGCCCCAAGTGGTGCAATGGGGGGTGCAGCGCATCGGGGGGTTGCAGGGGTCTGCGGCAGCAGCTCCATGGGGCAGCCCCAAGGGGGTGCAAAATTTACGGGGGCTGCAGAAACGGAGGCAGGCGGGGATGGTGTGCTGGGTTTTCTGGGGCTGAGGGGTCTCAGAGCCAGGGACAGCAGCTGCATAAAGGCATGGAAAAGCCTGGAAGCGGGATGAGACTGAAGGGCTCAGCTGCCTGTGTCAGCCAGGACCCCCTCCCTGGGGGGGTCGCAGGGAATGGGGCAGGGGGGATGCTATCCCTGCGGTGTCTCAGCCCTATTCCCATGAGCCCAGCAGAAAACAGCGCTTTGGCGGGCGGTATTTTGGGCCAAACCAAGGAAACGCTGCAGGGTGGGAGGCTCAAGCGTGCCCGCAGCGGTGCTAAGCCCCAGCCGAAAGGCACAGCTGGTGCCCCACACCCACCCAAGCCCCCCGGGCCCAGGGCTGGGTGGGGGGAGGGTAAGGGGGGATGGAGAGGGACCACTGACACCCACCTCGTGGCGCAGGACACCGGGGAGCTGTGCTTGCAGAGCGCCCAGTGCAAGAGCGGCTGCTGCCACCGGACCGGTGGCCTGAGCCTGGCCCGATGCGCACCAAAGGCGGCCGAGTTCCAGGAGTGCTCCCCGAAGGTACGTGCTCCCCTACTCCTGGGGGGGTCTGGGGGCACGTCCCCCATGCTGCACCCTGCCTTGGTTCCCCACAGAGCCTCTATGGAGTCTACTACAAGTGTCCCTGCGAGAGCGGCTTGACCTGCGACACCGATAGGACCATCGTGGGTTCCATCACCAACAGTGACTTCGGCACCTGCAAGGACCCCCGGGCCTTCTACTAGCTGTGGTGAAGAGACCCCCCCGGTGCCCCCCCCTGCTGCTCCTGCCTCCCTGCCTTTCCCCCTCCCCAGGGATGGCTGGACTGCCTGCACTGCCCTGGATGCAGGAAGGTTAAGTAAAGAGCATCTGCCGAGCCGCAAGCCGGCGTTTTCACTCGATGCATCATCCCTCCGTGCCAGGATGGGGCAGCAGGGCCAGAAGGTCCCAGAAAAAGCTGCAGAGACGCGATGGCTTTACCTATATGTGTGTGTGCGTCATATGCAATTGTACAGTAACCTGGGCCAGGCCAGCAGCCAGCCACGGGGGGAGCTCTGTGTGGGGGGAGTGTTAGCAAAGGGGGTGCAGGGGAGGGGAAGACGCAGCAGCCCCAGAATCTGAGGGAGGGGAGGGAATCGCAGGGGCCCCTTATGTGGCACCTCCACCAGCATCCCCTAGAGCAGCTTCTCCAGCTGCGCGAGGCGGGAGCTTTGGGATTTGGGATGGACCTGGGGCGAGGGGATGCTGGGAGCCCCCAGCAAGGGGGCAAATCCCCTTAACCCTGCCCCTAGGCTGCGGGGGGTGGGGGGTGATGCCCAGCTTGGAGCCAGGGTTTTGGGCATGGGGAGGGGGTGCAGCCATGCTGCGGGGGGGTGAGGAAGAGGAGGCAACCGCCTGGCAGAGCTGGGGGGGCAGCAGGAGCCAAGTGGGTCGCTGGAGGGGGGGGATTCTATGTGTTCCTATCCCTGGGGGTAGGACGAGCACCAGGAACCCACAGTGCTGCTCCCCACCACCCCAAGCACCCCACGGTACCTCTGCACTGGGGGGGGGCCGTGAGGGGGCCATGGGGGGCCAGAGGCCATACCTGGCTGCTGAGGATGCCCTGCAGGAAATTTTCTTTCCTGGACAAGGGTGACGAGCAGCTTGAGGACCTGTACCTGCAGAAACACCGGGGACACGGCTAGGAGGGTGGCACAGCCGGGGGGTCCCCATCGGGGGGGTGACACGGGGGGCAGTGTGGGGACAGAGCACCCCTGCAAGCTGGGCTTGGCAGAGCTGCAAGAGGGGGAAACGCTGACTTGGATTTTAATTTTAGATTTGTGGTGGGTGGCGAAGCCTTGAGGGTCTCGGTCTCCTTGGGGTGGTCCTGGCAGGAGGCCACCAGGTCCATGTCCCCATGGCTGCAGGATGAGGCCTGGGTGAAGGAGGAGATGGGGATGGGGACAGGGACAGCAGCCCCTCTGCTGCAGCAGACAGTACCCCCAGGCAGAGTGGGCAAGGGACACGGGGCAGGGGACACGGGGTCTCTCCCTGGCCTCACTGTCTGCACGGCATCCTCAGCCCCACACGCCAGTGGGGAGCATCCTGGAGAGGCTGGCATCACCCAGGTCGTATACTGGGGATACTGGCAGCCCTGCCTGCCCAGGGCCAGCCCCACCCAGGGCTTTGTGTCCTTGGCGTGGGCAGGATGCGGCCGAGGTCCTGGCTCCAGCTGTGCCAGCACCAGCAGAGGGCAGGCATGCCGTGCCCGCAGCCTGGGACCCCCCCAGCCCTGGGGACCCCCAGCCTCGCAGGGACCCCCCAACCTCAGGGGCAGCTCAGCCTTGGGGGGGGGGGGGGGGGCTGAAATGCACCTTGCCCCTCAGCCCTGACACCCCTTGAGCCCTGCTTTGGGGGTCACCCCCTCACCGGAGGAGGGGGATATGGAGGGGGGGGTGGCAGTGTGGCCCAACTGTTGGTGTATACGATGGGCATTTTGGGGCGTCCCCATTTTTAGGGTGTCCTTACGTTGGTAGGAGGAGGATGGGAGCACTGGAGGGTGGGATGGAGGTGGCTGTGCTGGGGAGGGGGGGGGGCACACATGAATGCCCCCCCCCCCCCATCTCAGCCCTATATTTACTGGTGAAGCGGCAGCTTTATTTTGGCAGCTCTGGGCTGGTAAATATTGGCTTAAACCGAAAACCAGACGCCTGACTCACGGCGCCTTAACAAACACAGGAAGGGGCCCCCGGCGTGTGTGGGGTGCTGCCAGCCCCGGGGACGGGGCCCCTACCCCGGGGGGGGGGGCACCCTGAGCTGGGAGGGGGCCTGTGAGCAGAGCATCCTTGTGCCGGCAGATTTTGATGCAGCGAGGACCCCTGGGGTGGGGGCGGGGGGGGGGGGGGGTGGCACACACAGGGATGCACCCCCCTCGCTGGGGACATTACCTCACCCTGGGCAATGGAGAGGTGCAAGGATTGGGGTGCCCCTTGCGCCCCCCCCCCCCCCCCCCCGTTTTCCTCCAGGTCCCCCCCGCCTTGGTTAAAAAGCAATGAGGACTATGAGGCTGAAGGGGCATTGCGGGGGGGGGCACCCCAAGCGTGCCCCCCCCCCCCCAGTCTCACCCCATCCCCAGGGTTGCACCCCACTTGGCACGGCAGCAGTGTAACCCCGTCCCTGGCTGCTGGGGTGACCCTGGTGTCCCCCTCTGTGCCCTGTTTGGAGCTGGGGGGGGGGGACACAAGGAGTATGCCCCCCCCCCCGGGAGACCTTGCCTTGCTCTGGGGAGTAGAGGGGGTGCAAGCATTGGGGTGCCCCTTCCTCCCCCCAGCTTCGCACACGGCCCCCCCCTCACTCAGAAAGCAACAACGAGGAGTACGAAGCTGGGGGGGGGGGGGGGGGGAGGCGCTCCAGCCCCCCCCAGTCTCACCCCATCACCAGGCTCGCACCCCACTTTGCACCCCCCTCCCCACCTGCTCACCCACCGGGTGCCCCCAGCGTGTCCCCCGTACCCCGGGCTGGGGGGGGCAGATGGTTGCTCCCCCCCCCCCGCCGGAGCTGTTTTTGCCAGGAGGGTACAGGATGTTCTCGAACAGCCGCGCTCCCTCTCCCCAGCCCCCCCTCCCCCCCCCCGCTCCCCCCCCCTTTCCGCCAGCCCTCGGCCTTCACCTCTTCTCCTCCGCGCTGCTTTAACCCTTTTTTCTGCCAAACGCCGCCTGTTCCGCTCATTAATTAATTTCCAATTTCACCAAAGATGCGGTGATGCTCCAGCGCCCATCCCGGGGACCCCCCGCACCCCCAACTCACCACGCTCCCCTCCAGACCATCACAAGCTGGGGCTGCAGGGGGGGTCTCCAGTGGGGTGCCCCCCAGTGCAGACACCCCCTCCCACAGCAAAGACACCCCCCCAGCACCCTGCCAAAACCCCCAAGGTGATGGGGGTCCCAGGGAGGGGGGGGGGGGGGGGGGGCTCCTGCAGCCTTCGCCCTGTGGGCAGGGGGGGGGCCGCCAGCCCAGGGGGTGCAAATATTTTGGGGTGGGGGGGATGAGCTGCCCTGGCCCCACAGAGGGGGGCAGACACACGCAGCTTGGGGCAGCGATTTTGGGGGGGCAGACCCCAGATACAGCCTGACACCCCCCCCCCCAGTCTGCTGCAGACTAGTGTCATGCAGAGGCCTGATCCTGCAGCGGGGTTGGGGGGGTCCTGTGGGGTTTGGGTTGGAGGGTGCTGGGGGGGCCTGTGCTTGGTGCTGTGGCAATGAACCCGAGGGGCTGCCTGGAGGTGTTTGGGGGCACCCAGAGGTATTTGGGGGTGCCCAGAGGTGTTTGGGGGTGCCCAGAGGCATGGGGGGGGGCCCTGCCCGCTTGGTTTTGGGGCAGTGTTTTATTTTTCTCCCTCCGGATAACTCTGCCCCCCCCCAGGTGTCGGGGTATGGCAGGGTGGGAGCAGCAGGGATGAGGCACGGGGTGACACCCCAGCCAGCACCGGGGGGCTTGGGGACCCCCAAATCCCCAGAGAGACACCCCAGTCCGCTCCCAGCATCCCAGCCCGGCGTGGGATGCGCAGCCTGTGCCTGCAGCAGCGACCCCCCCCCCCCCCCCGGCAAGTCCAAGTTGGGGGCACAACAGGGTGCAGACCCCCCCCCCTCACCCCCCAGGGATGCGGGGGCCTGATCCTGTGACTCCCCTGTGGGTTTCCCTACTTCTGGGCCAGGTCTGCCCCATCCTGGGGAGCTGATTTCGGGATGGAGCTGGCCAGAAGCCGTTCTCCCAGCTCTCGCTGGAGGAAAAGCAACCTTTCTAGCAACAACAAAAAAAAAAAAAAAAAAAAAAAAAAAAATTCATGAAAAGCTCTGGTTTGCCTCTTCTTGCCAAAACCAATTGTTGAAGATTTTTCCCGGCCTCGCTGGCTTTGCCGGGGGGAACAATGTCAGACGCTCCTGTTTTTCCGCTCTGATGTTTTTCCCCAGGGTTGGAAGCTGGGAAGGACCCGGCGGCAAAGCAAAACCTGGGGGGGTGTGTATGTCCCCATCCCGGGGGGGGTGTCCCCATCCCTAGGGGGGGTCCCCATCCCTCCTCCATCCTCGGGGCTGGCTTTGCGCTGAAAGCATGGCCAGGGGGGTGGGGGGTCCCTCGAGGATGCTCCCCCCGCCCAGCGCTGAGGACTGGCCCAGCTCAGGGCAGTAGTGGAGGTTACAAGGGGGACATGGGGACACAGAGGTGGCCCGGGGGGGGGGGGGGGGGGGGGGCGGGGGCGGTACATCCAGGCACCCCAGGCTTCTCCGTGACCCTCTCCTGGTGCTTTCCAGTACGGCACAAGTGGAAAAATCCTCGGGATGAATTATTTGCGCTGGTGGAGGAATTAATTAGCCCAAGGCGGGAGATGGGGGGGCGGGGGGGGGGGCTGGGGGTGGTGTCAGCCCAGGGACAGCTCGGGGCGGGGTGCTTGGGGATGGTGCGGTTTGCGGAGGGGGGGGCTCCCCCCGGCTGAGTATTTTTAGTATTAATTTCCCCGAAATGGTGGTAAGCTGGGCTGGGGGAGT
The DNA here is from genome assembly GCF_963210335.1 of Falco punctatus. Classification (NCBI taxonomy): domain Eukaryota; kingdom Metazoa; phylum Chordata; class Aves; order Falconiformes; family Falconidae; genus Falco; species Falco punctatus. Next base: position 3,347,054 of record NC_137597.1, read on the forward strand.
GGGCCAGACCCGGCGGGGGGGGGATGCTGGGAGGGGGATGCTGGAGTGGTGCTGGGGGTACGGTATGGGGATGCTGGAAGGGGTGTCGGGGGGATGCTGGGGGGGTGTGATGGGGGGATGCCAGGGGTGGTACTGGGGGGGATGCCAGTGTGGTACTAGGGGGATGATGGGGGGGATGCTGGGGGGGATGCCAGGGGTGGTACTGGGGGTGCTGGGGGGATGCCAGGGGTGGTACTGGGGGGTGCTGGGGGGATGCTGGGGGGATGCTGGGGGAGATGCCAGGGGTGGTACTGGGGGTGCTGGGGGGATGCTGGGGGGATGCTGGGGGAGATGCCAGGGGTGGTACTGGGGGTGCTGGGGGGATGCTGGGGGGATGCTGGGGGAGATGCCAGGGGTGGTACTGGGGGTGCTGGGGGGATGCGGGGGGGGATGCCAGGGGTGGTACCGGGGGGTGCTGGGGGGCAATGATGCTGGTGGCCACACTGTTCTGCCCCAGCCAGTGGGACTGAGCAGGGGCCACCCCATTCTGCGGGTCTTGCCAGCAGCGGGGAGGGGGTTTCCTGCCTTCATGCCCGGAGGCAGTGGGCAGCCCCCCACCTCCCCAAACAGACCCCCGCCAGCAGCTCCCCCAAGCAGCCCCCCTGAACAGTCCAGTCCCCCCCAGGCACCCCTCTGGCAGCCCCCCCGGCAGCTCCCCCTCAGGCAGCCCCCCAGACACCCTCTAGTCCCCTCCTCAGGCAGCCCCCACCCCACCCCATCCCCCCTAGGAAGCCCCTCCCCAGATCCCCCCCAGGCAGCCCCCCCCAACCACTGTCCCCTTAGCACAGACACCCCCTAGCCCCCCTCCCAGGCAGTCCTCCCAGCCCCCCCCCCAAGCTGTGTCCCCCCGGCAACGCCTCCCCCCAGACACCCCCTAGTCCACCCCCCAAGGCAGCCCCCCCCAGACACCCCGTAGTCGTCCTTCCCAGTGTCCCCCCAAGCAGTGTCCCCCCGCAGCCCCCCGAGGCAGTCCCCCCAGCGCCCCCCGACAGCCCTCCGAGGCAGCCCCCCCCCCGCCCCCCCCCAAGGCAGTCCCCCCAGACACCCCCCAGTCCCCCCATCAAGGCGATCCCCCCAGCCCCCCCCCGCGGCCCCCCCGCAGCCTCCCGCGGTACCTCCCCCCGCCCCCCTCAAGGCATTCCCCCCAGACACCTCCGGCAGCCCCCCGAGGCAGTCCCCCAGCCCCCCCCGCAGCCCCCCAAGGCATTCCCCCCAGACACCTCCCAGTCCCCCCTCCCGGGGCAGCCCCCCCGGCCCCCCGCAGCCCCCGAGGCAGTGCCCCCAGCCCCCTCCCAAGACACCCCGCCCTGCCAGCCCCATCCCCGCCCCCCCGCGCCCCCAGCCCCCCCAGGCAGCTCCCCCCCCCCCGCCCGGCCGCGCTGTCCCGGCCCCCCCGCCCCGGTGCTGAGTCAGGCTGTTCCCTGCGCTGCGGCGGCCGGGACATCGCGTCCCCACGCCGGGCCCTGGCACCGCGCCCGCCCGCCGGGTCGGGGCTGCGCCGGGCTGCGGCTCCCTGCCCTGCCGGGGCTCGGCCGGGACCGGGGGGGGTGTCCCGGGACCGGGATTGGGGGGGGGGGGGGCTGCATCCTTAGCCCTGTCCTCAGCCACGTGTTGCGCGTCTCCCTGCCGGGATCCCCCACCCCCCGGGGCTCCCCGGGCACCCGCCAAGCATCAGGACACCCTGACAGAAGTGGGTCCCCCCCCGGGGGCGCCCCTCCCCCCCGGGGGTCCCCCCCCCCCGGGTGTGTTTTTGGGGTGCAGACCCCTCCCAGCAGAAGCATCCCGATCGCCTGGCACGGCATCCCTGGGGGTTCTGCACCCCTGCAGCAAACGCAAGGGTGCCAGCTCGCACCCTGACAGCCCATCGCAGCCGGGTGGGGGGTCCCTGCCGCCCCTCGCCACCCACCCGCCCCGGCGGAGGCTGGTACACTGCGTTACGTCCAGGCCGGAATGTACTTTGTGTTAGAAGTGGCCCCCGGCCAGGACGGCGAAGCCGGACTTTATTTATCCTCCCCACTCCGGCCCCGCTGCATCCTGCCCTCGCCTGTGGGGGGCTGGATCGCTGGCAGGGCTTGGGGGGACCCTCAGCACTGCCCACCCCACCCCACCCCCCCACTCATATTCAGCCAGAGGGGGCAGGGGTTTTCCCCCTTTTCCCCTGGGAGGGAATAATATGGAAAAATATTTCCACCCTTTCAGCTGGTAAAAGCCATCCCTGGGGTGCGGGGGGGGAAGTGGGGTGGGGTGGGGACCCCAGGATGGACCCAGCTGCTCCGGCAGGAGCTTCCCTGCCTGCTTCCAGGAGGATTTTTGTAAAGGAGGCCAGTGTTTGGAGCACAACCCGGAAATTTATGGATTGGAAATGCGTGGGGAAAGGGCCAGCCCCAGGCACGCTGGGGGACGGGGCAGGATCAGGCCAGGGATGGAGCTGGGGGGATGCTTTGGCTCCTTGGCTGGGAAAAATTCCTTGCAGGAGCAGTGGATCCCAGCACAGAGCGGGGATCGAAGCCAGAGGAGGGACCACCCTGGGCTGGATCCGGCTGCTTGACAGCCAGCATCCCTCCTGTGGCCTCTCCAGTAGGAAGATTTGGGGGGGGGGGGGGGGGGGGGGAAGATTTCAAAGCCTGCTGGCTGCTTTGCACCCCCTGGATCAACCATCCCCACATCAAGCGGGTGCTCCTGCCCCACAGCCCCCCCGTGTCCCCCAGACCACATCCCACGGTGTCCTCTTGTCCTCCCTGCCTGTTGTGCAACACCCGCTGCACCTCCTGTAAACACCCAGCTCCCCACAACCCCCCCGCACCCCTGCACCGGTGACAGACCAGGTCCTGGGAGTGGTGCTGTGCCGAGGGGGGGGGTCACCCACCACATCCCCCGGCTGCAAAAAGCTGCTTTGCTCCCCAACCCAGGCAGCAGGCAGGGCTCTGGGGACCAGGGGGAAGGATGGATTCCAGCCCCCCCAGGGTGGGAAGCATCCCACTTGGGTCACCTGCCCAGGGCCACGGATTTGCACCCAGGGCCAGTGGATTTGTGCCGTGGCACATGGAAGAACCAGGAGAAATCCCATTTCCTCCGAGCTCCAATGCGCTCGAGAGATGCACTGATGCGGCTTTGGGGTGGGAAGCCGAGGCGGAGGGACGCCTCTCCTCCCCGCGCTCTCAAGGCAGATTAACGCCGGTTATTTTTAGCAGAAGACAAGGATGAATAAAAATATCTTCTATTTTATTTTAATTTTTTTTTTTTTCTCCCAGGAACTGCAGCTTTCACGTCGCACAAGGTGCTCAGGGGCTGGCATGAGGAAGGGCACCGAAGGCAAATGGGGGGGCTCTGGCTTTTACTCCCCACTTCTGGGGGGGGGGGGGGCGAGGCTTTCCCCCAGACCTCCCCCCCTTTCGGAGCCGGGTGACGACCCTGGGGCAGGACATGTGCGGCCAGCTGGATAGTGAGGGGGAACAAGCAGTGCCCCTGGCAGCCACCCCGAAGCCATCCGGGATTATTTATGGAGCAGATTTCCTCCAGGTTGTGTTACAGGGATGGGGGGGGACGGGGAAGGGGGTGGGGTGGGGGCTGTTTCAGGCATCCCACCACCCAAGAAAGCAGAACAAGCTGTGGGTCGGGTGCTGGTGTCACGGTGATTTGCAAGATGTCTTCTAAAAAAAACAACTCTGGTGCTTTTGCCCCCGTGTATTTTGCTTTTATTTTTCTCGTGCAAACAACAAAAATTCCCATTTTTGTGGTGCAAAAGCAAACCAGGCTGGACCCTCCCGACACCCCCCCCCCCCCCACTGCTGCCGTTGATCCGGTAGGATTTTTCAGGGCCTGCACGAAATGAAGCTGCAGGGTTTCCTGCTATTTGCAACCTGTAATATTTCTTTGATAAATGGAAATGTAAAAGCTCTCGGAGGCCAGGCAGGAAATGTTTAAAACCAAAATGCAAGATTCAACTGGGTTATTTGAGAGAGGGGAAAAATGAAACGTCATGAAAATATTTCCTTTTTTTTTTTTTTTTTTTTTAATTTTTAACGGAGTTGAATTTTAACTCTGTATTTCCAGGGAGTGCCATCCGTGTCTAAATTACAGCTGGGAAAATTGAACCGGGCATCAAAGAGCAGAGCTGCGAGTGAGCATCTGTGGGGTTATTGGATCAACACGTGGGAATTGGGGCGCAGGTTGGGAACTGCAGGCACCAGCTCTGACATAAGCCTGATAAAAATGAACTCTTTATCATTAAAAAGACCGAAATCCCACCGTTTCGATGCCCACTGATCACCCCCCCCACCCCCCACCCCAAGCTTTTTTTGCCCCTCTCAGCTCGGGTGCTGCAATTAGCTGAACGTGTGTGAGCAGGAATGGGATGTTTAATTGGAAATTACGTTATTTCTAATCTGGGGTGGATTTTGAGGCAGATCTTAACATTCTCTCCTTCATACTGAACAGGAACATTTCTGCATGTCCCAGCAGCTGGTGTGTCCTCCATCCCCTGCCCCTCCCTGTCCCCAGCTGTGGGACACTGTTGTTTGCTTTCTAGGGTGATGCTGCCCTTAGCAAACCCCAGGGGGGTTGCGTGGGGTTCGGGGTACCCATGGGATGTTGCGTGGGGTTGGGGTACCCATGGGGCATTGCAAGGGGTTGGGGTACCTGTGGGGTGTTGCATGGAACTGGGGGTACTCGTGGGGCATTGAGTGGTGTTAGGGTACCTGTGGGGTGTTGCGTGGGGTTGGGGTACTGTACTGGTGGGGTGTTGCATGGGGTTGGGGGTGCCTGTGGGGTGTTGCATGGGGTTGGAGGTGCCTGTGGGGCATTGTGTGGGGTTGGGGGGTACCTGTGGGGTGTTGCACGGGGTTGGGGTACCTATGGGGGGATTGTGTGGGGTTGGGGTACCCGTGGGGCATTGTGTGGGGTTGGGGGTGCCTGTGGGGCATTGCATGGGGTTGGGGATACCTGTCGGGGACTGTGTGGCGTTGGGGGTACCCGTGGGGCCTTGCATGGGGCTGAGGTACCCATGGGGTGTTGCATGGGGCTGGGGGTACCCGTGGGGGTTTGCAAGGGGTTGGGGTACCCATGGAGCATCGCAGAGGGTTGGGGTACCCATGGAGCGTTGCATAGGGCTGGGGTACCTGTGGGGCGTTGTGTGGGGCTGGGGTACCCGTGGGGCGTTGTGTGGGGCTGGGGTACCCGTGGGGCGTTGCAGGGGGCTGGCTGGTTCTCTAGGGCTGGGGTGTCCTTGAGAGGGTTGCACAGAGCTGCCCCCCCGCCTCAGCGGCACCGCTCAAGGCTGGGGGAACCTTGGAGCACCGCGCGGGGCCGTGGTGTCCTTGCAGCACCGCACGGAGCTGTCCCCCGCCCCCCCCGGGGCACCGCACGGGGCCGGGGACCCCCGGGGGTCACCGCACGGGGCCGCCCCCCCGCCCCCGCCCGGCTCTGCCGCCGCTGCCCCCGGCAAGTGCGCGGGGCGGGGCGGGGAGGCCTGGCCCACCAGGGGCGGGGCGAACGTTCTGATTTGCATATCTCGGCCACTCGAGCCAATGAGGAGGGGCAGCGGGCGCCGCGCCGAGACGGGCAGGCGGAGCGGCCAATGGGGGGGGCGGGCAGGAAGGCGGGGCGCGGCGGCCGGGGAGACTCGGCCGGCGCGGGCGCGCGGTGCCACTCGGAGCCGGGCGGCGGCGGAGCGCGGGGCGGCGGCAGGTGGGGGCCGGCGGGGCCGGGGAGCTGGGGGGGTCATTGTGTGGGGCCGGGGAGCTGGGGGCTCCCTGTGTGGGGCCGGGGCTCGGGGGGTCCCTGCTGGGGTCCCTGCTGGGGTCGGAGGGTCCCTGTGTGGTGTGGGCCCGGGGGTCTGAGGGCCCCTCCGTGGAGCCGGGGGTCCCTGCGTGGGGCCGGCGGTGTGAGGGTCCCTGCGTGGGGCCAGGGGTGTGAGGGTCGCCACGTGGGGCCGGGGGTTCCGGTGTTGGGCCAGGGGTCTGAGGGGTTCCGGCCTGGGGCCGGGGGTCTGAGGGACCCCTGCGTGGGGCTGGGGGTGTTTGGGTCTCTGCGTGGGGCTGGAGGGTCTCTTTGCAGGGCCAGGGGTCCCTTCGTGGGGCCGGGGGTCTGAGGGGCTCTCCGAGGGGCTGGAGGGTTCCAGAGTGCGGACGGGGTCTGAGGGGTCCCTGTCTGGGGCTGGGGGACCCTGGCGCAAGCTGTGTGGAGGCACCGAGGTCCTGCGTGGGGCCGGGGGTCTGGGGAGCCAGGGATCTGCGGGGCCAGGGGTGTGGGGATCCCTGCGTGGGTCCAGGGTGTGGGAGTCCCAGTGTGAGGCTGTGGGAAGACTCAGCAATGCCTTGTGTGGGGCTGGGGGCCGGGGGCAGCCCTGCGTGGGGCTGGGGGGCACTGGGGGTGGTGTCCGTGGGGGGCTGGAGAGACGCCTTAGGTCTGGGGGGGGATAGTGTGGGGCTGGGGAGAGGCACGCGTGGGGCTGATGGACCCCGCTGGGGGCTGGGTGGGGGGTGCTGGGGTCCTGTGTGGGGCTGAGAAGTCCTGTGGGGACAGGGATGCTGCCCCCAGTGAGGGGGGTGAGGATAAGATGGGGGTCCCCAACCTGTGGAGCACCTGTTAATACAGAGGAGCACGAGTGTTGCTGGGGGCACTGGGACACGCTGGGAGGGGGACAAGGTGGCACTGATGGGACAGGGTCGCATGGGCAGGGGCTGGCATCCCAGCGGGGCGGTGCTCGAGGGAGGGGGTTTCTCTTTTCCCCACTTTTTCACACCAAACAAGGCTCCTGTGCTCGGCTGTGGCACTTCCCCATGAGCCGCTGGCCCTATAGGGGTGGACACGAATATATAGAATATATAGAATATGTAGGCTCAGTGGCAGTAGCTAGCGATTGCACAAGGTAAATGTGATTTTTTTTTTTTAAATTTTTTTTTTAATTTTGTGGTATTTTTTGCTCCTCTCTGGGCACAAAATCTCTTTCAGAGCTTCTGTTTTTAAAAATTTTACAATGAGCTATAAGGGCTCCGGGGTTTACATCCATCACCAGCGGCAGTTCCCAGCCGAGGCTCCGATGCAGCAGTTTCTGTCCTTGCTGGGCTAAGCAAATGGACCACGCTGCTGCCAGTGAAAAAAAAAATAATACCCAACCCCCTTGAAAAATAATAATAACTAAACCAAAAAAAGCAAACAACAACAAAAAAAAGCTGATACTTTCGGGTTTTAAAGGTACTGTTTAAATGGTGTCTGTCCATAATGAGCTGTTAAATTGTTGAGGTGGATTTGGGATGGCACCAGGGCATCGAACCCAGCCTGGAAACTGGGATGATTAGTTAAAAAAGGAAAAGTTGAGAGCGCAAATCGCTCCTTCTTTTAAAATGTGGGGAAGCTGCGTCCCTCCTGCCTCCTTCGCTGCCCCACAAAGGGCTGGGGGGGGGGGAAGAAAATTATTAAATGTGTCCGGCAGAGCCTGTCTCTGGCTTTTTCCCTGGAGGTCTGGGGTTGGGTGTTGATGCTGCGACTTGGGGATGCTCCGGTTTTAATTTGCATCCTGGTACCCTGGAGATGGGACAAAACTGCTTGGGGGATGCACACACACAGAAACAGCGCCGGAACGGTGGGAATGACGGCAAAGGGTTAACTGGGAGCATGGGGCCGAGAATTTTGTAGCCCAAAGGTGGTGGTGCTGGGGTCCCCTTGATGGGGATGCTGGGGTCCCCTCGGTGTGATGGAGCTGGGTGCTCCCAGGAGCCGGGGTGATGGGTTGCCGTGGGGGCGGTGGGGGTTGGGGTGATGAAGCGGGCAGGGCTTGTGCTGCAGGCAGTGGGTGACAGCGTGGAAAAAAGGAGGGCAAAAGAAAAAGGGGAAAAAAAAAAAAAAAAAAAGCAGATTTCTGGGGAATTAGTGGAGAAGTGATCACTTCTGCTGAAAGTCGCTGGGAGGGATGGTGACATGGGGCCTCTCTTGTGGTTTTGGGCTGGGAGGATGGAGCAGGACCCGTGCTGGAGGGGGTCTGGGGGGGAAGGCTGGCATGATGCGAGCTGCTCGCGATGCCCCGTCCTGCCCAGAGCAGAGGTGTCTGCTGGGATGATGGCTTGTGCAACTATTTTCTTTTTTTAAAAAATAACAGCAAATAATCATAACTTCCCAAGGCTGTATTTGCCCAGCACACGCTTGAATTTTGTTGAGGTCCTTCCCCAGCACTCTTAGAGCATCTCCCTGCTGGGATGAAGCAGAAAATAAGGGACAATTCTCAAGTAAAATCAAAATGTATCCTTAGGAACATCCCTGTTGTGTAATTAGGTGCGTTTTAATTATGGCTTGCAGAAGGAGAAAGTTTGCTGTAAGGCTGGAGATGCTCAGCACTCAGGCCTGCCTCTGCGTGGCCACGCTGGCTCAGAGGGGAAAATATTCTGTGAAATATTTAGAGACTAATTTGTTCTTAGTTATTTATACTTGTGTGCTATTTTTTTTTTTATATATTTACTCACAGTTGTATATGTTTATATAAAGTTGTTACAGCCCCTTGAGGGAGCTGCAGAGCTCGTACCGATCTCATGCGTATCACGGGGGAAATAATAAATTATTTGGCAAGGTTGGTTTTTTTTTTTAAATTTATTTTCATGGTGTATGTTTGTGGACACAAAGAAATGGTCACGAGTGCTCTTAACGTACGAGTTGTTCGTGGAACCTGTTTGTCGTGGGCCAGTGAGCTTTTTCCATAATCAATTAATTGGGATTGAAATAAGGATTTCTGATTGTGTGAGTGAATGTATCGGAAAATCTGGAAAATAGTAGTAAATAGCAGTCCAGAAGGGAAGTGGTGGGACGAAGGGACTGCAATTAAATAGTCTTCTGCCAGCAATGTCCCGTCTTCATCCGTAGTAGTATCGCTCTTAGAAAATTACCCTCATTAAACGTATTCCCACATCAAGTGCTTTTGGATTTGTGTTAAATTTAATCACTGAATTCAATAAAACGCGCTCTAGGAGGCACCGCCTGGCAAATACATCTTCTCTGGCTGTGACCCCCGTCCCAGTGCAGGTGTGGGCTCCCTCCCCATCCTCAAGCGATGCACACGTCTGTGTGCCTGCACACGTGTGTGTGTGTGTGTGGACACGTGTGTTCATGTGCACTTCGCCGCTGCTCTGGGCTGGCGGGGTGGGGTGACCCCACGGTGATGCCACGTTGTCCCCAAAGCTGTGGCATCCTCGGTGGCTTCTGGCTGCCCCGGGGCTGAGCCCCTGCACCGTGGCAGCATCCTGCAGCGATGGTGGCGGGTGGTCCCGGTCCCCCCCCCCCCGGCAGCTTGGCTGCTCGTGGCGTTTCCTTGTCGCCTCCAAGCAATCCCCGTTTGGCGCGGGAACAGGCTGCTGTTTCACAACATGCCAAGAATTGCCGTTTGCCCGATATAATTTGGCATTTATAGACCGTGGGGGCACACGGAGCATCAAAAAAGGGGTGCTGCGTTATTCCTGGGTGCGTGGCAATGCCAAGTTGGGGATCCCCCCCCCCCCCCCCCCCGGATTTGACACCGGGGCTCTCGGGATGCTGCCTAGCCCTTGTGCGTGGGGGTAAGTGATTCAATACAGCAGATTTGTATCTTAGAGGGGTAAGCGATGAAAT